>NC_142770.1:43198814-43863814 GCF_988280905.1 Pimephales promelas | reverse complement strand
GAAAATACCGTTTTTTTTGTTTTTTGTTTCAAATAGAAAAAATAACCGTTTTTGGTGTCAGAATCAAGAAACGAAAAACCAATTAAAAACTGCCCGTTTTTCGGGGATCATTTTATCGCTATTCCTTTTTGAACAAAGAATGAAGTGAGTCTTTGAACTTCTGTCAATACATAGTTCCCACATGACGTCACAACATACGGGCATTTGCCGACCCGGCGCCATTGCTTAGGGCAAAACATAAGAAGAAGCAATACGAGTTGAACGAAGTGAAATGAGTTTCGTGCTATAAAGTGAAAATGGTCATCTCCTGCTGAGTCAATGGATGATAAAATCGTGCCGGAGGTTCAGTTAAATCGGGATTTTACACTATACCCGTCATTAGACTCCATATGGATGTGAGAAGACTAAGCTTTTGTCCGAACAACGATGGAGATTATGGCTGGCGAGCATAAACAGGAAAGAAACTCACTCAAAACACGCAAGAATTTGTTTGACAAAAGCACAATGTTGTGTTTTATTGCGAGTGTAAATAAATATAAGTTAACACATTGCAGTTTGAATAATGTCCTGTATGAACAAAATGACGAGGTATTAAAAACATACAAAACAACATTGTTTCCACTGTTTGATCTCACATTCCAGCATTGCAATCTCAGATTATGTCCCTAAAGATCCCGCGTATAATGTAGTTCCTCATTTATTACATTAATTAAATTGCACGCGAGTTATTTATTTTAATATTCATGCACCGAACCATGACGCCCGCAAGTACATGCATATTACAGAAATCACCGGTGACTGGGGAACATAGGAATTAAGTTGTGCAGGCTATGGCTTTTTAATAGACAGATTAGCATCATGCTACTTCGCTATGATGACTTAAGTTACTTTTCCATTGATTGCACTTGAGCAAACGTCACCAAACCAACCCCACGTCAATATGATCGTACACCTCCAGTGATTTCCAGGCTTGGAATTGCTCACATGTGTAAAAACTCCTCACCAATACCAGATAATTGTACACATGAAAATACTGTATCTGAGGCAAAGTTGCATAATCGGTGCTCAGTGCTTCTTTTGTTGCATAAGGATACACACCTGTCTTGTTTTAATAGTCTCTTTATAATCTATTACACTTTGTCTTTTCATGATTTGCATAACAATATAAACAGACATAAATATTTGTTTGTAAAACGACATTCTCTGATAAAACGTTGTAATGGTAAACACAGCGGTTTTGCCCTCAAAGATGGTGTCTCCGGGGAGGTCACGTGACAATTTTTTTGCCTGTGGGAACTATTCGTTTTTCGTTTATAAACCAAAAACGGAAGTCACGTGGTCCGTTCCTTTTTTGGAAGCGAATGTAACCGGAAACACTTTCAAAATAAAAGTAACTATAGTTAGCGAAGTGATGGTAGACTAAAACTGAACTAATATAACTTTTTTTTTAGTACAACTAAAGTAGCACTGGGTGTGAAAAATACTTTAGTTAATTAAAATAAAAATTAAAACTAATAAAATAATAGCTCTGGTTGTTAGGGAGAATTAAACATTTGTAAGACCATTGGTGAATAGGGCCTACAGCTATGTAGCCTATGCTATGAGCAGGGCTCTGCATTGCAACTCTTTCACTAGCAAATATGGCCTAACATGTTTTACAAGCATAGTGGGTGAGTGAAGACTAAAACCTACTGTAAATGTTAAAAGGTTATATTATACTTTTATACATTTATATAGTTCCTCCTCCAGATTGTGGTTATTGAGCCTCTGCAGTGGACAGATGTAGATTTAGCCAGAGCCAGGATGTCATTGTGCAAATACAGCCTCCTCCTGAGAGCAACACATTCCCCTTGTAGTGTTTTACATCTGCTTTACTGAAGTTAAAGATAATAAATAATGCTCTCCAATATTTTTTACATAAAGTGTGGTGTTGGTTGTGTGTGCAAGTGAAAGAGTTTGCAATGCAGAGCCATGCTTCACTGTACCGTTGTACATTATGATGTACATTTGTAATTACACTTTTTCTCGATTGTTTACACAGATTTCCTGCAAGCGTGCCTCATACTCTCAGAACTCTACACACATCTAAAAACACACACATAATTGGCAAAACCCCTCAATTCTAGTGCAAAATGAAACTACATTCAAAACAATGTCATATATTCTCAAAATGTTATTTTGTTTTCAAATGACACACACAAACCATCATATGAATAGACATTTATAAGAACCAGTTGAACACTGATGTGCTCAATGTAAAACACTATGATCAATGGAAAACGTCTCCGGTTACTTTCGTAACCTCGGTTCCCTGAAAGGCAGGGAACGAGACATTTACGTCGATGACGTAGTATGGGAACTCCTCCCCTTCTTCACTTCTGCTGAAATCTTATGGGCTAACGCCAGCTGACGACAGCTGGCCAATTGACGCAAAATATGCAAATATTGCCTAGCCTGGCAGTATAAATTGCATATTGTTCGTCGATTGCATCAGAATCCGACTGAACGCTCGAATGAATGAGCGACACGGCGTTCGACGTAAATGTCTCGTTCCCTGCCTTTCAGGGAACCGAGGTTACGAAAGTAACCGGAGACGTTCCCTTTCAAGGCGGTCACTTCGACATTTACGTCGATGACGTAGTATGGGAACTGTGTCAAATCCCGCCGTGGAGCAGAGGACCCGCCCACTCGAAAATGACAGAACCCACATCCAATAGCTGATCACTAGAAAAACTAGACTCCTGATAGGTCGAAGCGAACCAATAGCGCGCTTTCAGAACCTTGTCAAAATTTGCATATCCCGAGCAAATGAAATAGGGGGAAGCCTTGCACTGAATACTCAGGGCAGAACAACACAATTAAGGATGTAATACAAGCAGCAGCGACAGTTGCAAGCACAATAGGGAACCGGGCTGATAACACAGGCTTAACTCACCGAAAGCACTTGAGGCGCAATAGAAGAGACATCCAATTTATAAAATCTGGCGAATGTATTCTGAGAAGACCAGCCAGCAGCAAGACACAAGTCCCTTATAGACATACCTCTAGACCAGGCCCACGAGGAGGCAATCGCCCTCGTTGAATGAGCCTTAATGCTTAGGGGACAGTCCACTCCCTGGCAATCATAAGCCAAAGCAATCGCTTCCACAATCCAGTGAGCAAGTCTCTGTTTCGAAACTCCACGTCCCTTATTACAACCGCCAAAGCATACAAACAGCTGGTCCGATTGACGAAAAGCGGCCGAGCGAGTCATATACATCCGTAAAGCCCTGACCGGGCAAACAGCACTCTGAGCATCAGTGTCACACGAGACTGATGACTCAGAAGATAACGCCGGTAAGAAGACAACCTGCGCTCGGAACGGAGTGCTGAGAGACTTCGGAACATAACCCTGTCTCGGTCGAAGAGTGACATTACAATCACCCGGTCCAAAACGAATGCAGTCCTCGTGAACCGAGAACGCATGCATATCCCCCACGCGTTTCGCTGAAGCGAGAGCGAGAAGTAAAGCAGTTTTCAGGGAAAGCTCCTTGGTGGCTATTGAAGCCAGAGGCTCAAACGGTGGATTCGACAAGCCCTCAACACTAGTGCTAAATCCCATGGCGGCACAGAAGGCGGCTGTGACGGGCGTAATCTCCTAGCTCCCCTGAGAAAACTGATCACCAGCGCGTGCTTGCCGATCGACTGCCCTTCGACCGGGGGGTGAAACGCAGCAATAGCAGCCACATACACCTTTAGAGTGGATGGTAAACTCCCGTTATCCATCCTGTGCTGGAGGAAGCTTAGAATATCCGACACGGAACAGTTGCACGGGTCAATACTGATACTCTGACACCATTTAGAGAAAACTTCCCATTTCAACTTATACAAGCGCCTAGTGGATGGGGCTCGCGCTTCAGATATAGTGCTCAACGCGCGAGAGTGCAGAGCGTCTCGCTCATTTAAAGACCCCGCAGCGGCCACACATGAAGGCTCCACAGCCCGGGGTTGGGATGCCATATCGTGCCGTTCGCCTGCGATAACAGGTCCCTCCTGAGAGGAATTTCCCATGGGGAGTCCACTAGCAGCTCTATCATGCCCGCGAACCAGGGCTGATTCGGCCAGTACGGGGCTACGAGAAGCACAGATGCTTTTTCCTCCCTGATTTTGCACAACACTAGAGGCAGAATCTTCACCGGAGGAAAGGCGTAAAGCCTGGCTCTCGGCCAGCGCGAAGTCAAGGCGTCGGAAGTCTGACCCAGGGGGGAACGAGACAGCGAAAAGAACGTCCGACAGTGTGTGTTCTCGTGCGACGCAAATAGATCGACCTCCGCCCTCCCGAATCGATCCCAGATCATCTGCACCGATCCCGGGTGAAGCCTCCACTCTCCCTGAGGAATTCCATTCCTCGAGAGCATATCCGCTCCGCGATTCAAAACACCGGGAATATGCGCCGCTCTCACTGATAAGAAGTGCCGGTCTGCCCACAGCAGGAGACTCGCTGCCTGCTCGAATAGGGGCCTGGAGCGTACGCCCCCCTGGCGATTTATGTACGAGACCACCGACGTGTTGTCGGTCCGAATCAGTACATGCTGACGCTCTAGCTGAGACCGGAAGGCTTTGAGGGCTAAGGAAACCGCCTTCAACTCCAAGCGGTTTATGTGCCACCTCCGTTGTGACTCCGTCCACGAGCCGGAGGCAGTCGCGCCCATGCACACCGCTCCCCAGCCTGAAGTTGATGCATCCGTCAAGACCGCGATGCGATTCGCTACGGTACCCATAGGGACCCCTGAACTGAATAACACTGGGTCTCTCCACGGCGCCAAAGTGCGAAAGCAGCTGTGAGTGACCGTGATGCGCTTGAGGCCGGTCGCCCACGCCCCCTGAGGGACCCGGAGCTTCAACCAAATTTGAAGCGGACGCATATGAAGCAGACCCAGATGGCATACCGGGGAGGCTGCCGCTAACAGACCTAATAGTCTCTGAAACTCCTTTAGTGGTACAGACCTGCCCGGTCTGAAGCGATGCAGAGACAATGCCAGAGACTGTATGCGCTCTTGAGAGAGATGTGCTCGCATCGTTACAGAGTTCAAACACACTCCCAGAAACGCTGTGGTCTGACTCGGCGTGAACACGCTTTTCTGTTCGTTTACACGCAGTCCCAGCGAGTCCAGGTGACGGAGTAATAATTCCACATGACCGATTAGCACCTCTCGCGAATGGGCTAAAATCAGCCAATCGTCCAGATAATTCAGGATGCGCATTCCGCTCGACCTGAGGGGAGACAGCGCCGCGTCCACGCACTTCGAAAAGGTGCGGGGGGCAAGAGCCAATCCGAACGGGAGAACTGAATACTGGTAAGCTGTGCCCTCGAACGCAAATCTCAGAAAACGCCTGTGGCGCGCTGCTATCTGGATATGAAAGTACGCGTCCTTTAAGTCCACTGAAGCGAACCAATCCCCGGGACGAACCTGTGCCAGAATTTGCTTCAGAGTTGTCATTCTGAACGCGCGCTTGTGAAGCGCTCTGTTTATGGGTCTCAGGTCCAAGATCGGACGGAGCCCCCCCCTTTCTTCGGTACCACAAAATAGCGGCTGTAGAAACCGCTCTCCCTCTCGCTCGGGGAAACCGGTTCTATAGCTCCTTTCTCGAGCAGGCTGAGCACTTCTTGTCTCAGAACAGGGGCGTTTTGGGGCAGTGTTAATGACTGGATCACGCCGTTGAAGCGGGGTGGTCTGCGTCTGAACTGAAGCGAGTACCCGTGACGAATTATGCTTAACACCCATGGGGAAATCCCGGGAATTGATTCCCATGCGTCCAGAAAATGACTCAGAGTGTGAGCTCGAACTGTGGTCATAGCTGCTACCAGTGTAGTGTTTAGACTGAAGCCGCGTTCCCGCGAGGCAGAACCCCTTGGGAGGGCGGCTCGCGGTGGGCTGAGTGTGGTGCTGGCAATCTCTTGCCCATGAGATGCCATTATAGTCATAGATTGTGGCCCTACACTGTCCCGGGAGAGGGCGGGTGACACAATATGAGGTGCAAGAGGAAGAAAAAGCTCTTTTTGTGAAGGGGTACATGCTTTTATTGAACAAACAGCATTTACACACATACGATCGTCTCTCAACAGAACATGAGGGATACGATGAACACGGCGCTTGGAGGCCGGCCCCCCTTCGCGCTCTCTCTTCCTCTTGCCCAATCCGTCAGGAAGACGGCTTTGGCGCGGAGGGGGGCGCGCTGTCCTTCCCTCGGCGCGGGCTCCTTCTCTGGCGATGGCCCTTCCTCCCAGGACCTGGCCACTGTCTTCCCCGGGAAGCACGAGCATCCGGCCCGGTGCGATGCACTGTGGGCTGACTCCCTGAACTCTGAGGGCGGCGAGTAGCTGAAGACGAGCGCGAACGCTGCTA
This sequence comes from Pimephales promelas, assembly GCF_988280905.1. Taxonomy (NCBI): domain Eukaryota; kingdom Metazoa; phylum Chordata; class Actinopteri; order Cypriniformes; family Leuciscidae; genus Pimephales; species Pimephales promelas. The sequence goes on along the minus strand of NC_142770.1, from coordinate 43,857,428 downwards.
AGACGGGGGTGCTCGACGCGGGATCACGTGACTCATGGCTTTGGCGCGTTTCTGGGTCTCCGAGAAACGCTCCGTGACAGCCTCCACCGCGTTCCCAAAGAGACAAGCCTGGGTGATGGGAGCATTAAGCAGGGTTTTCCGGTCAGAATCTTTAACATCGGACAGAGTCAGCCACAGGTGTCTGTGGAGGACGACCAGAAAACCCATAGAGCGGCCGACAGCTTGCGCTGAGCGTTTAGTGGCCAACAGCGCAAGGTCCGTCGCCGAGCGAAGGTCCCGGACGGCGTCAGCGTCGACAGAGGCGACGCCATCCAGAGACTTTAGCAGTTTCGCCTGGAATACCTGGAGGATAGCCATGGCGTGAAGAGGTTAAACTGCCTCTCCCGCTGCCGCGTACGCCTTATCCGCCTGGTGGGCCGTGAATCTGCAGGGCTTGGACGGCAGGCTGCGGTCCGCGCCCAGTGCAGACGTAGATTGGCATAGGTGAGAGGCGACGGTCTCCTCGACGATGGGCATGCGCACATAACCGTGGGCTACGGCATCGTCGACGTGCGCGAACAAGGACTGGGTGGCAGAAAGACTGCGTGCTGACTGGGGCGCAGCCCACGACTTGACCACGTGCTCGTGAAGGTCCGGGAAAAACGGGGTTCCCCTCCTCGAAGCGGCCTGACGGCGGCTCGACTGAAGGAACCAGGTGTCCATTTTGCTTTTAGCTTGTTCGTCCGGCGCGTTCCAGGAAAGGTCCAAATCGGCGACGGCCTTAGTAAGGACTCTGAAAAGCTCCTCTTGGAGGTCTGCAGGACTCTCCTGCTCAGTAGGCGCGGCCTGCTCGGATCCCCAGTCTTTCTCCGACGCTGATAGGGACATAGCGTCCTCCTCCTCGCTAGCTCCAAAGGAGATGAAATCCGCGACGTCGCGGGGGGGGCGGAAGCTATCGTCCGCGAAGCTGACGGCTTCGAACTCCCTTACCCTGGGAGGGGAAGGGCCCACCAGCGGCTCGCAGGCGGCAGCGGGCCCAATCCCTACGGCTGCTCGAGCCATATCCCTCCTTGCCTTGAGGGCACGCACGGGCATGTCCGCGCAGTGGGCGCACGAGAGGTCGTCAGACAGAGCCGACTCGGCGTGGGCGAGGCCCATGCAGGTGATGCAGAAAAGGTGGGTGTCCGGCGCAATAATAGGCCCCGAACACAAATTGCAAGTAGATGCCATCGGATGCAAAAGACAGTGTGGTATCTTAAGTGCACCTTCGACGACGGCGAAAGGTAATGTAATTCCAAATCGTAAGCACACGTCGATTTGAGCGTGAAGTAAAGGATTCTGATGCAATCGACGAACAATATGCAATTTATACTGCCAGGCTAGGCAATATTTGCATATTTTGCGTCAATTGGCCAGCTGTCGTCAGCTGGCGTTAGCCCATAAGATTTCAGCAGAAGTGAAGAAGGGGAGGAGTTCCCATACTACGTCATCGACGTAAATGTCGAAGTGACCGCCTTGAAAGGGAACACTTATTCTCCATTCATCATAATGACTTGGGCCTTTTTTTTTGTTCAGTGTTACACTTACTACAGACATGACATACATAAGTGTGTTGTAAAATATTTGAGAATATTGTTTTTTATACCCAGAACACACAAATACACGGTAACAAATATATTTTATTTTCCCCACAAAATCAATGGGAGATAGATCCCACATTTTGTACACCCCAACCAACACAAAGTTGCACATACAGTGGTCTACATACAAAACAACAAAATTTTTTATGCTGTTACAGTTAAAAAAGAAATAAAAAAAAATCTATGCTGCATCCTCTCTTTGGTTTTGGTATTTTATGCCAAAGCTCTGATCGCTAATTGTAAAACTGTGTGACGTGTGTTTGTCCATGTGACGAGTCAGTGTGAATATCTGAATGGCAGTGTGTTCCTCGTGAAAACAAGAGATTTTCTGCATGAAAATTATGCCAAATGCAGAGAATTGTGTGCAGTGTTTTGAAAAAAGTGTGTTTTAGAGCTGCAATTTGAGTGTAAAGCAGGAATTGTGCTTGTAGTTCAGCAGAATTGGTTCAGGGGGTTGGTGAATGAGTTATATGTTGTGGTCATTGTGTCTCAAGTACCAGAAAATGTGTGTAAACAATCGAGAAAAACTGTATATTTGATCTTTCCCACAAAAACAAAGGGAGCTAGATCGCACATTTTGTACATCCCAGCAACACAAATTTGCACATAGAGTGGTCTACACACAGTGGTCAACACAACAGAGAAATGTACTGTATACAGTTACAGTAAAAAAACTAATAAATAAATAAATATGCTGCATCCTCTCTTCTGTTTCAGTCTTGTATGCTAAAGCTCTGATTGCTAATTGTAAAACGGTGTGACATGTGTTTACCCATATGACGAGTCAGTGTGAATATTTGAATGGCAGTGTTTTCCTCGTGAAAACAAGAGATTTTCTGCATGAAAATTGTGCCAAATGCAGAGAATTGTGTGTAGTGTTTTGAAAAAAGTGTGTTTTAGAGCTGCAATTTGAGTGTAAAGCAGGAATTGTGCTTGTAGTTTAGCAGAATTGGTTCAGGGGGTTGGTGAATGAGTTACATGTTGTGGTCATTGTGTCTCAAGTACCAGAATTTGTGTGTAAACAATTGAGAAAAAATGTAAAGTCATAAGCTGACATCATCCAATTCCACAAAAGTAGTGCCAGAAAATCCACAAAGATGTGGCTTAACATAAACCATACATATCTGAAAGTGACATCAAGGCCCGTTTATGGTGCCAGAGGAAGGAGTGGTGTTCTGCTTTGTCCTGTCCAGCATTTATTTGAAGAGAGAGTGACGGTAGGTGAAGGGGCCAGTCCTGCTACTATCATCAGTCCTTAACCCTGCACACAGTGCACAGACTCACATCCTCCAGGACAGGTATTGGGGAAACTCTGGGAGGCCCTGACACGAGTACCAGGGAGAAAAACTAAATGCTAAAAAACTAAAAATAAAAAACTAAACACTTTTATTTTACTTTACACAAGTACCAAAACAAGTACAGAGCACTGCCTTTACCCGGTGGTTCACCAAACAGAATTAAACCCCCAAAAAGCGCTAAAAGATCTGAAAGTCCCAGCTCATTTTTGACCAAGTGGGTTTCACACACAAGTAACTAATGAGAACTACAAGCTGGATTAACCCTTGTGCATCCTTATGGACATTTTTGTCCTTTTCAGTTTTTTTTTATCACTTTACCTGTGTTAATGCTAATTTGGCACAGGTGTGTATTTTTATGAAATTTTACTATTTCACCACCATTTTCTAAAAAAAAAATAAAAAATTTGCATTAGGTACACAAAATACTCCCTATCAGTGCCTTTTGGACAACAATGTCCCCATTGAAACCCCCATTTTTAATCGCAGGGCCATTTAACTATAAAATGATGCAATCTTTGTTAAGACATTTTCTTTGTTTTATTCTGTTGGCAAGGCTCCGAAATTTTTATTTTTACTATTTTTTTTTTTTTTTTTTTTTACCAGATGGTGCCAGTTGCTTTATTCCTGTTTTCTGCTTATTAACAATAATTGTGTGGGTGGATGACAGAGTGTGGTTTGTATGTGTGTAATACATTTTTTTTTGTGTAGATGTGTTTGTGTACTTGTAATATTTGAGAGAGAAAAACTCATTTGCAAATCTAAAATCCAATCACTGTGTGCACCAGTGGAGTTTTGCTGGCACCCAATGGGGAAAATCTGTTACTGCACCCAAACAAACTCTTACCGAAAGCTCATTTTTTTGAGATAGGCCTGTCCAACTCAAATTTGGAACACAACCTATTCAGATGCATGGCTTTGATTTTCTTGCAGTTTTAGAGTTCAACCTGATTTATAAAATATATATAATATATATATATATATATATATATATATATATATATATATATATATATATATATATATACACAGTGCCCTCCACAATTATTGGCACCCCTGTTTAAGATGTGGTCGAGGACTTTTAAAAATTCTCCCTTTTTTTTAAACAACATAGAATCCAAATGCAAAAAAAGAGAAAAATCCAACCTTTTATTTAAGTACATTACTTTGGTGGTAAAAAAAAATTTTAAAATTTAAAAAAATAAAAACCCCTGATGTTAATACTTTGTACAACCCCCTTTTGCCAACAAGACAGCACTTAATCTCCTCCTATAACATTTCACAAGATTGAAGAACACAGAGAGAGGGATCTTTGACCATTCTTCTTTGCAAAATCTTTCTAGATCATCCAGTATCCTGGGCCCTCTCTTGTGCACTCTCCTCTTTAGCTCACCCCACAGGTTTTCGATTGGATTGAGGTCTGGGGACTGAGATGGCCATGGGAGGACCTTGAGTTTGTGACTGAACCATTTTTGTGTAGATTTTGCCACACGTTTTGGATCATTATCCTGCTGAAAGACCCAATGACGACCCATCTTCAGCTTTCTGGCAGAGGCCATCAGGTTTTTATTTAAAATGTCCTGGTAGTTCAAAGCGTTCATAATGCCATGCACCCTAACAAGGTTCCCAGGGCCTTTGGAAGAGAAACAGGCCCACAGCATCATAGATCCTCCACCATACTTCACGGTGGGCATGAGGTACTTTTCGGCATACACATCTTTTGTTTTACACCAGATCCACTTAGAGTGTTTGTTGCCAAAAAGCTCAATCTTAGTCTCATCCGACCAAAGCACACGATCCCAGATGAAGTCCCAGTGCCGCTTGGCAAACTCCAGACGTTTACGTTTGTCAGTGTTAGTGAGAAAAGGCTTTTTCCTAGCATGCCTCCCAAACATCTTGTTGGCATGTAGAGAGCGTCTGATGGTTGTTTTGGAGATTTTGTGACCCCAAGATGCCACTATTTGATGCAATTCTGTGACAGTGAGCTTAGGACTTTTTTTTACTTTTCTTAGCATCCTCCTCACAGTGCGTTGTGGCAAGATAAACTTGGGACCTCTTTCAGCCTTGTTTGTCACTGTTCCTGTTGTTTTAAACTTCTTAATGATTCCTCTAACTTTAGATATGGGCAATATAAGGTGAGTGGCTATTTTCTTGTAGCCATTGCCTGACTTATAAAGGTCATCACACATCTGCCTTACTTGAATGGTGTGTTCTCTTGTCTTTGCCATGTTGACAAATGGGTAAGAGAATTAGGCCTCTGTGTCATGTCATATTTATACCCCAGGGAAATAGGAAGTCATGAATTACTAATTAAAAGTTCCTAGATATCCTGACCAACATTAGCAACTACAGAAAATATATTTTTAAAAAAAAATCAATTACATTTTTCAGCGGAATTGTTAGGGGTGCCAATAATTGTGGGACACAGGATTTGAAGTTTTTATTTTTCTAAATTTTTACATTTTTTTTTTACCACCAAAGTAATGTACTTAAATAAAAGGTTGGATTTTTCTCTTTTTTTTGCATTTGGGTTCTATGTTGTTTAAAAAAAAGGGAGAATTTTTAAAAGTCCTCAACCACATCTTAAACAGGGGTGCCAATAATTGTGGAGGGCACTGTATAATTACCTGATCGACACTCCAAGTGTTTATACCCAGGAGAAGTTGAAAGCGTACAAATCTCTTGATGCCTATAATTTTGTTCTGTGTGGTCATGTCCAAGACATACAACTTCATGATTACAAAGTTCAAAACTTCGTTGTGCTTAAGACGGAGGTTCTGCCTAGTCAAAGACAGGGTAAGAAGACGGAGTTGTACAAGGCCTGGGTTATCGTCAACAAGACCAACAACTGTATTCTGACTGCAAACTGCACCTGTATGGCTGGGTATGTAACATAAGACATTTATGAAATTATATTACTTTTTTGTTTTTATTTATCCAACCCAGTATTTGTCAGTAAGATAATCTAACTCCATTTCACTGCTTATTGCTAAAATCATACAGCTGCTATTGACATGTATAGCCTAATGCACCACTTACAACAATGTGTTTCATTCATTGGAGAGCTAGGAATAAACCATTTTGTGCAGGTTAGGGTCATGCTGCAGCCATGCAGCTGCCCTTATGTTTAAAGGCACACTATGCACTCTCTGGTTTTTTTGTAAAACAGTGACCTCTAGAGCCGCTGTGGTGTACTTGCACTGTCGTAAATAACCGTTATTCCCCTGTTACTGCATATACTGTCAAGTGCTAGACTGCTTTTTAATAATAAAGTTGCCTATCGCGTTTGCTGGCTTATAGCGTTTTTACATGATTTCTGCAAAATCAGAAGTAAATAGCCTATAGTGTATAGGCTACTGTATAATTTCATTCATGTTTTTTGATTGTAATGTTAAAATTACAAAATGTCAGATGACATCAATCAAGTTAAATGTACGTCGCATTATTTCATAACATTGGACGTTATGATTTAGACATGATTACAATTTATCATAATAGCAAATTGTGTTCAATTATTTACAACCTCTAGGCTTATATATGTCCTAATAATTATGTGAGATATTGACTATGTCCTCATGGTAATCGCAAGAATCAACATCAACAGCGTCAAGATTTGATTGATTCATAATCAACACAATTTGAAGTTACAGTCGGGAAGTGTACTGTTAGTCAGATAAACTTGATATAACAGTAACTTACACACGTCATAAGAAATCCGAACCAGACAAAGGACTAAAGATACGTGATAAATACACATCACAACACCTGAGTTCAGCTGGCAAACTAGCTCTTGTGGCAAGCTCGGCAATAAAACATAACGAAAAAAACAACAAGACTAAGAGAAACGACTGTTTTTAGGAAGTCTGCTTAAAGCTCTGGTAATCGAAAGCTATAGACATGTGAGAATTATTGAACTGGTCTTATTATCAACAACGGATGAATGAACAGCACCGTAAAAAATTACATACCACAAGCCAGTGCAGCAACATACAATATAGAAACAAGTATACAAATACAAACAAGTTTATAAATAAGAGATTTACTTACAAGTCCATCAACAAGATCGCCAGGTCAGCATCGCAGTTACAATCCAGTGCAGCTTTTAAGCTCGCGCCAACGAGTGAAAGCCCGACCGAGTGGACTCTTGTCCGGTTTCTAGCACGGTCCGATTCTCTTTCCCTGTTTCGAAAGTAGCTTCATACAGTATGATGTTGTTGATGCGTGTGACGTCGTTGCCGTAAACCATTTCGTGATTCTCACGCGCTGTGTCAGGGGCGCCACTCTCAAACTTGCATGGCTGGTTTTTCCGGCGGCGTCCCCCCCAAGCTTTCCTACCAGGATGATTCGCCCTACTATGACTTTGTTAACCACCAAAACGACTTTGAAGCTGTTATATTAAGGTACAGATCTTGCATAGAGTGCCTTTAAGGCCTAGTCAATTAGGGGCCGGGATATGTTGAAGCCATTTCAATGGAACTAATAATAATATTGAATATAATTTAAAATATTTTGAGTTTATTTAGTAAAATCTGAGAATACCTGTGTTGCAAATGGAACGTAGAAATTTGAATGTAAGCAGTTGCCCAGTGATCTAGTATAATGTAATTTGATTGGTTGTTAGATTTAGTATGAAAGAATAGTATACTGCGAAGCAGTCAGAAGCCACTAGACTTTGGAGCAACACAGTCTTTTGACCTACACGGAACAGTTAATTTGTAAGAAAAGTAAAGATTCCAAGTTTTTGTTTTATTTTATGTTTTTGAAATTCATAATTAAACAGTCAAACGAAGAACTTTGGATTCAAGACTTTTATTCGCGGACGTTTTGTGTTGAGTACAAAAGAACTTTGAAGTCCTAAGCTAGTGAGTCAGGTTTCTGCACTCACATAGCCAATGGGGACATCTTTGAGCCAGAGAATGAGGAAGACCATGATGACGGTCCCCCGGATCCCCACAACCTTGCAGCAAAAGTGGGAGAACATGTGCGGAACAATCTGGCTGCTGCGGTGTCTGCTCCAAACATCCCTGTGACTACCTTTAAAACATTAAAAAAGCTTAAAATGTTTTACAATTCATGTTGTCAGCATTCCTTTTCTTTCCAAATGTCATTTTTTAGGTTTACAATTACATGCATTTTGTTTTTATAACTTTTATTGTGTAATGGCCTAAACCACTGAACTGGTTAGCAGAAGATTGCTGGTCGATCTCCACAGCCGATGCCACGAGTGTGTCCTTGAGCAAGGTCCTTTTACTCCAGGTTGATCTAGGCTCATTGTCCCTGTAATAAATGCACAGAGTCACTTGGATAAAAAAAACATCTACCAAATTTAAAATGCTTTATGATTTTTACTACTATAATACAAAATGCATATATATATATATATATATATATATATATATATTTACTACCATTTCTACCTGGTGGGTTGAAGGGTTAATTCACCTAAAACATTTGAATTTAGCCATTATTTACTTTCTTTATATTCTTTCCATTATTTACAATTTTACTTGCTTTCATGCTATCAGATCCCTCAATTACTATGTCTTTAAACCACAAAATGTGAAAAAAAAAATATATATATATATATAGATATATATATTGATCAATGGAGCCCAACTTTCAGATATATTTATGTCTTTGGGTGCACTAACACTTCAGTCACTATTTCACTGGGTTTAGGTAATGCAAAACTTAAGATAATTTGTGTGAAGAGTCCAACTTAAGGCGGACATACACTGTGCGATGTCTGTGCGATTTCAGCAAGGTACCTACTCACACTGAACGAGTAAATCGCATGCGATGCAAAGCCAAAGTTCAGGATTTATGTGCTCACACTGTACGGTCCGATCGTCGAGCTGCGACTTCACTGCTCACACTATACTTGTAATATCTGCGATTACCCCCTGGATTGCGCCTATTTGCGTGTATGTATCCAGAGATATTGTCAAAACAAGCATCTGCTATCAGTATCAAGATGATTTAGTATTTTCAATTTATGCATTTAATTATTATTATTATTATATTATCATTATTAGGGGAGCCCTATAGGCTAATTTTACTATTAAATTGATCGGCTATTATAATTAATTTGCCACGCAATATTTTCACAGCACATAACCAACGTGCTGTGAGGATAATAAAATATTAATCTTACTCCTCATTAAAAATTGTCTAAAACATTTAGGTCGATTACAATGAATTATATATAAAATAACTATTAACAGTCTATAATATGTCCGAACATTGCCATTATTAATCATCAATGAAAATTAAAAACAGGTTTATTTCAAAAACATTGTTTGACAAAATAATAAAAGAGGTGTTACATATCAGGTGGCTTGAAGACGGTGGGTAGCCTAATATTATCCATTTTGCAACACGAACTGGAGGTAAGCAACAGTAATTTGTAGCTCGTTTTTATTTTAATTTTATTTTTGCTGCAGATGAAATGGTTAAACTTCTGTTTTCGTGCAGGTGCAGTGAGGGAAAAAACACTGAGTTTAGGGCAATCGGTTCGTAGCTTTGCTTCAACTGTGCGATATAGTCACGAGGAGCGACCAAAATTTCTGACATGCCAGAAATTCATCCGACCATCCGATTGTCGATCGTGAGAGGTTAATCTCTCCCTGTACACTGCACGAACACTGCACGACAAACGACGCACGACAAAGCTGAAAATCGGTCCGACACGAAAATGAGTCGCACGAGTCAGAATTCGGCTCAAAATCGGACGAAAATCGCACAGTGTATGCCCGCCTTAAGGTCATGGAGGGCCATTGTCCTGGACAGTTTTTCCTACCCTAATTATACACACCTGAATCTATTTAATCCAATTAATATCTGACTACTAGATAATTACAGACAGGTGTGTTGGACTTGAACCCTGCATGACCTGCCTTGAATATCCCTGCGTGAGCTCTGTATGCATTTATAGACGCTTTCAGCAGTGACAACATAAACAAACAGTACTGCGCATGTGCATTATTCTGGCCCAAACTTAACTTCTGGCAGACTTGCGGAGACAATCCATAACAAGTAAATAACCTAGTAGCTGGTATTTCTTGCCAGTCAAAGAAAATAAATTTTACCTGGCCGAACTGAAATGTGACACTACCAGACCCGTTGAACAAAAATTAGAGACAAAATGTTTTTCTACAGACGTGTCTGATTTACCGCAGTGTTAAAAAACTGTACCGACCGCAACGGCGGGGTTTGATAAGGTTTACATAGCTCTCCTTATTAGCTATAGGCTTCTTACATGCTTGCTAACCTTTTTTTAAGGCGGGTCTCCACATTTACAGCATGTTGGATGGATCTGTGCAGCGCTGTTTATGATACTAACCATTCAATACACAGACTGGTCCGCTGTCAATGTGTTTGCGAGAGAGAGAGAGAGAGAGAGAGAGAGCGTGCGAATATGTGCTGCACGCAACAACTCTGCAGTCAATTACAACTTTTCCCATCTTAAATTGTTAAAAACACGGAAATCAATATGTGGCGGTCAGCGCTGATAATGTGGTGGGCTGCCACTAATAAATGTATGGGAAACACAAACACTGTACCGCTTATCACTCAGATAAACATAGATAGGCTATTTTAATACCGCCGTCTCCCTCATAGGAAACCTTGACATTTTTATTTTTAAAAATTGTGCTTGCTCCCTAGGTCAGATTGCACCCCACAGCTCAACAACCTGCTCATCACCTTAACTTTCAAGGCATTTGTAGTCAATGCCATATTATCCAGTAAACACTAATGAACGAACAGAACAGAAGTTAACTTTGGGACAGCTCATCACCATGGCAACGCGTCTGATGAAAGCGTCTATAAGTCCCATAATACACTACAATAAAACGATTGTTTTTGTTTTATAATGTGTGGTTGATGCCTAGAAATGGTTTGTTTTTATAAACAAAGTATTGTGCAAAAGTCTCAGGCCACCATTTGACATTGTTGTAGCAATGGTATCATTTTTATTCTTACTGACACTTTATTCTCACTGATGTTTGCCTAAAGAAGCCAGATTTGTTTTAAGTTCATATCTCCTTTTTTTCTGTTTTTATCTTAATAATGATAGAAAAATATGGATGGTCATATAGCTGTTGGTGGCCTACTATTTTTGCACAGAACTGTGTGTGTGTGTGTGTGTGTGTGTATATATATATATATATATATATATATATACACACACACAAATCTAAATTTAGTATGTATATTCAATTTAAATGCGTTTTAGAATGTTTATTCTTACATAAAACCAGATGTGTAAATGATCAGAAAACACTTTTACTTTATTTTTTAGCAAGAAGCTCAAGTACAGAAAGAAATCTCTCATCTCTTTCCTTTGTCTTCCGCTCTCTCTTTTCTTCTTTTTCACTTGCCTCCCGGCGCCATCGCTCTTCACTTTCCCTTGCTTCTCTTGCTTGCCTCTCCTCCCTCGCTTGTCTCTCTCGTTCTCTTCTGTCCTCCTTCTCCGCCATTTCTCTCCACAGCCTCTCCTCCCTCTCAGCAGCTTTCCGCTCTCATTTCTCTTCTCTTTCCTCCATCTCCCGGATCAGGTCCTCTATATCCAAAGGCCTTTTCCGGGCTCTCGCCTCTGGCCTCACTGAGGATGAAGAGGCCACAGCAGCATCTGGCCCACATGAGGCAACGAGGGCAGGAGGAGTGAGTGAGGGTCTGCCCCCAATTGCCTCATCCATGGCGGAATACCATTTCCAGGATGCTGCTGTGGGCTCTCCATCCTCAGTGCTCATCCCTGTCTGTGGACATTTCAGGTCCTGCAAAAAGACACAAGCATGATACAAAAGCAATCGTTTTAATATCACAATGTAATTTGATTTTATCAAAATTATCTTACTTTATATTTTTGTTTTAGGTTTTCCCATTTTTTTATTTTTTTTTATTTTTTTTTTACAAATGCTGCCGTTACCCTGCCTTGCAGGTCCTGCTCCACCACAAAAGCTCTGCAGTAAATTCACAGAAATTAAAAATCAAAAAGTGTTTAGAAATTACAAGAATTAAATAAACTACATTAACATTAAAATAATATTTATTCATTGCCGTTGTATACTCACTCAAAGCCTTTGATGGCAGCATTTCGCTTTCCAGTGAAGAGGACTTCATGAGCCACTCTCCACTGGATGAGCTGATGAGTATGCTCATCTGTCCCTGTAACATCCAGACAAGATTCACTGTTGTTTCTGCTCAATACTACCTTACATGTTGATGGATTTTCAGAAGTGTTAAGTATTGATACTTAACTTTATTAACACATATTATTAAGCTTTTTAACCAACAATAAAATATAGTATTTATATTTAGTTACTTTATGTACATTTATTTACATTACTTACATTCATGAATTGCAAACTACAAAATAGCGCACATACACATACTCAGATATAACGTTACTTCTATTTTATGTCCTCATCTTATCGAAGATTTTCCAGGCATATTTTAAATAGACATAATTTAGTAATCGTATTTAACAGATAGATATATGGTTTAAAATGAGTGTAACGTTAAATCTATGTTGGAGACGATCGTGTGCTCACTAAATCTCCCCAGTTAGATATCCATAATAAAACTAGTATATGCCTACTATTTCGCGTTACACCTTCAAAAATTAAACAGTTCAGTATTTGAGCAAATGTGAATTAAAACAAGGAACCTTGTTTTTGGTTTGTAATACTCACATTTGAAAACACCCGCGTCACGGTTCTCCGTCATGTTTGATAATGACGTTTCATAGACGTACTTCTTCTTCGTTCTTTTATTACGTATTTTCTCCCATGGCCTGCTGGGATAGAAAAGTGTTCATCTTCGTACTCTTCAAAATCTGGGCAGAAGCAGTAAGCCATCCAGGAACTTCTCGTCTACTCTTTTATGAGTACTGAGGTTTCGGACTTAATACTCCTTTCAAATACTGTTTTCCCCAACTCCGTGAAGTTGGCACCCCATAAAACGAAATAATCTCCAAAACTATGCCAATGGTTTGTGCTGTATTTGTGCTGATTTGTGCCGTAAAAACGAACATTTGTGCTGGTTTGGAGTTTGAGATATTGAAGATTATTTTTTTGGTTGTGTTACGTCACTCTCCACCCCATATCGTTCAAATCGCTCCAAACCGGTGTCATTCGTTTGTGCTCTGTTTGTGCTGGTTTGTGCCGTTAAAACAAACATTGTATCCATTTTCCTTTCGCAGATATAGCCAATTTAATGCATGCAAGAAAAAAAATTCACTTTACACATTTTTTTTAAAGTATCGAACAAAAGAAGCGGAGGTTAAATATAAGAAATATAAAAACAAATTGACAGGCATTATTAAGTCAAGTCAAGTCAAGTCACATTTATTTATATAGCGCTTTTCACAATACAGATTGTATCAAAGCAGCTTCACAGTGATAACATGAAAGTAGCACAACACAGATCAACAACATTGCTAAACACTAAATAAATAACCCCAACTGAGCAAGCTCAAAGCAAGCCAAAAGCAAGGCGACAGTGGCAAGGAACCAAACTCCATCAGATTGGATGGAGAAAAAACCTTGGGAGAACCCAGGCTCAGTCGGGGGCCAGTTCTCCTCTGGCTTACATTCATATTGTTTAAATATAAATATTAAATATAAATATTGTTTATGAATCAAACGGCGCCATAACATATCGCAGGCGTTGAGTCGTCTCATCACAGGCGTTGAGTCGTCTCATCACAGGCGTTGGGGCATCCGAAATCCCCGTGAGAGGCTGGACACAAAACTGGACCTGACGAACGCCATTTTTCTCGGGACAAGCGTCCCGAGATAACAGCAGAAAGGCAGATGGGAAATAATTAGCATAGCTGATGTTCATAATGATTTCCGTTATAACTCACAAACTCTCCGAGATTATTATTAGAATTTTCTTATTATTAGAAAATGTAAACAGGATTATTATAATAAATTGTTAGATAGTAATAAGAATAATACTAAAGGTTTATGGAACATTTTAAATAGTTTAATAACAAACAAATCTAGAATAAACAACTATCCACAATATTTTAGAGAAGAGGATAACATTATCAATAATAAGAACACAATAGTCAATAAATTTAATAAATTCTTTGTAGATGTTGGCCCGAATCTTGCTGCAAAAATTGCAAATGTTGAGTCCTATAACTATGAGCTAATAGACACATATCCCAAGACATTGTTTCTTAATCCTGTTGAGGAAAATGAGATATTGGACATTGTTGGAAGGTGTAAAAATAAAATCTCGACAGACCTCTATGATATGGATATGAAGACCTTAAAATGTGTTATTGAAAGTATCTGTAAGCCGTTAACATACATCTGTAACTTGTCGTTGCAAACTGGCCAATTTCCTGAGAGTATGAAAGTAGTAGGAGATAAGTATCTCTTTACTAATTACAGGCCTGTTTGCCTTTTATCACAATTTTCAAAAATTCTAGAGAAGGTTTTTAATTCTAGACTTGATAGTTTTATTGAAAAAAATAATTTACTCTCAGACAATCAGTTTGGTTTTAGGAAAAATTGTTCAACTTCATATGCTCTCCTTGATGTAATTGATGAAATAACGAATGCGGTTGATAACAAGAAATATGCAATAGGGTTATTTATTGACCTAAGTAAAGCATTCGACACAATAAATTATGACATTTTGATTAATAAATTGGAAAAGTATGGGATTAGAGGGGTAGCATTACAGTGGGTTACCAGTTATTTAAAAAATAGAAAACAATGTGTGACAATAGGAGATCATCAGTCAAGTTGTCAAGAAATTGTGTGTGGCTTACCTCAAGGTTCCATTCTGGGTCCAAAATTATTTAATATGTATATAAACGATATTTGTAAAACATCAAAAATACTGAGATTTATCTTGTTTGCAGACGATACAAATATTTTTGCATCGGGTAATGATTTACAACAACTGTGTCAAATAGTTACCTTGGAACTCAAACATGTTAATATGTGGTTTAAACAAAACAAATTATCACTAAATTTGAGTAAAAGTAAAATGATGATATTTGGCAACAGTAACACTGAGGCTCAGGAAGCAATCCAGATAGAGGGTGTTGTTATAGAGCGGGTGCATGAAATCAAATTTCTTGGAGTTATTATAGATGATAGAATTTCTTGGAACTCTCACATTAAATATATTGCCACTAAAATATCAAGAAGTATTTCTGTAATTGCAAAAGTAAAGCACATTTTAAATATTAAAGCACTGCATACGTTATATAATTTTTTGATCTTGCCTTATTTATATTATTGTTCTATGATATGGGGAAACACTTATAAAAGCACACTAAGACCAATAGTAATGTTGCAAAAAAGAGTTATTCGCTTAATCCATAAAGTGGGGTTTTTGGCCCACACAAACCCACTATTTTTAAAATCTAAGATCATGAAGTTTTATGACATTGTTGAGTTCCAATCAGTACAGATGTTATTCAAAGCAAGGCACAAATTATTACCAAGCCAAATACAAAAAAGGTTCCATGAACGTACTGGTTGTTATGAATTACGTGATGAATTAAACTTTAGGACGCAGAAACATTGTACAACTTTGAAAAGTTTTAGCCTTACAGTCAAGGGGGTACAATTGTGGAATAATTTGGAGATAGTTATAAAAAGAAGTTCAAATATTAATCTTTTTAAATACAAATATAAACAAAAGATCTTTGCTAAGTATAGAGACGAAGAAATGTTTTGTCAGTAGGGGTACTTTTACCATGACCAGATTCTTGTTGTCGCTTTGTTGTTTAATCAGGACCAGATATTTGTTGTTTTTTTGTTGTTGTTTTGCACTTTGTTCCCTTGAACAATTGTGAAATGTGAAATTGTCTTGTATGAAATTTGGGAGGGGGGGGGGCGCTAATAAGCTCTGTTGCTTCGGCCCTCTCCTTTTGAGCTGAATGGTTACAGCTCAAATAAAACAAATAAATAAATAAAAAATAAATAAATAAATATCGCTGGCGATACATCCTCGATATTAACGCGATTTGGCTCAGCTTGTCAGTGATCTACTATACGGCTCTTTGTAGTAAATGCCGCTCCATCTGAAAGCAGGTGAAGGTGATTTACTACTAATCAAGGAACCGGCTTTACTGATTAGATGCGCATACAATATCGTGCGATATATATTGCCCAGCCCTACTCTTCACCATTGTTGAGTCACCTGTCACCATTGTTGAGATTTATATGCTGATTCATGATGTCTGTTTGTTTTAAAAAAAAGAAGTTTAATGATTTTCTGTCAAACTCTCTGCAGTGCATATAAAAAATCAGAATGTTGATGTTCAGTAAGCTGTCAAAAAAGGTGAAATTTATTTGGTCAGGGATAATATTAGAGAACCATTATTTTTTATTTACTGTTTTATAATGAAAACTATTATTGCTGAACACCTTTGTTAATTGTTTGCTATGTAACAAACAATATGTTTTGGTAAACATTGTTACAAAGAGCAAAATTGTACTTAAAATACTGAGAGTCAAACTGCCCAACTAAAGGAAACACTGATCACAATAATGGTGACCAAATATTTTAAAACATCAACATCTAAACCTCCGTTCATAGACATCTGACAGAAATAAAGTCATTCTGGTTAGTAATAAGTGAAGCTGGTAATGCTGTTTGTGGAGTCGTTTAATCCTCCTCTGCTGAGAACTTCACAGATTTAATGTCTTCTTTGTATCTTCAATTGATTTAACCTAAGGCTGTGACTGGAGGTCAGTTGTAGTTCTTGTGTTTCTCTTTCTTTCAGTGATTCTGCTCGTTAACAGCAGGGCAGGTGTTTATCACTAATACTCAATCATCACCCAATTAGTCACTTAATTGTCTCATTAACTTTAACACTGCTTCAGTGTTACTTTAACACTCTGTAGAGTGGGACCAAATACACTCTGAGCAGTGTTGAATTAACACTGGGGATTTTGCTGTGTAAAGTTTAAAAAATGGAATCGAGAAGAATGGGACCTTTAAAGTGCAATTTGTACAGAGTAAAATACATTTGTACTTTGAACTTACAACAATTGAAATGTCATGACATTCGTGGGAAAAATCAGTACTAACTTACAAACATCAATGTGCAATTCTCAAGTAAGACATTGTGTAGCACAAAAGTCTGCACTGCAATACAGTCTCATTTCAAGCCTGAAGTCTGTTTGCTCTTGAGGGATTGCACTTTGTTGATCCAGTTCCAAGAAACGTTTTTGGAATACCTCAAAGGTGTACAAAGGTGATAATCGAGATTCAGCGCGTAGGTCAAGCCAAGGAGGACAGAGCAAGGCCGCTGCAATATTTCCAAGTCCTGTGATGACGATTCCAATGTTCTTTGGGTAGTTGCTTGTAGAAGCTTCAGGTTTTGGGGTCAGAGTAATGGCCATTATGAACTGTTCCTTCAAGTTCTCAGTGTCCTGCAAAATAAAATTGTAGTGTCTTAGTATAAAACTGTCAGAAGTATATTGCAAGCATATAGCAGAACTAGACAATACATTCATTATGGTTTTCATACCTTATAAATCTATTTTATTACATTTTATTTTCTCACAGGCCTTGGTCTCAAATTGTTTGTTGTTTTCTTCTCTATTTTGATGTTTTTTTCTTTATTTTTTTATGTTTGTTGTAGTCTACAAATGTTCTTCCATTGTAATGAGGGATTTATGGTGTTCTACTACTATTACATCCCTCTCTATGTAGGCTACAGTATCTTCATCCCTAGTTGAGTTCAGAGATTTAGAGAAGAGGTTGTATTCGCTATAACAACATTATCCCGCTTATTACATGGCTACCAAACAAATAAATAATTTGACACAATATATTGATTTAAAAAGGAGTTTCCTTTTTAAATCAATCAAAGTTCCCAAAAGCGTTGCCATATGGAGTTTAACCGCAGAGACGGAATGGACTATTTTCTTTAGCTGAAGCAATACAATCGTTTTTAAATCAATAAACTCCTTTTTGAATCAGTAAATCGTGTCAAATTATTTATTTATTTAGTAAGTAGCCATATAATAAGCAGGAAAATATAGAGCAAGGTGGTTGTTATAGTGAATACAACATGAAACATATGACCACTTTTATTTATGCTATAATAATTGTACGTACTTTTAAATTTGAATTGAAAACGCCCTCCTGTGGTAAAATGTATTAATTACACCACTGAAACATTTTTTCTACAGCAGTAACTCTAGAGGAAAACTAGCTTGATTAAGAATTATTCTTATAAAGCCGTTGATTCAGACGTTTTAATAACAGAAAAAAATATAAGCGCAACAGAATAAAAAATGAAGCGAGAACGTTTTAATGTTATTTTGTGTTCAATGTAACAAAATATGGACTTTAATCCACGATGTAGTATTTGTTGGCAAATGTAAAACCTAAAGATGAAGTGACTTTGCTGTCACCCGGTGTCTTATTTTGGCTTATTTTAGAATGCTCTAAATTACAGTTTTTCCCCATTCATTTCTATGGGTGCCCATTTTTGACCCAAATACAAGATTAAGAAGGTTTTTTTCCACCCACTTAACATTGTAGAATTGAGTCAAAAAAAAATATTGTGTGTGTTCAGGAGGCAAACTTAGGAAAAGCAGCCAAGTCTTGTACCGCTCAGATCAAGGGAAGTATTTTTAAAAATAAATCAAAACTATTTTGCCAACATTTGTCCAGAATACGATTTTAGGGTTGACAAACATTTGTTTTTATCTGGACGCCCTCCTGTGGTGAACTGTGTGAATTACACTGCTGTCATTTTACCCATAAACATTTAAAGTCCCCGTGAACCGGAAGTTACAAACGATTTTTTTCCAGTGCTGTGACGTATTTCCAAGTGAAACGGAATATTGAACAGAGGGCAGGGTTTTACTCTAGCGCTCCTCCTCTCCATCTCTCGCTCATAGCAAACTAACGGTTTGAGGGGAGTGGTTAAGCGTTTCCCCACCCAAACTGTGAAACCTACGTCATCAGAAAAAGAAACCGTTCCAGACCGGAAGTAACTTTTCAGATTTTGATTAAAGATTACTAAGGTAAAACATTTTTTAAATATATTTTTACTTGCACGGATTAATTGTTCACCACAAGACTAGTAATATGCGCTAACAAAGTAAATAGGTTCAATTTTGATTTCACGGGGACTTTAAAGATTTGAGTCAGAGAAATAGATCGACTCTGCAAGAATTCTGGTGTGTGTTCACGTGAAATGAAAAAAGTTCAAACGAATATTATTCTCTCCACGAGCCAAAGGTAACGTTAAGTTAGAGTATAATTTAATATTGAACCAAACGTGAATGACGAGTCACGCAGGTCCTGTGCTACTCCGCAGCGGTAAGACCAGAACCAGTATAAAATAGTCCGAATATAAACGCTTATTATAGGTGTACCACAGTGATTCAGGATAAGACAAAGCACGATCTGGACAACTGATACATGTACCCGCTCATTATATAAACCTTTGAACATTTTGAACACAAAAAGCTAAGCACTAAAACTTTAAAACAAGACAACTTGGCCAGTCGCCCTCCTGTGGTGAATTGTGTGAATTACACTGCTGCAACTTTACAGCTGTGACTGCAGTCAGAGGAAAACTTTGAGTTACAATATTTTGTAACAATTAATAAATTGTTGGTTGCCATGTGACGCAGTAAAACATCTGGCAATTACCTTTCAAATTTTCTATAAATATATTTTGCATCCGCGATCAGGAGCGGTTCTAGGGTGAGTGGATATCTGGGGCTTAACCCAGAAAAATCCATGTATGTGTCATGATACAAGGAATAAACTTTAAATAAAATGCTTTTTTAAATAAGGTGAATATTTTTTGTTAATTAAAATTAAAAATCTCAATGCCACGCACCCTCTTCTTTCCTTGCTGACTCTCTCAGACATGGTTAGCAAGCTCAGCTCTATTATTGTTTTAATAAATAGCATTTACTTAACAACATGATTTTTGTGAGAATAGATAAAAAGAGGTGACTAAAGAACCTGTATTATAACAACAAAAAAATCTTGACCCATTCTTCATGCACACATTACATTTTAAAGACTAATAAGACTACCTACCTACCTTACCTTTTGTGTGTGCGCCGCGCGTGCACGTCCTATTGACTGTGCTGCACAAAGTGTTTGACGATCAAAATGTATATCTGACAATCTAAAGAAAGAAATCTAATACTACGATTAAAAGTTACAGATACCTGCTGAAGCTGTTGTATCTTGTTTTAGTAATTTTTTTGGAAGAACTTTGATAGCATCCATTTTACGTTCATTAATAACTTCTTGCACATCAACAAACACCTGGCTCCAAAATATTTAATTTCATTGGCTGGATCGTACAAGACCGCCGAGCTTCTCATCGATGGTTGGCCAGTTTACATGTCAGTCAGAAGCACTAGCCTGAGTGGGCGGTTCTTGTCGGTTGTGAATGACAATGCGTATGTTGACGGACGCTGTGATGCGAGAGTCGAGAAATATACATTTAATTAATTAAATTCTCTCAGTGATGGTGTGTACAATGCAAGGAAATAAAAACATTCGGGGCTTTACTGAAAACAGCCCCCTTTAGCCCACCCCTAGCGCCGCCCCTGTCTGCGATATTCTGTTGAAAATGGAGTTTAATCGCCCTCCTGTGGTGAACTGTGTGAATTACACTGCTGAACCGTATTCAGAGCGCCAGAGGAAAACTGCACTAAACTCTGCACTTACTTTGCATTTATTTCACATTGTTTGATAAATTATTAATTTAAATCGACATAGTAAAAAAAAAAAATCTAGAAAAGTTTGCTTTTGTTTAATGGAAATATATTCTTATATCTGTAATATCAATTTAAAGACTCACGTCTAAACGCCCTCCTGTGGTGAATTGTGTGCATTACACTGCTGTTAATTATCTCATTTCTGTTAAAACCTTTTATTAAATTATTTGCATTGATTAAAATCCTTTGATAAATAATTGAAAACCTCTGGCAAACATGTAGTTTTAAAATGAAATATATTGTTGGATGTATAAACTAAGGGAAAAATATGAAAAATTGATTGTATCATTCTCTGTGTATTGTATACTGCCTCCCGATTTGTTAAAATAAACAAATACATTATGTAATTTTAAAAAGTCCAATGTCTTGATCGAACTGTGGTGAATTCATGTGAATTACACTCCTGTTAATTATTTCTACCTAAAAATGTCTACCTACTTCTAGTCAATTCAAGTCAAAGGAAAACTTTGCATTACATTATTTTACATTGATTTCGTGTTAAATAAATCGTTCGTTACCACATGAAACATATGACCCCTTTTATTTATGGTATAATAATTGTACGTACTTTTAAATTTGAATTGAAAACGCCCTCCTGTGGTAAAATGTATTAATTACACCACTGAAACATTTTTTCTACAGCAGTAACTCTAGAGGAAAACTAGCTTGATTAAGAATTATTATACCATGGTCTGGGTGAATACTCGATTCTGATTGGCTGCAGGGTGTCCGTTAAAAAGTGATAGAGGACACCTAGTAAAGTAGTTCTGGTGAAACTGCCTGTTTACCATTCGAAATGAATAAATAAATGCGCTGCCTACAACGGCTGTGAGTAACCATAGCAACAGGCAGTCACATGCTCTATCATCTAACGTTAGATATTATAGCCTAATACAACAATGAGCGACTTCGTGCTATTTCTTTTAACATTTATGGAGACTATGGCAACTTTGACGACTGGTATGCTGCTGAAGAAAGAAAAAATGTAAATAAAACGGAGAAAATTACACCGCTGCTGCTCTGCTCCATTGAACTCTATTGGTAACGACGTAGCTAACTTGCGACCATAGTTGGATAACGATGCTTTCGGGAAACGCACCCCTGAATGAGACCCTAGCTGCGGGAGTTTTACGCAGCTATCCAGACAACCAAGGCAGGAGAAGGCTGAACGTTACAGCGTTTCAAGCCTAAGGAGCCTGAGGCAAATCCTCTCTTTGATCTGATTAATTTATTGCCCTCTATAACGTTAAGCGCAAATCGCTGGAGATCAGAGCTAATTGTTTTTTTTTATTGTTGTTTGATTAATTGTTTTATGTGTAATAAAAAAAAAAACTATGCCTAACGTTACCTTTGTGTTTCATGAAAAAAAAATGCATTTGTGAAACTGAAGGGATACGAGCTAAGCGGACTATATATCCGGTTGCTAAATAAACAGTCAGGCAGGCAAGGCAAGTTATTATTTGTAAAAACTAGATTTAGCCTAATTAAAATATAAACTAATGTTTTATTTGGCAAGTGACCATGGTATAAGCGGGTTAATGCCCTCCGAGGTGTCCATTGTCAGGTTTTAATGGACTTCGGCGGAGGCAACCGTCCTCCGCTGCGCGTCGGCCGGTTTACGCCTCGCCGTCGTCCATTAAAACCTGACAATGGACACCTCGTCGGGCATTAACCCTTACTTATTTTAAAGCCTCGTTGAATCAGATGTTTTAATAACAGAAAAAAATATAAGCGCAACAGAATCAAATATGCAGCGAGAAGATTTTAATGTTATTTTAAGTTATTTTCTGTTGAATGTAACAAAATATGGACTTTAATCCACGATGTAGTATTTGTTGGCAAATGTAAAACCTAAAGATGAAGTGACTTTGCTGTCACCCGGTGTCTTATTTTGGCTTATTTTAGAATGCTCTAAATTACAGTTTTCCTCCATTCATTTCTATGGGTGCCCATTTTTGACCCAAATACAAGATTAAGAAGGTTTTTTTCCACCCACTTAACATTGTAGAATTGAGTCTTAAAAAAAAAAATCGTGTGTGTTCAGGAGGCAAACTTAGGAAAAGCAGCCAAGTCTTGTACCGCTCAGATCAAGGGAAGTATTTTTTAAAAATAAATCAAAACTATTTTGATTTGTGCAGAATACGGTTTTAGGGTTAAGACGAACATTTGTTTTTATCTGGACGCCCTCCTGTGGTGAACTGTGTGAATTACACTGCTGTCATTTTACCCATAAACATTTAAAGATTTGAGTCAGCGAAATAGATAAATCGACCCTGCAAGAATTCTGGTGTGTGTTCACGTGAAATGAAAAAAGTTCAAACGAATATTATTCTCTCCACGAGCCAAAGGTAACGTTAAGTTAGAGTATAATTTAATATTGAACCAAACATGTATGACGAGTCACGCAGGTCCTGTGCTCCTCCGCAGCGGTAAGACCAGAACCAGTATAAAATAGTCCGAATATAAACGCTTATTATAGGTGTACCACAGTGATTCAGGATAAGACAAAGCACGATTTGGACAACTGATACATGTACCCGCTCATTATATAAACCTTTGAACATTTTGAACACAAAAAGCTAGTAAGCACTAAAACTTTAAAACAAGACAACTTAGCCAGTCGCCCTCCTGTGGTGAATTGTGTGAATTACACTGCTGCAACTTATTTCTACAGCTGTGACTGCAGTCAGAGGAAAACTTTGAGTTACAATATTTTGTAACATTTAATAAATTGTTTGTTGCCATGTGACGCAGTAAAACATCTGGCAATTACCTTTCAAATTTTCTATAAATATATTTTACATCTGCGATCAGGGGCGGTTCTAGGGTGAGTGGATATCTGGGGCTTAACCCAGAGAAATCCATGTGTCACGATACAAGGAATAAACTTTAAATAAAATTTTTATATTTGTTTTTTTATTGTTTTTTTTTTTTAACAAGGTGATTATTTCTTGCTAATTAAAATTAAAAATCCCAATGCCACGCACCCTCTTCTTTCCTTGCTGACTCATCTCATGGTAAAATAGCAAGCTCATCTCTATTATTGTTTTAATAAATAGCATTCACTTAACAACATGATTTTTGTGAGAATAGATAAAAAGAGGTGACTAAAGCATCTCCGTCTCCAGATTTGCAAGCTCCCTATGGTGGCTGAAACAGAGCAGAATTTTGCAAGCTTTTTTGCCTCGTTTTTTTGCAGCCGTCCTAACTGCATCCGCCGGACCACACTCTTATGGACGTGGCCTAAACTTCCAAACACCAGAATTATTCATTTACAATTGTAACCAAGTTGATAAATGAGATCTACAAGTGGTTGATATTTCAATAGTTTGGAGTAGTAACACGTATCCATATACAGGTCAAAACAGCAGGCCACCTCAAACATTCACACAGATTTCATAACCTCATTTACAATCACAATATCAGGAGTATTTGGAAGGTTTTTAAAAGACTCACTGTCAGATGTATTTTGATGAAACCAGTTAACTTGTACAGTACTATATGCTTATGAATCTTAATACCATGTCCACAGATTACCTTGTTCAAGTCCTTTGCAACCAGATCAACTAAACGGTCGTGTCTGGCCACATACAATCCTTTATAATTGTAGCATCCATTTAATATGTGAGCAACCGTTTCATTCTCCTGCTGAGTTGGATGTAATATGCAGTAGGGTTCATGCTTTGATGGGTACCATGTTGCCAGATTGTACTTTGTTGGGAGACACTGTAATCTTGCTTTAATCATGAATACTTTAATATCATCTGAGATTGAAGAGTTTTTCAGTACAGGATGAGACACTGAATGGTCAGCGAATTGAAGTAATGCAAGTTTTCCTTGTAGTCTGAGGCCCGTCCAGCGCTGTCCGTTCTGGGTTTGTCTGAGATGAAGAATTGAAGCTCTCGCATGCTTAATCTGTAGTTGGTGAGGTGTACTGTCGTTATTGAGGATTGCCAAGGTGGAAACCAGCGGATTGGTGATTATGTTATCGTCGAGTGCAACTACTTCTCCGTCGGGTCCAAGCCAGGACAGCTGTATTCCTATACGGCCACAGAGCTCGTTTAAGTCCAGCCAATCAGAGCGCACTCCAAATCCGTCTAACTTTCCGTTCTGCTTTAGTTTAAATCCAAGAAACTGAGGCTCGTTGGTGGAAGCGGCAGACGGTGTAGATGTAAAAACAGCGATTCACGTGCTAATTCTCTAACAGTTGTATCGTCATTATTGAGCATATTTAAAAGATGTCCTGTTCTAGAAGCGGTGTAAAGCCATTCGATGTTTGGGGCGCCGAGGCCTCCGTCTCCACACGGCTGGAAGATAATATCCCGAGTTGTACGGCTATTAAGACAGAACCATTTCCTCACCATCTTTACCGTTTCATCGTTCATCAATGTGCATTGTGGAATATGTACGTTTGGGAAAAGATGTTGAATTTTAGCCACTGCAATCAGCCTGATGGCTTCAACTTTCATCATTATGGGGAGTGGGGCATAGTGGAGTGTACTCGTGACACAGCTCTGTGATCTGTTCCTCCCAATCACTACTGATGTTAAATTTAGGTCCCAGATAAGGATAGGTTTCATGGCATTCTGCATTAATGAAAAGGCAGGGGGTTTATCAGACTTTGCTCTATATACCATCTGTTTCCTCCACTGCAGCACATTTTGTATGTCTAAACCTGACCACCTTATGAACTCGTCTGTGCGGAGGAGCATGTTGGAAATTACACTTTCATGATCTCTTGAAGAGATTTCCACATGGTCCGCATAGCCTTGCACTGGGTTTGGAGACCTGCAGGCGCGCACTGGCACAGCCACTTCATCCAGGAGTTAATCGCCAGAATGAAATTGATGTGTCGTGAAAAAATACTCGAGGAGATATTTTAATAGTTTCAAGTGTTTACTGAGTGTGTTGGCTGCAAAGATGATTATGCACTCAAAGAAATGGTTTTGTGGCACTGTTCATTTTACCCAAATATGTTTTGTTAAAGGAACACACATATATTTCTTTTACCACCAAAAACTATTGTATTGCATTTAATTAACTTTTCCACTTTACTTAATTATCAGCTGTCAAATAATGTAAAGGGTTTAATTTCGCGATAAAAAGCCTGGATGAGACCATTTCCAGTGTATTGGATGAAGATGGAGTGTGAAGAAAGTAGCAGGTGCATGGCCTCAGAGAAAATATAATGCTAATCTAAATGTCACGTGTCTGTCCTATCGTGTTAGCACATGGGTGGTTTTGTTATGTTGAGCCATGTGCTCCTGTCATTGTTTGATCCTCCCCCTCGTTACCTGATTAGTGTTTGAGTTCTCCCACCTGTTCCCTCTTGATTTGTTCCCTATTTAAGTCTCCTCTTGTTTGCAGTCTTTGTCGGTTTGTTGTCATATGTCTTCCCAGTTCTTTGTGGATAGCGTCATGTTCAGAGTCAGTGTTTGTGTCATGTTCATTTATTGTGTTTTCCCCCTCGTGGGTTTTTGCTTTGTGTTTTGGTTTTCTTTTTGTTAACCCCTTAGGTATCGAAATTCGGTACTGAAAAACAAGACATGTTTCGATACTCGATAGTATTGATGCAATATATCAGACAGCAAGCCAACATTGAATAAACGTTGTTTTTCCATCTGAATGATCATTATGATTGATATTGAAATTTTAATGCAAAATTAACGTTTAATCACCATTACCCTGTCGATGAAAAACCAACGTATAGCACCGGACACAGCTCATTTCTGGACCCTTGGCACAAGCGTAAAGGTAAGCTTGCTTAATGTTAGATATGAATGAATTGTTAGGCTGATTGTTAACATGATGGTTTGTGTAGTAACCAACGCAGTGCTGCAGACACTGGTATAGATTTCTGTTTTATCACTGTGTCAAAATCTGCCAAAAATTGCCTAGGCCTACTTTGTAGTTCTCTTCTAGGTTATAAAGTTAACAAAACCTCTGAGTCCAGTCTATTTTTGTGATGTTTCGCTGAAAATACATGTCCCTTTGCTAGCGTTGTGAAATCTATTAACACAGCACCGCTATTTCTTCTGACCAGGCCAGAATTACACAGAAGACATGACTTACTTTACTTTATTCAATGCAGAACTGTCTCGAGTTGTAATTGGGAATGCCCATTAGACCACCTACAAATCAAATATATGAATGTACTAGTGCTTATGCAATATCACAATTTTTGATTTTTGGGTTAGGGTTAGATTTTAGATTTTTGCTCAATTTTTTATACAGCGCCTGACAACCAGGCCTGGCGTCAAGGGGGACTCGGGGGGCTTAGCATCACGTTACATACTTCATATAGAAACATCTCGCGGCACAAATGTACCAATGTCTCCGGTTTAACTTAAATGCTAATTCTTTGCATTGTGATTTTATTTTGTTTTAGGTGCTCTTACTCAGCAGATGGGGACAGACGCCGTCACCCGATTCACATGTGCCAGACCGGGCAGGAGGGACTGGACCACAAAATATATTCAGGCGTCAGAGGACATTGAAGTGAAGTGTAAATAAAGAGGCTAATAAAAATGAATTTGTTTGTGTGGTGTGTTCAGTGTTTTACACGAGATTTCAAATGTTCCATTACTTTTTAACATCCTGGCTGTAGATAAAGCAGGCTATTTTA
Organism: Pimephales promelas; assembly: GCF_988280905.1. Taxonomy (NCBI): domain Eukaryota; kingdom Metazoa; phylum Chordata; class Actinopteri; order Cypriniformes; family Leuciscidae; genus Pimephales; species Pimephales promelas. The sequence continues at coordinate 43,830,142 of NC_142770.1, read as the reverse complement.
TTTATGGCATTACATTTTAAATTGAAAAACGATTAAAATTCCATTGAAATCACGTTGATCCTTAGTTCAGTTGAAATTTCAACATTGTTTCAATATTCCTGATAATTGAAATACCATTGAAATTCCCTTGATCTATGGACAGGATTTCAATGTGGTTTCAATATTAAATCAGGGTGCAAAATGATGTAGAATCAACATCAGAGTTCGATGCTGATTTAATGACTTAATGTTGACAACAGACTGTTGATTTAACAGTTTCAATGACTGTTTGCTATTCGCTCGGTACCTAAAATAGAAAAGTACAAATCAGCATAAAGTTTTAACATCTACTCTCGTGTGACGGAAATCATGCTGACACTTGAATAAATTATGAGAAATTATCTCAAGTTATTGTTGAATTGAATAGATGCACGTTTTAAATTATTAACAGCGTTTAACGTGTTTAATATAAATGCTCTTTATTTATCAAATAGCATCAAGCAGGGCTAGACGGTGATTTTTAGTCACTGCAGTAGATGTGGGTCGTATAGCAGCAACACACTGTGAGATGATCATGACTCTCAGTAAATGATCAGGCTATCTTTGATCAAAACACCGTTTAGGAGCCGCGTCCACAGAAATCTCCACGAGTGTTTCACGATGCTCATCTTTCATCTGGAACACTATCATACAGTGTGTGCCGGCATTAGATATGTGACCTCTGCTTCTTATCTGACCTGGGTCATCCAGGTAAGTTTGAAGATCTTATACATGCACAAACAGCAACATAACACACTAAAGAAAAAGAAAAATCAAATGATCCCTTTAATACATTAATACAAACATAATGAAGTTATTATTAAAAACATGATGTATACACTCAAGCTTCTATTGTTTGTTTTCTAAAAGTGAGTTTGAACTGTTTTTTCTTCTCATAATTATGAAAAATGATTAGTGTTTGTCTCCCTCTGCCAGGCCCGGTTCTACAGGGGTTTTTAAGCAGATTAAATTTGTATTAGCACACATGTAAACGAGATTCTGCCGACAAAAGAAACACAGACGGATTTCACACTCATACATCACAAAATAAATCCATTAATGTGATTTTTCAAATCAGAAATGATTTCACTATGTTTTCATGTTTAATGCACTGGATTGGTTGTGTCCTTTCGCGATCATGATACATAGGTGAAGCTGTGCTTGGGTGTGCGTCTCGCTCAGGAAATTCGATAGCTGACTTTTTAAAGGCCTTTTTTTCAATTAAAAAAATATTAAATTGTCCATTTTTAATCATGGACATATGAAATTGGCTCAAGAAAGCTCAAAGTTCTACATCACAACAAGACGAAATGACACCGCCTGCCTTCACTCTCACCGCATGACACCCATTCAAACACCGGCGATAAACCCCAGCAAGAGCCGCGGCCGATGGTGCCGACGTCTTAATGAGTGAGTCATTTAATCTTTAAATCAGCTGTTTAAATGGACTGAATCATTGTCGTCAGAAACTAGATGTCTAAAGTGTAGTCAGTTTCAGTTTCAATACTTCACACATTTGCAATACTGCTGATATTTTGAGGAAAAGCACTCTGTGTGTAACATTGCTTAACTATATCATATGATATAAATGTAAAGGCCTATTTTGAGCACCCTCACTATTTTCAGAAGCACCCTCAGTGATTTGGTTCTAGAACCGGGCCTGCCCTCTGCTGGTTCAACACACACACATTCAGGATCTATATTTACATTTTTGAGTTTATACTGCGTTTATACAAATAAAAAGGTTAATCTATGAATGAGAAAGTGTAATTTGCTGTGAAATAAAAGGTGTTTCACTGCCGCCTCATCAGGTCTGTCAGAGGATCGTTGAAATCTAAATGAAGTTTTAATTTCTAACAGTGAAGTAGGCATGTGCCAGTATCAAATTTTCATGCTGTGGTTAATTGATTGAGCTTTTATCACGGTATGCGGTATTATCACGATATTTTAATGAAATTATATTTTAATGCTCAAGAAAAACAGATGCATTGTGGGTCTCTAAAAAAAAAACTCAACTTGCATCACAATGTGTAATTGTGATTTTCAAAACATATGGTAACTAAACTGAATTGTTTAAAGTTTAGTGACAACATGTTACAATGACTGGTAGGTTACTGTTTGTATTATTCAATATCAAAAGTAACCTGCTCTGTCTAGTCTGTCGGTGTCAGTGTCCTCTTTGCTATTGTGATATTTCTCTCTGTAGAGCGTGTGAAGTGTCAAATGCGTTAATCGCCTTTCAGACAGGACGCAGAATGTGCGACGCTGGCCGCTTGATTCAACGTTGCCCTTCAGATACAACGCGATTTGCCATTTTACAAATAAAAAGTTGAACTATTTTGAACTTTAACCCCGGAGAGGTCAATGCAGGTCGAAAAACATCCCTGCACGCGTATTCGGCGTCCTGTCTGAAAGTCTCAAGATTGAGTCTCAAGCGGAATGTGTGAGAGTTGGCAGCCCTGCGGGGATAAATCGTCGGGAGCGTTCCGCCATGCTTCTACTCCATGTGAGGATTGTTTACATTAGACTAGTGCGCACTGCCGCATGCACACACAGTGCTTATACATGTGGGGATTGTTTGCATCAGAGTGCGCACGTGTTTTGCGCAGCACGCAGTGTTTGAGCAGTTGAAGGAAAATAAGCAGCTAATGCGCGCTCTAAAAGTCTAAATTCAAATCTATTATTTTTCACTGTATTTTGAAGAGCCCGCGATAACAATATCGTGCATATTCATTACCGCGATTTATCGCATTACCGAATACCGGTACATGTCTAGAGTGAAGTCACTGTATCTTCAGTCTCTGTTGATTCTGTTGACTGTCAGTCTCTGTAGTGGATCCTTATTCACCATCAGATGATCAGCAGAACATCAGACTCATCTATAACCTAAAATAAAACACACACACAGTCACGTATGAGATATTACATCTGTCACATCTTTTCATCAGAAAACTAACTAGATAATCTATATTAATTCCTTCTCCAACATGATAATATAGCTTCTATCTGATGCTCAAAGTCACTTTACAAAATCAAAAGCACATGAAAGGTCACTTTCACACAACGGACAGCTGATCCAGAACCAGCAGAAATCATCATTAGACTCACTACAGATTTAATATCAGTTAATAACAACCCATAGCTCAGATTATCACACAGTTAAAGGGTTAGTTCACCCAAAAATGAAAATTAAGTCATTAATTACTCACCCCCACACAGCAAAATCCCCAGTGTTAATTCAACACTGCTCAGAGTGTATTTGGTCCCACTCTACAGAGTGTTAAAGTAACACTGAAGCAGTGTTAAAGTTAACGAGATAATTAAGTGACTAATTGGGTGATGATTGAGTATTAGTGATAAACACCTGCCCTGCTGTTAACGAGCAGAATCACTGAAAGAAAGAGAAACACAAGAACTACAACTGACCTCCAGTCACAGCCTTAGGTTAAATCAATTGAAGATACAAAGAAGACATTAAATCTGTGAAGTTCTCAGCAGAGGAGGATTAAACGACTCCACAAACAGCATTACCAGCTTCACTTATTACTAACCAGAATGACTTTATTTCTGTCAGATGTCTATGAACGGAGGTTTAGATGTTGATGTTTTAAAATATTTGGTCACCATTATTGTGATCAGTGTTTCCTTTAGTTGGGCAGTTTGACTCTCAGTATTTTAAGCACAATTTTGGTCTTTGTAACAATGTTTACCAAAACATATTGTTTGTTACATAGCAAACAATAAACAAAGGTGTTCAGCAATAATAGTTTTCATTATAAAACAGTAAATAAAAAATAATGGTTCTCTAATATTATCCCTGACTAAAGGTTGTAATTTTTTTTAACAAATAAATTTCACCTTTTTTGACAGCTTACTGAACATCAACATTCTGATTTTTTATATGCACTGCAGAGAGTTTGACAGAAAATCATTAAACTTCTTTTTTTTTAAACAAACAGACATCATGAATCAGCATATCAATCTCAACAATGGTGACAGGTGACTCAACAATGGTGAAGAGTAGGGCTGGGCAATATATATCGCACGATATTGTATGCGCATCTAATCAGTAAAGCCGGTTCCTTGATTAGTAGTAAATCACCTTCAACTGCTTTCAGATGGAGCGGCATTTACTACAAAGAGCCGTATAGTAGATCACTGACAAGCTGAGCCAAATCGCGTTAATATCGAGGATGTATCGCCAGCGATATTTAATGCGATATGGCTCAGCTGGTCAGTTAACTACGGCTCGTCGTCACGACAAAATCTCCCGTGTTAAACTAACACACCTGGGAGTGTACATGAGTCCACACTCAAGAGTGTTAAAGTTAATTAGATAATTAAGTGATTAAATGAGTGATGATTGAGCATTATTTAAGACACCTAAAGCAGAATCACAAGGAAAAAAAAATTTTAATTGTAAGCCACCGTTATGGAGATGAGTGTTTACTTTAGTTGGGCTCTTGATCCTTATATTAACAATTTTATATTTTAATTTGCTGTTGCATCTGAGTTAAACCTGTCAGATGAACAAAAATAAACAACTATAAAATGATGTTGGTTATATAAAGACTTTCATAATTTAAAATGTATTCTGTTGGTTACTGCATAACTGAGATTCCGCATAAACATCCAGAATGTTAAATATAATATAATGGATTTCTCAAAAGTTGTTTAAAAAAAATCTTTCTTTTAGGCACACACAGACCTCAAGATTCAGTCAATGCTTCTCAACAACGGTGACGAGTAGAATATTCAAGTGGGAAAATAATGAGTTGTGATTGGTGGCAACATGTCACCACGGTTGAGATAGACAGGCTGATTATTGATATCTGTGTTACTGAATAAAGATGACAGTGATTTGATCAGAATATTTTTTATTAAATATTTTAGGTTATAAGTAAAATACAGATATGCTGCAGAACTACAAAACTGTAGCTAACAAGTTAACCAAATCATCTGAATAAGATGAATTTTTCATATCATTGCATGATTATGTCAAAACATAACCAACACTATCAGATCACAGTTGCCTTTGTACATATTACTGTTATAAATCAATATCGACAGGCAAACAAAACTTAAAGTGAAAATATAAGTGTCAAGAGCCCAACTAAAGCAGACACTGATCTCCATAACGGTGGCTTACAATTTGTGATTTTCTCCTTCAGCGATTCTGCTTGTGATCATCAGGTCTCTTCAATAATGCTCAATCATCACTAAATTAATCACTTAATTATCTAAATAACAGTTTAATTTAACACTCATATCGTCAATTTGAAAGCATGTGAAGGTGATTTACTACTAATCAAGGAACCGGCTTTACTGATTAGATGCGCATAACAATATCGTCCGATATATCGCCCAGCCCTAGTGAAGAGTTTTAAACTATGGTGCCTCCCAGAATGCATTGCGGCATAAAGCATTTCACCATTGATGAGATTCATATGTGGATTATTGATGTCTGTGTGTTTGTCCAAAGATTATTTTTCCATTAAAAAATAAAATAAAAATCAGCTTGATGTCTAATATGTACAAAAATAAATGTTGTAAAGAATTAGAACTATTTATAACATTTTGCAGCTTTTTTGTCCTTTATTATGTTGTAAATTATTACATTATCTCTAGGCCATCTTTGATTTTGGCTTTCTTTGCAACAAATTATGTGTTTTGTTTAACACTGTTACAGAGACCATAAAATCACATGAGAAGGCAAGAGTCAAATTGCCCAAATAAAGGAAACACTGTTCACCATAATGGTGATTTTTTTAAATGGTGACTAAACCATCAACATCTAAACCTCTGTTAATTCTCAATAAAATCTTCTGTAGAAGTCTGACAGAAATAAAGTCATTCTGGTTAGTAATAAGTGAAGCTGGTAATGCTGTTTGTGGAGTCGTTTAATTCTCCTCTGCTGAGAACTTCACAGATTTAATGTCTTCTTTGTATCTTCAATTGATTTAACCTAAGGCTGTGACTGGAGGTCAGTTTTGTTTTTGTGTTTCTCTTTCCTTCAGTGATTCTGCTCGTTAACAGCAGGGCAGGTGTTTATCACTAATACTCAATCATCACCCAATTAGTCACTTAATTATCTCATTAACTTTAACACTGCTTCAGTGTTACTTTAACACTCTGTAGAGTGGGACCAAATACACTCTGAGCAGTGTTGAATTAACACTGTGGATTTTGTTGTGCATGCTGTACCAACCCCGTAAGACCTTCGTTCATCTTCGGTACACAAATGAAGATATCTTTGATTAAATTTGAGAGCTGTATAACTACCACATTGGCTGCCTAAGGGACTGGCTCTTGTCGGCCCAGAATGTCAATGAAGAAAATGTTTAAATATTCCATGTGACTACAGTGGCTCAACTATAAGTTTATCAAGCGACGAGAATACTTTTTGTGCGAAAAACAAATAGTTTATTCAACTATTCCTTTTCTTCCTTGTTGGCCTGAAACGAGACTTCCTTAGATTTCCACGACTCATGCGCGAGAACTGAACTGAGGTAGTTGAAAGAGATCGCAATTCTCGTGCATGTGTCGTGAAAATCTAAGGAAGTCTCGTTTCAGGCCAACAAGGAAGAAAAGGAATAGTCGAATAAAGTCGTTATTTTTGTTTGTTTTTTTCGCACAAAAAGTATTCTCGTCGCTTGATAAACATATAGTTGAGCCATGGTAGTCACTTGGGATATTTAAACATTTTCTTCATTGACTTTCTGGGCCGTCAAGAGCCAGTCCCTTAGGCAGCCTATGTGGTAGTGATACAGCTCTCAAATTTAATCAAAAATATCTTCATTTGTGTTCCGAAGACGAACGAAGGTCTTACGGGGTTGGTACAGCATGGGGGTGAGTAATTAATGACTTAATTTTCATTTTTGGGTGAACTAACCCTTTGAAGACAGTTAAACAGGAAAAGCTGAAAATAACATTAATATTATTCTCACAATCAGTCACAACAGTATGAGCAGAATTACACTCATATTAAACAGTTTAAAGTTCAGAGACCGACAGAAACTGAAGCTGAATTTAAGAATCTCAGACAAAATATTCACACACACACACACTTACTTAACCTGTTACTTAACCTGAACCTTTACTTTTATTTCTAGCGAGTAAAACAGCCATTTGAACTTTAAATGAAAACATGATGATGAAAATCGTTAAGAACTATTCTTACTGTAGTGTCTCCAGTTTATAATGTGGATCATCCCTCAGATCCTCCAGCTGCTTCACTCCTGAGTCTCCTAGATTATTATATGACAGATCCAGATCTCTCAGGTGTGAGGGGTTTGATCTCAGAGCTGAAGCCAGAGCAACACAACCTTCATCTGTGACTCCACAACCACACAACCTGTAGAGAACAATGACACACATTAAGCCTATATCCAGAGATAAACACAACACTTAAACTATAAATAACATAATGCTGTCAATATGAAATATATACAAATACTCATCAGTTCACTTTGTTAAATTACATCAGTTAGTATTAGGGGATTTAATATACAGTTTAAAAATCATTATTTCTAAGCAAAGCCCTCATAAAACATAGAAACCCAACATGTGTGTGTGTGTGTGTGTGTGCGCGCGCACGCGCGCGTGCGTGTGTGTGTGTGTGGTTAATGTATTTGTAAAAACTAATCACATTAGGTCTGTCATATAATAATATATAGGCCCATACAAATATCTCTGCATGAACTACATAGTCACACAGTGTGAACAGTGGCGGAGTGTGTGAAACAGAAATCTCTTTATTTCAACAGAAACATGAGTGTGACTATATACTGGACTGTTTCAGTGCCTACAACCAGTAGCGGAGTGGCAATCGGGAGATTCGGTAGATTTCCCGGTGGGCCGGTAGTGTTTCGAGGCCGCGAGGGCTGGCCCGGTCTGATAAAATGTATTTATTGGAAGTTCGCCATGGCCCAAGCTAAGGGAAGAAAACATTTTTTTATTTATTTTTTTTTACATTTTTTGTACAGAGCATATATTTGCACTAAGTGCCTGTCTTTTAAGCAAAACGACACCCGTCTTGAAACAGCCTCAGTGGCATAGGTCGTAAGGCGTGAAGTACTTGAATGCAGCTTCTTGATGCGCTGAACGCGAGTTCGAATCCGCCTTGCTGAACTCTCTCTTCTCCCTTTTCCCAACACAGATATGTAAAGATGTAAAATGTAAAACCTAACATTAAGGTCTCTAGCTTTATATTTTGCCAACGAACTAAAGTTGAAACCATGATATGGCGTTGCGCCATTATAATAACTGGCATTAGAATAGCATCAAGTTTGTGCTGCGTGATTACTTTGCTCACGCGATCATCTGGTCAGCTGGTTTTCTCCTAAATAAAAGCTCAAGGGTTTATTTCTTGCAAGTGAAGGAATTAGGACAAAAGTATTTTAATTTTCCTATATTATAGTGTAATGTAGGTTAAAATATACTTTTGAAGTACTAATTTTCATTTACATAGTACTACATTTAAAGGCTATGAATGGATTTTACAGTATGTCATAGGAATAATTATAAATCATTATTACATTATTATAATAATTGTTTGGCATCCTAAAACACCATTGATAATGTAATACAGACTGAGAGTCATAAATAAAAAGATGTTTGAGCTCTCTTTATTGTCCTGGTACAAATTAATGTTTTTTCTTTGTTCAATGGGCAGTTCATGGGTTGAAGCTCTTAATTTCGATCTCTCAGATAGCACGAGATTGATGCATTTAACCTTAAAATGTCCAAAATTTTCCCTAGAGGCACAGAGTCCTCCCAACATAGTTTTAGAAATTACTATGGGAAAGAACGATCATTTATGAACTTTACTCCAGCATACTAGTACAACAAAGTTCCTTTTAAATCAGTAAAACTGTAAATGCTATCGGCTATTAAAATCGTGCCGGCGACGAGGGCCGTTGGTCTACGAAATTTCCCGGTAGATTTTTTGGTCCCACTCCGCCCCTGCCTACAACATAACCAACACACTTTATTTGTCACTGTAAAAACTGTAAAAGAGGTGAATGTAATGAACAATAAAGAGTCATGAAAACCCCTCTTTCAGCTCAAGTCTTCCTCACAATCGTTCTGAAAAGTCCTCTTAAATGTGTGTGTGTGACTGAGGAAAACTAGAGGATTTTACAGCTGACAGTTCTACTCCTATCAAATCATTGAACACAATCTGTATTTTCCCTTTAACAGTATAAATGTTATAAATGCATATATTTGATATTTTCTCATACAAATGTCATAAAACCGGTAGCATAGATCACAAATCTCCGTTTCTTCAGGACACTGACAATAAAGATGGAGAGCTCTCGTAGCTCTCCTCAGAAAAACGCTTGTTACACACACACACAGTTTGATTGTGTCGGTAGTTTCGGGCCAACCAAACGCCCGCAGCGAGTCTCGGCCTGACACATCACGGGGGAAGCCTGACACACCTCAGCTCTTACACCATGGACACACACACACACACACTTGCGACCCATGAACGCCTCTCTAAACTACTGCGGGATTTTACAGTTTGAAGCGTCTGTCACAGAAAAACACCATGTGCTGTCATGAACAAGAGGAATGTCTTATCATAGGATAAGAACACACAGTCTCATTAATAACACACACACTGACGTGTCATCGATGGACTATAGTGTTTCTCCATGTCATAATCTGTGACTTTGACATGATGTAGATTTTAAACCTGGAGAAAAATCTCCACAGTATCCAGTTTCCTCCTGAAATTAAAGTGAATGGACTGTTAATCCTGACTGTGCTGAGATTGAGTGTGTTTAAAGTAAAGGGTGTTAAATGTATGTCATGATGTCAGAGTGTGTTTTTCAGTGTGACTATCAGTCCTGCAGTTTCAGCTTAATGAGGAGCAGCTCATGTGTTCAAGCATTTACAGATCAAACACATGAACTCACAGTGCAGGAGAAACACAGCAAAGGCTTTATACATATTAATCCTCTTACATCATATGAACAGACGTCATCATATGAACAGACCTTAAATTAATTTCATGAATTTAATAAGGTTGTTTCAATAGCTTTGCTTGTAATTAATGTAATAATAGTTATTTCCCTGAATTTTATTCCATTTGATTATACTTTAATGTTTAATGTGAGAGTCATGTATGATCTTACCTCAGTGTCTCCAGTTTACAGTGAGGATTCGCCAGTAGATCAGAAAGCTGCTTCACTCCTGAGTCTCCTAGTTTATTATGTATCAGATTCAGATATCTCAGGTGTGAGGGGTTTGATCTCAGAGCTGAAGCCAGAGCAACACAACCTTCATCTGTGACTCCACAATACCTCAACCTGTAGAGAACAATGACACACATTAAGCCTATATCCAGAGATAAACACAACACTTAAACTATAAATAACATAGGCAAGGCAAGTTTATTTTTTACAGCACATTTCATACACTATGGCAGTTCAAAAGTTTCCCATACAAATGAATTATAATAATCACACTAGGGTTGGGAACCGAGAACCGGTTCTTTTCCAGAACCGGTTGTGTTTTTGAAAAAATACCGGAACCGTGGAAAATTCCTAAGTTTCGGTTCCGAAAACGGTTCTGATGCCGATGCGATATCATCATGTGGGCGAAGTGCTGGGAGTAGAAGACGCCGTCTTATTCCTAAATGACAAAAACTTCACCACTGAAGTTGCGATTTGCTCTCACACGCGCTGCATTTGTCACACACAGACACACGCACGCTGCGCGCGCCGACCGCCGAGTCACTCAATACATTCAAATCTGTTTGCGCTGAGAGAGAGAGAGCAGTTGTCGATATGAAACTGCTTTATCACACAGTCTCAATATTTATTTGTTTCACATATTCAAATGATTTCCGTTACAGAATTAGTGAGATTATAGTTTGAGTAAACATTGACGGTAGTGGTCAGATGCAGTCTGTATATTTTTTGTGTTCAGATTTTACAAAATATATACAATGAGCGAGTGCATCATAATGTTTTTTTTTTTCAAACCGTGTTTTTGCCTTATCTTGAATCACTACGTAAAGCCTGTAATAAGCGTTAATACTCGGACTTCTTTAGACTGGCCGGCGGATCGCAGCTGCTGCGGAGTAGTCCAATGCCTGCGTGACTCGTCATGGACATAAACAGAGAGAAGTAGCTCCGGCAACAATGTTCTTCCGCAAGACGCATTTCTGTTTATTAACTGCTAGAGCGCCGATTTATCCAGTAATGAAATAAGTAAAGTCTTAATGAATCAATCATTCAAACCGTTTTAAAAAATAATCTGTTCTACACACATATGTGTGTTAAAGCATATTCTACTCCTTCTGAGAGGGTATTCTTCACTGTTGGAGATACAATAAAGGAGAGGTCTAAATTATTATAGAGAATGCAGAATTTTTCCTTTATATATATACCCTATATATATATATATATATATATATATATATATATATATATATATGAAGAGCTCTTTTCCAAAACGCTATAAATCCATTTCAATAGTTTTCAGGAAAACTACATTTTTTTTACCTAGACCCACACATTTTGTGAATATTCAAATTATCCTGTTTAAATGTTTTATTGGTTCAGTCTGAACATTTTGAACAATAATTATTAAATCAAACAACAATATTGTTAATGATAATTTAAAAGTTAATTTTATTTTTTTCCAAAACGCTATAAATCCATCCATTTTTTGTATCATTTTTAGTAAAGTCATTTTTAGTAAAGAGTCAAACCTCAAACAAATAGTACCAATTTCAACATATGCATGAAAAAAACGAATTATTAAAAATGATCAATATATGATAACGATATTCAAAAAAGGGATGGGCACCCCACCAGCACATGCACACACACACAGGCTACATAACATGTGAGCAAAGCGGAGCAGCATGACGCTTAAATATAGGCTAAGTTAAAAAAAACAAAAAACAAAATAAACATAAAATATACGTTTCACATTTGTTTTTAATAATATTACATTACTTATTTTTATTATTTCATCTATGTTGAGTAGGCTATGAAAAGGGAACCGCATGAGATGAGTAAGATAGGATCAAAATTCAAAAGCTGCCCAATATCGGAAAATATTTGGAGTGCGTGATTTTGACCACTTATTAAGTTTTGTTTTGTAGAAAGCTTGTAAATTTCGTTTCATATAAATTGTATCTTCATTTTAATAAATGTTAAATCGACAAATTGACTGGATTAATACATTAGAAGTAAATATCAGACAATATAATCAGGACAAAGAGGCGCGCAGGTGAACCGGAGCGCGTCTCATAATATGAACCGAAACACCGCGATGCTTGCCTCACACAGGCCTGAGAACTAAGCTACAGAAAGCTTTAAATATCTACTTTTAAACAAAATAATTAAAAACTAAAATAAATTGGCAACTCTCTGCGTATGTAGGCTAATTCGAAGTATGCGTTTCTATAGGCCTATGCGCGTTCACTGCGAAGATGGCGAGTAAGCATCATCAACTTTATCTTTGCTGCTGACACTGACAGAAAACACTAGTTTATTAATAAACAATTCAAACGTTTCATGGATAATCATTACTTTTGCCGGTTCTTTGTGGCAAGCTTTATGCATACGTTGAAATGCGGAATAGGCAATTAAAAACGCTCATATGGTTTCTCTCCCATTTAATTAAATCAATATATGTGATTACTGATAATACAAATGGCTTAAATGATCTACTACTAGTCGACTAGAAAACTAGGACTCATTTTGAGGAATGAATGAACATAATAAACCTCTTTTCAGAGTGCCGCCGTGCTGGATTGCGTGGAGCGCTCATTGAATTTGAGGATTTATCGTGTTTAGGCTAAAAACAGGGCTGGCGCTTATCGCGGCTTGGAAAGAAACTGTATCTTGCAGTACATTTTAAACAAGGAAATATAGCGTTTATAGCGTATAAAAAATGGCGTTTATCGTGTTTTGGAAAAGAGCTCTTCATATATATATATATAATTTTTTTTTTTTTGCAAAGATTGCTTAATAATATTTTGAGTTTGTTTACATTACCAGTCTGTTAAACTAATTTGTCAAGTACTATAAGAAACAAACACAAAAAGGATTGTGGAATTTTCTCTTACTAATATTTTAATTGAATGGGAATCGGAACCGGAACCGGAAAATTTCTCACGATTCCCAACCCTAAATCACACTATAGCAATTCATAGAGCTTTGCATAGAAAATAGATAAAATAAAAGCATGGTTAATAATGTATTTGTAAGCATTTTAAGGAATGTGTGTGTGTGTGTGTGTGCGTGTGTGTTAGGGCTGGGAGAAAAAAAAAATCGATTCACCAAACTATCGACATTGTTTTTCTCTGGTGGCTCTCAAAGACACTCCAGCTTGTGACGTTACAGTCGCTATATCCCTTTTAAGTGGACCAGTGGAAGCGGCGTGAGACTGAATCAGTGTTGCCAACTTAGCGCCTTTGTTGCTATTTTTAGCGACTTTTCAGACCCTTTAGTGACATTAAAAAGTGACTAGTGCCAAATCTAGGTCCTCTTTGGTCAAAGCTCAGTCTCCTCCAGATGTTGTCAGCGGTGCGAGCGCGAGCTCTTGCTTTCTCCCTGCCCTGTCTCTCTCTCTCTCTCTCTTGCTGCGTCTCCCCTGTTCAGTGAATGATGAGAGGAGCAGCGGCTCATTCTTCTGTTGAGCGCACGGCCGCCGACAGACGGGAATCAGCAGTGTTTCTCACTGACGCATCACTTATCTGCTGCGCTTTTGTTTTAGATTTAAAGAATTTAGTTTGACCATTTTAATTTTGTGCTTATTACTTGTAATACTCGCTATCACAGAGCTTTAGTTCATCCAGTTCCCGAACTCTTAATTCAGATCATTTACACATATAAAAAATGTAGGCACTCACTATATTATTGCTACCCGTTCTATTGTCTGACAAAAAAAAAATATAGGAAAGGAGAACATCTTTATTGGACATTCGTCTATTTTATATTATATTAAAATATAGTATGTGAGCATGAATTTAGAGAGAAAACATTAGTCAGAACACAAGAATGACGTGATGAAGTCATGAATAAGCTAATTGACGTATTACTTCATCTAGCGACATTTAGGGAAGGCATTAGCTACTTTCCTTTGGAAATAGTTGGCAACACTGGGGGGGGGGGGGGGTCATGCATTATATGAGCTGATCAGCTAGTCTAAAATTAATAAGACCGTAGAAAATAGTAAAAAAAACAACAACGACATTACATTTACAATAATCTCTCTGTGTGCACGCGTCAGTGTTTGTTGTGTTAGTTATTATTAACAAAATAACGCAACACATGCAGGTTACGTTTCTCAACACTGAGAATTAATAAATAAACACCTGCTTCTCCAGACTCGCGCTTATCAGTAATCCACAAATCACAGCATTTTCATAATCACTAAGCCTTAGGGTAGCGGTTTCAAATTTATCTAAATTTATTGTTCAGCATTGCTTGAGCGTTTTATAATTTGCATGGCTGAATGATTCTTCCTCTTATCTGACCCAGGTGAAAAAGACGTTGTATTAAATGTATTAAAAATATATTTGAAATACAAATAGTGTGTTTATAATACATTTGTATTTACAACATGCTTATTTAAAGTGTACTAAAAATGTATTTTATTGCATTTTAGTATATTTCTAAAAAGTATACTAGAAGTACATTGGTAATAAATATATATTTAATTACACTTTTAAGAAATATACTATAGAAAAGCATACTTTTAATGTATTTATAAAAAGTATATTAGTAATATATTGGTAATAAATGTATGCTTTATTATATTTTTAATAAATATGCTAATGATAATTATACTTTAAATGTATTTCTAAAAAGTATATTAGAAGTACATTGGTAATAAATATATGTTTAAATACACTTTTAAGAAATACACTATAGAAAAGCATACTTTTAATGTATTTCTAAAAAAGTATATTATTAGTACATTGGTAATAAATGTGTGCTTAATTATATTTTTAATAAATATGCTAATGACAATCATGCTTTAAATATGTTTCTAAAAAGTGTACTAGAAGTACATTGGTATTTAATTACATTTTTAAGAAATATGCTAAATACAAACATATTTTAATTGTATTTAAAAATGTTTTACTAGAAACGCAATGATAATAAATATACACTTAATTACACTTTTAGAAATATGCTAAAAACAAACATAGTTTTAGTGAAGTTTTAGTGTATTTACAGAAAGCATACTTGTTGCTAAATTAAAGTATTTTTGTGTTCACTTCAAGTTTAAAAATTCAAGTCCCTTTAATTCCCTTCCTAACATGAAGGCAATTAAACATGTATCGAAATTAATTGTATATTTCTACAAAGACTAGAAGTAGCACTTTAATTATAAATATGTGCTCAGTTAAGCTTTTAAGAAATATACCAAAAACTACCACACTTTTTGTAATACTACCAACACTTAACTCAATGCATATGTATTTCACACTTTATATTATGTGTTTTAGGTTTAACTTTTTTTAATTAATTTGTTATAATTATGAAAAGCACTAAAATTTGACTAACAAGTAATGCACTTCTATACTTCTGCATTAATTAATCAAATAGTCTTTTCCACAAAACAAGTGAATACCAGTACTTGCACACATCAACATAAAATATCAGGTGTACATACTAGAAAAACAAAATAAATTTCTTAAAGCTTGACTCTTACATTTGTTTAGCCAAAATGAATAAAAAAAACTTGTTATAAAGCATGTTAGGTTTATATTAACAGAGTTGTTTCTTTTTTGTGGATGTTAGTTAATATTTCCAGTTGCATTCATTTGGACCAATCAGAGCCAATCTTTTCAAAACAAGCTTGCCGGCAATTGTCCAATCACACACTGCCATTTGAACTTACATGTTGGGCGGGGCGCGGACAACTGATACTGACCGTCTGTGGTATTCCATTATAGCTTCGGATATTTCAACAGAAATCATGCATTTTCCAAATTTTGCTTTGTTATTTCACTGACTCAGACCTAGTGAATGTGGATAGCACCGATTTAATATTAAGAGAACACACGAGCAGTTTACCAGGTCGGCAGCTCCCGCGAACAATTTAGCAGTGAAGAGGACAACGCAGAGGTGCGCCGCCACGACATGGACAGAGCAAGATACTGCCAGAAAAGATCTTACTTCTTGGTGGTAAGTTTATTAGTTTAAGTGATTAGTGTAATTGGCTTTATTCTCACTTTGGGTTTAGAAAATATTTTCAGAAGTTGATGACGATGTTCTGTGGATTACTGGCGTTTCTGTTGATTTGACACTAAAGCGAGTTAAAGGACGTCTATCCATTGACGTCTATCAACTTAATTGTTATAGATCTAGACAGTGACATACAACTATAAAAACATTGCACACTGTGTTTTCAGAAAAAAGGTTATTAATGGTGATTACACGACAGGCTTGATTGTCCCTAAGTAACTTCTTGTGTTTTAAATATTATAATATATTTTAAGCTCTAATAAAACTTTCACATTTGTGATATTTAATTCATAGTAAAATCTAATTAATTATTAGTAGGCTGTCAGTTTTCATGTCAATTCGATAAATAAATTAAGTTGTAATCACCAACTATAAGCTTTCACAAAACCAATTATTAAATATCTTGCACTGAGAAATTAAAACGATGTTAAATAATGAAATGAGAGTTTTTATATTTAATATTTAGCCTAACCAAGGAATTTGCACATTGCAAAGACATTTTTTTATATTAAACCTAACCGTGAGTAGATGAGGTCAAGTCGAGTAAGTAGTAGTTGATCCTCTTGATTTGTAACTTTTTGTTGGTGAATAACAACAAAAACAGTCAATAGTGTGTCATGTAGCAGCTAAGTAGCTAAGTGACCTATTATATATTAACACGTATTTGAAAAATTGTGTCTCCCGCATGAATATGTATTTTGCCTGATTATGCATTGAATTATGCATAATCGTGTTTTTCTCGAGGGACTGATTTATATGATTTTATGTGTGGTATTCAGCTTTTTTACATTTAATCAAGTCGTTATCAGCTGTCACCAACTTGTAACTTTCAATAGAATGTTCTGTCTTTATTAATAATGAATAATTACTTTAATAATAGCGTGGAAGTTACAGTAATGGTTCATTAAATATGTTTTACCATTTAAACAAAATACAAATTATATATGAAGAACACAAACTAGTGTTTGTTCTGGCCTAACTTTGTATAACATGCAACTTTATTTTTTTTTTTTGTAGAGCTTCCAGGGATATTATCATCTCTCAAAGAGGCCCTGGAGTCCATGAAACGAGGTTCATTCAGCTCAAGCCCAAGATCATCTGAGCTGTGTCTTCCTGAAACCTCAGACATGGTAAGAAAATTCTTTATGATAAAGAAAAATCCTATTTGTTATAATAATTATATCTGACTTTTTGTGCATTAATACTTCAGTAAGTGTTCTGAATTAAGTAACAAAGTGACAGCTTTTTATTGGAATTATAAATGAACAAGTTTATACTAATGCTTGTTTTTTTTATTCTTTCCAGATTTCCCTCGGTGGTTCTGATGTCCCCAAAAGAGTCTATGGCAGACTGAACAAGTCACGAACTTCTCTTTTTACTCACGACTTGGCCACTTTACTTTTTGCTATTGTATTTCACTTTGTTTGACTTAAAGGATTAGTTCACTTAAAAAAAAAAACTTTTGCTGATAACTTACTCACCCCCATGCCAAGATATCCATGTCATTCTTTCTTCAGTTGAAAAGAAATTAAGGTTTTTGATGAAAACATTTCAGGATTTTCTCCATATGGACTTCATTGGGAACCAAACGGTTCAAGGTCCAAAAGGCAGTTTCTGTGCAAACTGTTCAAAGGGCTTTAAACGATTCCAGACGATGAATAAGGGTTTTATCAAGCGAAACGATCGGTCATTTAAAAAAAAAAAAAAAAATTTACGTTTTATAAGCTCAAATGGTCGCCATGCTCTGTTCTGTATGTTAATAACTCTCCTATTCAAACTCGTTCATCAAAATTAACAAATCTTTTTCTGAGTCATTAGGTTCATTCAACGAACGAAATGAATGAATTGACTTGAAAAAAGATTTGTCAGGGCTGCCAACTCTCAAGCATTCAGCACGAGACTCTCGCAATTGAGCAATTCTCATGCTTTCACGACAAATTGACTGTTAGCCATTGGACCCTGAACCGTTTTGTTCCCAGTGAAGTCCATTATATGGAGAAAAATCCTGGAATGTTTTCATCAAAAACCTTAATTCCTTTTCGACTGAAGAAAGAAAGACATGGACATCTTGGAAGACATGGGGGTGAGTAAATTATCAGCAAAAGTTTTTTTTAAAAAGTGAACTACTCCTTTCAGTTAGTTTATTTATTTATTGTTCTGTTTAATACCTCTGCAAATCAATGCATTTTATGTTAATGTATTTTCATAATGCTTTACTGATGTAGTGCATTAAAGTTTATCTTTCAAAGAGTGTTTGTGTGTTTTGTAGAAATATTTGTTTTGTTGAATTAAAATGTTTAACTGTATTTTTAATACATTAAAATATATTATTTTTATATTAAATGGTTTTTGGAAAAAATATATTTTTAATATGTTAATAGTGGGTCCTACAGTGTTCTACTAATACATTATTAATAAGCTGAAATTATATTTAAAATATACTTAGAACGCATTAATGTGAAGCTAAAAATATACTAATGCTGTATTTCTAAAGTCGATTTAAAGTGTATTAAAATACACTTTAAATAAGTGCTATTATATTACATTAAATGTACTTAAAATGGTTCCATTTTAGCACATTTTAGTATAATAAAATATATTACTATTACCTTAAAATTGAACTTAAATACATATTAAAATACACTTAATATACTTGAAGTTGTTTCAATTTAGCACATTTAATACATATTTAATACGGTACATTTAAAATACATTAAGTATATCAAAATAAGTACAATTTAAATACATTTCCTTTTCACCTGGGGAGTGACCATGAATGAGCGTATTTTAAGATAATCCATGCGATCAGAAGTACCGTGACTACTGTAGAGTTACTGTCCTCGCTTATGAACTCAGTCAGACGGCGGGAGTGGAAGGGGATCGAGCGGGATTCTTTATTGCTGCTGATTTTCAGTCTCTTTTTAATGATAGGCCTTACGCATCTGTCAATCATCCCGCTTGCTATTTGGGGAATGAACCGAGCGCTATGATTGGTCGAACTCTTCTTCTTTTGCTGTTGCTTGATTTGAGGACTGCGCGTGCACAGAGGCGTCACCAGGTTATTGCGTAGTTTAGAGTGACAAATCGTACCAGAGTACTTTGAGGTCAAATTGCGAAACAGGTCGTTAGATCTGCAGTAGAGCTGCACGATTCATCTTTAAAATACTGTGATCTCCATTCAAACACACACACACACGATCTTCTTCCAGTTCCTCTGTCTATTAAACCTTTGACCAAATCATATCGCAACATTTTAAATCTGTGTTGGCGCTGCCGCTGACCCAGAGAGAGTTGTCATGAAACAGCTTCACAAAAGGTCTTTTAAACCTCATAATAATATCAATATTTCTGTGAGACAATAGTTCAAATTATCATGGAAGTACTGGGATAAAAGTTTAAAGCTCAAATATAAACACTGATGTCTACGGTAGCGATCACAATAGAGTAAATCAGCTTTCAATAGAAACTTGGCTCTTAAAACAACACATTTATCGATTACATTGTTTCTCCACTAGGTGACGGCAAGAGACTTAAAATGTATTTGTTATTGAATTATTTATTCAAGAGAATGGAGAACTGTATGATGCTCCTGAAATAAAACTCAGAAAGATGTGATGAATTGTTTTTTTAAATATGACTCATCTTACACATCATGTAGGGAGAGCAGGACACAACCTAATGCGTTTTGATTTTGGCTCAATTAATTAAAAAATAATTAGGTTAGATTAATATTTTTTTACACAAGCAACATACACACTGAAAGTGTCAGAAGTGCAAATGTTACAACTTACCCCATATGTGGGGTTAATTGTAACAGACAGAGGGGTTAGTTGTAACACTTGTGTGTAACACACATAATTCAGTACAATTTTATTTGAATAGTTTGATATTGTTTGTGCATCTGTATAGACAGATATCCACACATCCATCCCTCCTCCAATCATCCTTCTATTATGGATCAATATCATGGATAGAGACATAGAAAGGGGCTGCACAGTTTTGCGAAAAATAATAATAAATAAAATTATAAAATATTGTAATTGCAATTAAATTGGATTTGTGTGTGGCAGCTGCATGTACAATTATTATTATTATTATTAATAATAACAGTCATAATAATACAAATGAGCTTAAAATAAAAATTTAAAGGGTTTATTGCATTAAAAACAGGCCATATTTTTATCATTTTTATCAAGTTATCATTCATAGTACACAAAATTTTGAACATTTTAAATTCCAACATTGTTTGTGAACGTCCAACAAAGTTAAATGTATACTCAAACCTGAAAAGTTGTGTGTCTCCCTGTTGTCATTTGATTATCATTGTACACTTGGCGGCTTAGTTGTAACACTGTGTTACAACCAACCCCGCTGTGTGTATTACATATTTTAACTCTAGCTAATAGTCGCTAGGAATTGTTGACATGTTTCAAAACGGTGCTATGTTTGATCCAACAAAACAGTGATTAAGGCAATATAAAGTTAGATTCAGAAACATATACACCTAACACAGAAACCGAAAAAAAATCTATGATGAAAAAATGTACTTGCATGGTGTCAAAACACTCTTTGTCCAGTATCTTAACGAAATATAATCAAAACTTTCCGCAAATTCGCGGGAGACCGTCTTCTGGCAGCGAGAGAAAAAGATCAGAAAGACATCCTGCTTGATCCTGACGAACTATGTACAACCTGTACATACAACCTGTAGAGAACAATGACACACATTAAGCCTATATCCAGAGATAAACACAACACTTAAACTATAAATAACATAGGCAAGGAAAGTTTATTTATATGGCACATTTCATACACTATGGCAGTTCAAAGTGATTTACATAGAGAGGAAATAATCACAAAATAAATGCAAGGAAAATTCAAACAGTAATTCAAAAGCTTTACATAGAAAGGAATTATAATAATCACACTATAGCTATTAAAAAAATCATTATTTCTATGGAAAATCCCCATAAAACATGGAAACCCAACAATGTGTGTGAGTGTGTGCCTGTGTGTGTGTGATTAAGTATGTGTGAGTGTGGCGGCGTGGCGGGCGTGGTTCAGCGGTGTCTGCAGCGGGAGAGCGAGTGAGGAGCCGAGCGGGAAGTAAGTGGGTCAAGCTCAAACGATGAACACCTGTCTGTGATTTCAGTGATTGGCGGAGGAGAGCGCATTTAACCGGGCCAGGTGGACAGTGCTGTGAGAGAGATCCTGGAGCATGAGTGGCTGTGTGCGGAGCTGTGTACGAACAATCCGAATCGGTCCGTGACCGTGTCTGAGGAAGCTGTGAACAGCGGGACGAGTTTGATGTCTGAGATGGAGAAAGCTGTATGCAGCGGGAAGAGTTTGATCTACAGTGTTTGATTGATTTTGTTTTTGATGTTAAGAGCGCTGAGGCGCCGTGGACTGAGTTATTGAATTAAAGCACACAAGCTCCAGTATTCGCCGACCCCTTGTCTTCTTCCATCACCCACACTGAACCAAGATTCACTTCATCACAGTGAGATTAAGTGTGAGTATGTGTGTGTTTACTGTATTTGTAAACATTTTAAAGAACGTGTGTGTTAGGACTGGGAAAAAAAATCGATTCACATAACTATCACAATTTTCTGGTTCACAATTTTAAAATATTTTTTGTATTTATTCCAGAATTGATATTGATTCAAATTAAATTACTTTATACCATGGTCTGGGTGAACACTCGATTCTGATTGGCTGCAGGGTGTCCGTTAAAAAGTGATAGAGGACACCTAGTAAAGTAGTTCTGGTGAAACTGCCTGTTTACCATTTGAAATTAATAAATAAATGCGCTGCCTACAACAGCTGTGAGTAACCATAGCAACAGGCAGTCAAATGCTCTATCAAAACAAACATCTAACGAAAAAGATGAGATCAACACTAAAAAAAATACGAAATGGGCAGTAAATACACTCAGAGACTTTATTGTTCAAAAAGAAATGGACTCCAGCTTTGAAAATGACACCGCTGCTGCTCTGAATGAGACCCTGCGGGAGTTTTACGCAGCTGTCCAGACAACCAAGGCAGGAGGAGAGTACAGCGTTTCAAGCCTATAAGGAGCCTGAGAGCCGGTATCAATCGCCATATAATTATTATGTGTAATAAAAAAAAATAACTATGCCTACCTTTGTGTTTCATGAAAAAAAATAATAATTTTGAACCTGAAGGTGTAACGGTTACCAGCTGGAGTGCCCTATGTTTCACACAAACCATATTTCCCAGAACTCACTGCCCGGACTCATCATCACTGATCACATTCACCTGTACCTCATTCACTGATTGCATTCACCTGTGTCTCATCCTGTTAGTGTGTCTATATATACCTTGTGTTCACGTTCAGTGTTGGCGAAGTCTTGTTTAAGTGTTAAACTGCATTTCTGAGCGTTTTCCGTGTTTGTTTTCTGGTTTTTGACGTTGGATTGTTCTTGGATTTTGATTACTGCTGCCTGCCCTGACCTCTGCCTGTTTCCCGGATTCCCACTGTGTATTCTCCATTGTCCTGTCTGCTAATTCTCGACCCTGCCTGTACGACTAATCTTAAATAAAGCTGCATTTGGATCTACATCTCCCAGTCTCGGAGCAGTTCGTAACAGAAGACTTCGCCACACCGAGATCCAGCAGCCATGCCAACAAGAAGCCCAGACGTCCAGATCTTGCGTCTCCGTCAGGAGAATCGGTCCGTCGAGGACTATGCTTCTGAGTTCATTGAACTGGCCCATTTCGCCTCAATGAGCACAGAGTGTTTAATGATCTTTTTCCGAGGAGGACTCTCTGAACCACTCAGTTCACTCATGCCCTTACACAATCGTCACGGGACATTAGAGGACTATATTAACCAGGCCCTTTTGCTAAGCGGTTCCTTGTTTACTGTGGGCGTTGTAGAGAAGGAGCTCCATGAACCCGTGGTATCTACTCAACCAGAGCTTCACGTTATGCCAGAGCTTCATGCCGAGCCCGCGCTCACCGTCAGCCCTGCCGAGCCCGCGCTTACCGTCAGCCCTGCCGAGCCTGCGCTCACCTTCCAGCCAGAGTCTCGTCCCGCCGAGACAGCCCTGCCAGAGTCTCGTCCCGCCGAGACAGCCCAGCCAGAGTCTCGTCCCGCCGAGACAGCCCAGCCAGAGTCTCGTCCCGCCGAGACAGCCCAGCCAGAGTCTCGTCCCGCCGAGACAGCCCAGCCAGAGTCTCGTCCCGCCGAGACAGCCCAGCCAGAGTCTCGTCCTGCCGAGACAGCCCAGCCAGAGTCTCGTCCTGCCGAGACAGCCCAGCCAGAGTTCCATGTCAGCCCTGCCGAGACAGAGACGCTCCACATCACTTCTGCCGAGCCAGAGACGCTCCACGTCACTTCTGCCGAGCCAGAGACGCTCCACTTCATTTCTGCCGAGCCAGAGACGCTCCACGTCACTTCTGCCGAGCCAGAGATGCTTCACGTCACTTCTGCCGAACCAGAGACGCTTCACGTCACTTCTGCCGAGCCAGAGACGCTTCACGTCACTTCTGCCGAGCCAGAGACGCTCCACTTCATTTCTGCCGAGCCAGAGACGCTCCACGTCACTTCTGCCGAGCCAGAGATGCTTCACGTCACTTCTGCCAAGCCAGTGTCTAAAGACAAGATGGCTGATTCAGAGACTGTTCAAATCACTTCTGCTGATCCAGATTCTGTTCACGTCACCGCCTTCGAGCCAGTGGCCGTTTCTCAATACCAAGTACGCAGACTTCGGACTTGCGTCCTTGGTAGTTCAGACTTGCAAGTTCGACTCCGGAGAACGAACTCCCGAGGATGTGAGGACGCAAGTCCGGTTCTTCTGCAAATGGAACAGAGCGTACTTGATCGCGTCACTCAGCACGCTCTACTCTATATTTTAGGCAACAATAAAACGAAATTTGCTACAACTCTGCATCTTTTCGTCAACAATAAGACGAAATATGTTATAAAACACCCCTCTGACTCTTGATTAACAAAAAACAACATAGCCTATAATAGCCTAATGGCCATGTGGTTCAGTCAACGCGATTCTCTTCACTGCATATTATAACAAAATGAACATGATCTTTTTGTTTTCATTTTAAAAATATAAAACATTGGATTTTTATTGACAATTATCAAACAGAGACAGGGTTATGTCATTATATTTTATTGTTCATATAGTGAAGACAATATAAAAAAAATAGCCATGAAACCTTAAAAACTATTTTTTTTTTTTTTTGCGCCATGGAACAAATTATAGTTTAATGAGACCAAAGATAGACTTATACACAAGACGAGTTATACGTCAAGGTTTATCCACCAGACTAGAGAGATCAGAGCCGGCGGCAAACGTCAGAAGCACTAGCCGAGGATAAGCTGTTCCAGTCGGGGTTGATATCGCTGAGTGTCCGCTGAAGGCTTGGATGTCAGAACTCCGAAAACGTCAGATGCATTTTACAATATAGGCGCTATCTTTATAAATAAAGTACAGATTTGAGATTTAAACAACCACATTCTCGCCTGAAACACTCTTAAAATGACATTTCATGACTCAAGAACAGTAGTATTTTGATATTTCGCGGATTTTCTCCTCTCCCATTGACGCTTGCTGGTTGGTGCGAGGTGCATTCTGGGTTACCTGGCTATCTCAAGTCCACACAAGTCACCTCTCGATGCATCCTCGGTAAACGGGGCGGATCAAGAACACATCCGGGGATTTGAAGTGGACTTGGTTAGATGCGAACTTTGAATTGGAACAGTACTTCGGCAGCGACTGATGACGTTTCACAAGTCCACAAGAACACAAGTACAGACAAGTACGCATATTGAGAAACGGCCAGTGTCTCCGGACAAGATGGCCGCCTCCGAGCCAGTGTCTCCGGACAAGATGGCCGCCTCCGAGCCAGTGTCTCCGGACAAGATGGCTGCCTCCGAGCCAGTGTCTCCGGACAAGATGGCCTCCTCCGAGCCAGTGTCTCCGGACAAGATGGCTGCCTCCGAGCCAGTGTCTCCGGACAAGATGGCCTCCTCCGAGCCAGTGTCTCCGGACAAGATGGCCTCCTCCAAGCTAGTGTCTCCGGACAAGATGGCCGCCTCCAAGCTAGTGTCTCCGGACAAGATGGCCGATCCAGTGTCTCCGGACAAGATGGCCGATCCAGTGTCTCCGGACAAGATGGCCGATCCAGTGTCTCCGGACAAGATGGCCGATCCAGTGTCTCCGGACAAGATGGCCGATCCAGTGTCTGCTCCCGATCCAGTGTTTGTTTCTGTGTCTGTGTCTGTCCTTGTGACCATTTCTGTTGTAGTGTCTGTTCCTGAGCCGGTGCCTGGTCCTGAGAGGGCATCACCGCCGTGGCCGCCCGAGGGGTCTTTGCCACCGTGGCTGCCCGAGGGGTCTTCGCCGCTGTGGCCGCCCGAGGGGTCTTCATCTCTGTGCCTGCTCGAGGGGTCCTTGCCGCCGTGGCCTCCCGAGGGGTCTTCGCCAGCGTGGCCGCCCGAGGGGTCTCCGCCGCCTTGGCCTCCCTTACAACCTGCTCCGCCCTGGCCGCCTGCACAGCCTGCTCTGACCTGGTCGCCTCCACAGCCAGCTCCGCCGCAGTCTCCAGGTCCTCTTCCGCTCCACGGGCCTGGCCCTCCATCCCGCCCCAGGTCCGCCTCCGTTCCACCTCCCTCCTGGACATTTTGAGGAGCGTCTGGAATCCGCTCCTTAAAGGGGGGGCTATGTAACGGTTACCAGCTGGAGTGCCCTCTTGAGCCACCAGAGGGCACTCCAGATAAGACTATGTTTCACACAAACTATATTTCCCAGAACTCACTGCCCGGACTCATCATCGCTGATCACATTCACCTGTACCTCATTCACTGATTGCATTCACCTGTGTCTCATCCTGTTAGTGTGTCTATATATACCTTGTGTTCACGTTCAGTGTTGGCGAAGTCTTGTTTAAGTGTTACACTGCATTTCTGAGCGTTTTCCGTGTTTGTCTTCTGGTTTTTGACGTTGGATTGTTCTTGGATTTTGATTACTGCTGCCTGCCCTGACCTCTGCCTGTTTCCCGGATTCCCACTGTGTATTCTCCATTGTCCTGTCTGCTAATTCTCGACCCTGCCTGTACGACTAATCTTAAATAAAGCTGCATTTGGATCTACATCTCCCAGTCTCGGAGCAGTTCGTAACAGAAGGGTTCTACAAGCTGAGCGGACTATAAATATCTCCGGTTGATAAACCGTCAGGCAAGTTATTATTTGTAAAAACTAGATTTAGCCTAATTAAAATAGAAACTAATGTTTCATGTTTTATTTGGCAAGTGACCATGGTAGAAGCGGGTTAATGCCCTCGGAGGTGTCCATTGTCAGGTTTTAATGGACTTCGGCGGACTGGGAGGCAACAGTCCTCCGCTGCGCGTCAGCCGGTTCACGCCTCGCTGTCGTCCATTAAAACCTGACAATGGACACCTCTTTGGGCATCAACCCTTACTTATTTTTGTCGTTGCTTACAGACGAGGTTGACAGAAGTTCGCGACTCTTGCTCCAACAGAGGATTAACTTTTCATTATCTATCTGTGTTGCCGCTGCTGCTGACCCAGAGGGAGTTTATTAAACAGCTTCACAAAAGATCTTTTAAACAGGGCCGGATTAAGAGTTCAGAGGCCCCTGGGCACAATGTCTTGTAGGCCCTATATTACATGATCAATGGTGTTTTAGGATGCCAAACAATTATTATAATAATGTAATAATGATTTATATAATTATTACTATGACGTAAAATCCATATAGCCTATAAATGTACTATATGAAGGAAAATGAATATTTTAAAGTATATTTTAGTCTAAATTACACTAATATAGGCAAATTAAAATACTTTTGTCCTTATTTCTTCACTTGCAAGAAATAAACTCTTGAACTTGTATTTAGGAGAAAACACCAGATGACCATGATGATCGCATCAGCAAAGTGCACACTTTTCTTTAATTCACCCAGCACTGATGCCTATTCTTAAAGTCTTGTGCTGTTTTATAACGGCAAAAAGCCATATCATGGTTTCGATATTAGTTCATTGGCAAAACATAACGCTAAAGACCTTTATGTTCGGTTATACATTTTACATCTTCTCATATGTGTTGGGAAAAGGGAGAAGAGACTTCGGCAAAAGGCGGATTCAAACTTGGGTCGAGCGCATCAAAAGTTGATTCACGCGCTTTGCGTAAAAGTTTAAAGCTCAAATATAAACACTGATGTCTACGGTAGCGATCACAATAGAGTAAATAGAGCTTTTAATAGAAACTTGGCCCTTAAAACAACACATTTATCAATTACATTGTTTCTCCACTCTGTGTCGACAAGTGAAAAATGTATTTGTTATTGAATTATTTATTCAAGAGAATGTAGAACTGTATGATGCTCCTGAAATAAAACTCAGAAAGATGTGATGAATTGTTTTTGTAAATATGACTCATCTTACACATCATGTACAGTCTGTATAAGTGTATGATTGAACTTTTCCCCATAGTCTAGTGTTAAAAACAAAATCACAATACATTTCAATATCGAATTGCAATATTGTAGAATCGCAACGTATCAGCACCAAAGTATCGAATCTGGAGATAGATGCATTGTCCCAGCCCTAGTAGTGTAATGTAGACAGACACTAAGGTTTGAATTTTTCTTTGTTTAATTTGCACCCTGAATATGGGTTGGAGCTTTTAATTTTGAACTCTCAAAGCTGCACCAGACTGCTGAATTTAACCTTTAAAGAACACAAAAGTTTCTTACAGGGGAGCATGCCCCCCAACCTCCCTAGAGAAACAGAGGTCCACTTCTGACACTGGGTAGTTGCGCCCCTGAGTAACTCAGTAGTCTATGTATTTGAATAATGTTTAAATGTAGTCATAATTGTGAATTTAATTATGTAGCTAATTTTCATTATGTAGGTAATTTTCATTTTCTCACGAGTGCCGTCAGGGTTACTCTCTGGCCCTGTCCGAAATGGCACACTCCGAACTTGTGGACTTCCTCAGAGTCCACACTTCGGTGACGTCATGCAGTGCAGACCTATAGGGCCCTTAGCGCGAGTCCGCGAGGGTGCATTGAGAGGTATTTTTGGGACAGACTCGATCGTCACGCCGGAAACAGGAACTCACGCCTGTGAAAGCCTTATCCCTCTCCATACGGAGCTGAATAAACTTAAAGATCATCTCATCAGTCCCTTTATTAGAAATATATAATAATTGTTTTTTAATGATATAAACAAATATCATTAAAAAAATTCCAGTCATCGAAAACAGGATTTATTTTATTTTCCCAAATCTTATCCATGTGAACTAAACAGCCTGCTTTTACAGTTCTATAATTGTATATAATATATAATTTATAATGTTTAAGTAAGAACTGTTGTAATGTTTTAGCAGTGATGCTTGTTCTCAGTGTTACTTACAGAGCGTGTCTAGTTGCTGTAACCACAGGCATCAGCTTCTGAAGAACTTCATCTCCTGTGTTTTGTCGGACACTAATAGAAAATAAAAAATAAACAATTAATAACGCTAACAATAATAATTCATATCATAAGTAAATAATACATTATACCTTTTTTAATGAAACACAGCTTTATAAAGGACGTGTGTTAAAGTTGTTTAGTATCTATAACTGTAGAAGTCTCGTATTCAGCAACACAGATTTATTTAGTCTTTTTCTTGTCAATGTCGTTTGTCAAGGTCTATTAGTCTACATTTACACTACAACACTATTCGACATATCAGATTTTGTCCTGTCAAATGTGTATATTTTCATGAATCAAGAAGTATTTTGTGTTAAACAAGTTGTTTTTGAAATGAGAAGTAATAATGATAAAGTCACATTAGCTGGGGAAGCAGCACTGGCGCGCACTCAAACACACACACACACACACGCGCACACGCACACACACTCGCACACACACACACACACACACACACCTCATTCATCCACGTCTCGTTCCTCCCTCACCGCCACTATCATAGGAGCGCGTGCACACGAGATGCTGATCGCACACCTCATTCATCTTCGTCTTGTTCACACACACACACACACACACACACACACACACACACGAGATGCTGATCGCACATGGACATTCACCCGTTACTCCTCTCTCCCTTCCAGATCCATTTCCTGGTCATTTCATACACTTACACTGCACTGTCTCATCGTTTTGTCCCTGTGTTTCTTCTTTGTGTATGTCTATGTGTGTGTGTGTGTGTGTGTGTGTGTGTGTGTGTGTGTGTGTGTGTGTGAGTGTCTGTGTGTGTGTGTGTGTGTAGTACTCTTCCAGCGGACAGTAGAACTGAACGCCATCAAGGACATTCACTGTTTTATCAAGTTTACTTTGGCCGTCCGCGTGACGTCATTATCATCATCATCAGGAGGATCCGCGGACGTCCACTTGCTGTTACTATTAAAACTTCATTTTGGAAAAATATTTCTATTAACTTGCTGTTTTATTACTGCAATCCAGTGAATGACAGCCGCTTGTGTCTCCCAGTGTCTTACATTAACACAAAATGATCTGAATTAAAGACACAAAATGAAGTCTGTCTTCAAAAGATCCTTCAAACTGAGACGGCCTTCAGAGGCGCTTGATGACGTGGCAGTCGAGATATGCAGCCTTACTAGGACACAGCCACGGTTTGAGAAACACCCGCAAATTATGGACAATATCCCAGAAATCAGTCTGAGCCCGTGATTTAAACACCTCTGATCTCTGAGTTTCTCTTTCTTCATAATGTTTTAGACTGTAATGATTGCACTCAGTGTTACTTACCGATCAGTTCTGTCTCCAATTAAGCTCTTCAGGTCAAACCTCTTCAGTGTCTCCTCTGAACACAACAACACAAACACTAAAGCTGACCACTGAGACGAGGAGAGTTTCACATCACGTAATCCTCTATATGAGCTCGCACGAGGTTGAGCTTCGTTGACTAGAGAAAGATCCCCCAGTTCATTCAGACAGTGAAACAGATTGATGTATTTCTCTGGAGAGGGATTCTCACTGATCTTCTCTTTAATATAGTCAACTGTTTCCTCATTGTTGAGAGAGCTGTTTGCTGTCTGTGTCTTTAGTTCTTGTAAGAGACTCTGATTAGACTCCACTGACAGACCCAGAAGGAAACGAAGGAAAAGGTCCAGATGCCCATTTCTACTGTGTAAAGCCTCATCCACAGCTCTCTGATGGAGATCAGATAGGGACACTTTGCCTCCATTAGTTGGTTTGGTAATCTGGTCAAACACATTGATGTTATTGTTGATAAAGGAGAGATGCACATATAGAGCTGCTAGATGTTCCTGAATGCTCAGATGAACAAAGCAGAAGACTTTCCCCAGACACAAGCCCAACTCCTCTCTGAAGATCTGAGTGCACAATCCTGAGTAAACTGATGCTTCTGCCACATCAATGCCACACTCGCTCAGGTCTTCCTCATAGAAGATCAGGTTGCCTTTCACAAGCTGCCGATACGCCAGTTCCCCCAGTTTGACGATCATGTCTTCATCTTTCACTTTCTTCTCATAGTCCTTCTCATGTTTGATGTTGGTCTGAATGAGCAGGAAGTGTGTGTACATTTGAGTGAGAGTCTTGGGAATCTCTCGTCTCTCTGCTTCACTGCACATCTCCTCTAGAACAGTGGCTGAGATCCAGCAGAACACTGGGATGTGGCACATAATAAAGAGGCTCCTTGAGGACTTCAGGTGTGAGATGATCCTGTGGGCCAGACTCTGATCACTGATCCTCTTCCTGAAGTATTCCTGCTTCTGTGCGTCACTGAAGCCTCGTACCTCTGTCACTCGATGGACACACTCAGAGGGGACGAGATCCGCTGCTGCTGGTCTGGAGGTGATCCAGATGAGAGACGAGGGAAGCAGATTCCCCACAATGAGGTTCGTCAGCAGCTCGTCCACTGAGGCTGATTCAGTCACATCACACAACCTCACATCGCTCTGAAAATCCAGAGACAGACGACACTCATCCAGACCATCAAAGATGAACAGCACTTTATACTCATCACTGGATATGGCCATTTCTCTGCTTTCAGGGAAGAAGCGATGAAGAAGATCTGAAAGACTGAGTGTTTTGTCCTTCATCAAGTTGAGCTCTCTGAAAGCCAGTGGAAATATGAGCTGGACGTCCTGATTCTCTTTCCCTTCAGCCCAGTCCAGGATGAGCTTCTGCACAGAGACTGTTTTTCCAATGCCAGCGACTCCCTTTGTCAGCACAGTTCTGATGGGTTTGTCTTGTCCAGGTAAAGGTCTAAAGATGTCACTGCATTTGATCGGTGTGTCCTCTGTTTCTGCTCTCCTGGACTGTGTCTCAATCTGTCTCACCTCATGCTCATTATTGATCTCTCCACTTCCACTCTCTGTGATGTAGAGCTCTGTGTAGATCTCATTCAGGAGTGTTGGCTTTCCCTGCTTTGATATTCCCTCACACACACACTCAAACTTCTGTCTCAGATTTGATCTCAGTGTGTTGAGGACTTCAGCAGCTTTAGAGTCATGGCTGGAAGATTACAATAACACATTATTACACAAGTCAGAGAAGTAAATAACCATAAATTACAAAATTGATGATTATCTGTATTATGGGACACATCAATAGGTTTCTGAAATATTTCCATCATTAATCATGTGTTTGAGTGATAGAGATGATATACCCTAGATCAGACTGTGTTTCTCCACTCTTAAACACTTGTGGTTTCTCCATAGACCAGTCACTCTTCACAGACACACAGCTGGACTCTGGGTTTGAGCTCTTCTGCTGGACTGAACTGGTTTCAAAACTAAGTAAAATAAAAAACATGCAGACTTATAAATGTTGTGCACTTTTACTGGAATCTTCTGTCTTAGGAAAGACCAGGGAGTGTTGTAACACATTTGCTTTAACACCTGTATCTCAGTGGGGTTTTGCAGATGTTTTGTCTTGATGTGAAACAATTGTAGATTTCAACAAACCAAACAAATACACTTTCTGAACCAGCAGTTAGAAAAATCTGCTCAATTTTCCACCTACTACATATGATATAAAGGTGGAAAACATCTCAGCATACATTTACTTAATGTAACAGACTGATGGACTGATAAATATTGCTAGTAATTGTAACTTGTTTTTTTTTTAGAAATGATAGGGGAGAGCGGGCACAAACTAACACTTTTAGATTTTATTTTATTTTTCGGTTTGTGCAAATCCAGTTGGGGTTCAGAGTATTTATTTTTTCTCATTAATTTACACACACCTAGTACACTTATGTGGTTTTATTTCATTAATTCAGTGTATACTTTTTCTTTATTTTCACTAAAAGAATGAAAGTGGAACGTGACAACATGCCCCATAGGTGAGGCACATCGTAACATGATCTCTCAGATTTGTCTATATGATAGATTAAAATGTTAATCTATCATATAGACATGTCAAATCAAAAAAAAATATACTAAAATATTTTGTCAATAAAATACAATTATTAACTTTTTAATATAAAATAATGGATGCTGTATATTAATAATAATTTCATCAAATATAAAATACTATAAGCACAACATAGAAGTGATATACCTGAGATTAGGCCGTTTGTCTCCACTTTTAAACTTTAGTGGTTCATTCATAGACCAGTCACTCTTCACAGACACACAGCTGGACTCTGGGTTTGAGCTCTTCTGCTGGACTGAACTGGAACAGAGAACAGATGCACTTTAATCCTCTACATTACTGTGTTCATTCTTTATGGGAGGAACCATTTTAAAATGTAAACATTTATCTTTCATTATTTTTTTCCATATTAGTTTTAAAATTTAGTTTTAGTTTTAGTTGGAAGTACCTGCGTCCTGGAGAGAAATCTCCATCTCTGGATGCTTGTGAATTACCCATGATGAAGATCAGGAGAATCTGATGAGTTTGATCTCCTCCACTGACTCTGATGAACAAACATTCACACACAATATTAAATGATTAAATTAAACAACCTTCATAATTTAGCTGAACATATCTGGAGTGTGTGAGTAGGATCATGTGACTTCACACATATGCTGTTAAAGGGTTAGTTCACCCAAAAATGAAAATTCTGTTAGTATTTACTCACCTCCATGTTGTTCAACCCCCGTAAGACCTTCGCTCATCTTCGGAACACAAATTAAGATATTTTTGATGAAATCTGAGAGCTGGATCACTCCTGTATACTAGTCCATAGGCTTCTTGAGGGATTGAAACTTGCTGGCCTCGAAAAGTTATTTAAGACATCGTTAAAATAATAGTAAAAGTGACTACAGTGGCTCAATTTTAACTTCATCAAGCAACGAGAATACTTTTTGTTCGCAAAAACAAACAAAAATAACGACTTTATTTCAACTATTCACTTCCTTCTCTATGGGCCTGTAGTCAGTTAACGTAGTGTGATTGCGTAAAGCTACGTCACACGTAGGCTCACTATTGGCCGATGCTGGTCATGTGTGTGATGCGTGTGACGTACAATAACAGAAGCTTACGCTATTAAACTAGTAACCTGACTCGCGCAGAGAAAGAAGTAAATGAATAGTTGAAATAAAGTCGTTATTTTTGTTGTTTTTTGCATACAAAAAGTGTTCTCGTCATTTGATAAACTTAAGATTGAGCCCCTGTAGTCACTTGGACTATTTTAACGATGTCTTTAATGACTTTTCGAGGCCAGCAAGTTTCAATCCCTCAAGAAGCCTATGGACTAGTATGCAGGAGTGATCCAGCTCTCAGATTTCATCAAAAATATCTTAATTTGTGTCCCGAAGATGAATGAAGGTCTTACTGGGTTGAACAATATGAGGGTGAGTAAATACTGACAGAATTTTCAATTTTGGTTGAACTAACCCTTTAAACTCCTGAAAAATCAGGAACATCCCCAAACACAAAAGAAACATTGACGTGAAAGAAACCCTTTATTAAAAATTCATATAAAACAATCACTTAAAATGTCCTCTAGAGATTAATATTAACATGAGGAAGTCAAACACATGAACACACCTTGATCAAACTTTCCTTTATGGAACAAAAATATATTGCAGTATGTTGGAATATACCATGTGATATATTAGGCAATATATATATATATATATATATATATATATATGATTTAATATTTATATTGTCCAATTTATTGCAATATAGTCCATATATTTATATATATTGATACATATATTGCAATCAAGACCAAAATAGTCACTATATTTTTTACATATAGTTTGTCTTTTTAAAGTTTGGCTTTATAGGCTTTAATATACTGCAATATATGTGCTAGACACACACACACACACACACACACACACACACACACATATATATATATATATATATATATATATATATGAAATTATATGAAAAAATATATAAATAAAATTTATGTATAGATATGTGTTCCATATGTTGTGGAATATATTTTAAATATATTTAAAATTGTATGGAAATATGTGAATAAAATATATGTATAGATATGTCTTCAATACATTGTGGAATATATTTTAAATATACATATAATTATATGGAAATATATAAATAAAATATATGTATAGATATATGTTCCATATGTTGTGGAATGTATACCTATATTTACAATAGTAGCCTATGGAAATATATAAATTAAATTATTTGTATACATAATATGTGTTCAATATATTGTGTGTGACGATCTGCGGCTGGAGTGCCCACTTGTGCCTCTGGTGTTTGATTATCTTGTTGACTGCACATGTCTTAAGCCTGAGTGGCCTTTTGTCCTTTGCTGAGTTTTGTAAGTGTCATACTGCATGCTGATCGTTTTCCTAGTTCCTAGTTTCTTGTTTCTTAGTGTCAGTTTCACAGTTCCTGGACTCCCTGCCTGTATCTGGTTTTCCCGTTTGCCTTATCCCTGCATGGTATGTTTGCTGATCTGGACTGCTAACCTGGTTTTGACTTCTGCCTGTTCTCTCGTACCTGTTCCTGGATCTTCCTCTCAATAAAGCCTGCATTTGGATCACCTCTGTCCCTGACTGTTCCATGTGCAGTTCCATGACATTGTGGAATATATTTTAAATATATGTATAATTGTGGAAATATATAAATACAATATAGAAGACAATATATTGCAGACAATCTCAGAGATTTGTATATACACTATACCGGTCAAAAGTCTTAGATCAGTAAGATTTTTTTTTATGTTTTTAAATGAAGTCTCTTCTGCTCACCAAGGCTGCTTTATTTGATGAAAAAAAAATGACAAACAGTAATATTGTGAAATATTATGACAATTTAAAATGACTATTTTAAAAGAAGAAAAGACTATTAAAAATGTCTATTTTAATATATTTTAAAATGTAATTTGAAAGCTGAATTTTCAACAACACTACTGTTGCTGATTACACATCAGTTTTCAGTGTCACATGATCCTTCAGAAATCATTCTAATATGCTGATTTTATGCTCAAAAAACATCAATTATTATTTTCAATGTTGAAAACAGTCGTGTACCATTTCCCCCCCAAATTCTATGATGAATAGAAAGTTCAAAAGAACAGCATTTATTTAAAATATAATATTTTCTAACATTATAAATGTCTTTACTGTAACGTTTGATCAATTTAACTCATCCTTGATGAAAAAAAATAAATTCTTACTGACCCCAAACTTTTGAATGGTAGTGATTAATGTTACAAAAGCTTTCCATTTCAGATCAATTCTGTTCTTTTGAACTTTCTATTCATCAAAGAATCCTGAAATAAAAATGTAAAAAACTGTTTTCAACATGGATAATAATCAGAAATGTTTCTTGAGCATCATATTATAATAATTTTTTGTAGGATCATGTGACATTAAAGACTGGAGTAATGATGCTGTTAATATACACTTCACTATATCTTCACATAGAAAACCACTGTTTTAAATTGTAATAATATTTCACAATATTACAATATTTTTTTTTGTTGTTGTTGTATTTTTTATCAAATAATTGCAGCCTTGGTGAGCAGAAGAGACTTCTTTTAAAAACATAAAAAATATTACCGATCTAAAACTTTTGACCGGTAGTATATATATATATATATATATATATACATACATGGGCTATATATGATATGACATGCATGGCATAGCTATTTAGCTCAATTAAAATATCTTTAATAATTTACAAATAATTACTTCAACTGCATTACACTAATATGTTTTATTGAAACATATGCTTTTCCACAGTTCCCTAAGGTCCTTGAAAGTTTATTTATTCCTTATTATTTGTGCATTTTGTTTACAGATATTTTATTTATATTTCATAACAGCACTGCTGAAATATATTCCACAATATATGGAACACTTATCTATACACATATTTTATTTATATATTTCCATATAATTTCATATATATATATATATATATATATATTGAAATGTATTCTACCATATATTGAACATACATGGGACATGATATCTTTACATATATAACCAATACATTATCCCATACAAATTGTAATACATTATGGTGGATATTAATAAATATGAAATTGCATATTTTCAGATATAAAATAATTACATATATTATATATTCATTTACCATTTGTATATTTTGCCATATATTACAATATATTTAATATTGTATAATATATGCATCATCAATATATTACTCCATGTATTTCCAATATATAATATATTGGAAAATGAAAATGAAAATAATATATTACAATATATTACAATATATTTCAAGTAACATATTGGTAAATATATTTTTCTTTCATAAGGGTATCCCCCCACCAAAAAATAAAAAATAAATAAAAAGGATATATTTATATAAGCCTATTCTTTTTTTTAAAGAACTGCTTTGAAATTACTATTACATGTTTTCTCCTTCACGGCAGAGCCTGAGAATCACTTTCAGTTTAGCTGAAGTTTGTGTTCAGAAAAGAGAATGCAGTCTAACAGGTTTTAGTGGGTTCAGCAGCACAGTACATGCGTGACTCGCCATTGACATAAACAGAGAGAAGTAGATCCGGCTACAATGTTCTTCCGCAAGATACAGCAGTTTGTTAGTTAACCGCTAGAGAGCCAAACGTTACAATAGTAATACCTTTAAATTAAAATATATTTATTTGTTTTACGAAGATAAACGAAACGAATGTCTTACAGTTTTTTGAGGGGGTAAATTAACACTTTAAACCAGTTAACTTTCCTGAAGCACTTTTGAGAGCTTTCCTGCATGATGACTTCATGGAGTAGATAATAGCCGCGTTTCCACTGCCGGGCCAGGGCCGGGCCATGCTAGTGCGTGCCAGGGCCAGTCGCGTTTCCACTGTCACTTCCGGGGCTTGATCGGGGCTTCCTCAGGGCCAACGGCCAGGATTTCTGGCCCGTCGAATACCTTGGGCCAGAGGGGGCCAGCTCGGGCTAGAGGCGTGCTCAAGGTAAAAGGCGGAGTTTATCGGTGTTATGGAACGTTATGATCTGAAGCAAGATGCACATAGGGGTGTCACTGATTAACCGTTTAAAATTGCAAAACATTTTAATTTGAACTGTAGGCCTATGCCAAATGCTGCGCAAAAATATATAGGCTACATATCGACGAATTTCAGATATTTGTTTGATTTTTTTTGCCCCTTAAACATTTAAAATATTTGACAAATTAATATGAAAAAAAGATATATTTTACTGGTTTTCTGAGGCCAAATTAGAACCTGGAAATGATATTTTCCCTGCAGTGCTGAATGAAAGAGCCGTAACCACAGCCTACAGAAAGGGGATTTATGGGTGATTTATAGGCTATAATAAATGTGTCTGATAATAAAATAATATAAAATAACGAGGCATTAATTGTTTATTAATAAACTATTGTTTTCTAAATGATTTTCGGCTAAAAACATATCTCCATCTCCGGATGCACATGTAGAGAGAAATTAATTAGCTATAAATACATAGTCAGAAGATATTGCTTTCGATTCGAATTTGTTCGTTTTAAATTGGACATTTAAAGCTTTAATCTACAAAGGATATAACCCCTGTAGACTAAAGCTTTAAATGTCCAATTTAAAACGAACAAATTCGAATGCGGTGGCTGTTTCAGGTCTCGCGCTTCAGTTCACGGAGTTAATGAAGCGCGCCTTGATTAATTGTTAAAGCACAACGTTTTCTTGTTATTGTGAGTTTACGCAAATAAATGTATTTGCGAATAATGTATTATTATTTTCTGTATGACCAGAAATGAAAGAGTATTTTAAGTTGTTTCCACTGAAAGAAATGCAATGAAACTGCAAGTGTTCACATGGGCGTCTCGCAGCCATCAGTGCGCGCTCCACACACACTGGATATGCACTGATACGCGTCAAAAATATTGTGTTTATTTGTGCTCTGTTCCTTTTTTGGATAAAGGCGTCTTCTACATATGCAGCCTAATAAAATGTTACAATAATGATGATGATGGTTATTATTATTATTATTATTATTTGCAGACACGGAGTTTTTGTGAAATGGACGTTTTGCTTATTTTCAATTGGCAATTTCAGTTTGAAGGGTGATGGAAATGCGGCTTTAACTGCTCCGTACTTGCTGCGTTTATTTCTATAAATTAATTTAGTTTCAAATGGGGTCCAATCAGTTATTAAAGGTGTTAAAAATTACCTCTGTATCTCGAGGTTGCGGCGCGCACACTATGCACCGAGTATTAACCGATGGGCCTCGGTTGAAGGTTCATGAATAACTTGAAAACGTGCCCGCAGCCCTACTTGTTATATCGCGCAAAAAATCGCTGCTTGAAATGGAGAATCGCCTGTACTGGTCTCGGGACACTATTGCAGCCACTACGGCAGGTGAGTTAATATACATGCTATCTTCCTAATTTACAAAATAAATTAATTCATAATACCCGCTGAAATGGGTTGGGTTTTATGACGTTTGATCCAGAAAGGCGTGTTAGGGGTGGGGTCTGGTGCAGCGCTGTGGGGCTACTGGCCCGGCAGTGGAAACGCAAGCCCGGTGCTTGAGGCCCGAGGCCACTAGCTCGGCTCGGCTCGCTGTTAGCTCTGGCCCAGCCCTAGCCCGGCAGTGGAAACGCGGCTAATGTCGTTGAACGTTTGATCAAGACTTTGAAAACCCCGCAAGATAGTTTTTTTTTTTTTTGCTCTTTTTGTTTGTTTCTTCATATAATTTATTTTTATTTTTGATACACTGCATTACACTGACGAAGTCAAGTGTAAATGGATTTTATTGTCCGTATTAGTATGTCCATTATTATTTTTCATTCACATTTTAACACGGATATTTTATCTTCTCAAAATCCCAACATTGAACAGACAGTTAACAAATCGTAAACACTCACAGAGAATAATGTCAAGTCTATGCTAAATATATCATGTAATAATCTATAAGAAAAATCATATTTAATTTCACTCATTCTCTTCACCTTGAAAGCAAATATGATCCATGTGTCCTAGTGCACTGAATTATTTCATGAAAGCACTTACTGTCTTGACGTTTGTTCTCCGTTAATATATCATGTTTTCTCCTTCACGACACAGCCTGAAAAACACTTCCAGTTGAACTGAACTTTGTGTTCAGGAAAGAGTGTGTAGTCGAACAGGTTTTTCTGGATTCGGTATGACCGACTCTGACTGGAGAAAGAGAATAAACCATAGAACAGCATCAGTCCCTGAAAATCACATCAATCCTGCTGGAAATTATTATTCATGTTCTCAAATCAAGTCATACATATACTCTTGAGAATACAGGATAAGATTGAGTGAGATCTCCTTGAGTTAGAGGATTTAGTAATGCTTGAAGAAACACAAAATACCAAACAAACCTCAAAAATACCAATAATAATACAATTCCAAGCAAACAGAATAAATAACAACATAAACCTAAGGAAACATAAAGAAACCTATACACAATTCTGGCTAGCTATACATGTTGCCCTCTCATTTAAAAGATGGGATCCCCCCCCCCCCCCAAAAAAAAATAATAATAAAATAACAATATCTAAAGAACAATGAGTGGGCTTCTTTTGGCAGGCTAAGTCCACCAAATCAGGAGATGAAAAGTTTTCACATGTTATCTGAATAATATCAAGGTCTGTTATGTTAAGATTTTAAACTGAGTTTATTGTCTTGAATAACACTTTAGGATTACTTATTAAAGTTTTCCTGGAAGCCTACATTAAAGATGCTTCCACGGAGAGACTTCCTAAAAATATCATGCACTTTCCCAACTAAACCTAAACTATCTTTTCCTCATGGAATAGTAAGAAAAGCCCTTTTTGTTCAAGGGCAATCCATGGAAAGACGGTAAAGAGTGCAGCAAGTATCTGGGAAGGAGAGCTTTGAGGGTGTGAATGACGCACATAAGTGCAGGAGTCAGCCCATTTCCCCAGTAACGGTCTCATTCACATATTGATGATAATCCAATCAGCCCAACTGATTAATTTAACTTACAATAGAGAGAACAGGACTGACAAAACTCTCATGCTTAACAGGTGACATCATCATAATCATCATCACAACTCCAAAGTGCAAAACACAATGTAACTCACTTCAATATAGAATGGTCAAATGTTGAGGGGATAACATTTATTTGAAGTCCTTTTAATCAAGATGGTTCTTGATAGCCTGCTGTCACTCCCATGCTATAGATGATAACGTGACTGTGCATATTACTGAGATTGGAATAAAGTGTCTCTATGATAAATAAGCCCTTTTAGTGAAGGAAAATTTTCAATTATATATCAGAGTGGAAGTTGGATTGGAACAGACCATAATTTCTTACATGGTCTTCCAGGACTTCGAGATTTCATCATGCACGGTATTGGGTATTGGCCGTGAACGTGAATTGGTGGCCGTGCCCAAAAAACATTCGTCCAGCCGCGAGCACTCGGGACAGGGCGGATGAGTCCACTCTAACCCGATGCTCGCGGCTGCCAGGGAAAAGTATTGCAGTCCCCCCTGACGAATCCTGCCCACCTTGTGATGCAGCGACAGACATTGCATCATCCTCTGTAGCGCCAAAAGAAACCCTCTGGATCCTCCGGATGCTAGTCACGGGAGGGGTAGGTGGGCTCACCGTCACCCTCAGGTCACCCTGGCCACCAGCCGAAGTACTGGCTCTATTTCTAGAGTCAGTAGATTGGGGTGTGGATGAGGGGACTCTCACTCTTGCGAGAGTCTCGACTGTAATGACACGATGGTCATGTTCCCACATAGAGAACATGAGTCATCCATGAGCGCTGCTCTAGCGTGATCAATGCCCAAACACACTAGACAGCACTCGTGCCCATCAGAGTCTTATATAAGTCGTTCGCAACCAGAAGTGCACGGGCGAGGCATCTTTAAAAAGACGAGCTGCGTGTAAGCTCTTATAGAGAGAGAAAACTTGGATGCTGAGGCGCCTGGGGAGAAACACACTCACTAGCGAACCACTGCACAGATAAGCAGGAAGTGTGCACTCACGGGGAGATCGCCGTCACACCAACACCGAGAATCTGCTCATTGTAGAAAAGCTGACAATTCAGAGAGGCTTGTGAAACAAAGATCAAACTTTTCTCCAAAGCGAAAACATGTCTGCATTGCGGCCAGCGTCCTCCTTACATACTCACGAGGTGAGGCGGAGTTACGCTATGCAAATTGGCTTTGCCATTGGCTTGTTTTATATTGAGCGAAGCTGATAGGCTTTCTAAGCGAAACCCCATTCATCATCATCCGACGGAACTCGGAGTGACAATGAAAGGGAACCCGTACTCCCTTTACTGGCTTCTGCAGGAACCTTTCATTTTTGGGGCCCGGTTGGATGTAAAATGATAAGAAACACACACACACACACACGTCTATAGTTCTCA
This sequence comes from Pimephales promelas, assembly GCF_988280905.1. Taxonomy (NCBI): domain Eukaryota; kingdom Metazoa; phylum Chordata; class Actinopteri; order Cypriniformes; family Leuciscidae; genus Pimephales; species Pimephales promelas. The sequence goes on along the minus strand of NC_142770.1, from coordinate 43,788,099 downwards.
GTTCAGCTCATCTGTTATTAGTCAAATAAGACACACACAGGAGAACTGAGAGATCTTTAATTATATTAATGACAGAAGAGAGAGAATACAGGACAGTCTCTGACTCCATATGTGACACATGAAACACTTCTATAAACACACAACAATATTACTAATAACTCTCTTCTGATTTCCATGCAAGCTCTGGTTAATATTTCATATAAACTTAAATCTCTTCTGATATACTTTCTGCACTTTAAATCAAGTGTTTTTATGGATAGTTCACCCGAAACTGTCCACTGACTTCATAAAATCATCTCACAATATTGTCTTTTATGTTCCACAGAAGAAAGAAAGTTATTCATCTTTTGATGGACATGAGAGCATATGTACATTATGTCAGTTATCTTTGTAACAGCGTGAATAGGAGTTATTTGGTCAAAAGAGTATAATGTACATGCATTAGGAACACAAGCAAGACTACGAGCTGAAACTACTTGATGTTGTTGATCTGAAGTGAGAATAAACCGTGCTTTATACAACCCTCCTCTCCATCGTATGATAAAGTCCTGCTGATCCAGAACGCCAGCAGAAGCATCAACACTACCTTAACACATCTTTAATAAAACTCTGTTCACCGCATGTGTTTTATGGGCCGCAAACAGAGCAATTGATGAATCAAGAGTTGTCTCTAATAAAGCTGAATGCCATAGAAAGGAAGGGTGTGTGAGTGAAAAGAATGGCATTGACTTCATGATGTTGAAACTGAAGTGCAGGTCCGTGAATGAGACGCAGGCTTTAGCACTGAAACACAGCAGGCAAACGCTGCACTACTGTCTCCAGAGTGTTCGTCCCGTGTGTGTGTGTGTCGAATCCTGATGTGTGTCAGTTCTACAACAGCAGTGAACAGACTTCATTAACCCTCCCACATCAGGCCTGATGAACATGTACAGGACACAGTCAGCCAGCGGGTTCAGGAGCAGGAGATACTCAGACAAATGCCAAAAAAAAAATAGAATAATAATAAAAATAAAAAATGTCACTGTAAACTCTATGATCTCTAATAAAAGTCATGATTGTGTAGGGGAGAATGAGAAAAGTGTAAGTCAGAAGCACCAGGAACAAACTGCCCAAAATCTTTTTGCGCTTTACAGAAGTAAGAGATATTGCGCGTGAAAGACCGCGACAAGTGCCGATAAAACACAGAATGATTATCGGGTAGGGGATTAAATAGGCGATCGATCGAGACAGATAATCAAACAGATAATAGGAGTTAAAGTTCACAAAGATCAGAGGAACAAACCAGACGATCACAGAAATAACACAGCAGACTTTCAGTGAATGATGAGATCTGTAGCAGATAGGATGAGAAACCAGAATATATCGTTCAAGAGCAACACATGCCATAAAATACACACCCGCAATCAAACTATAATGATATGCATTTTCTGCATCCCGTGACCATGTGATTGTCCATGCTAATCTAGAAATGATCTGAATGAGATCTGACAGAATCAAATGAATAACAAAAACTGGAGTGGAGCGCTGAGATTTGAGAAGAGCACACAACGCACACAGAGTTAAGATCATGACTGGAATCTCAATGGTGGCAATGGTCCTGATAATTATTGGGTACACATCATTAAGTTTCCTGTTAAATTCCTTAATCTGACGCCTCCTTTCATCTTCATAATCTCCTCCACTTGATCCGCTGATATCATAATCTCCTCCGCTTGATCCGTAGATGCTTGCATTTTGTTCTGCCATTGTTTCATGAAATCCTGACAGGCACTAAATAACAAACCAGTCATTAGTTTAAAAAAACATGCATTCATTTACTATTGTAATCATATATTTCCTTTATTAAAAACATTAGAGATAAATATGATGTGACGTGTTTTCTGTGTGATTGTTGAAATAAAGTTAGCTCAGTTTGCTTGACATGTTGTTTAGAGGAGTGTGTGTAATGTTAGAAAGCCTGAAATACGTGAAATGTCAGATTAAAGTTAGTAAATCCTCCATTTGAACAATATGACAGAAGCAAGAATGCTGTTGTTGTGAATATTCAGTCCAGCACAGCTGCAAGTGTACAATGGTTTATTAAAGGAGGAATAAATCTTGAAGAACTTACGTTACTGACAGGAGTGTGTGTTTGGTCTGCAGGTCAAAGCAGAAGTTTGTGGAATAACACACAGACTGACAGATGTTTCACAAGTTTCCACTGCCGTGTTTAAAGAGCTCTTCATTCACTGCACACACATCTTAAAGATTCTTGATCTAACGGAGGAAATGCCTGAGATTACACACACACACACACACACACACACACTATTTGATCCAGCGCTTGAAACTGGAATTACTTAAACACACAATTCACTCACAAATAAACTTATAAACTCAACTTTTTATCTGATGCTTTTATTTTTAAAGTTCACACAGAGTTTATAACTCTTTCCCTGCAAGTGTTTTAAGATTAAAATATTAAAATATATCGCAAATAGTGTAAGGCGAGACACTACAGGTGAATAGGGTAAAAATATTAACTTACAGGTATCACCATGAAACTTTACCAGTTGATCACTCACATGAATAGGAGAAAAAAATGTATTGCGAGTTTTCTGTAATTTTATGTTTAAATATGCTAAACAGGCTATAACTAATTAAATATCCACTAAATTGCATATATTGAAGTGACGAATCTGACCATTGAAAAAAAACAAGGTTGAAAATTATTTTAGCATATTGTTGATATATTCAGTGAAAAGACATTACCAGAGGGGATTATGAATATCTCCTTTTGTTCCCCTGTCAATCAGAAAATACTGCCAATAGACTTTAACAATTGATTTCTGTCCCATTTTTAGGCATAAAATGTCATATATATCAGCCCAGATAGCAAACTGACATTGAATCAACGTGGAAATATGACATCGAAACAACGTTGATCTGACATTGTTTTGCTCATCGAATTAACGTTGAACCAACGTCAGACGCGTCATTCTTTCAAAACTAACGGAAAATCAACTTGAAATCAACGCGTTGTTTCAACGTTATGAAAGCAAACCAATTTTCGATTTCATTTAGCTTTGAAGAATGCCGCGTCTGACGTTGGTTCAACGTTAATTCGATGAGCAAATCAACGTTGTTTCAATGTCATGAGAGACGTCGTTTCCACGTTGATTCAATGTCAGTTTGCTGTCTGGGAGGCCAAGAATGACATATCAACAAATCCTTCAGACGACAACTTTTGATAAAGTAGGCGAAATCTACACACGCAAACAGACAAAGTGTAGTAAAATAAAGACCTAAATGTGTGTTTTGGACTTGTTTTCTGCACAAGTCTGAAAGAAGATATGTTACTGAAGACAAATATCCCAAAATCTCAAATTGACCAGTGAAAACAAACACGATGTTTTTGCCTGCCGTGTCTCGCCTTAAAACAGTAGTTCACTTTAAAAAATGTTTTTGCTAATAATTTACTCACCCCCATGTCATCCAAGATGTCCATGTCTTTCTTTCTTTAGTCAAAAAGAAATTAAGGTTTTTGAAGAAAACATTTCAGGATTTTTGTCATTTTGATGAACGAGTTCGAACAGGAGAGTCACAAACGCACAGAACAGAGAAAGGCGAGCATTTGTGCTTATAAAACTTTTTAAAGCTTATAAAAACTTCTAACATTTTTTTTTTTAATGAGCGATCGTTTCGCTTGATAAGAGCCTTATTCTTCATCTGGTGTCGTTTAAAGCCCTTTGAATAGTTTGCACCGAAACTGTCTTTTGGACCTTGAACCTTGAAGTCCATTATATGGAGAAAATCCTGGAATGTTTTCATCAAAAACCTTCATTTCTTTTCGACTGAAAAAAGAAAGACATGGACATCTCGGATGACTCCTTTAACATTGTTCTTTAGCATATCTTGAAAAGTTGTTTCACAATAACACATTTAATACGCACTTAATACAGTATAATTTAAATATATTAAGTATGTCCAAAAGAAAGCCCAATTTAAATGCATTTCCTCTTCACCTGGGAACACAGATGATGAAGTTTACGATCATCATCAAATAAATCTCAAGAACCTGAAATGGAAACTGGATCCGGCAGAACCTTAAAGAAAACTTTCAAACCTGCTTTAAACAATTCCACCTTAATTTCTTTAGTTTGTTCTCCACATAATCAAGCACACTAGAGAGTCAGCAAGCTGAACAACATGTGCTAACGTTTGAGCAAAGGCTGAAACACAAGGACACAATAATTCCCACATGAGACGACATGATCTTACCGGGAATCAGACTGAAGACTGAAGACGCTGCTCATCAGGAGATGATGATGGTGTGTATGAGCTGCTCTGCCATCTTTTATCTTTTATAGCCTGAGTTAACTCCACAAACACCAAACAAAGATGCATTAAACATCATTAACAGTTAATGCACATGAACCGCATCAGCAATCAGCAAACCACACTACACAATAAACAACCATTAACAGCAGCACAAGTGTTATACAGAGGAGAATGTGTATAGCCATTAATACAGTCATATAATACTAAGATTTTCTTTTATCAGATTATGATTATACAGTAAGGGCTAAATAAAGACAAAATCTTAAAGTAACTTTTCATTCATTTTCTCATCATTTCACTAGGGCTGGGTATCGAGTTCGATACTTTGTAGGTACCGACCCCTTGATCCTACACTGTTAGCAATTGATGTAATTTTTACAGGAAATTTTTACAACAATGTATTGTATTTGCGTTTTACCTGTAAAAGGCAATGCACCATGGGAAATTAATGGACAGTCCTGTATTATTATTGTAATTTCACTGTATTCACGGAGTTTTACAATGGTTTTACAGCCACCGCGTTGCATCATGGGATCATCGCGGTCTGAATTTTGAATTTTTAGGCGGTTAGTTCAAAACGTACATTCTGGGAGTAAGCCGTCATTCAAGAAGACGGAAAAGAAGCAATTCTGGGATGAAGGTAAGTTATCTTCACGTTATGTAATTTACTGTTACCGTTACACATGTATTTTTATAGCGTAAATAAAACATTATTAGTTCTCGTTATCTGAGTGGATGGTGACGGTTTCATCTGCTTTGATTAGATAACATTTATTCTTCCATCAGTCCATTGAAATCGGGTACGTAGCGTTACTGGTAATTGCTAACATTTGCAACCTTGTTCTTCAAAAATTGATGCTATTTTAATCTGCCTGAAGTAACGTTAACGTCAATATGGTTCTTTCACTGTTTGGATGGATTGGCTAGCTAGCTCGAATCTCATTTAGGGCTGTCAAAGAATATTCTAAATTCGAATATATATTCAAAAAGTTTTAAAAACTGAAAATGAATATTCGAATGTGGAAAAACACCCCCGCGGTAGCGCGGCTGTCTGCTTTCCGACTGGGCGCGGCGCGCTGTTGCCTGGTATAACCATAGACTGGGTATAACTTAGTTATTGCATGATAGGTTTGATTAGTTACAACAGTTTCATGCACTGCAGGCTTCCACTGGTTTGATTATTTACTGTTTCATGCCAAGAAAAAGTTACAAGCTCGCTCGGAGCGTTCAATATCGTTTCTCTATACTGCAAAACTTGAATTAATGTTAATAATATTTCAATCACCGAATGAAGCCAGCTAACGTTATGGGACAAGCGTCGCGACTTTAAATTGCTTGCACAAAACTCTTGATCAGCACTTAACATTTATTTATTGTTGTTTGTTTAAACCGTTATGCAGAGAGTGGTGAGGGTGAACACGAGAGAAAAAGAGTGAGTGCGAGCGAGCGAGCGAGGTCTGCTCTGTGGTCTGTTGATTTACTTATTTTTGTGGTAATATGTTGTGAAATAGGTTTGAACTTAAATAAACTACCTATACAAGTAGTTATGGCTCTTTGTATGTATTTGTCCTGTTATTGACGTAAAGCGCGTCATGGGCCTGCTCTCGCATTTCAGTGAGCTGACCGAATTCCTATCCAGGAGAAGCTGCCAGATGCCGTACACAACAGGAGTCAGAACATCATAGTACTTCCAACAGCAGAAGACACCAGGAGTGGGGAAGGTTCTGGATGCTTATGTCTGATGTGAGTACAACTTACAATGCATACAAATACATTTACCATTCCCTCACTCCCATCTCTGTCCTGTTATTTTGTAATTGTTAAAGGGATATTTCACTTTGAAATTAATTTTTGATATGTTTTAGCTTACCTCAAGGGCATCCTTAGGTGTCTTTGTTTCCACAGTAGTTTAAATTTTGATATTTTTCGGTCAAACCGTTGTTGTCTATCAGTCATATAATACAGCCATGTCCAACTGAACTGAACTGAACCGTGTCCAACGTCCCGCCAAAAGTGATCGTTTGCGTGTGTACGTCACTCATTGTTTACACAGAGATTTCAGGAGTTTTACCTTTCACTAAACATACAGTATTTAGATATATCAAAATCGTCTTCCATTGCGATTTTCTGTACATCTAAATATGTTTAGATCTTCAAAGTGAAAGGTAAAACTTCCGAAATCTCTGTGTAAACAATGAGTGACGTACACACGAAAGCAATCACTTCCGGCGGGACGTTGGACACGGTTCAGTTCGGTTCAGTTGGACATGGCTGTGGCTACACGAGGTAAAAACGATATAAATACTGTTTGTTTTCTCTCACAAACCGCTCATTTCGTGTCTTAGGCCATCAATGTGTACTTACATTTACGAGTCATTAAATCATGTTTAATTTGGACTTCTCTGTGCATGCTCTTTGAGGTGGTGACCATAGACCTCCATTATATGACTGGCAGAATGATGATGGCAAAATGTCAAAATTGAAAATATTGTGGAAACAAAGATACATCTTGGATGCCCTTGAGGTAAGCTAAAACATATCAAAAATTAATTTCAAAGTAAACTATCCCTTTAATTACCAGAAATCAATCACCAGCCCCATCCTTTGCTATGGACACTTTGCACAAGTTATTCTAATTTTCCATTCTCCAAGGCAGTCAACGCGCAGGCAGACATTGCTTGAATATTGGACCTTGGCTGATTGGTTTATCACGTTTAGTCCCATCCACCCCCAGCGGATTTTAATTTACTATTTTATTGATGTGGCATCCATATATAAAAAAAAAAGATTTGCCATATGCAGCTGTTTCTACATTTGGCACCATAAATCGAAACTGATTTCCCCCTTGGTGTTGAATAGAACATTCCAGCTTTTGGGGCAAATTTTCTTTGTCGTTTACTCAACTTACCCATGGTTAACTTTGTTAATGTTAATGTTTTTTTTTTCTCCAGCCCTCTTGCCATGGCTGCTGATATTGAGAGAGCTGTCACCCTGCCAAGCACACCTCGATTAGTTGTCCCAGGTATAATCTTCCCTTATTTTGTATAAGTTAATTAGGGGCCAAGCACCGAAGGTGCGGAGGCACCTATTGTATCTGTGCCGGTTCTTATTATTATTATTATTATTATTATTCTTCTTCCGACTGGGCGTCTATGGCAGCCCATAGACCGGTGTGCGGGAAAGTTGTTTTGGTTTGACATTCTGATAGAGGACAGTCCCAACTTTAAATACACCAATTTTGGTGTCTCTAACTCATTCCCTCTAGCGCCACCAACTGTCCAAAGTTTCACTTTTATTATGCTAATAACTTTTGAACCGTAAGGCCTATCAACAAAATTCTTTTTTCCTCTTGTTCCTGAGCTCATGGCGATTCGATCGCACCCTATGACGTCATTTTCCGTCATAAAAAAATGGCCGCTATTTTGAATTTTCTAAAAAACCTACTTTTGCGAACTCGTCCTAGACCGTTTGTCTGATTTTCACCAAAATCGCACCGGATCATCTCCAGGCAGTGCTGACAAAAAGTTATGGAATTCAAGATGATTCGAATAACCGTTTTTGAAAAACGCGCAAACTAATTTTACGTAGAGCTTGCAAAAACAGACGTGAGGCTGTATCTCCGCAACGCTTCATCCTATTCAGACCAAACTTGGTACATGTCATCACAAGCATGACCTGAGGCAACATGCAGCGTTTCGGCGCAGCGCCACCTAGTGGTCCGGAGATATGAAAAATGGCTATTTTTGCTCGTAACTTCTGAACGGTTTCTCCAAAAATCAAAAACTTGGTCTCGTTAGATTCAGGGCATCATGCCGAGTCGACCGATATCCAATTTTCCCAGATCGGCCATTTTGGCTGTCGGCCATTTTGAATTATGTGCTAAAATGCTGTATTTTTTGAACGCATGAACGAATTGTTACGAAACTCGGTATGGGTCATCAGTACGATGCCCTGAAGGAGCCTGAGAAGTTTCGAAAAAGCACCACCTAGTGGTGAATTGTTTTATTCAAATGCTTATAACTTTGGGTGTGGTACACTTATTTTCACGGGAGTCATATTTTTGAGGTCCTGAATCGTTGCCGAGTCCAACGATACCAAACATGTCGGGTTTCGTCTCACGGATGGCGTAGCGTAGCGATTTAGCGCGAAAAAAACACTTGGCGATATCTTCAAAACCGCTGTTCCGATCGAGACGAAACCATCGTCAGAAACACGGAATCATAGCTTGTTAACTATACGCTAATGCCCAAATGCAAAAATATTGATAGTAAGGGGTAGTAAAATTCAAACAAAGTCATGTGTCATTCATTTTTTACGTGTTTTTTCATATAAATGTTTATAACTCGGAAGCGAATTGAGATATTTTCACCAAAATTGACACACATATGTATGGGGTCACTCTGAGGGCACACACAAAAAATTGTGGGACTGAGCCTCTTGGTGGCGCTATAATAGAACAAAACGTGAAATTCCCATTGACTTCAATACAGTTTTGTGAAATACAATGCTATACTAAATAAATGCTTTGGTCTAACATTACGAAACTCAGTGTGTGCCATAAGCAGCATGCCCTGAAGGTACTCAAAAGATTTTGAGACAGCGCCACCTGTTGGTCAAAAGTTATAATTAATTTCTGAGAACGCTAATAACTTTTGAATAAATTTGCCTATTGCAATGAAACTGATCTTAATAGATTCCTTGGAATATGCCGAAAACATAGATATCAGGTTTTCCATAATCAGACAAACGTCCTGTTCGCCATCTTTATTTCTTTGAAAAACCTTCTTTTTCGAACTCCTCCTAGACCGTTTGTCCGATTTTCACAAAAATTGAATCGTATCATCTCCAGACCGTGCCGACTAAAAGTTATGAATTGCACAATGATAGACAAAACCGTTTTCGTATACCACAGCATCAAAGTTTAGGCATGCTGCCAAAATTACTATTTAGGCTTTTTCTCTGCAATGCCTTCACATTTTGACACCAAACTTTGCATGTGTCATTGTCACCTCACTCTGACCACATCACATCTATTTCGTAACTGCACCACCTATTGTTCGAAAGTGATAACCCATTAAATCATTTTATAAGTTAATGTTTATGTGATTTTCTTAGCCATTTGCCCAAAGTTCTCTCAAAATGCCCTTAATTGCTCCTTGCTGCAGTTGGTCTGCCACTCCTTGCCATTTTGGCATATGTTGCCGCTTATTGCGCTTGGCCCCGGTAATGGCTGCTTGCAGCTATATTTCTTTATTGAATTCATGTGTTTGACGGAGGACTGTTGCACATAAAAAAATAATTTATTTGAGTTGTTGATGGAGGGTGTACGGGTCAAAGGAGATAATAATGTTCAAGTGGTGGTGTGGAAGTCTTTCTCCACTTGAACATTACTGAATTCATCTAGGTGGCAATAGTGTGTTGTGCAGCTTTTAGTTATCATATTGTTAATGTTTCATATCATATTGTTATCATAATGTTTTAGAAAAGATACTTCGTGGCGCAGACACATGGAATATCTCCGTGGAAGGAGCATGTGTGATGGGGCCCCACAGTCCTGCATGGACTGGCAGCAGTCTTCGCTGCCTACTTTGTCTTCAACTTGCAATATCCAGCAGAAGTCGCAAGCACACTTGAATTCCTTCAGAGGTGAGTTTAAACATGACACTGTCATGAAAATGATTATAGCAATTATGGAGGTATATTTGATTTAAATCAACTGAATGCCTGTGACAGTGCGATTTGTAGTTGTAGAGAAAATCCACACATTACACACGCATCAAAAAATGTGAAGTTGTGGAGAAATTTTGCACATGCTCAAATCAGTATGTGAATTTACCCAAATAATTTTAAGCAAACTTAAAATACAATTGTGCATCATTTCATGAAGTTCATATACGTTTATGAAATGAAATGCACAATTGTATTTTAAGTTCACGCTGAAACTACATTTTTCTTTTTCTTTTTTAAATAATCCATTAAACTTGCTGAGAAATGATTGTGTGAACTAAAATGAGCAGTATTCATATACAAGACATATACAAGAAATATTCTTCAAGGTTGCAACTCTCATTGGATGAATTCACATATTGATTTACAGTTGTTCATAAATTTCTCCACAACTTCACATTTCTTGATGCTGGTGTATAAATGCGTTTCACACCAAATCACTGCAGCAACTGTATCAAAAATGTGAGCGTACAAGTTCATTAAAGGGATAGTTCACTTTGAAATTAATTTTTGGTATGTTTTAGATTACCTCAAGGGCATCCAAGATGTAGGTGTCTTTGTTTCCGCAGTATTTTCCATTTTGATATATTTAGGTCAAACCGTTCCTGTCTGTCAGTCATATAATGGAGGTGTATGGTCACCACTTCAAAGAGCATGCACAGAGAAGTCCGAATTAAACAAGATTCAATGACTCATAAATGTAAGTACACATTGATGGCCTAAGACATGAAACGAGCGGTTTGTGTGAGAAAACGGACAGTATTTATATCGTTTTTACCTCTTGTAACCACAGCCGTGTCCAACTGATCTGACGGCACAGGCGCTTCGGTCTGCACAAGCCCCGGAAGTGATCTCTTGCGCATGTACACACATTGTTTACACAGATTATAGAAGTTTTACTTTTCACTGTGAAGATCTAAACATATTTAGATGTACAGGAAATTGCATTGGAAGACGATTTCGATATTTAGATCTTCACAGTGAAAGGTAAAACTTCCGAAATCTGTGTAAACAATGAGTGACGCACATGCGTGAGAGATCACTTCCGGGGCTTTCTGGCGCACTTGCGCAGATAGAAGCGGCCTCGCCCTCGCCCTTGTAAAGCTTTTGTTCGTAATATGAAGGAGTACTCAAGGAGGCTCTGGGTGCACGCTGAATTCGTTTATTATGAAGATTGATTAAATCAAATCACACAGGCAAAGTGTTCACTCGTGTCGTGCTGGATGCATACTGAACTCTCCAGAGCTATCATATGACTGACATGCGACATGGCCAATAAGAACACAGGATACCATATCCATAGCATACGATAGGTTCTTAGCAGAATGTAAGAATACTACATCCCCCTTTTTCTGAAATAAACAATATAAGGAAAAGTATTGCATATCACCTTAACTTAAAAGAACATTCAGCTTTCAAATGATCAAATGCACGAACTAAACACCAATAGATTATTCTACTGAAGAGTTAGCATAATGTGTTCACATATGAATGCATTGTCACATATAGAAAACACAACTGTTTGAACATAGTGAACAATTTTTTTTTTTTTTTTTTTTAAGGGCAGCGATCCGCCTACACCCTTGTACAATCACAGATCCAGAATGACTCTGGGCTTTATCTGGCGTCCATATCTGGTTCTGTAAGGAATGGGCAGATCACCAGTGTGGTCAGGTGTGTGTTTATTACCATTGTGTGGTGCACTGTTAATGTGTGTTTCACACAGCTCAGCACCATCCACTGCATGAAAAGTGGGGTTTTCGTCCCCGTAAACTGCCGGAAATCTCCCTAATTTTCGGCAGTTAACGACAATTTACAGACTGTGAACGTCGCGTTCGTCTGTGCCACATATTGACGGAAACGAACCATGACGTATACATGGAGAGCTCGCGGAGGTGTGAATGGCCCTAATTAGCATATGAATAGCAGCACTGCGCGCGCCTTGCCAGAGAATGGCTTGAATTTCCTCACTCAGTATTGGTTGAAATTCACTACATTCAAACAAGAAAATCACTCGTGATTGGTTGGCAGATCTGTTACTATTGGTCAGCCGACATAAAATTATAATAATAATAATATATATATATATTCATATGATATGCTATTATGTTGTATATTCATGTCATTGTTATCCTATGGACTAAATTATTATTACCATCAAGGACATGAATTTATTGAGGAAAGGAACATTTGCCACATACTGTTTATTCAAAGAAATAGCTTTATTAGAACAAACACACAACTATGTACAAAGCATAGGAGAACATCTTCAAAGCACAGAAAACATGTCCTCCACCCTCTGGAAACATGGGACAACATACATACAGCACTACAGTTATACAAATAAATCAATAATATATTGCATCTTTATTCAAAAATAAATTGCCCTGAATGGCATCAGAATTGGGCACCAGATATATCAAACACAGAAGGCAGAATTATGAACGAATAATAAGGATGTAATTTAAAGGGATTGTTCACTTTGAAATTAATTTTTGATATGTTTTAGCTTACCTCAAGGGCATCCAAGATGCAGGGGTCTTTGTTTCCACAGTATTTTCAATTTTGATATTTTTAGGTCAAACCGTTGTTGTCTGTCAGTCATATAATGCAGGTCTATGGTCACCACCTCAAAGAGCATGCACAAAGAAGACCAAATTAAACATGATTTAATGACTCATAAATTAAGTACACATTGATGGACTAAGACACGAAATGAGCGTTTTGTGAGAGAAAACAAACAGTATTTATATTGTTATTGTATAAATGTGTATATATATATATATATTTAGATATACACAAAAATGCAATATATCTTAATATGTTTAGATCTTCACAGTAAAACTTCTGAAATCTGTGTAAACAATGAGTGACGTACCAGTGCAAGATCGCTTCTGGCACTTTCCGCCGCATGCGCAGATCATATATATATATACACACAAACACACACACTGTTCATTTTCTCACACAAACCGCTCGTCTCATATCTTAAGCCATCAACGTGTACTTACAGTTATGATTCATTAAATCATGTTTAATTTGTACTTCTCTGTGCATGCTCTTTTAAGAGATCCCCATAGACTTCCATTATATGACTGATGCCCTTGATGTAAGCCAAAACATTTCAAAAAAATTATTTCAAGTAAACTATCCCTTTAAAACTCTTAATTCAAGTCCTGTAGGCTTGGCTCATCAGGGTGAAGTGAATCCAAGTCTTTGCGACGCGTGCTTGAGGTTCACCTTGATGTACATACACCTCAGTGGCTGTGGAACCGAATTTCATGACCCCTTCTGCAAAGTTGAAAAAGACAATGATTTAGATGTATGCAAAGGCAATCTGCCCCAAGTCCCCACATTTGTAAGCAAAAATATGTTTCTTCTGCATCCACTACCTGGTTTCCTTCAGGCGATGGCGGATGTCGACCAGTAGTTTCAGGACCTTTTTCTGGAACACTGAAGTAAACAAACACATTTGGTGATGTTTACAATACTCTAATTAGAATAACAAAGTTTGCTAGCTCACAAGGGAGAAGGTGCCTATTAAAAGTGTCTTCTCCACTGCCAATAGATCAATACTTACCACCAGGTTTCAGTCACTGCATCTCCCAGTCTCAGTCACTGCATCTATACCACAAAAAAATGTGTTATAAAGTTATTATCAAATGATGAAACTGAACAGATTTATAAGATATTTAATAACTTGGTCAAACATTTATAACTGAATATAACATGCCATGTTCCAGTTCTCTTTGGCGTTTTCACCACTGTCTCACGCTCAAAGTCATCTATAAACACAAACGTTAATACAAATTAGTTTAGTTTTACTTTTTATTTGACTGGGGCCTGTTGAAAAGAAAAGAGGATGAGATCACAACACGTAACGTTACCTTGTTTAGGTTATTTTTCTCCTATCAGCGAAGGACACCTCACTCCTTACAGCCCCTGAGAGACAAAACAAATCACAAACACCTGAAGATTTCACTCCATCATCACACAAAGTGATGCAATTTTACAAACAAGGATAACCTACACTAGAGCATACACGCACTTTATGTTTTATGACCCTGGCACTTATTATTTTTTCATAATTTCTGACGATATTCACAGTAAACGCATTGGGAAAAGCCAATTGAACACTCAGTACGAGTTAGTTTGATTACTAGCAAAGAATGGTAACTTAGCTAGCTTGCAGCCAGATAACAAAGTGCAACCTAACACGTAGTTTAGTGTCCCAAATTGTTCAAATTGAAACGAAACTAAAAAAGAATTAAGAGCAGCAAGCTAACGCAAAACAAAAAACTGTTCCGTTAGGTTAACACCCTTGGACATTCGCGGCAGTAATCACAGCAGATTTGTGAAGTTTAAGACAATAACGCTAAACTACCAAACACTATAAGTACACATGGACATAGAATTCACTAAGTTGGACGAACTTACCTTCAATTTAGAGGAAAAGATGGGTTCACCAGCGATCATGACGGCGAAGCAGGCTGAATATCTGTGCCGTTATTTCTGCTTGAATAACACGCCACATGCCTGGCACGTTGCCTCAGCCAATCAGAGTGGCTGACGTTACAGGTTGGATTATGATGATATGCTGCCTCAGCCAATCAGAGTTACGTTCACTGGTTTTTGACTCAGGTTGAAAGGCTGTCGTCGGCTGTCTTGACTTTTCTGCTGCTGTTCATTTTAAATTAGGAATAAGGTGGATATACCCAAATAGGCTACCATGAAATGTAAAAATACATATATGCATAAATAAATAACTTTATTAGGCTACTTAAAATAAATAAACCAGTAAAAAAAATTGTAAAAAAACAAAAACAAAAAACATCTGTTTATAACTGTGAATTAACATCCAAAGATGTTATCATATATTTTGAAAACTACTTCTGTAAATGTTATGATGAATCTTGTAATTGTATTAGGAAAATTTCATATTCATAAGAGTAAAATGAATATTTCTAAACCTTGTTTGAAGTTTTTTTTTTTTTTTTGAGTCTGATTTTCAGTTTTCAGTATATTGAGTCTCTCAAATGTATCGATAAAAATGTAGTGATACAATTGTATTTGCTAA
This sequence comes from Pimephales promelas, assembly GCF_988280905.1. Lineage (NCBI taxonomy): Eukaryota > Metazoa > Chordata > Actinopteri > Cypriniformes > Leuciscidae > Pimephales > Pimephales promelas. The sequence continues at coordinate 43,772,975 of NC_142770.1, read as the reverse complement.
AGAATATTGAAGCTAATTGAAAAGTGAATTTATGTGTGTGCTATTTTCTTTCTTTAAATAGTACACATTACTGGTTTCTAACTTTCTCTTAAATCATAATATTATACACAATAGAGATAGTCCCTTTCCTGTTTTTATTTCATTTGTTCAATTCTGTCCTATTTTTATTTGTTTCTTATTTATTGTGAAATTATTATTTGTTGATTGTTATCTTTTTGGATGTCATGTTGCAATGTTAAAAAAAACGCGGTAATTAGGTTATACTGAGCCTGATCTATTTCTACCAGAGATTGTCTTAGAATGAAGTTCCTTTCAGAAAAATGTTACCTGGGGTGAAACTCCCCTACCCTTATTTGCATGTGTATAGCTCACAGCATTTTCATTTACATGTCAAAGCCTCCTCTAGATTTAGGAGAAGGGGGGACAATGGGGGGACAACTGCCAAGCAAGGCCCACGTCAATTTCCGGCAATTCACGGCAGTTTTGAGTGTTACCTGTAAATTGCCGTGTGCAGTCGTAAACCTGAACTTCCACGACAATCTACAGTGCCGCTTACTGACGAAAATCCCACTTTTCATGCAGTGATCATGCCCTGAGAAAATGTCCGAACTGTCCTGGGGTTCCTTTGTGTCCAGGAGGTGGCGTCTGTTTCGTCGATATTCCCGTCCATCAGGAGTACGCACATGGTATGACCTCTCAGTGTCAGCTGTTCTGACAATAACGGCTGGTTTCCAGTATCCTTGCTCCCGTACTCTAACTGGCTGTCCTTCCTTGAGCTGAGATAAGGGTCTAGCCGATCTGTCGTAATAGCTTTTCTGATTCTGTTGTTTGTGCAACCTCCTTGCTCTGACATCCTTCCTACTGACGACTTTGGGCATGAGCTGCTGGTGGGTATTCGGTAAGGTCGACCGCAATCGGCGACTCATCAACAGCTGGGCTGGGGACTTGAAACCATCAACCGGGCTGTTGCGACACTCCAGGAGACTGAGGTGTGGATATTCAAGTGCACACAGTTTACAGCAGTCTTCCCGTCAGTGACTCAAAATTGGAGGAAATTAGAAGTCAAAGTGAAAAGGACCCACAGTTCCAGACACTGAAAGGAGTGATTCTAAGAGGATGGCCTGAGGAAAAGAGAAAGTGTCCCGTGAGTGTGTCAGAATTCTGGAATCACCGTGACGAGCTTTCGAGCCTGCATGGTATAATCTTCAAAGGTGAAAAGATTGTCATTCCCACAAGCCTTCGCTCTAACATGCTGTCACGTGTACACGCCAGTCACTTAGGCATCGAGAAGACCAAGCAGAGGGCCCGTGACGTCATGTTTTGGCCTGGGATGGGAAAGGAAATAGAGAACATAGTTAAGAAATGCTCAATCTGTCTCACGCACCGCCCCTCCAACACCAAAGAGCCCATGATCAGTCACAAAGTCCCTGATAGGCCATGGCAAGTTGTGGCTACCGATTTGTTCACCTGGAACAATGAGGATTTTCTTGTGACTGTAGACTTCTACAGCAGATTTTTTGAGCTGGACAAGCTCGGCAGCACATCTTCAACTGCAGTAATAGACAAACTAAAAGCCGCTTTTGCCCGTCATGGCATTCCGGAGACTGTCATCTCAGACAACGGCCCCCAGTACAGCTCGGGTGAGTTTGCAACATTTGCAAGAACGTGGGAATTTAAGCATACCACCACAAGCCCGTACTACCCCCAGAGCAATGGGCTAGCAGAGAAATCTGTGCAAACTGCAAAGATGCTGCTAGAAAAGGCTAAAGCTGACAAAAGTGATCCCACTTCTGACACCATGTAAAGCTTTTGTTCGTAATATGAAGGAGTACTCAAGGAGGCTCTGGGTGCACGCTGAATTCGTTTATTATGAAGATTGATTAAATCAAATCACACAGGCAAAGTGTTCACTCGTGTCGTGCTGGATGCATACTGAACTCTCCAGAGCTATCATATGACTGACATGCGACATGGCCAATAAGAACACAGGACACCATATCCATAGCATACGATAGGTTCTTAGCAGAATGTAAGAATACTACAGCCCTCAGAGTACTTGGACGTCACTGCGATTACACAAGGTAAAAACGATATTAATACTGTTTGTTTTCTCTCACAAACCGCTCGTTTCGTGTCTTAGGCCATCAATGTGTACTTACATTTACGAGTCATTAAATCATGTTTAATTTGCACTTCTCTGTGCATGCTCTTTGGGGTGGGCCCCATAAATCTCCATTATATGATGCATAGACAACGACGGTTTGTCCTAAAAATATCAAAATTGAAAATACTGTGGAAACAAAGACAACTACATCTTGGATGCCCTTGAGGTAAGATAAAACATCAAAAGGAATTTGAGATGGTGTAATTTGGGAGAGAAAAATGTTTACAAGTTTGCAACTCTTAAAAAATTTCTCTCTTTGGCTTCAAATTTACTGATACACATGCATAGCTTTTGTCTACAACTACAAATCACACTGTCACAGGCGTTCAGTTGATTTGATTTAAATATACCTCCATTAGAAATGACGAAAACGAACAGTATTTATGTTGTTTTTACCTCTTGTAATCACAGCCACGTTCAAGTGATCTAAGGGCGTGGGGGCTTTGTGGCTGTGGCTACATGAGGTAAAAACAATATAAATACTGTTCGTTTTCTCACACAAACCACTTGTTTTGTGTCTTAGGCCATCAATCTTTACTTACATTTACGAGTCATTAAATCATGTTTAATTTGGACTTCTCTGTGCATGCTCTTTGAGGTGGTGACCATAGACCTCCATTACATGACTGACAGACAGATATCAAAATTGAAAATACTGTGGAAACAAAGACACCTACATCTTGGATACCCTTGAGGTAAGCTAAAACATATCAAAAATGTATATCAAAGTGAACTATCCCTGTAATGTTTCATGTCATGGAAATGACCATGTCATATCAGTCTTAAATGTTATCTGATAAGTGTGTTTCCCTCCCTGTTTACAGAGCCTTTTGCAGCATCCCCAGATGGGCAGGCAGAGAAAAAAACGTCCAAAATGTGCATTGTGGACTCATTTTCTCATTAGTTTTAAGAGAAAATAAAAATATATATTTAAAAAAAAAGTGTTTTGTTTTTCTTTGCAGAAGTCTGAAAGAGGACATTTATCCAAGTTACAACATTTAATTGTAATATTTACAATATGCTGTCCTATGAAATTACAGAAAATACCTAAAATTACAGGAAATTCCTGGCTACTGAGTTGCCGTAAATATAAAATTTTGCTGTAAAATTTACAGTATTCTATCCTGTAAAATTACAGTATCTTGTTGTAGTTATTTTACAATAGCAGTCCTGTATACTGTTTACAGTAAATTTACGGCAACTATTAGCCAGGAATTTCCTGTAAAATTACAAGAAATTTCTAACAGTGTACCGAGTATCATGAAGGATTTAACCTGAAGCTCTTCTACTGAGTCTCATCATTGATTTGGTTTCTGCCATTAGAAAACACTTCCCTATTGAGTGGATGTGGGGGATTTTTTCCTCAATTTTCTAAAGCTTTATTCCTGAAAGCTTGTTACTAAGAGATTCAATATGATTGCACATTTCCTCATTTCCCATCAGCATTAATTTTTGATGAATAATGCCACAAACCACCTCTAATATAACACGAGTCATAATATAAAATCATAATTTACTCACACTCAAGTTGTTGCAAACCTGTATGAGTTTCTTTATTCTGCTGAACACAAAGGACGATATTTTGAAGAACATTGTATTTTTTTTCTATTATGGAAGTCAATGGTGCCAAACAACTTTTTGGATCCAATCGTTCTTCAAAATATCATCCTTTGTGTTCAGCAGAAGAAAGAAACTCATACAGGTTTGCAACAACTCGAGGGAGAGTAAATGATGACAGGATTTCCATTTTTGGCCGGAGTATCCCTTTAAAGATTTTAGTTTGATATTATCTGCTAAAGTACATTGGACAAAAAGTGATGCAACTGTGTTTGTAGATTGGGAAAAAGGTCTATCCACATTACCTAAAGCAGGATTATCATGGAATAAAAAAGGTTTGAAATACCTTGGAGTTTATTTAGGTAACAATGAAATGTTTCAGGAAAACTGGGAAGGTTTTTTGGAGAAAGTGCAAGATCGACCTGATAAATGGAAGTGGCTCCTTCCAAAATTGTCTTACAGAGGAAGAACTTTAATAATGAACAGCCCAGTAGCTTCTGCTTTGTGGCATCGTCTGGCTTGTGTTGATCCCCCTGCTGGTTTTTGGAAAATTGCAGTCAATTCTGGTGAACTTCTTTTGGGACGAACTGCACTTGGTTCCACAAAGTGTTTCTGTTCCTCCAAGCGGAAGAAGGAGGACAAGGACTAGTTCATCTGGCAAGTAGAGGAGCAACGTTTCGTCTTCAATATATCCAAAGATGGATCCAAGCAATGGTTGAAATCTAATGATTCACTCTTTTGGATATTAGAAGTCTTGTACAGGACCATATAGGCATCTAAAGATTTATATGCCCTCAGTTTCTCTTTACGATCGGTTTCTCTATATTAAAATGTTAAAGTTCGTTCTGTACAGTTAATCTATGTCTATTTCTTTTATATCTTTGAATGTCAGGGGGTTAAAAAATAGTGTTAAGCGTAAAGCCATTTTTTTATTTTGCAAGGAACAAAAAGCAAATTGCATATTCTTACAAGAGACTCATTCTGTTTTGAACGATGAAAAATTTTGGAAGACACAATGGGGTGATTTAGCTCTGTTTGCACATGGATCTTCTCATTCAGCTGGAGTGATGTTATTATTTAATAGATTTGAAGGCTCAATAATTGTACCTTAAAGAAGTACACAGTCTGTGTATAATGATACAGTACTGAATCTGTGTACAAAAACAAATGTGGTCGATTACTAGAGAATAACTAACCCGAACAGTGTTCAATTTAACCCCTCAGGCAATGGACAATGCTCTAGACTATAGATTATTGGCTTATTATTACCAATGAACTATGTAAGGATGTCTCAGACTGTTTCATTTCAGCATCTCTACTTACGGATCACTCTATGGTCGCTATTTCTTTATCCATTTCTAACAAACCTCAGTCCTCTCCTAATACTTGGAAATTCAATAATGATTTGTAAAATAATGATAGCTTTTGTCAACAGGTGATGTCTCTCATTGAGGAGATTAAAAAGCTTGACATGTCTTGCATGAATAAATGGGAATGGTTTAAATTTAAGGCCAAAAGACTAGCTGTCGACACAGGAAAATTCTTATCAAGGATGAGAAAACAAAAACAAAAGGATTTGATTGGGGAAATAAATTTATTGGCAGTTAATTCACAAATATCACCTGAAAACACAGCAAAACTTCAAGAGTTACAACCTCAGTTAGATGAGTTGTATTCGGAAAAAGCAAATGGAGCTTATATCCGCTCAAGAGCCCGATGGATTGAAAAAGGTGAAAAAAGGTCATCATATTTCTTCGGCCTTGAAAAACAAAGACAAACAAAGAAAAAAATTAATAAGCTTGAGATTAATGATATTAATAGAAGATCATAAAGAAATCCAGAATGAAATTTGTCTTTTCTATCGTAACCTTTATTCATCTAAATTTAAAAAGGCAGATTGTGATTCCTTATTTAATAATATTACTGATAATATTCAAAAATTAAATGAAGATGATAAAAACTTAATCGATGAGTTGACGACTAGCAGAACTAGATGTGGCATTAAAACAAATGAGAAATGGTAAGTCACCAGGTATTGACGGTTTAACAACAGAATTTGTAAAACACTTCTGGAAGGATATAAGGAAATTATTGTATAATGCACTTCTGGAATGCATACAGAAAGGGAGCTTATCCCCTACAATGAAAACGGGATTAATAACCTTGCTGCCTAAACCCAAGAAACAATTGTTGTCACTAGATAACTGGAGACCAATCACTCTACTGTTCACCGATTATAAGTTATTTGCCTTGGTTTAGCTAATCGTTTAAAACTTGTATTAGAAAAACTTGTTGAGGAGTTTCAATCAGCATTTATTAAAGGTGCAATGTGTAACAAAGTTGAGTATCTATTAACAGAAATGCAATATGACATCCATAACTATGTTTTCAGTGGTGTATAAAGAACTTACTTAATTAACCGTAATGTTTTTATTACCTTAGAATGAGACATTAATAGCTCCATAACCGCGAGAATCCCCTTCTATGAAGGTCGCCATGTTGTGACGTCATATTCCTACCGTAGCCGAACGCGAACAAACAGCGCTACAGAACGCGTTTCATCACTACCTTGAAAGAGAAGTAGCGGAAAGCTGGAAGCTAGCCTTACACTCCGTGAGTAGTGACTTTTCCCTTGTGAGTGGTGTAAAATATGTAGTTGGGATTGTTTCATGTAACTTAGTTCTCCCTCGCTGTGTTATGGGTTTGTTATGTTGGGGATAGATGTGCTGTTACGTTCGTGAGACAGCTGATGATTAGTATTCATGTCATTGACCGTAAAACAGTACGTTACAGGAATCACTAACCCGTCGATAGAGACTTTTACTAAAGTCTTTTATCACTAAAGTCGATCGTGAAGATTTTTCAAAATCAGAGAAAAAAAGCCTATTGTGTGTAGTAAATAGTATCTATGGGATGCGGAGATGACATGATTGTAACAGCGCGCGCACTTCCGACCTTTGGACTCATGCGATGCGGACGCGTCCCAGCTCAGCCACAGTAACAGCTCATATTAGCCAGCTAAACTATTACTACCCTGTTAGAAAAAATATATAGCTGCTCCCTCGCTGTATTATGGGTTTGCTACAGTATGTGGGGATAAATGTGCTGCTGGTTACGTTTGTGAGACAATCAGCTGATTAATATTATTTTATTAAATTATATATTAAAACCCTTGATCCTCACCTGACTATGGCTTTGTAAACAGTATTCATGATGTGGTTTATAATGGACTGTGGTACAGAAACAATGACAATGTTACACACTCTTGTCTTACTCTGGCTATTCTCTGCTGTCTCAGCCGACGAGATGTTTGTCCCGTTTTAGCAACCGTAGCTTCTTCGAAAGGGAGGGGTGAGCAGTGGGCGGAGCCATTAGTGCAAACCTGGTGCAAACTCGCAACCGAACCACTAGATGTCGCTAAAAATCACACATTGCTCCTTTAACGGCTATTAACGGGAATTTTTGGTCAGCACCAAAAACTGTCAGGAATTGCCAGGAATTGACGGGGGCTTTGTTTGTCAGTGTTGACCCATGACCCCCCTACCCCCTGGTCTAGAGGTGGCTTTCACATGTAAATGAAATCGCTGTGAGCCATACAAATGCAAATCAAGTTAGCAGTGGTGGAGGTGTGATTAACTTTCTGTAACCAGATGCTTACATTTCAACAATGATTTGTTCATGCAAGTGACTACAACATTTTTAACTAAAGTAACTTATTTTCATTTTCTTTAATTTAATTTGTGATGATTTGTGGCCTGGTTTTGTGTGGCCTTGCGGCCTTGTCCAGTCTACCTCGCTCTATGTGCGGCATTAGAGGCCAATGTGGCTTATCGCAGCCTCGTCTTTGTGGTCTAGCAAGGCCGTGTGGCCGGGCTGCCTTGTCTCTGTGGTCCAATGTGGCCAGATTGCGGTCTAAGCAGGCCTGCTCTGTGTATGGCCCTAGGTGGCCATACACCTAAAACAAGTTCTGTGTGGTCCAATGAGGCCTGGCCCTATGTGGCTCTGTTCTGCGTGGTCCATCGAGGCCTTGTCTCTGTGCGGTCTGTTACGGCTTGTCCCATGTGGCCGGTTCTGTATGGCCAAGGCGGCCTTTTCTCAGTGGTACTATAACGGCTTGTGTTCCAATGACCTGTTGCTATGTCCTAAGTTAGCCTCATTCTCAGTTTAAGTCACTTCCACAACACTTGCTTCCCTCCCACTCATTTGACAGGGAAACTGGCTTCGATCAGACGTAAGTGCGTCTCAAAACTTAAAGGAACACTCCGACTTTTTGGGACTTTAGCCTATTCACCTTACCCCCCAGAGTTAGATAAGTCCATACATACCTTTTTCATCTCCGTGCGTGCTATAAGTCTGTTTGACGCACCCACCGCTAGCCTAGCTTAGCACAAAGACTCGATGTGACTGGTTGCAGCTTTCATACTGATCCAAATGAGTGGCAAAATAACGCAAACGTTTTCCTATTTACATGTTGTGATTTGTATAGTCACATAATGTACAAATAACAAAGTCAAATGAGACACAGACATCCCATTACTTTTTTGCATTAGCGTTCGACTGCCCATGAGTACGTTGATGAAATAGGTCGATGAGTACGTATTGGTGAAATTGTTTTTTTTATTGAGAGGTTGTGAAGTCCATAGAAAGGCGTAGAATTTAACTGTGATTCACTGATTTTTTAAAATTTTTATTTTCATTTTATTTTCATTTATTTTTTTACTTTCTATTTTCTGTACAGCATGTTATGTACAGTTTTATTCTTTCTTATGTACAGCACTTTGGTCAACTCATGTTGTATTATTATGTGCTTTATAAATAAATTGAACCTTGAACCAAGTAGCAGTGCTTCGCCTTCAGAAAATATAGTATTTATACGGTCAAAAGATGTCTGTGTCTCATATGCCCTTGATATTTGCACACTCTGTGACTATACAAACCACAACATGTAAATAGGAAAACGTTTGCGTTATTTTGTCACTCATTTGGATTAGTATGAAAGCTGCAACCAGTCACATCCAGTCTTTGTGCTAAGCTAGGCTAGTGGTGGGTGCGTCAAACAGACTTATAGCACGCACAGAGATGAAAAAGGTATGTATGGACTTATCTAACTCTGGGGGGTAAGGTGAATAGGCTAAAGTCCCAAAAAGTCGGAGTGTTCCTTTAAGTCGCTCCGGATGAAAGCGTCAGCATGGATGAATGCTAATATACATACAGAAGCAGAATATATAAATGCATAAATGCATTCACGTCTTCTCATAGTTCCTTTCAGGCTCACTATGAAGTCGCCTCTTACTAATTAGTTATTGGCTACGAGGCTTTCCACATTTCATGTTCATGCCCGTTATTAACTCCCTTTTCTTTCTATTTTAGGCTCTACAGGATACACGACTGGTGGGTATACTTTTCTTTACCGTTCTTTGGGGGTGGGCTCTGTCCTGGTGGAATTCTTCCACCTTTTTGGGGGGTCGGCTGCGCCCCTGCCTTCGTCTTCAGGCAGGAAATGCAGAGTCCGGACCCTCGGATTGCGAGCTATGGACGGGGCCTACGCCAAAGAACTTTATTGCTTGCTGGGCTATTAATAAATGTATTTATTGTTACAGTATTTATTCTCCCGAGTCTTTCTGGTAGAAATGGAAGCTTTAGCGTTAAGTTCTGTCAGGAAAACTCAATCGTTGCATCACTAATTACCTTCTCATTTATCTAATACTTGCGGTATAAAAGACTGGTACTTACACATATTTGAGTTCGCAGATGCTGAGGCTTTCATTGACCTCCATCCTCCCCACCACCTCCAAGATGGTCCCTTCCCTCCCATCCTCCCCACCACCACCCAGATGGTCCCTTCCTATACCTCCCAGGGGGTCGGCTGCACCCCTACCTTCGTCTTCAGGCAGGAAATGCAGAGTCCGGCCCTCGGATTGCGAGCTATGGACGGGCGCACCGGAAGGCCTAGGTAAGAAAACACTTTTCATTTTTCTTGTCAGGGCCGAAAAAAAACCACATTAATTTAAAATGTACATTTCAACAGCAACGAACTACATGTAATTAGGGCTGCAACGATTCGTCGATAATAGAAAAAAAAAAATCGATAATAGAAATAGTCGACAATGAATTTCATTGTCGAATTGTGACCAGACATGTATTTTTTTTCCGACCGAGCACATGCGCATTCGCTTCTCTGCTGAGCGAAAACATACAGAAATGGCAGTGTCCAACGCAGCAGCTGCACATACCAAAACATCTAAAGTTTGAGAGCATTTTAGCCTGGATACGGTGAATAAAAAGATTACCTGTATCATGCAAAGCAGTCCTTGCTATCACGGCAGCACCTCGGTGATGCACGAACATTTAAAGAGAAAGCAAGTCGGACAGTTGAATAAAACAGAGTTTGACTCGCCTCGGTAAGATTTACCGTATTTTCCGCACTATAAGGCGAACTTAAAAGCCTTTAATCTTCTCAAAAAACGACAGTGTGCCTTATAATCCGGATCTTCTTATATATGGACCAATTAGTTAACAACGCCCCGCGTTATTAAATTCGCAGCGAACTCGCTCTTACCAGACACACTGTCCCCAGCGCTACTCGCGCGTCACAGAATGTTCATAAAGCGCTCCCCGTTCACAGTAACCGGGTCGTCTCACTCTCATTCATAACAGCCAGCTGTTGCTGACGAGCCGCCGCAATGGGCTCTATGCACGGCGGTATTTCCGGTGAAGGATTAAGGATGCTCGATAACTTCCGCCGATCATAGAGTCCAATGCAATACCGAGAATTTATATTGAATTTTATACTCCATGGTTATACTAAAGAAACGTTAGTCACAAAAACAGATAAAACAGACACCCCTCGTTGTGTTTATGCTTCTTTTTAAAATTATATTAAATAAACATAACTATATATACAATTGCATCTAAACGTATGTACGTTTCGTTTCAAAGACGGGAGGACAGTAAATATTGTAGACTCTGCCATAATCCCGTTTTCCTCGGTTTTCCTCCGCTTTAATCTCCACAACCGGAAATGGACGAGCATCCTTGCGTCAAATGCGGAACTTATGTAAGGGTTAATGCCCGACGAGGTGTCCATTGTCAGGTTTTAATGGACGACGGCGAGGCTTGAACGGCCGACGCGCAGTGGAGGACGATTGCCTCTGCCAAAGTGGACACCTCGAAGGGCATTAACCCGCTTATACCATGGTCACTTGCCAAATAAAACATTTTTAAAACATTAGCTGCTATTTTATATTTTAATTCGGCTAAATCTATTTTTTACAAATAATAACTTGCCTGGTTTAACTTATTTAGCAACCGGAGATGTTTATAGTCCGCTCAGCTTGTAGAACCCTTCAGGTTCAAAAATGCATTTTTTTTTTCATGAAACACAAAGGTAGGCATAGTTAATTTTTTAATTACACATAAAACAATTAATCAAACAGGCTTCTTAGGCTTGAAACGCTGTACTCTCCTCCTGACTTAGTTGTCTGGACAGCTGCGTAAAACTCCCGCAGGGTCTCATTCAGAGCAGCAGCGGTGTCATTTTCTTTGTGACGTTTCTCCGTTTTATTTAAATTTTTTCTTTCTTCAGCAGCATCCCAGTCGTCAAAGTTGTCATATTCTCCATAAATGTTAAAAGAAATAACGACGTCGCTCATTGTTGTATTAGTAGGCTATGTATGTAATATCTAACTAACGGATACTTTGACTGCCTGTTGCTATGGTTACTCACAGCTGTTGTAGGCAGCGCATTTATTTATTCATTTCGAATGGTAAACAGGCAGTTTCACCAGAACTACTTTACTAGGTGTCCTCTATCACTTTTTAACAGACACCCTGCAGCCAATCAGAATTGAGTATTCACCCAGACCATGGTATAAGCGTGCATATAGCCCATATATGAGTCAGGCTGCGAAAGTTACGTGCACGCCCCAGCACGCTCACACTAATAAACGCCTCACCAGCTCCGGCGTCGCGCACTACATTCCCTTTAGCACATCTAGTTGATGCATAACGCAAAGTCGCAAACCCAGTCAAACGTGTGACTGCAGAAAGTGCCTCATAATCCGGTGCGCCCTATATATGAAAAATGTTCTAGGTCATTCATTGAAGGTGCGCCTTAAAGTGCGGAAAATACAGCAAATAACATGGAAGCCAATACGTTTACTTGATTTTGATTTATTTTTTCTTGTAAAACAAATGTGCCTGGCCTTTATAAAAATGATAGAGTTTCTCTATTTATATATTTTTGTCTATACTGACCAAGCACTCTGCCTAATTGGTTTTAGACAGGGCATTTTTATTTACTTTTAGTATGAATCGGCCTATCAGCAGCAAAGTTCAATAAAATATGCATTTTTCATTGAAATTTCTTTCTTGTGTTTACTATCACTTTCCACAGAATTAAAGCAATTCATGCAAAATTTTAGAAAAATGTAATAATTATCTGATTAGTCGACTTATCGTTTCAATAGTCGGTGACTAGTTGACTATTAAAATAGTCGTTAGTTGCAGCCAGGGCTCTGAACCGGTTCAAGGAACGAAAACAAAATAATTTTTAATCGTTCTGAACAGAAACGTTTATTTGAAATTATCATTAACCGGTTAATAACGTTATTTTATCGTTCTCTTTAATATTTGAATTTGGCAGTGACCAATCATGAATTGAGTACCTAGGTTACAGCAGTTTTTTCGTTTTCAAGCCCTGCCTACATTTAAAGGAACACTCCGACTTTTTGGGACTTTAGCCTATTCACCTTACCCCCCAGAGTTAGATAAGTCCATACATACCTTTTTCATCTCCGTGCGTGCTATAAGTCTGTTTGACGCACCCACCGCTAGCCTAGCTTAGCACAAAGACTGGATGTGAATGGTTGCAGCTTTCATACTGATCCAAATGAGTGGCAAAATAACGCAAACGTTTTCCTATTTACATGTTGTGGTTTGTATAGTCACAGAGTGTGCAAATATCAAGGCCATATGAGACACAGACATCTTTTGACCGTGTAAATACTATATTTTCTGAAGGGGAAGCACTGCTACTTGGGCAGAGTGATAACCATCACCTGAGACGCACCGTGACGAGGAGCAGAGAGTTCGCTTCGCTCAGCGTTGGAATAAAGAGTCAGCAATTACTAACGTTAGATAGAAAAGCAAAGTTTATCATGGGTGTTTGCTTTATTGTATGAGCTGTGACAATAAACAGGGGAGACCAGGTAATAGTACCATGTTTCATTGATTTCCAACCAAAAACGCACCCAGATTTATAAATATCACATGAATAAATAATTATTATTACAGGAATCAATATATTTTAAATGCAATTTATTAGCTGAACCAAATGTATTCAACAGTAAATACATTTGCCTATATAATATACAGTATTGCATTACTATAGGATAGAATAAGGGGAAAGTAATAGCACAAATTGTTTTTGCACAATGAACTCACAGCCTATCGTACCCTTTTGCACGCTCAAGTTCGTTATTTCCATGGTTATTTCAAATTTAGGCTACTAGGCGCGCCGCGCGCAGGGTGCAAGTTCAACGCGTTGAACGCGCTCGTTTTTTTTTTTCCCAAGCGCGTCCGCACCGCATCAAGATAAAAACATATTCATACCCTAATCATATAATAGTGTCACTAACGTTACATTAGATCTGGCTAAAGGCACTGTTACAGTAGGTCATCTAAAAACATAACGGAACACTTACCTCAGCCGCAGGTGATCCACTTGTCCTGTCTGTGCTATCGATGGGATGGCCGTATCCTTCAGCACATTATGGTCCGTGTGGCAAATTACATTTTTTCAAAATAGTCGTCCTCATTGAAATGTACCGAGCAAACATAATGTCCCTTGATAATCTTAGGTGTGTTTGGATAAATATCCAGAGTAAGTTAGCCATTTCTTCATCCAGTCAGCGTTTTTAGTTGGAATTCTGTGAAACATGGTTACCTCCCCTGTTTACAGTCGCAGCTATTTACAATAGAGCGAAAACCCATGACTCTAAACTACGCTTTTACTATTTATAAATTGCTGACTCTATTACCCAAACACCGAGCGAACTCTCCGCTCCTCACCACGGCGTGTCTCCGGTGATGCGGTTATTACGCCGTCAAAGTAGCAGTGCTTCGCCTTCAGAGAATAGTTCCCAGGTTTTATACGGTTAAAAGATGTCTGTGTCTCATTTGACTTTGTTATTTGTACATTATGTGACTATACAAACCACAACATGTAAATAGGAAAACGTTTGCGTTATTTTGCCACTCATTTGGATCAGTATGAAAGCTGCAACCAGTCACATCGAGTCTTTGTGCTAAGCTAGGCTAGCGGTGGGTGCGTCAAACAGACTTATAAAACGCACGGAGATGAAAAAGGTATGTATGGACTTATCTAACTCTGGGGGGTAAGGTGAATAGGCTAAAGTCCCAAAAAGTCGGAGTGTTCCTTTAATGTTTTTTCACTAACTAAAAAACGTAATGTTCTCTTTATTATAGTGGTCGTCACAACCCCAAACTTTGCAAAAGATGAAATCCTTTGTGTCTACCATGGCAAGGTAGTCACAGCTGCAGAAGGAAGGGCCAATGTGGAGAGCCAGCACAATGAGCCTGGATACGTTTTCTTTTTTAAATCTGGAGGAAAAGAGCTGCATTGATGCACAGACCTCCCCTTGCTCATGCCACACTCACAAAATAAACCTTTGGCAGACTGATCAACCATTCCCGGAGGAACCCTAACATTAAGCGTTTCCACTGTAAACTCAAGGTACATGGGCAGGACCAGGATATCATCCTGTTCAAGGCTATAAGGGACATTCGTGTGGGGACTCAAATCAAATATGATTATGGAGTCAGGAGACATTCTTTCCAAGGAGAGGGCCTGGCCTTTGAATGGCTGGACCAATAGGCCATTACAAATAGTGTGTTTTTTTTTATTTACCATATTTGTTTTTTTACCACACAGAGTTTTTTATTACTTATATAATAATTTATTCTTTACTTGTTTACGTTTCTTCATCTTTATGATGATTGTAAATAGTTTTGTACAGTTGTATTTTCTTCTAATTCATAATAAAATTTGTAATGAAAAATGCTAAAAAAAAATTACGGAAGCCTTGAACCGCAACCAAAAAAGAAAAATCTGTAAAAAAAAAAAAAAAAAAAATATATATATATATATATATATATATATATATATATAAAAAAAAAAGTAAAAATTTTTTTAGATTAAAGTCGAAACATTTGGAGAGACGAGAATACAGTCGCGTTTGTGCACTTGCCATTGTCTCACATTTCCACACAAACAGGCATTCATAATGGCCAATAGAGAGTTTCACACTGTGTGTGTGTGTGTGTGTGTGTTTTATTTCATCAAAGGAAATTTAACAGGTGCCAATCTACCAGCATTAGGCTACCATTATAGGATGTTATAAAATATACTGTGCCGGAATAGACTTTAGCCTATAGAAAAACCAACACGGAAAACACTTTTCAGACTGGATGGAGAAATCCAGCTTTATGAATGAATGAATGAATGAATTAATTAGGCATTTATATAGCGCTATCATATGTCTACTAGGCCTACACTCAAAGCGCTTTACAATCATATCAGAGAATCTCTCCTCAACCATTAGTGGTTATTAAATCTTAGTAAATCACAGGATCCGGCCAAATGATTGGATACAGAATGATGCACTTAAAATGTATCCAGAACGTATTTACGGTGAAGAGTTACGGTTACTGTTGTGTTCTCCACCCAGATAGTGTTGACTAGACGAGCACGAAAACACCTCAGAAACACTAGCACGTGTGTAAAATTTCGTTGAAAGCCCAGATAAAAGTAAAAAGTTATATTTTGTGTTAATCCATGGCAGTTCGACTTGACAAGTGCATTTACTTACACAAACAGATGCGCACTGTTATGAATGCACACACTTCTATGGAAGACTGTATTATCGTAATGTTTTGACTTTATTCTTGAAACGTTTCCACATTAATCTGACAATGCTAGATTTTTTTTTATATTGCGGTTCAGGGCTTCCGTAAAACTTTGAAAACTTTATTCATTTTAAAAATAAGTGTTTAATTTCTAAAGTTTTGCATGGACTGACTCCACCTGCACTTTCTACACAGATTAAACAAAGGTCTGACAAAGGTTGTTGTACCAGAGCTTCATTCAGAGGTGATATAGAAAAACTACCTTTGGACAAACTCTTCTGTCCGTCAGAGGAGATCATTTTTGGAACAGCATCCCAACAAACATTAGGGAATGTCCCACTTACTGCACATTTTAAAAACACCTTAAACATCTTCTAGAAAGTTCCCAGTTATGTCCTCATTTTGAATAATTTTAGTGATACAATGAATGTATCCTGCCTGAATATGTTTCTTGCTTGATATTGTATATTGCCATATTCAACTGTTGCATTATTTTATTTGTCGTTGTCTTCCTTCCTCATGTGGGGACATGGGTGATGTTCGCTCTAAGCTGCGCCCGTGCAAAAAATAATAAAATGCCACGCAGAGGACCGACACGAAACGTGTGGAAATGCATTTGATTGTAGTTTAACCCTCAGGTGCTCTTCGTTTTCGGAGTCACACTTGTTATCTTCCCGGTCAAAAGTGTCCGAACACCTAAAAATGAAACTTTCTCCATCCCAGTAAAACCAATGCAATTTATTTTTGTTCTATAATATTTATTCTTTTTAATTTAGTAATTTGAGACATTTTAATTGAATTTATTAATATTTATGCAATATTTATGGTTTATTTTTGCCATGGAGAAATATATATATTTTTCTATATATATATATTATTTTTTTCAAAAAAATATTAACACAGTATTTTAGTTTAATATAGAGTCTAGGCCTTCAGAAAAAAAAAATTGAAGAAAATTAGCACCATCTGGTTCCAGTATAGAGAAAAAGCGTAGAATCATGGTGTAACCACTAGATGGCATGTGCAGCTCTCTGTGGAGAGGCATGTGAATTCCCCAGATGTTTACGAACACATTTTTTGTTGTTGTTGTTGTTGTTGTTGGTGGTGGATTTGTATATATAGTTGAAACAATCTCAAAAACTATTTCTTATTAAAAAAATTGACAAAAAAACAAAACTTCACAATCTTTTTTTTTTTTTTTTCATTTTTTACAATTTCCTATTAATTTCCTATGGGGATATTTTTGACCAAAAGACCATGAGTGTGACTATTTTTTAAGACCACTTAGCATGCTCAGATCATGACCTCAATTTTTTTGTGTGTTCACATACATAATGCCATAAAAGTCACCAAGTTTCATAACATTGCGATGAAGCTGTGATTTTTAAAAATTCAAAACGTACTTTTTGTATTTAAAATTTATTTGTGTGTATAAAAGTGTGTGTGTGTGTGTGTGTGTGTGTGTGTGTGTGTGTGTGTGTGTGTGTGTGTGTGTGTTGGTGGGTGTGTCTGTTTTGCACTCTAGATCTTGTAGAGTGTCACCCCTTTCTTGCGGTGTACTTTTTTTTTTTTTTAGAATTGTGGCCGATTTGTAGATTGTACACACAAAAATTCTCAAAGTTTTTGTGTTTTAGTCAATTTCTCATTCATTTCCTATGGTCGGTCATTTTTGACCGAAGAGCACAAGTGTGACTATTTTTTTTTTCGACCACTTAGCCTGCTCGGATCATGACCTCAATTTTTTTGTGTTCACATACATGAAAGTCACCAAGTTTCGTAACATTGTGATGAAGCTGTGATTTTTAAAAATTTCAAAACAGAAAATGTTTCTGACCGAAGAGCACCTGAGGGTTAAGTGAGAAATAATTTCAGTGCTCTGGTCAACCTCTGTAGAGTGAAAACTGTTGAATGCAGTTTACAGCTTTCATAGAAAGAGAATGAAGTGAGCGTGTGTGAGTCCTGTGTGCGGACAAAATAGCTCAATACGAGAGGCAACGAGAAAATCACATCGTAATGTTTTAAAGAAGAGTGGTTTGATGAAAGTGGTGGAAATAACTGTTGATGGGCATATTTTGTTATATTATAACCCTAAAAAAAGCATCTCACAAAGGTATTGTTTAGGTTACATTAGGCCTATATTTTATTATATTATAAGGCTAAATAAAGCATCTCACAAAGGTATTGTTTAGGTGACATTAGGCCTATATTTTATTATATTATAACCCTAAATAAAGAATCTCACAAGGGTGTTGTTTAGGTTACATTAGGCCTATATTTTATTATATTATAACCCTAAATAAAGAATCTCACAAAGGTATTGTTTAGGTTACATTAGGCCTATATTTTATTATATTAAAGGCTAAATAAAGAATCTCACAAGGGTGTTGTTTAGGGCTCATTGCCATTAAAAAGTTTAAAAACCCTTGCTAAAGAAACTATTAGAAATTCATAAGGAATAAACAATCTGTCACGTTTTGATTCGGTTTGGTTTTGATCTTCTGTTTGCATTCTTAGTCACATGTCCTTGGTTTTCCCGCCACTTTTCTGTTACCTTCATTAGTTCATCTTCGTCACCTGTGTTTTGTTAATCACCTTCATCTGTATCACCTGGTTTGGTTAATTCATGTCTGTATTTAGTTCCTTCAGTTCAGTCACTCTTTGGGAGTAGTTTCTCTGCCTGTTTGTACCTGTCTGAAGTTTAATTTTCCCCAAACCATCTCAGTGTAACAGCGTACTTTTCTTTCTTACTATATTCTATTATTGGAAAGAATTGAACTGTCTTTCATTTTCTTTAATTTATTTATTTTTGAGCGGGAACAATGCAAATTAAAGCTGCAAGCAGCATTTAGCGGGGTTCAAGCAGTTTAGGCCTTTAAGGCCTTTAAGCACAAAAGCATCAAAAGACATTAAGGTTTAAGTTTCAATAATGGCAATTTACCATAGGGAATACATTGCTTTTAAAATTTTTAACAGTTATAGCGCCACCTATAGTCCGATCTCCATGAAACTTTGCATGCTTGTTGAATAAGTTATGACACATGTGCTCATCAATTTTTGTGAAGTTCTGACTTTTCCTGTAGGATTTATAGGCTTTTGGGTGCATTTTGTCATGCCTCCTTTTGTAAATGACCCTGTGAAAGCAAAACAAATAACAAAGTTCAACTTTTTTTGATAACTATTGATCTAGAGAGGCCAAAGAATTGTCCTAGACTGGTCTGGTTCCGATCGGGCAAAAAACCAGGGACTATTTTGCAAAAATAGGTTTTTAACATATTCGTGAATATTTAACGAACGATTTGATTGACAGCAATAGTTCTAGAGGCAAAGTTGTTCATCATGAGGAGATCTATCAAATAAAATTGCATTTCGTGGGGATGTGCGCAACACCACGTGATTACAGAGCCATAAACTCGTTAGCGCCAACTAGTGGCCGATTTCTTTCAATATTGTTACAGACCTCTAAGGCCATGAGTCGAACATGCCCAACGAGTTTCGTTCCGATCGGCCTTTGTTAACCTTGTTTCATGGTTGGTCAAAATTCCTTGGCTGATGGCGGCCATGTTGTTTGAGATACACCAATGTCCTCATCCACATACATGGGGCCTTAGACCAAGACACTGCATACCAATTTTCAAGTCAATCGGACTAACGGTCAGGTGGTTATGTGTTTTTTTCATTTTATAGCGCCACCTAGTGTTCAATCGTCGCGATTTTTTTTACTTTGACCTCAAATTGAACTCCTAAACATGTGTACCTAATTTGGTGAAGATATCTCATTTACTTCTCGAGCTATAGCCATTTTAGTAAAATAGGCTCCTCTCACAAAGTTTATTTTGCGACCCCTAGCGACCGGAAAGAGACATTTCAACATTTTTTTGATAATTTTTGATCTTCAGACTCCAGAAAACATTTCTGCACTGGTTTGGTTCCGATGGGTTAAAAAACCAGGGACTAGTTCTCAAAAGTAATTTTTCAACAAAATTCAAAATGGCGGAAAATCTATGGCGGAAATGAAATCGGAGATATACCTTTTTTCGTCAGGTGACCAGCTTTCCAATGATATAAGACACTTGAGTGTACGACTTACGGTTTAGGAGTTATGAGCAGTTTTGCGCAATTGGTTGTTATAGCGCCACCTATGGGCCAATCGAGCTCATAATTTGATAACCTCTCCTCAATGTTTATACTACCATCTGACAAAGTTTCAGATCTCCAGCACTTACGGTTTGGTCTGCACGATGCGTTTTATGGCAGAATAATAAAAAAATGAAAAATGTCTAATGCTGCTGCTCCATCTAGTGGACAACAGTGCTATTATCATCTACACAAACTCATTCTTCAGACATTTTGAAAAGGATCCAAAGTGACTCAATTGTCACTTCAATAGATGACTCATGCTTCATGCTGAGCATGGATCACTTCATGCTTACACACACAAACACACACACACACACACACACTTTTATACACAAAAACACCAATAAATTGTGATTAAAGAAATCTGTTTTGAATATTTAAAAATCACAGCTTCTTCAGAAAATTACTGAAACTTGGTGACGTTTATGGCATTGGGTATGTGAACACACAAAAAAATTGAGTTCATGATTCGAGCAATTTAAGTGGTCGTAAAAAATGAGTCACACTTTTGCTCTTCTGTCAAAAATGACCGACCCATAGGAAATGAATGCGAAATTGACAAAAAAAATTCTCTGAATTTTTGTATGTACAATCGACAAATCGGCCACAATTCTAAAAAAAAGTACACCGCAGGAAAGGGGTGACACTCTACAACATCTAGAGTGCAAAACAGACACACCTACCAACACACACACACATACAAACACACTTTTATACACATACACACCAATACATTTTGATTACAAAAAGTATGTTTTGAATTTTTAAAAATCACAGCTTCATCGCAATGTTACAAAACTTGGTGACTTTTATGGCATTATGTATCTGAACACACAAAAAAATTGAGGTCATGATCTGAGCATGCTAAGTGGTCTTAAAAAAATAGTCACACTTGTGGTCTTTGGTCAAAAATGTTTGTCAATTTTTTTTATAAGAAATAGTTTTTGAGATTGTTTCAACTGTATATTCAAATCCACCAACAACAACAACAAAAAATGTGTTCATAAACATCTGGGGAATTCACATGCCTCTCCATAGAGAGCTGCACATGCCATCTAGTGGTTACACCATGATTCTACGCTTTTTCTCTATACTGTAACCAGATGGTGCTAATTTTCTTCAAAAAAAAATATATATATTTTTTTCTGAAGGCCTAGACTCTATATTAAACTAAAATACTGCATTAATATTTTTTTGAAAAAAAAAAAATATATATATATATATATATAGAAAAATACATATATTTTTCCATGGCAAAAATAAATCATACATATTGCATAAATATTAATAAATTCAATTAAATTGTCTCAAAATACTAAATTAAAAAGAATAAATATTATAGAACAAAAATAAATTGCATTGGTTTTACTGGGATGGAGAAAGTTTCATTTTTAGGTGTCCGGTCACTTTTTTTTACCGGGAAGATAACAAGTGTGACTCCGAAACGAAGAGCACCTGAGGGTTAAATCAAGAAACATTTACTTGAGAAGCTAAATAAAATAAGATATAGAGTCTTGCTTTCTGAAATATTAATAATATAATAAATATACAGAAAAATTTGAATTTTTTTTCTTTAAGTATAAACTCTCTTAATTTTTTTTCATTTTGTTTCCCAAGTAAATGTATCTTGATTTAATAATGTTTAGAATGTACAGAACCTTAAACATATAGAAATTGACATCAAACTAATAAAAACAGTATAATCATATCAACAAATATCAAAATCCAGAAGTAAATAGCAAAGTGTGCATGCATGTGTGTGAATGACCTCTATATTTGCACAGTAAGACATTGCATGCAGTATCTGGCATATAATAGGACACTCTTCGGCCATTTTCACTCCATCCAGGCGTCAGGTAAGAGCCTGACTCTATATGTCGGCATTATGAGCATTATTTCCAGCCATTACAGTCCCTTTGAAGACACATTTACACCCTGAGCCAAAGATCACATCTTTTAATTTCCTGTATGGGTACAATTTCAGTGATGAAACGAAAGACGAAACATTATTTTAACTTGTTTTATCTCATTTATTCCGAAGCATGGCTCATCTAACACTACCGTGATGCTTTTTCAGGTTTCGGAGCACTTGTGCAAACATTCAAACTCTTCATTTCCTGCGAAATGAGTGTAACGTTGCACAAAACTCATTTTCAAACTATAGGGAAGACATTACCTCGATATATTCCTTCACATCCAGTGAAAACGTTGCGATTGAATATTAAAAGCCCGGGGGAATGTATAAGCGTGCAAACAGTGATGGTAATGTTAGTCACTTTTGTAATATTTTGAAGGACCCATTACTTTGTCAATGATTTGAACTCGTTCGCACATTCATGCTGATGCATAACAATCAGATCGTGTTCCCCGAAACAGCCGAAAGCAGTTCAGGCCGAGCTCAGCGCTGGCGTCGACGCTTTTATCATGAGAGGCTTGTAGAGAAACCACTGAGAACTAAATCAGTAGAGACAGTCGCTGTGTTTCATTCTTTATAGGGAGGTTTTACTTCTTTGTTAACTCTGTAAAGCTTGTCATATGAAATAATAGTCAGAAATTTCTTCTTTTTTGTACTTGAGCCTTTAGACAAAACCTTAAAAAAATAAAATAATGATGATAAAGTTTGCTTGTGGATCATATTTGATCAGACAGACTTTTATGGCTCATATAGTCTGATTTAGTGAGAAGATTTAGACTCAAACTGAGCAAAATATGCAATATCAGATACGGATATCTCTATGGACAGAAAGTGATGCAATTCTAATGCTTATAATGCAAATCAATAAGATCTTAATAACAGTTAAGCAGATACTTACATAAAATGCATGTAAATATCAATATCAATAATGTCTTAGAAAGATAATATTTAAAAGCTTAGTTTTATGATCAAAGCTCTGTAGTTATAAAACATAATGCAATGCAATACAATACAATGATGACTGAGAGATGAACAATAATCAATTTCAGGTGCTATTATGTACATTTTAGGTGCTAATATGAATATTTTAAATGCTAATATGTACATTTCAGGTGCTAATATTTAGGTGCTAATATTTACATTTTAAGTGTTGATATGTACATTTCAGGTGCTAATATGTACGTTTTAAGTGTTGATATGTACATTTTGGGTGCTAATATGTGTATTTTAGGTGATACTACATACATTTTAAGTGTTGATGTGTACATTTTAGGTACTAATATGTACATTTCAGGTAGGGTTGGGAACCGAGAACCGGTTCTTTTCCAGAACCGGTTGTGTTTTTGAAAAAATACCGGAACCGTGCAAAATTCCTAAGTTTCGGTTCCGAAAACGGTTCTGATGCCGATGCGATATCATCATGTGGGCGAAGTGCTGGGAGTAGAAGACGCCGACTTATTCCTAAATGACAAAAACTTCACCACTGAAGTTGCGATTTGCTCTCACACGCGCTGCATTTGTCACACACAGACACACGCACGCTGCGCGCGCCGACCGCCGAGTCACTCTCTAGCCTACATTCAAATCTGTTTGCGCTGAGAGAGAGAGAGCAGTTGTCGAGATGAAACTGCTTTACAATCACAGTCTCAATATTTATTTGTTTCACATATTCAAATGATTTCCGTTACAGAATTAGTGAGATTATAGTTTGAGTAAACATTGACGGTAGTGGTCAAAACAGATGCAGTCCGTATATTTTTTGTGTTCAGAATTTACAAAATATATACAATGAGCGAGTGCATCATAATGTTTTTTTTTTTTTCAAACCGTGTTTTTGTCTTATCTTGAATCACTACGTAAAGCCTGTAATAAGCGTTAATACTCGGACTTCTTGTTTAGACTGGCCGGCGGATCGCAGTTGCTGCGGAGTAGCCCAATGCCTGCGTGACTCGTCATGGACATAAACAGAGAGAAGTAGCTCCGGCAACAATGTTCTTCCGCAAGACGCAGTTCTGTTTATTAACTGCTAGAGCGCCGATTTATCCAGTAATGAAATAAGTAAAGTCTTAATGAATCAATTATTCAAACCGTTTTAAAAAATAATCTGTTCTACACACATATGTGTGTTAAAGCATATTCTATTCCTTCTGAGAGGGTATTCTTCACTGTTGGAGATACAATAAAGGAGAGGTCTAAATTATTATAGAGAATGCAGAATTTTTTTATTTCCTTTATATATATACACAATTTTTTTTTTGCAAAGATTGCTTAATAATATTTTGAGTTTGTTTACATTACCAGTCTGTTAAACTAATTTGTCAAGTACTATTAAGAAATAAACACAAAATTTTAATTGAATGGGAACCGGAACCGGAATCGTTTGGCGGAACCGGAATCGGAACCGGAACCGGAAAATTTCTCACGATTCCCAACCCTAATTTCAGGTGCTAATATACATTTTAGGTGATAATATGTACAATTTAAGTGTTGATATGTACATTTTGGGTGCTAATATGTACATTTTAGGTGCTAATATGTACATTGTAAGTACTAATATGTACATTTGAGGTGCTAATATGTACATTTTAAGTGTTGATATGTACATTTTAGGTGCTAATATGGACATTTTAAGTGTTGATATGTACATTTTAGGTGCTATATATGTACATTTTAGGTGCTAATATGTACATTTTAGGTGCTAATATGTACATTTTAGGAGATAATATGTATAATTTAAGTACTAATATGTACATTTTAGGTGCTATTATGTACATTTTAAGTGTTGATATGTACATTTTAGGTGTTATATATGTACATTTTAGGTACTAATATGTACATTTTAGGTGCTAATATGTACATTTTAAGTGTTGATATGTACATTTTAGGTGCTATATATGTACATTTTAGGTGCTAATATGTACATTTTAAGTGTTGATATGTACATTTTAGGTGTTAATGTACCATTAAGGTACCAATATGCACCCTTTAGGTACAAAAGTGTACCTTTTGAAAAGGTACAGCCCCAGTGACTGCTTTTGTACCTTTTTTCTTAGACTGTAAGTGTTAATCTTAAAATATTACTAACACAACATTAAAGTGATTAACTAGCGACAATAATAATAATCCAGTCGCAGGTCTCCATGCCGAAGAGCTCTTCAGTCTCTCGCTCACTGGGGAAGCACAGCCTGATTTGCATCTGTTTTATGTGTCGTATTTAATTGTTATGATGACCCAAATGCAACATAAAGGGAAGTCCTACATACAAATGTAGTTATATATAAAAAATTAAGAGCCTAGAGGATTAAAAAGCAACAAGCTGGAGAGGTGAAGAGAGAACAAATCAAATTTATTTATGCATTCTTTTTATTTATTAATGCATTTATTCTTTCATTGATTTATTTGCTCGCTCACTCGTTACACACAGTGAGAACTGTAGATCCAGCAGCACAGACGTTATGATTCAACACTTGTGAAATGATACAAACTTTTCACTCATTTCGTTCCTGTGAGCAATGTCAGCACTTCTCCGCAGTTCAGGAGACTCTGGAGGAAAGAGACACACTTTCTGAAGTGTGTGTCCATCTTAAGAACACACGCTTTGACTGGCACACAACAGTGGAAAGTTGTGTTGAAATAATAAAATATTTATAAGACCTTATCACATCCAAATGCACAAGTATCTGACATCCCAATGATTCTGTCGCTCAAGGTTTTCTTATTTTGAATATAACTAAGAAGAACAGCTTGAGAAACCGCAGTAACTTTACAGGAATTTTCTGTATTGTTTTTTAAAGGAGTAGTTCACTTTAAAAAAAAAACTTTTGCTGATAATTTACTCACCCCCATGTCACCCAAGATGTCCATGTCTTTCTTTCTTCAGTCGAAAAGAAATTAAGGTTTTTGATGAAAACATTCCAGGATTTTTCTCCATATAATGGACTTCAATGGGGTCCAAACGGTTCAAGGTCCAAAAGACAGTTTCAGTGCAAACTACAAACTGTTCAAAGGGCTTTAAACGATTCCAGACGATGAATAAGGGTCTTATCAAGCGAAACAATCGCTCATTTAAAAAATAAATAACAAAGTTTAAGTTTTATAAGCTAAAATGCTCGCCTTGCTCCGTTCTGTGACGCGCGTTCGTGACTCTCCTGTTCGAACTCGTTCATTTGGATGAACGAATGAACAAATCTTTTTTTCGGGTCATGACTCGAAGGGTCCTAGATGAGACACTTATTCATCGTCTGGAGTCGTTTAAAGCCATTTGAAGCTGCTCTGAAACTGTCTTTTGGACCTTGAACCGTTTGGACCCCATTGAAGTCCATTATATGGAGAAAATCCTGGAATGTTTTCATCAAAAACCTTCATTTCTTTTCGACTGAAGAAAGAAAGACATGGACATCTCGGATGACACTGGGGGTGAGTAAATTATCAGCAAAAGTTTTTTTTAGAAGTGAACTACTCCTTTAACAGTTGTTTTATCTGTGTTTTGAATTATGCATCGCATTGCATTGAAGGAAATGTCTGTAAACTTCTAGGAAAAGGATACCAGTTAATCTGTTTTTTCTTGCAGTTTATCTTGATATGTTTTTCAGGTCTGATGAACTTCATGTCTTTGTGGTGCTATTAAAAAATAACGTATAACAATAAAACATTTTTCCTCATGGAACCCACTGAGGCGTCTGAGCCAATCATCTGAACCGTAGATGTCATGTGACTAACCGCTCTAGACTCGAGCAACAGAACAATATCGTCATGATGACAACAAAAGATATGTTTGCATGAAATCTTTTCTTAATGCCGTTGTGATCAGTGAAGTTTGGAGGAGCTCTAGTTATAATCAGTTTCATCCGTTTCTATTGTCTAATCGTATGCTCACACACACGCACACACACGCGCACACACACACACACATACACACACACACACACACACACACACACACACACACACACACACACACACACACACACACACACACACACACACACACACACACACACACACACACACACACACCAACCTTCTCTGTTCCCCATCAGGGCTTTCTGAGAGCCTGTTAACAGCATGATGTTCCAGATATAGAAAAGAACAAACAATTCTCTCTCAATGAATGATCTTTGTTTAGTTTTAGTTGTGTAATTTAAAATGCAAATGTCGACGAGAGTTGCCAGTCTCATGGCAAATAACTTCACCGTCACGGTCAGACGGCAGGACAAGTGTGTGTGTCGGCTCCATCGCTGACGGCAAGCTGCCTTTAAATGATTTCAGTAGTGGATGACACGAGTGTTTCAAGTGTTGACGGATGAAATGATTTCTCTCTGCTCTCCTGACGCCTACACACTGAATTAAACGCTTCATGTTCATCTCGACTGTTTTGTCTGCACTTTCTTGATTCATTAGTCATTTGAGTTTAGATGAACTGGTTACACATTCACAGAGTATAAACACACAAATGTGTAAAAAAAAAAATGGATTGAACTATTTTAATGTGTAATGATTCATCTATAATAAAAAAATCACTTGTTGTAGTGTATTATATATTAAAGTGCCCTTATGCTATTTTAAAGTTTCCTAATGTTGATTTAGAGTCTCTTGCGACAGGTTTACGTGCATCCAAAGTCAAAAAACTCTTTAATTTTCTCATAAAACACATTACAGCGTCAGCTCTTTTCTCTCAGTGTCTGAAACGGGTTGATAACGGATTCAGTCTCTCTAAGCCTCTCTGAGAGCTGCTCTGCTGTGATTGGTCAAAATTATCATATGTGAATATTAATGCAGCTATTAACGAAGTTATTAATGCAGCTATTAATGCAGCTATTAATGCAGTTACTAATGCAGTTACTAATGCAGTTATTAATGTAGTTATTAATGCAGCTATTAATGCAGCTATTAATGCAGTTATTAATGCAGCTATTAATGCAGTTATTAATGCAGTTATTAATGCAGCTATTAATGCAGTTATTAATGCAGTTATTAATGCAGCTATTAATGCAGTTAGTAATGCAGTTATTAATGCAGTTATTAGTGCAGTTATTAATGCAGCTATTAATGCAGTTATTAATGCAGTTATTAATGCAGCTATTAATGCAGCTATTAATGCAGCTATTAATGCTGTTATTAATTCAGTTATTAATGCAGCTATTAATGCAGTTATTAATGCAGTTATTAATGCAGCTATTAATGCAGTTATTAATGCAGCTATTAATGCAGCTATTAATGCTGTTATTAATTCAGTTATTAATGCAGCTATTGATGCAGTTATTAATGCAGTTATTAATGCAGCTATTAATGCAGTTATTAATGCAGCTATTAATGCAGCTATTGATGCAGTTATTAATGCAGTTATTAATGCAGTTATTAATGCAGCTATTAATGCAGTTATTAATGCAGCTATTAATGCAGCTATTAATGCAGTTATTAATGCAGCTATTAATGCAGCTATTAATGCAGCTATTAATGCAGTTATTAATGCAGTTATTAATGCAGCTATTAATGCAGCTATTGATGCAGTTATTAATGCAGTTATTAATGCAGTTATTAATGCAGCTATTAATGCAGTTATTAATGCAGCTATTAATGCAGCTATTAATGCAGTTATTAATGCAGCTATTAATGCAGCTATTAATGCAGCTATTAATGCAGTTATTAATGCAGTTATTAATGCAGCTATTAATGCAGCTATTAATGCAGTTATTAATGCAGCTATTAATGCTGTTATTAATGCAGTTATTAATGCAGTTATTAATGCAGCTATTAATGCTGTTATTAATGCAGTTATTAATGCAGCTATTAATGCAGCTATTAATGCAGTTAATAATGCAGCTATTAATGCAGCTATTAATGCAGTTATTAATGCAGTTAATAATGCAGCTATTAATGCAGCTATTAATGCAGCTATTAATGCAGCTATTAATGCAGTTATTAATGCAGCTATTAATGCAGTTATTAATGCAGCTATTAATGCTGTTATTAATGCAGTTATTAATGCAGCTATTAATGCTGTTATTAATGCAGTTATTAATACAGCTATTAATGCAGTTATTAATGCAGCTATTAATGCAGCTATTAATGCAGCTATTAATGCAGTTATTAATGCAGTTATTAATGCAGTTATTAATGTAGTTATTAATGTAGCTATTAATGCAGCTATTAATGCAGTTATATAAATTTTTTAATGCAGTTAAAAATGTAGTATCCCTTTAAAGTTTGCAAACAGCTGATTTTTTTCTTCATTAAAAATCACTTTTAAATGAACCGTTTCATGGAAATGATCCAGATCAGACCGCTCTGGCAAGATTATCCGTGTGAACATTTCTGTGCCATCAATGTTTGTAATTCTGACAGTCTATTGGAAAAGTGCAACAGTAAAAACCGATTGATTGATTTACTCTGCCATATACCGTGAAATATGCACAAAATACCGCATTTCATATAAATTTACTGTAAAGTTCTGTAAAATGCATTGTTTTTGGTTGTAAATTCTCTACATCGGCATATAATATAGTGAAAAACAATAAAAGGATATTATTTTTCCTATTGTTATTTCTAGATCTGCTTCTGATAGCTGTGTTTTTTTTACAATAATTTAACTGGATCTGTTTTACAGGGTAGTTATATTGTTGTATTTACAGTAGTGTAAAATGTTATGCTGTCTGTCTCCCCAATAGAGATGAACTCCTTCAAAAACCCTCGTTGTTTTTAAGCCTGTGATATCCCCCTCTTATAACTTTAGTGTATTTTAACTGTAGTTAAACTTCTTCTATAGTCAGCGTGACAAACTGCTCTCATTACTTACCGTCTGTGTTGCTGAATTAGATGAATATATCTTCCTCTGAGTCTGATGTTCACCATGCACTCTTTCTCTCCTCTTCCTCGGCTTATCTTATTCATTTCACTTGTTCCATCGCTCCTGGTATAACATCTTTAAACGTTAAATTAATTCTATTTAATTGTTTCTTATTCTCTTCCTCTCAGTTGTGTTTATCTCCATTTACTCTGATTGAATTCACATTATCCGTCCTTTCATCGTGTTGCCACATCCTCTTTTCCCTCCATTTATATTCCTGTCCTGTTTTATTGTAAATAAGTATAATTTATCACTCTTGCCTCCATTACGTGCATCTGTCACGCCGCACAACCACTCAATTCAGTCGTTTTAAAGTCAGTGAGCATCATTTTATAGTCTGTGATGTCTCTATTTATGCAATATCAAAGAAAAGACAAAACATTCAATAGTGGTCGTCAAGGTTGCATCATGCTTTTATTTATGCATTAAGCATTCTGCTTTAACCCAAAGTGATTTACATTGGATTCGAGGTTTGCATTTTTTCAGTTCATAGTTATATTGTGTTGTATTTAGTCTTTAAAAGAGAGAGCATGTGGTTGAGCTGAAATTAGTGTCTGTTTTACATTAAAATGCTGCACTTTGAAATCATGCATTGCATAGGAAATAATTTGAGGGTTTGATCGTCATTTTCTAATACACCCTAAAAAAATGCTGGGTTGTTTCAACCCAAATTTGGGTCAAATATGGACAAACCCAAATGTGGGGTTTAACATTTAAAGGAATAGTTCACTTTTAAAAGAAAATTTGCTGATAATTTACTCACCCCCATGTCATCCAAGATGTCCATGTCTTTCTTTCTTCAGTTGAAAAGAAATTAAGGTTTTTGATGAAAACATTCCAGGATTTTCTCCATATAATGGACTTCAATGGGGTCCAAACGGTTCAACGTCCAAAAGACAGTTTCAGTGCAAACTACAAACTGTTCAAAGGGCTTTAAACGATTCCAGACGATGAATAAGGGTCTTATCAAGCGAAACAATCACTCATTTAATAAATAAATAACAAATTTTAAGTTTTATAAGCTCAAATGGTCGCCTTGCTCTGTTCGTGACTCTCCTGTTTTAACTCGTTCATCAAAATGAACAACTCTTTTTCCGAGTCAATCCGTTTGTTTCGTTCATTGAATCAACCAAATGACACGAAAAAAGATTTGTTCATTTTGATGAACGAGTTCGAACAGGAGAGTCACGAACATGCATCACAGAACAGAGCAAGGCGATCATTTGAGCTTATAAAACTTAAACTTTTGTTATTTATTTATTAAATGAGTGATCGTTTCACTTGATAAGACCCTTATTCATCGTCTGGTGTCGTTTAAAGCCCTTTGAAGCTGCACTGAAAGTGTCATTTGGACCTTGAACCGTTTGGTCCCCATTGAAGTCCATTAAATGGAGAAAATCTTGGAATGTTTTCATCAAAAACCTTAATTTCTTTTCAACTGAAGAAAGAAAGACATGGACATCTTGGATGACATGGGGGCGAGTAAATTATCAGCAAAAGTTTAAAAAAAAAAGTGAACTACTCCTTTAATTAAAACATTTACAGCTGAAAATGAAAGTTGAAGTTAAGTTAATATTTTAAATTACATTTTTAACCCAACATTTGGGTTTGTCCACATTTGACCAAAATTTGGGTTGAAACAACCCAGCATTGTTTAGAGTGTAGCTGTGCTGTATATTTATAGCATATAAAAGAAAAGACATAATTTGCATATAATATAGTGGTCGTCAAAGTTGAGCATTTCACATGTATGCGTTATGCAACGTGATTTACATTGTTTGCATGTTTTCAATGTGTTTGGTTTGGTTGTGAAGAGAAGGCATGCGGTTGAATCTGTAATTTATCTGTATTTGCATTTCCTTCAAATTTCCTTCAAAGTTTTGAGCATTTCACGCTCGGCAGATGCTTTTATCAGAAGTGATTCATGCATTCAAGGTTCACGTTGTTTCAGTGCATTCATTATTGAATCAAACTCATGATGACCTTGGTATTGTTAGCACCTGTTTGAGCTACATTTTAGTTTCCTATCATTTCCCATTCTTTCATATAAAAGTAAAAATATATATGCTTTAATATGGTCTGGAACGAGTGGAATGGGATCAGAAATCAGTCTCTCTCATGCACGGTAACAGCAGAGCTTGCACAGCTTCATCACGAGGGTTTCGTAAGAGCTTGTGGAAACTATTGTTCAGCAGATTGACAAATTGAACTCTGATCAAACACACACACAATGCCAGTGCGTCAGATGAAAACAGAAACACATTCGTGACTCAACCTTCAGTGTTTTGCGTATGGCAATAATGCAATGAGAAACATCATGTGCATAAAACATCATATCTTATATGCACATCATGTTATTCTGTATGTGCATGCGCGCTTATAAAAAGACCGTTATCGGTCTTTAATACCGGTGCACTAATTCATGCTTAACTAATGCACAGATAATACTGAATTAATGTGTAACTAATGATTATTTAAGCTATTCATTAATGATTACCACATTAGGAACTAATTAAGAGTCTGTAAGGTTAATGTATAATACATGAATTGTTATTAATTAAATATGTAATTGTGGATTAATGCCATAATAACTCGTTTTTTTAACTAATAGTGTTAATTAATATGTTAATTAACAGAATGAGCCAAAGCCTTGTATTTCAACTTCCAGATAATATGACGGGTACACTAATATGCATTAATACATGATTAATTACTTCATTGTTAGTGCAAATTCATGTGCAAATTACTATAATTACTAAGTTAATAATGATGTGCCCCAACAAGTAAAGTCATAACATAATGATGCCTTTGCAAATCATTAGCTAATGATTAATTAAAGCAGACAACTGGAAGTTGAAGTGCATAGCTTTGACTAATTATGGTAATTAACACATTAATTTACACTATTAGTTAATAAAATATGTTTTTAAGGAATTAATACACAATGACACATATATTACTTAATCTAGTAATCATATAGACTCTTTATTAGTTTCTGATGCAGTAATCATTATTAATTAATGGTTTCTGTGCATTAGTTAAGCATGAATTAATGCATATTAGTGCACCCATATTGTAAAGTGTTACCAAAAAAGGATATTTACTGTTTTCGTATCACATCATGCCTCATAGTTCATTACAAGCCCCTCATTTAGGTTTCCATCACGGTATAACATTTAAAAAAAAAAAATGATCCACGAACCATAAAAATGCATTTACATTTATGTATTTGGTGAAGCTTTTATCTAAAGAGACTTGTATTGTGGTGCGTAATGTAATCAGAACATAATAATGTGCTTTAACTATGAAAACAAAACCATTGCAATGTTTCTGTGAAATGACATTCGGACACTAGCGTACCGTACTCGAAATGTGCCGTGTCCCTTTTAGACACGATAAATCAAACATAAGACATCCTTTTAGCCGTAATTAATACATATATCTTTGCCTATATGTAAGAAACTCAAGTGTATCTGTGGACTGCTGTTCATTACTTTATAAAGCCTGAGCAGAACATGAAACACACACAGCAGAGGATCAAACGATCTCTTCCGCTTGTCTAAGGCCCGGAGGAAATAAACACACTGATATAGTACAAGGCTTTGCTAAATAATAGTTACGCTTTTAAAATGCAAATGAGGCGGAGTAAGTTTCAAAAATGTGGAGAGAGAGAGACCTATGTCCATAGTCTGAGAGAGAGAGAGAGAGAGAGACTGTCTGCGGTCCCAACATGATTAAAACTCTAGCCAAACTCTTTAATCTGGTGATGTGATCCGGAAGCGTCCCTGAGAGCTGGTCTGAAGGACTCATCACACCCGTATTTACGAAAGGTGATCAATTCGACCCCAATAATTATGGTCATTATAGAGTGCCGAAGTGATGACGTCACTTTGTAGGACAACTCGGAAGCTAGCGGCGCATGGGTTCCCTCGGTCGAAAAGCAATGCATTTTCCCCACAGACTTTTGGAAAATCGCAAAAAATAAGATCTGTGTTCAACAAAGAGTTGTGACCCTTACACGTTTTGTCTAGCAAGATAATCTTTGCAAGTTAATCCAAAATTCATACATTTTGAAGCCTATATAAAGATTTTAAAAAACACAATCAGACACAATAAAGTTTAAAAAACCACAAGCAGGTTATAACTATGTGTTCTATGTCATAGATCAAAACGTGAAAATATTTAGAGGCTTTGTTCCCCACAGACTTTATTTCAGGCGATTTAGCAAAAACCATTCAAAAATCCCATAGGCTTTAGAGCGAGGGAACCGTAATGCTAAAATGCTAACTCACTTCCGCGTTTTGGCCTACAGAGTGACGTTGTAACTTCGGCACACTATAAAGGCTGGGTAATAAATATCGATTTCTCGATATTAATCGATTCTCATTTTTACGAACCGATATCGATTCTTAAATCTCAAGAATCGATTAGTCTTCCTGTTTCATTTGAATGAATGGGACGTTGTATCGCGGCTGCGCGCATCCAAAAAACGCAATAATCTTTGTCCTTTGTTACTATTGATATGGAACAAAGTCTCAATTTTCAAATTCCGTCCATTTTCTTTAGAAATTCAAAAACATAAATAACGTTTTGGCACTGTGGCGTGAGATCGCTCTGGAGAAGCAGCAGCGTTGATCTCTCTTCTGGGTTAATAATATCAGTTACAGCGCGAAATAAACATGAATGAGCATCTGAAAGTGCGTTAAAGATTGAGTACAACTTATTGAAATCCGTATCACGTCACATTGATTCGCTCAATCAGCGTTTCAACTGTGGAAAGACGTCAGTTAAAGGGTACATATCATGCTTTTAAATCATTCATTTTTACATATAAATCATACCGTTGTGGTCTATATAAAACATAACTGCAATGCTTGGGTCTGAATTCCTCATTATTATAGCTCCACAAGCCCCTTTTCTACCCCTTTTCTGATGTGCGTCTTTGAGCGACCCGTTTCAAAGCGGCCCCTTTAAATACAAAGGAGATGCGTCACACCCCGCCCACTCTCCAGGTCGATGAGTTCACGGTCGGTTCAACTCCCCACGTTCGGCCATTATTGTAGTTTGATTAGAGATATACGATTATATACGATACCTTCAAAGAACATTTTTATTCACACGTTAATAAAATGTCAACAACAGAAGACTTGTCCATCAAGCCTTACATATTCGAGCCAGAGCGAGCGAGTTGATAAAGACGACGACGAACCTGCAGAACAACGTTTTCAATCATATGGATGTATTGGTATGTGAGTTAACTGTTTTGTGTTATTAGTGAAAGTCGACTATTTCTCTTGTTAAAACAAGCACACTGACAAGATAAATGACTACGGTCCAATCTTACCACAAACAATCTGTATTGATGATATGATACGTTTAGAAAAGCATAAATGACCATTGATGAAACTCAAGAACAATAATACTGCAGACGTGTAACGTTACTTCAAAACCAAAACAAAGAAAGACAAAGCCGGTACTGCTAAACCACGACCACCATGTGTTTTAAGAAAGTAAAGTACTTTATTTTTATTAACGATATTTACAGCTTATCGAAATGCTCTGTTCGTCGTCTCCAAAGATAGAAGGAATTTACCCCTCATTCAGACGAAGTCGATCGGCAAACCCTTCTGTATAACGTTACTGGCGGAGGTTGTTGAAGTGGGAATCCTTGAAGTGCTTCAGGTCACTAACGTACATCCAACAACCGAACATTTTGACTTGCCCTCTCGTAACTTCTGCATCATTGAGCTCGGACTACAAAACCGGAGCGAGAAATAATAATGGCGGATTGCTCGAAGTGTTGGACCGGTCGTCAAGGTCCTTATTTGTCAGTTCCGCTGCAAATACGGTGACGCACTTGCTCAAAAAAAACATCATAGAGAACAGAAAAATCTGAACAGGTTGAAAAATATGACCAAAACAGAATATAAAGATATAAACGAATCACCTGAAGAGAATAATTTCATCTTTTCTGTACTTATAAACACTCCAAATATACAACAAAATGCATTTAAGGGCTAAAAAAGTGGATTTTGCATGATATGTCCCCTTGTCATGTATCGTCATATTTACCTCAGAAAACCCACATAAACTCGTTAGTCAGCTAGAAAAACAATAACTCTAGAGAGGAGCATTTTACTAAATATATACACCATATTACATATGCATTATAATCTTAATGTTCTTCAATATTTAATGCATTTTTTAATAAATCTGGCAAGATTTCATGACAGCCACCATTTAAATGTTTAAATTTCATATAATCTTCTTCTTATAAAATTAAATAAAGTGTAATTTAAGTGTTTGTATAGCTACAAAACAGTTCATTATTACCTTCATATTAGGCTAATGAAGACTATAGGCTACAACTAGACTCCCATAAATTACAGCATTAGTTAAGAGATTTAATTTCCTTGAGAAAATTTGCCATTTATTGTAACTGATATCCAAAATAATCAATATTGAATCGAATTGCAAGCTTGTAAATCGAATTGTGAAATTTGAGTCAATAGACCATTTCACAAGATGTAAACAACACTGGTCCAGAAGCACTTCCTGTTTCAGTTTGTAACTGTTTTCTTTATTTCACATGTAAAGAAAACATCTTAAAGATGTTTGTTTAACTTTTTGATTCAGTTTTAAATGTTCTGTTGGTTGTATTTTATCCCAGCTTTTATGTAGTGTTAAAAAACTGAAACAGGAAGTGCTTCTGGACCAGTGTTGTTTACATCTTGTGAAATGGTCTATACCCAGCCCTAGTTATTATTATTATTGACCCTAATTATTATGGTAAATGATCAGTGTGGGCAGTGCTTTAGGAAAACTGTTCTGCAGGATCATAAACACACGCATCGTCTCACACATCTCATCGCACAACATTTGAAATAAAGCACAGATTGGCTTTCTACCCAAACACTCTCATCAACAAGAACATCAACGACAAACAAAGACAAATATTTGCATGTTTTGTAGACTTTAACCCTCTGGGGTTGTTCGTTTCAGAGTCACACTCGGGGTGTTCGGGTCCAAATGGACCCAAAGGGCGGGATTCATATTTAAAAAAACAAAAATCATGATTTTTTTTTTTTACTCGTTTTTTATAATATTTTTTCTTTTCTTTTTTGGTGTTTTGAGAAAATTTCAAAAAAAAAAAAAATGTATAATTAGTATTAATGCAATAATTATGACAAAATGTCCCCCCATTGAACATAATAGAAAAAATATTTAAATTTTTTATTTAAAGCTGTATTTCATTTTAGAGTCAAGCCTAGGCCTCATAAAATCAATTTTTGAAATGTGGTGGACAAACTGAGCATTTTAAAAATACAAAACACATGTATAATCTGAATTTTTGGTGTGTTTGTGTATAAAAGTGTGTTTGTGTATGTGTATGTGTGTCTGGATGTGTCTGTTTTGCACTCTTGATGTTTTATAGATTCACCCCTTCACTGTTGTGTGCTTTTTTTCAAGATCGTTGCTGATTTGTAGATTGTACGCACAAAAAAAACTCAGTATTTTCACATTTTTGCCAATTTCCCATTCATTTTCCATGCGGGTCCATTTGGACCCGAACACCCCAAGTGTGACTATTTTTTTTACAACCACTTAGACTACTCACATCCTGTCCCCAATTTTTTTGGGTCTTCAAATACCAAATATCAACAAAGTCACCAAATTTCGGACCATTCCGAGGAAGTTGTGATTTTTAAAAACTTTTTTATTTAAATTCTTCGGGTCCATTTGGGCCGAACAACCCCAGAAGGTTAAAAAAGCATTCGATTCAATCTGGCATGATGTCTATACTGTACAAAATCCTACAAACTGGCATTTGCGGGAAAACTTTGATTTAATAAAATTTCTGTACAGCAAAAATGTGGTGAAAATCAGGAACCACAGAAGCGCGTTCTTCCAGCAGGGCCGTGGAGTGTGTTTGTGTGTGTGTGTTATTCCAGCAGGGGTGCTCTCTCTCTCTCTCTCTCTCTTATTCCCTGTATTCGCTCTTGTGTTTTGCAGAATCACCCCAGCAGTTTTTCCTTGTTTAAACACTTCTTGAAATAATGACCTGCTCTTTCTTGCTATGTTGGAAAACATTGCTTTTGTCTTTCTTGCTCGGGGATTCAAGACTCTAAACAAGATATAGAACCATTTAAGTCTTTCGTCTGAGATTACGGTTATTTCCTGTAAATGTACAGTACACTTGCTGTGAGCTGTTCTCTTTCTGCAGGCCTGGCTCACCGAGATTAATGAGTTCGCTCAGCAGAACGTAGTGATCATGCTTCTGGGGAACAAGGTGAGTAAAGTATATCCTGAAATACTACAGATACAGCACTGTCCTGATCTGAAACCTGTATTTGGATTAGCCATGCATGTAGAACATCAGTTCGTAAATAAGTTATATAGAAAACATTGATAAGCTAATACATAATGCATTGTTTATTGATTGATTTTTCAGGCTGATGCCACTCATGAAAGGGTTGTGAAGCGAGAGGAGGGTGAGAAACTGGCCAAGGTGTGTTATATCAGCACACAAACACACTTACACAGTCATGTAGACATAAAAAAAAATTATTGGTGTAAAATCTTTTTAATGAGGTAAATGCAGCTTTAAATGGGAAACCGGCATCACATTATGCAGGTTTCACTCAAACATTTCATGCATTACCTGTTTGTTTTTCCCGTCACGCTGCAGAGTAGATCATGCGAATCTCTTGCCTAATTGAGCGTCTTTATTGTCTTTGAGAGGTTATTCCGTTTAAATTACTCATGCATATGACACACACACACTTACTTCGAGCTGAACTGTGTAGGTTTGTAACTAATTTGCATAATTCCAGTCTCTGGTGTTGATTGGCTGAGCAGCGCCTCTTAGCTCCGCCCTCAAACACTGTAGTGTATCTGAGACTGAAGAGTTCGGTTCGTGACAAAGCAAATCCACTTTGATGAGATTGATACGGTAAAACACACGCCATCGTTACTGTTCGTATCACTGTGTGTAAAGAGCTGAGATTCACATATGATAATGATCGCTTTCTGACCAATCACAGCAGAGCAGCTCTCAGAGAGGCGGAGCTTAGAGAGGCCGAATGACACTGTTTACACGAGAACGCTCGCGGGTGAAAATGTAAAAATATTTGATCGGATGTGCCTTTTGTTTACACGGCGAAATCTTAGGCTATGTTTACACCTAAACTATCTGAAGAGAAAACGCAAAAGCGGCGTTGCGTTATCACTTTTTATTCTGCGTTCAGACGAGCGTTATGGGTGGGAAATCCCAACCCGATCTCACGGGAATTCGTACGAATTTTACGAGGTGGCTAATTCGTAACAATTCATACGACCTCACTCGTACAAATTAGTACGATTTTGCTAAATCGTACATATTTTGCGAATTGGCCAATTCGTATGAATTCGTACGAATGACTTACCCCTGACCACGCCCCTAAACCTAACCATCACGTGGGTTTAGACAAATCGTATGAATTTGTACGAGTGAGGTCGTACGAATTAACCACTTTTTAATCACTCGAATTGGTCGTGAGATAGGGTAGGAAATCCGCATGCATATGGTGATGCAAAAGTGTGTTAAATTTGATGTAGTGTGCGCTCCAGACGGCTAGGTGGCGATGTGAAGCACTGCCACACAACAACACCAAGTCCGCGCGCCGGCGTACAACCTTCCGTCTAGCAGACTTTTGCGTTTTTACCCTTTAGACGGGAACGCGACGGTGGAGCGTTTTTAAGATTTCCACTCTGGAGGGTGTTTTCACTTTTTTTGCGTTTTTTAAGCCCCAAAAACGCCGTCGCCGTGTAAACGAAAAGGCACATCCGATCAAATATTTTTACGTTTTCTTTTACGTTTTCACCCGCGAGCGTTCTCGTGTAAACAGGGCCTTAAAAACACTCCACTGCCGCATTCCTGTGTAAAGGGTAAAAACGCAAAAGTCTGCCTGACAGTGAAGGTTGTATGGCAGTGCTTCACATCGCCACCTAGCCGCCTGGAGTGCACACTACATCGAATCTCACACACTTTTGCTTCACCATATGCATGCGGATCTCCCACCCAAAATGGTAGTCTAAACGCAGAATAAAAAGTGAAAACGCCACGCCACTTTTGCCTTTTCTCTTCAGATCGTTTACGTGTAAATATAGCCTGAGAAAAAAGAGCTGATGCTGTAATGTGGATTATGAGAAAATTAAAGTGTTAATTGTCATAGGAGACCTTTAAATCGGCATAATAGGGACCTTTTAAAGGACTTCTGAAGCACTGATCTCACTGTTTGTAAATGTGATATGCATTATGTCGATGGATCATTTGTGCATGCATATTTTAAATTAGACAAATGTTGTCTTTCTCTCTACAGGAGTATGGCGTTCCCTTCATGGAGACCAGTGCAAAGTCAGGTCTGAATGTGGAGTTGTCCTTCACTGCTGTGGCAAAGTAAGTCACTCGCTAAATCTGTGCATGATAAATAGAGCCGAGAATATCACACTCTTATTTTTGTCACATCATCTAAATAAATGCACACACACACACACACGTGGCAGCCGATGCCTTTCCAAATTCAGGACAATTTTTAAACGTAACTACAAGACTTCATTAAATACATTTGCATGCACAAAAGCTGCATCTTATTCATTAAACCACCCGTAATCCAATTTAAGTCATGCTAAATATGCATTTACATTTACAATACATTTAGGAAGTCTTTTATGCTCACCAAGGCAAGATTGATAATAATCCTAAATGTTTGTTGATCATCAGATCCTCATATTAGAGTGATTTGTGAAGGATCATGTGACTAATGATGCTTTGATCACAGGAATAAATTACACTTTACTGTATATTCACATAGAAAACTGATGATTTACATTATAATAATATTTCACTGTTTTAATGCATTTTTTATCAAATAATTAAAGCCTTGGTGAGCAGGAAAAAAACGTAATTATTCCAAACTAATGACCGGTAGTGTAAACATACAGCAAACGTTTATCGGCAGTGACTTACAATATGCATCATGTATACTGTCTGTATATTCTGCAAAAGGAAGAATATACAATAAATATGCATTGTGTAGAGTAACTCGCACATGTAAATGCAGTTTCAGCCTCTTCTCTGTGTAAATGAGTGTAAAATGAACAAAATCACAAACTTAGTGCAGTTAATGTGTGTTGAGAAAGCGTCGGGAAGTGAAGGCCAGATGTTCTGCTTACGGGGATTTATCTTTACATTTACAAGATTTTATGCAAAAGTGTGTCTGTATTTGAATAATATAATAAAATCAAGGCCAGAATACCATTACTAAACACCAATTACACTATTGCATTACATTCAGTTTGAGGGAAAACACTTAGATGAAGACTGTGTTATTCACAAATGCAATTAATGATGTAGCCGTGAAGCAACTGATTAAACGAGTAGTTCACTTTTGCTGATAATTTACTCTCCCCCATGTCATCCAAGATGTCCACGCCTTTCTTTCTTCAGTCGAAAAGAAATGAAGGTTTTTGATGAAAACATTCCAGGATTTTCTCCATATAATGGGCTTCAATGGGGTCCAAACGGTTCAAGGTCCAAAAGACAGTTTCAGTGCAAACTACAAACTGTTCAAAGGGCTTTAAACGACACCAGACGATGAATAAGAGTCTTATCAAGCGAAATGATCCCTCATTCAACGAACGAAATGACTCGAAAAAAGATTTGTTCATTTTGATGAACGAGTTCAAACAGGAGAGTCACGACAGAGCAAGCCGAGCATTTGTGCTTATAAAACTTAAACTTTGTTATTTATTTATTAAATGAGCGATCGTTTCACTTGATAAGACCCTTATTCATCGTCTGGTGTCGTTGAACAGTTTGTAGTTTGAAAGTGTCTTTTGGAACTTGAACCGTTTGGACCCCATTGAAGTCCATTATATGGAGAAAATCCTGGAATGTTTTCATCAAAAACCTTAATTTCTTTTCGACTGAAGAAAGAAAGACGTGGACATCTTGGATGACATGGGGGCGAGTAAATTATCAGCAAAAGTTTTTTTTTTTTTTTTTTTAAAGTGAACTACTCCTTTCATAATGGAGAAAAACATGCTGTTGGATCATAGATGCTAAAGTACATCAGATTACAGTAATCACACGGTGTGTGTAGGTGTGTTTGCATCATTACCAGGTTTTCCTAATTCCTTCATTGAATCTTGTGCTTAAATGTGTGCTAATAAACCTCAGGCGTTGAGTTTTCCTGAGGATTGTGCTGTTTCCCTCAGGGATCTGAAGCACAGGGAGATGAAGGAGCCGAACGAGCCCAAGTTTCAGCTGCAGGAGTTTGTTAACAAGGAGATGAAGGGAGTCGGATGCTGTCGCTCATAAACCCGTCTCATTGTCTGTGTGTTTCCACTCTTTCATCCTCTTCTCCCGCATAAATTGGAGGCTGTCAGATATTCAGTGTCTCCGGAGACTTTCATTTTCAAACACTGTATTTTTTCTTTGGACCTTCATGCTCTTCACAGCTCGCAAACAGAGAAGCAAGCCGTCGTCAGGGCGGTCGGCATATTTACATTGATAAATACGGGGAAGAATGATGTTCGGTCCTGCTTTCTGACCCGCCGCCTCAAGCAGATGTGAATGTGTTTATCTCAACGTTTGCTTCGGTGTATCGCATCATCACTGCTTTACTTCTGGTGTGTGTGTTAGAAGGTAAAACACACAGAGAACTGAGGCGTAAAATCAGAATCTGTGCTTTCAGTCTCATTCATGCTAATTGAGTCCTGAGGCACTTTCTACACACTTAAAGGAGTAGTTCACTTTAAAAACGTTTGCTGATAATTTACTCGCCCCCATGTCATCCAAGATGTCCACGTCTTTCTTTCTTCAGTCGAAAAGAAATTAAGGTTTTTGATGAAAACATTCCAGGATTTTCTCCCTATAATGGACTTCAATGGGGTCCAAACGGTTCAAGGTCCAAATGAGAGTTTCAGTGCAGCTTCAAAGGGATTTAAACGACTCCAGACGATGAATAAGGGTCTTATCAAGCGAAACGATCGCTCATTTAATAAATAAATAAATAACAAAGTTTAAGTTTTTTAAGCTCAAATGCTCGCCTTGCTCTGTTCGTGACTCTCCTGTTCGAACTCGTTCATCAAAATGATCAAATCTTTTTTCGAGTCATTTGGTTCATTCAACGAACGAAATGAACGAATTGACTCGATAAAAGGTTTGTTCATTTTAATGAACGAGTTCAAACAGGAGAGTAAACATCCAACAAACAATTGGTAGTTGATTAAAGAAAGGGTGTTAAAAGGCACAACTTAAATGTCAAAACTAATGTCCAAGTAGGGTTCAATTGATTCAATAGCGTTTCGATAGCAAAAGTAAAGAACTGTATGCTTGTACGTTCCAAAAGCTTCCTTGTTCTTTTCTTGTGTTTTAAAAAGTGAGAGGCGGCCATCTTTTTATTCAAACTTTCTCAACAACTGTCAAAATAAAAGACCCTACAAAATAAAGGATCCTAAATCTAACAAAACATTCCAGTGCTCCAATAGCACAACAATTTAGATTAAACTAAACTCAAAATAGCTCCTACACACACAGAACAGAGCAAGGCAAGCATTCATGCTTATAAAACTTAAACTTTGTTATTTATTTATTTATTAAATGAGTGATCGTTTCGTTTGATAAGACCCTTATTCATCGTCTGGAGTCGTTTAAATCCCTTTGAAGCTGCACTGAAACTCTCTTTTGGACCTTGAACCGTTTGGACCCCATTGAAGTCCATTATATGGAGAAAATCCTGGAATGTTTTCATCAAAAACCTTAATTTCTTTTCGACTGAGGAAAGAAAGACATGGACATCTTGGATGAAATGGGGGCGAGTAAATTATCAGCAAACGTTTTTTCAAAAGTGAACTACTCCTTTAATGATGTGTGGAAAAGTGGTAAAATTATATTAGGGAAATTATGCACATCTTTCTGTTTTTAAAGCCGTTTTTGGCCAGACTTTCTCTTTTTAGTGACCAAACCATCTCACATTCCTCTAAAGCTCATCGAGGTCATGAACATGTGGAACTTTTCTCTTTATATTATGGGCGCTTGTTTCCGCCACAGAATAAAAAATAAAAAAAGGTATTTGCGACTTTTTATCCCAGTTATGCCTTTTTTTTAAATATCTTACAATTCTGACTTTATAACACGCATTTGAGAGTTCATATCTCACAATTCTGACCTTATAAGATGAAATTGCGACTCTATATCATGCAATTCTGACTTCATATCTCCCAATTGCATGTTATAAAGTCAGAATTGCGAGATGTAAACTCGCTATTGTGAGAAAATAGTCCGAATCGTGAGATAAAGAAGCTTGTCTCTGCCACAGAATAAAACATTTTAAGATAATTGCAACTTTTTATCTCACAAGTTTATCTCTCACAATTCTGACTTTATTTATAGGAATTATGAGATATGAAGTCAGAATTGTGAGATATAAAGTCAGAATTGTGTTTTATAAAATCAGAATTGCGAGATATAAAAACAATTCTGATTTTTTTTTAAGTTTATTACTTGCCATTCTGACTATAACACACAATTGTATACGTATATCTCGCAATTCTGAAATTTTTTCTCTAAATTGTGAGATATAAACTCGCATCTGCAAGTTTAAGTCCAATTCTGAGCGGAAAAAAGACTAACTTAATCAAATTTTTCATCCATGTTAAAATATTTTATAATGTCACATGATCTGTTCATTATGGAAGCTTGTTTCCACCACAGAATAAAAAATAAAAAAGGTAATTGCCACTTTTTATCTCTGCCCTTTTTTAAAATATCTCCCAATTCTGACCTTATAACATGAAATTGTGACTCTATATCATACAATTCTGACTTCATATTCACATTCATCTCCCATTTGCGTGTTATAAAGTCAGAATTGCGAGATGTGAACTCGCAATTGTGAGAAAATAGAATCGTTTTTTTTTTTTTATTCTGTCGCGGAAACAAGCTTCCATAATGATCATGTGACCTAATAAAATGTTTTATCA
This sequence comes from Pimephales promelas, assembly GCF_988280905.1. Classification (NCBI taxonomy): domain Eukaryota; kingdom Metazoa; phylum Chordata; class Actinopteri; order Cypriniformes; family Leuciscidae; genus Pimephales; species Pimephales promelas. Next base: position 43,728,401 of record NC_142770.1, on the reverse strand, counting down.
TGGATGGAAAGTTTGATTAAGTTAGTCAAAAGAATTACTCATCCATATATATTAGGCTCTTTACACTTTCAGAAACACACACACACACACACACGCGCTCACATACGCTCCATACACTGTAAAAACGAATACGCTTTTTCTAATCAAAAAAATTGTGGCAACAGATTACAAGCAATATTACTAATTAAATTTAACAAATTATAATTGAGTAATAATTAATCAAATTAGTTAACCATTTAAAATGACTAAAACATACAACAACAACAACAAACAAACAAAAAAGTACATTTAAGTCACCATTATGTTGATCAGTGTTTGTTTTAAAATGACGGTTTTCTCCTTCAGTAATTCTGCTCGTTAACATCAGGTGTCTTCAATGTTGGCAATATTAAATAAAGAGTTCTTAATTAATCTTTGACGTCAGATATTTTTGTTAAATTTTTGGGTGTAAACTTTACTCATTTTAAATGGTTAACTTTTAAGGAATTAATTTGTTTAATTATTACTCAATTCTAATTTTTTTAATTTAATTAATAATATTGCTTGTAATCTGTTGCCACAATTTTATTGATTAGAAAGCGTATTCATTTTTACAGTGTAATCATATTCTCGGTTGCACTTTATTTTACAGTCCTGTTGTGCATACTTATTACAGTAATTACAATAACTGGGTAATAACTACTAACCTTGAACCTATAACCTAAACACCTGTAGTTTACGTGTACTTACAGTGAACTTATTACCCAGTTAATATAATTACTGTTATAATGCACATTGCACAACTGGTCTGTAAAATAAAGTACAACCATATTCAGTGTTGTATAAAGTAGAAGTAGAAGTAGAAAAAAAGTAGAAGTCCTGCCATGTGTTTATTCCAGCCATGAACTGATTGACAGTTGATTAGGGCTGATTTCTGTCTCCTGGCTGAAAAACTGCTAATAAGCAAATCCAGGTGATTGGAACAAAATACTGAGGCGGACTTTTACTTTCTGAACCTGGACTTTACTCTTCTGAAGAGAACAGTCTTAAATGAAATCACCTGAAGATCTCAGCAGAGGAGGATTAAACAACTCCACAAACAGCATTACCAGCTTCACTTATTACTAACCAGACTGACTTTATTTCTGTCAGACTTCTACAGAAGATTTCATTGAGAATTAACAGAGGTTTACTCTGTGTTTCATTTGAAGTCACCATACCATCAGAATCTCTGAAGGAGAAAATCGTAATTGGTTACCATTATAGAGATCAGTGTAGAGATCAGAGATCAGTCTTTAGTTGGGCTCTTGAGCCTTACATTAACTTTAGGTTTTGTTTGACTGTTGTATCTGAGTTAAAACAGTCAGATGAACAAAGAAAAAAACATACAAACTAATAGTTTTGGTTATATTGTGACAATCGTCATTTGAATTTATTATTTGTGATTTATTTTGTTGGTTACAGCATAACTGAGATTCTGCATAAATATCCAGAATTTATAATGTAAAGGATTTCTTAAAAGTTGTAAAAAAAAATAAAAAAAAAAATATTTAGTAAAGGCACGCACAGACCTCAAGATTCAGTCAATGCTTCTCAACAACGGTAACGAGCAGAATATTCAAGTAGGAAAAGTAATTTACATAGACAATTCAGATAATAATTTATTCATACCGCAATGCATGATGGGAGCCATTAATGAGTTGTGATTGGTGGCAGCAAGGATTATGTGGTCACCACGGTTGAGATTCACAGGCTGATTATTGATGTCTGTGTTTCTAAATAATTGCATTTGAAAGTGATTTGATCAGAATAATTTATATTAAATATTTTGGAATATTAGAAAAATATTGACAATCATATGCTTTATAACCACTACAATGTTGCTATCAAGTTAAACCAAATTATATGAAAAGTTTCATTTTACAGATCACAGCATGATAATGCCAAAACAACCTACACTATCATATCACAGCTGTCTTAGTTCATTTGACTGTTATAAATCAATGACAGCAATCAAACAAAGTTTAAAGTGAAAGCAAAAGTGTCAAGAGCCCAACTAAAGCAAACACTGATCTCCATAACGGTGACTTACAATTTGTGATTTTCTCCTTCAGTGATTCTGCTCGTGATCATCAGGTGTCTTCAATAATGCTCAATCATCACTAAATTAATCACTTAACTATCTCATTAACTTTAATAGTTTTTAGTGTTAATTAACACGCGTATCGTCCATTTGAAAGCAGGTGAAGGTGATTTACTACTAATCAAGGAACCGGCTTCACTGATTAGACGCGCATAACAATATTGTGCTATACATCGCCCAGCCCTACTCACAGGTTTTGTTTTTTGAAAATAATTTGTCAAAATAATTATTATATTCAAATACCACAGTGAATCAGGCTTTTCCATGATGATTATAAAACCATCACCAGGTAATCTTCGTCACCTGATTTCGTTGAACTTTTGTTACTGTAAATGTGTTTGACAAACACACTGTCACAGCATACAGAAGAGATTAAATATATTATAAGAGTAAAGAGCCTGGCTAATGGAAACACTAATCACTGTTATGGTGACTTCAAATGAAACTGAGTTAAACCTCTGTTAATTCTCAATAAGAACTTCTGTAGACGTCTGAAAGAAATAAAGTCAGTCTGGTTAGTAATAAGTGAAGCTGGTAATGCTGTTTGTGGAGTTGTTTAATCCTCCTCTGCTGAGATCTTCAGGTGATTTCATCTGTGTCGTCTCTTTTTTTATTCTCTTCAGAAGAGTAAAGTCCAGGTTCAGAAAGTAAAAGTCCGCCTCAGTATTTTGTTCCAATCACCTGGATTTGCTTATTAGCAGTTTTTCAGTCAGGAGACAGAAATCAGCCCTAATCAACTGTCAATCCGTTCATGGCTGAAAGTAAGACATGGCAGAATTTCTACTTTCTACTTCTAGTTTATACAACACTGACCATATTCGCTCGTCATTTTTATTTGTCAATGTCCGTTCATAAAATATAAACTAATGGGAAAAATGAATGTATGTAATGTACATATGAAAAATATCATATGGCGCTTAGTTTGCATAATACAGTACATGATTGATGTTTTGTTGAATGCCTTACATTTTTGTCCTGTTGGCTAAATATATAAGCTTTAACTAGAAATTAGTTGCTTTCAGTGATGTTCAGGATGTGCCAGAATTTAACGATTTGATGTTAGCGTACTGTAGATCGTTTACTACTGTATATCGTGCTGTAGAAATATTTTCATGTGAAGAGTTTTGACCTGGAGATTACTATGCCTTTTGCACTTTTGTTCTCGTTGTTTTTATGTTGTTGTTCTTATTTTTTATATCATATCTGGAACTAATGGAAGAGCAGTATTTAACCTTAAAGGCTAAACTCAGTTTATTTCCCCCTATGATGGAATTACATGATATCACAGAAATGACAAGCAATGATATACAGAACTTTTTTCTATTGACCTCCACGTTGTTGTTGTTTTTTTGAAGGTTTTTATGTAAAGTGTATTGTATTCCCTACAATCAAGTTGAATTCTGCATTGAAGTTTCATTAATATGATCTAACAGCGACACCTCGTGGACACAATATCATATTGCGTTACCAAATTAACATGGAAACCGAAGTTCCATTATTCCTTGTTTCTAAATTAAGCTTTTACTGTTTACAGATTTTACAGAGAGAGAGAGAGAGAGAGAGAGAGAGAGATATTAATTATACATTAATTAATTAATCCAAAGCCAATTACAAAGAAGAGAACAATACAATCAGAAGTAATTATTCCAAGCAATTGGACTACTCTTATTTATTGAAATGCCATAATCACTTTCAGCAGGTTGAATATGATAAACAAGCAGATGACGCTATATTGAACAGCATTTGAACAAGTCATTTACAAAACGTACGAAATTTGGCTAGCAAACAGCACATTTCTTTTTATGTAGGCTATTTATAATGGTAAGTAGTCTATAGTAGCCTAAACTATAAAGTTTTCTATTCAAAACTAACAAAATGTATTAATTATTCAAATGCATTATCGATGCTTCTCATCTTTACATAATACTGCGCCACTTGCGTCATTAAACCAGAGGGTGGCGACAAGACTGTCTTTTTGAGTGAGCCATTACTTAAATTACCAAACATAGATTAATTTAGGAAAGAAAAGTAGCTGAAACTGAAACTGATTCTCATGTTTGAGAATCTGATCAAATAGGCTACTTCATGCTTTTAAAGCTACTGTTGTCAATTTTTTTTGACCATCAAAACACCTTAAAATGCTCATTTCGAGATCAGGAAAATCTAAATTTTCTCGAGGGGGGCATTTCCCTGAACCCCCCTAACAATATCATTTATGGGACCTGGGTATTCTGCCCTACAAAGCAAAAAGGCAGTAACTGCAGTTTTGGTAAAGCATTAATTATTACAATTTTCATGACATTCAAGCCAACCTTTGTTATATGACAAAACATCTTATCTTAAATGCATGTCGTTTTAGTGAAAAATGGTAGTCGTTTGTACAGTAACTGCAAAAAGCCCTAGCAAAAGTCATTTTTCTCAGCTCTGCACTCTGCGTAGTTACTGCCTTTTTGCTTTGTAGGGCAGTATTGTGCGGCCCTGATATGCAATAATACTGATTTTATGTGTTCTATTGTATTTATTATACTCTATTCTGTAGTCTTGCATATTGTACTAATGCTAGACTAGTAGTCTTTCATGTCACTGTTTATAACACAGAGCGTTCATCCTTTGCTGTGACGCTTAAAAAAATATTTAGGGCATAAATTAAGAGTATGCCCACTTCTCCAGGCACCACTACATCACTGGTTATGCCCTCAAATATTTTGAAAACTCAAAAAAAAAAAAGGAAAAAAGTTAGGGAGGTCACGTGTGACAGTTATTCATATGAGGTTAACTGCAAGACAGAAATTAAAAATAAATTAAAAAAAAAAACCCAAAAAACTGCAAGACAGATATCAAACTTCACTTTAAATAAGATTATTTTCATTCAAACGATGTGCGTGGGCGTTGGCCGTCTGCCAAGGCGTCCTCTCGCTGCCCTGCCCTGTGACATCATAGTAGCCTCCGCTGCACTTCACTGTCTCTCCGCTTGGTTTCGAACGTCTTTGGAAGAACATTGAATTTGTGAAACTTGCACGGTATTATACTTTTATACCTCCAAACATCAAGGAAAGAAGAAGCAGATGACCGACCGTTCTGTGAAACTTGCCGTGAACTGTGTTAATCAGAATAGCTGGACCCTGTCCGACGACGACAAGGTAACTTAAGGGGTTATAATTGCTTTTTTTAGTAACGTTGTTTGATATAGCGTGAAATTTAACTAAGTTAGTGAAAAGTGCCCGAACAAAATCAGTTTTTGTGTGTTTTAGTAATTGTTGGTTTTTATGTGTTTATGTCAGAAGGATTATTTTTGAACCACAACCTTCTAAGTGCTTCTTATATAGATATTTACTGATATACACAACCGGTCAAAAGTTTTATATCGGTAAGATTTTTTAATGTTTTTAAAAGAAGTATCTTCTGCTCACCAAGGCAGCAATTATTTGATAAAAAATACCCAAAAAACAGTAATATTGTGAAATATTATAACAGCGGTCTATGTGAATGTATAGTGAAGTGTAATTTATTCCTGTGATCAAATCTGAATTTACAGCATCATTACTCCAGTCTTTAGTGTGACATGATCCTACAGAAATGATTATAATATGATGCTCAAGAAACATTTATGATTATTATCCATGTTGAAAACAGTTTTTTTTACATTTTTATTTCAGGATTCTTTGATGAATAGAAAGTTCAAAATAACAGAATTGATCTGAAATGGAAAGCTTTTGTAACATTAATCACTACTATTCAAAAGTTTGGGGTTAGTTAGAATTTATTTTTTATTTTTGGGGGGGAAAATGGTACACGACTGTTTTCAACATTGAAAATAATAATTTAGGTTTTTTGAGCATAAAATCAGCATATTAGAATGATTTCTGAAGGATCATGTGACACTGAAAACTGATGCGTAATCAGCAACAGTAATGATGTTGAAAATTCAGCTTTCAAATGACATTTTAAAATATATTAAAATAGAAAACAGTCATTTTAAATTGTCATAGTATTTCACAATATTACTGTTTTGTCATTTTTTCATCAAATAAAGCAGCCTTGTGAGCAGAAGAGACTTCATTTAAAAACATAAAAAATCTTACTGATCTAAGACTTTTGACCGGTAGTGTATTTTGCGTTTATAGCTAATCCAAACAACGTAAAACTCGTCACTGCACCTGTAGCAAGACACCAGTCAAATCTGAAATCCATCACACACACACAAACACACACACACACACACACACAGACATTCATGTAATTTTTAAATAGATTTGGGCCGCTCAGTTTGAGTTATATTAGTTATATGTTTATTGATGTTGTTCTGTCTCTGTTTCAGTTGAGAATGGCCATCAAACTTCCTGCGATCACTAAAGGTCTGGTGGACAACAGGAACCATCGCCCACAGCTCAGGTGTGTGTGTGTGCTCAGACGTCAGTGTGTGTTAAGATAGTACCTCAGCGAGGTGTTTATTTAAACTGCGTCTCGTGTATATATAAAACATCTAAACAAGATGTAGAAATTATTTTGAAATAAAATAAAACATTAAAAAAATATTCTATTTAATTTGACAAGTAATAAAAATGTTATTTATTTTATGTTATGATAATGTTATATATCTGGTTTTACAGTGTAAACACACAGAGAAAAAAGGAGGAGCTCCTACAGCTGACTCATGGAAAGCAGTGGATCAACCAGCCAATCATGACGCAGGAGTCAGATCCCAGGAGGGACCGTAAAATGGTAAGTACTTGACCGAGCTTTATTTTTAAAGAAACAACAAAAAAAGCATTTAAGGCTTAAGTTATCGAGATAAAAATCAACCCGATTTCAAAGGGGGACCAGATTTGTCAACACAACAGCTTCTCGAACAAGAAAAAATGTAGAATGGCGGTGTAAACACAAACCTGCCAGACATTAAGGGGTTTTATGCAACACTTATCGCGTATTAAGGGATTACTTAAATAAAAAAACAGCATTTATGGGAAATTCTAAGTGTTTATGACGTTACACTTGATTGACATAGTACTCCATTTTAAAGGGATAGTTGATTAGCAGTTGTAAATCATTTATTTATTAAACAGGTACCATATATCTATTTATCTGTTTATTTCTTCATTTTTAATTTCTGCAGGATTTGTCTTCCACGAAGCTGAAGCCGTCAGCTCTCATACCGATGAAGGATTGGGAAGAGCGGCAGCAAAAAAATATGCATCGACAAATGGTATGAGGGAAAACATTTTGAAAAACAGTTTGTGAATAGGCTACTATGAATGATGGCCGTGAATAAAATATAATATTCAAAAGTAAACATGTTAGAAATGTTAGTAACCATAGCTGATATAAATAAGTTTGTTTAATTTGATTTCAGCTGATGCTTATTGTTCTGTCTCTCTCTCTCTTTCTCAGCTGATGAAGGCCAAACCTGCAGTCGATAGCAAGGGCCCCGAAACACTGCCGCTTATTAGAGGCATTCGGACGAAAGTCCAGGTATCTGATTAATTAATATAGTTATATTAGCTATATATATATATATATATATATATAGCTCTATAACAGTACAATTGAATATCTATTTATCTGTTTATTTCTTCATTTTTCATTTCTGCAGGATTCGACCTCCACGAAGCTGAAGCCGTCAGCTCTCTTACCGATGAAGGATTGGGAAGAGCGGCAACAAAAAAATATGCATCGACAAATGGTATGAGGGAAAACATTTTGAAAAACAGTTTGTTCATAGTAGGCCGTGAATAAAATATAATATTCAAAAGTAAACATGTTAGAAATGTTAGTAACCATAGCTGATATAAATAAGTTTGTTTAATTTGATTTCAGCTGATGAAGGCCAAAGCTGCCGTCGATACCAAAGGCCCCGAAACACTGCCGCATATTACAGGCAATCGGAAAAAAGTCCAGGTATTTGATTAATTCATATAGTTATATTAGCTGTATAATTATATATATATATATATATATATATATATATAGCTCTGTAACAGTACTGTTGCCGATTACAGTGATGTGTTTGAAGTAACGTGGAGTAGATGAAATGCATGATAATAACAGTGTTTGTCTTCAGTTGCAGAAAGAAAGGAAGATCTCTCTCGAAAACCAGCAGAACGACCAGCGAATCCTGATGCTGGAATCCGATTTCAGGAGGGAACGCTGGGAAGCTGAGTGGGAACAGGTCCAGCAATGGAGAGACCACTGCAGACGGTTTCCCCGAGGAGAGACCAACAAACAGGTATGATCGTAATTCACACTTTATAAAGCGGAGCTAATTTCTTCTTCATTTTCTCACCTTCATCATGTTTCCAACCCTTCTGTGAAACACAATAGCACACATTTTGGATGCTCACGCTGCTCTTGTTAATGCCTGTGAAAAACAGCATGTCAAGTGGGTTCGAAATTGTTATTTCAAAGCCCTAAATGGTTTAGCTCCTCAGGACTTGAGCGAGATTTATTTTTAAAGAGGCGTTTACAACACAAAAAAACATTGAATATCTATTTATCTGTTTATTTCTTCATGTTTAATTTCTGCAGGTTCTGAAGCCGTCTGCTCTCTTACCGATGAGGGAATGGGAAGAGCGGCAACAAAAAAATATGCATCGACAAATGGTATGAGGGAAAACATTTTGAAAAACAGTTTGTGAATAGGCTACTACGAATGATGGCCGTGAATAAAATATAATATTCAAAAGTAAACATGTTAGAAATGTTAGTAACCATAGCTGATATAAATAAGTTTGTTTAATTTGATTTCAGCTGATGCTTATTGTTCTGTCTCTCTCTCTCTTTCTCAGCTGATGAAGGCCAAACCTGCGGTGGACACCAAGGGCCCCGAAACACTGCCGCTTATTAGAGGCATTCGGACGAAAGTCCAGGTATTTGATTAATTAATATAGTTATATTAGCTATATTATATATATATAGCTCTATAACAGTACTATATTACTAGTAATAATTGGCAATAATTGGTAGGTGCCAATTATTTAAACAGATGCCAATTATTTGCAAAGAGCAGTTTCTGTTCATTTTTTTTGTCAAACAGTATTTGTATTTAACGTTACTGTCTTTCTGACATTATTATTACCTGTTCAGTAGGAAGGAAGCGCCGGACATCGAACAGGCACAGAAAAACTCTGAAGATGTCAAGTCACATTTATTGGCAAAACCCAGGATCTAAATAGTCTACTGAACACACTATGCAGTTTTCCATTTTTTTGTCAAACAGTATTTGTATTTAATGTTACTGTCTGTCTGACATTATTATTACCTGTTCAGTAGGAAGGAAGCGCCGGACATCGAACAGGCACAGAAAAACTCTGAAGATGTCAAGTCACATTCATTGGGAAAACCCAGGATCTGTCGGGGGCCACTTCTCCTCAGGCCATTGAATACCTACCTACCCACCCACCTACCTACCCACCTACCCACCCACTCACCCACCCACCCACCCACCTACCTACCTACCTACCTACCTACCCACCTACCCACCCACCTAGTGGTTGGGTGGTTAGGTAGGTGGGTAGGTAGGTAGGTAGGTGGGTAGGTAGGTGGGTAAGTAGGTAGGTAGGTAGGTAGGTAGGTAGGTGGGTGGGTAGGTGGGTGGGTTGGTGGGTAGGTAGGTGGGTAGGTGGGTGGTTAGGTAGGTGGGTAGGTAGGTGGGTAGGTAGGTAGGTAGGTAGGTAGGTGGGTGGGTAGGTGGGTGGGTAGGTGGGTGGGTTGGTGGGTGGGTGGGTAGGCAGGTGGGTGGCTAGGTAGGTGGGTAGGTAGGTAGGTGGGTGGGTGGGTGGTTAGGTAGGTGGGTGGGTGGTTAGGTGGGTAGGTAGGTAAGTAGGTAGGTAGGTGGGTGGGTGGGTTCGGGTAGGTAGGTAGGTAGGTGGGTGGTTAGGTAGGTGGGTGGGTGGTTAGGTAGGTGGGTGGGTGGTTAGGTAGGTGGGTAGTTAGGTGGGTGGGTAGGTAGGTAGGTGGGTGGGTAGGTAGGTGGGTGGATGGGTGGGTGGGTAGGTGGGTAGGTGGGTGGGTTGGTGGGTAGGTGGGTAGGTATTCAATGGCGAGACCCAGGCTGTACCGCGCAGATGGACTCCACCCCAGCAGATTCGGAGCGGCTGTGCTGTCGGACAACATCTTTCCAACATCTGTATTGTGAAAAGCTATATATAAATAAATGTGTTTTGACTTGACTTGAAATTGTCTCAACACTACTGTGTATTAAAAGCTATCCTAAATAGGTGGGTTTGAAGTTTAGTTTCATCAGCAATTGTGCGAATATCAGGGGGTAGCTTGTTCCAGAGTCTCGGAGCAGCAACTGCAAATGCCTGATCACCCTGTAACAAAGTTCAGGGAAGAAGGAGGCAGGGACCGGATAATATTAAAAAATAAAACTTTACTTAAACAAAATAAACAAACAAATTACCTGCCAGCAGCCCCTCGCGGACGACTCCTGGCTACCGAAAATAAAACATAAATACCGGCCAGCAGCCCGGACGACTGCTAGCTTATCAAATAAAATATAAAATACAAACAAAAGCGAGATATATCCAGCTGCAGACCCGCAGCACCACCAGTTTCAGAACCCCAGCGCCAGAACCGGAAGTGAGGGAGGGGCGGAATTATTATTATTATTGCATTATAGTTATTTTAGCAAGAATGTAAGGACAAAATGGGCCTGAGAGTGAGTTCATCATTAGATTGTAAGTTATATACAAGATTGTTGTGATAAAACACACTCTAAAAAATGATTCGTTGGCCGAACAACCATTACTTACAAAAGTAATTGGATCAAACATAAAAAATTAAGTAGGCCTATTCATAACTTTTCAACGTTTACTTAACATATATAGTTATATGTTACAAACGTATATAGTTATATGTTATAAGTAACAAAAAAATAAGTTACTAGGTGCACTTTTTTTAAATAAAGTGAAAAAAAACATAAGGCATGTCAACTACTACAGTAATTGCGAAAAAATTACATCTAGCATATCATTTTAAGTAGGCTACCATGAGCCACGTGATATGCCATTTCCCGTGATGCCTATCCAGACAAAAATTCTAAGCCATTTTATGAAACACATGTGAAGACGTTGAGAAGAGGTAAGCTTATTTTTTGTACTTAGGCCTACACATGATCATTTATTGCATTTTTGGTAAAGAAATTTACTTTTAACTGAATTTCAGAATTGCTACAAATTTTGCATCAACAAGTAGAAACGTGTAACTTACGAATGTAAACGTTTGTAGTCTACATGTTAATGAATGAAATAAGTGTTTTGCACGCGAGCATTTGAAGAGTAGGCTATATTGTGTTTTTTCAAAATAAATGACCATGTTGGCTTATGCATTGTTGTGGCGTTTAATGGCGGAAGATTATGGAAAGCCAAATGGTTCACATTTCGCCACTTTCCAAACGCGTTTCATTCTCAAAACGCCGGTGTTTACGGCGTTTAAGACGAAAAGACGCTGCAAATTACGGCGTATTGTGGTACAAACGGCGTAAATTACGGCGTTTACAAAGCAAATTCGCCGTCATTTTCGGCGTTTTTTAATCCAGCCTATGACGCCGTTTCTGACACCGCAGGCCATCCACATTGCGCCGTCAATTGCGGCGCTTCTGTCTGACAAAGACTAGTGATGGCCGGTTCGAGAACGAATCGTTCTTTTGAACCGGTTCTTTTTAGTGAACCGGTCGAACCAGTACACTAAATCGGACTGAATCGTTCGAAACAGTTCGCGTCTTGCGTCAGCGCTAAACCACAAGTTACTAAAGTTACTCACTTTCAGACATGCCTGACAGTCCCTCCGAATCGAAATAAACCAATATCCATTAGTACATTTTATTCAGTAACTCAAAAACTTCACTGAACGGAGACATGTTGGTGCTGAGAGAAGTGACGAGCACGAGCAGCTGATACTGCGCATGCGTGTACTACCGAACATACAGGTACAGCGGTCGGATAACCAGTACAGAACCGAGAACTGTTTCTTTCGGACACGTTCGACATACTGAGAACTGATGAGTTGATGAGCTGAGCATGCGTGCATTTTTTTCTGAGGGACGAAATGTACGTTTCCATGTCTTTAGTTGAACATCAGTAAGTGTAACAAAATAAAACATTTTGGAAACATGTTTATCACATTACTGTTGTAACGGTCACCAGGTGGAGTGCCCTTGAGAGTCACCAGAGGGCACTCCACACCAGATGTTCATGTTTCCCTCACAACTACATTTCCCAGAACTCACTGCCCGGACTCATCACTGATCACATTCACCTGTACCTCATTCACTGATTGCTTTCACCTGTGTCTCATCCTGTTAGTGTGTCTATATATACCTTGTGTTCACGTTCAGTGTTGGCGAAGTCTTGTTGTACTGTTTGTCTGCATTTCTGAGCATTTTCTGTGTTTGTTTTCTGTTTTTTTGTGACCATTTCTGTTCTAGTGTCTGTTCCTGAGCCGGTGTCTGTTCCTGAGCTGGTGTCTGGTCCCGAGCCGGTGTCTGGTCCTGGGAGGGCATCATCGCCCAGGCCGCCCAAGGGGTCTTCACCGCCGTGGCCGCCCGAGGGGTCTTCACCGCCGTGGCCACCTGAGGGGTCTTCACCGCCGTGGCCGCCCGAGGAGCCTGCTCCGCCCTGGCCGCCTGCACGGCCTGCTCCGCCCTGGCCGCCTGCACAGCCTGCTCCGCCCTGGCCGCCTGCACGGCCTGCTCCGCCCTGGCCGCCTGCACAGCCTGCTCCGCCCTGGTCTTCCGTCCTAGTCTCCAGGCCCTATTCTGCTCCACAGGCCTGGAGACTAGGACGGAAGACCAGGGTGGAGCAGGCTGTGCAGGCGGCCAGGGCGGAGCAGGCCGTGCAGGCGGCCAGGGCGGAGCAGGCTCCTCGGGCGGCCACGGCGGTGAAGACCCCTCGGGCGGCCACGGCGGTGAAGACCCCTCAGGTGGCCACGGCGGTGAAGACCCCTCGGGCGGCCACGGCGGTGAAGACCCCTTGGGCGGCCTGGGCGATGATGCCCTCCCAGGACCAGACACCGGCTCGGGACCAGACACCGGCTCAGGAACAGACACTAGAACAGAAATGGTCACAAAAAACCAGAAAACAAACACAGAAAATGCTCAGAAATGCAGACAAACAGTACAACAAGACTTCGCCAACACTGAACGTGAACACAAGGTATATATAGACACACTAACAGGATGAGACACAGGTGAAAGCAATCAGTGAATGAGGTACAGGTGAATGTGATCAGTGATGAGTCCGGGCAGTGAGTTCTGGGAAATGTAGTTGTGAGGGAAACATGAACATCTGGTGTGGAGTGCCCTCTGGTGACTCTCAAGGGCACTCCACCTGGTGACCGTTACAACTGTAGGCTATCACTGTATTATTTTAACGATTGGAAATAATGATTGGATTCTAAAACTGTCAAACTACTAAACATTTATTATTAAATAATATTTTCAGGAACAGCTAGCTCATTTAATTTCTAAGTAACAATATAATCATTGATGTAAACTCTTGCCAAGATTTGGTGCACTGCTTACTGCTTAGTAAATGTTTATAATGTGTTAACATAACGAATTAATTCGTTATGTTTAACACATTATAAACAATATATATACACTGTATAGGCTACAGAAGGCTATTGGAGACAGACATGCATCGATTTTTTAGTTTTGTCGACTGTATATTCAGGTTTCAGCTCAGCACACAGCTATGCTATGGTTCTCGAGTCGAGAACTGGTTGTTGCAGTTCTTGAATCACTAGTACAGAACAGTGGAGATTTCTTTAAGACTGCAAGGGAAGCTCAGCTTCCCCTATAATGTCAAAAAAATAATGGTCAAATGTGTACTATTGTGTTAACATTTTATTAAGTAAAAATGCGTTAGAACACGGTAATCTCGAAGACGAGTTCGTTCAGAATACAAATAGCAGGTCGGCTGACTTGATCTCCTTCTCATGCATACCTGTAGCGCGTCACAGTGCATGCATTTTCCTATGGCATTTCCCCGTTGAAGCTCGGCGTCCATTGACTTCAATGGGGCTGCTTTGAACAGTTTTTTTCAGTGCTGTTAAACTAGACCGTCATTGGATAAATGCTGCGATTATGTCCCGCCCACGGACGCCGGGCGTCTCTGGGGTTAATAGGGAAGTGGGCTGGCCTGGCGTCCGGGCGTCCGCGTGATGATTGGAGGATTGCATCTCCTTTTGATTGACAGCGAATTCACCCAATAAAAAAATCGCTGACGCGGAAGCTAGTTTAAAGACTTCGAGCTCAGTCTCGTCGCGAATTTTGTGTGTATTTTACTCGAAAACTGCTGTAACATATTTCTTAGTATTTGCAAGTTTCATCAGATATTTCACAGTTCAACCTAATTCCCACATTTCTTCCGTCGATGTCCGGTGTCTTGTTACATGTGCGGGCGTGGTGTTTGAATCACGGCACATCTGTCTAGTTTGGTTTCACTTTTGTGTTGGGATTCGGACATGCATTCTCCGCGTGTTTGTTTTTGGTTGTGAGTGCACAGGATGACCTTATGATCGTACTCATGCGTAACATTAGCGTTCTGTATTGTCATGTTCGCTCTGTTCAGTGTTGTGTAATGTGTAGCACATGTTTTGTGTTTACATCGGCCACGTGCTTTCATGTCATGTTTTGTCTTGTTCTGTGTAGCACACAGCTTGTGTTTTACACTAGCTGTGTGCTGTTGTCATGTTCTGTGTGAACACGTGTCTTATGAGTGTTCTCATCGTTCTTCATGTCTCATTTTGTGTGAGCACAATTGCTTTTTAATTTGTTTTATTGGTCATGTGTTTTTGTCATGTTTGGTATGAGCACATGGCTTGTGCTTGTCATGTGTTTGTTGTGCCATATGTGCTTTCCTGTCATTGTGTCGACTCCCATCTTGTTTCCTGATTATTAGTTATTTTGCCCCACCTGTACTACTCCCTCGTTACCTGACTTTTTTGGCTCCCAATTTATTCCCCTTGTTTGTTTTTTATCAATATAAAAAAAAACGCCAATCAACTCTGCATCGAGTCTTCGCTCTTTTCACCATCACCACACCTGACAGTCGAGTTTAAAAAAAAAAGAAGAAAAAGAGCTTCCCCTCTTTGAAAGATCAGCAGCCGCCACTGGTACAGAACCAAGAACTGTTTCTTTCGGACACGTTCGATACGGAGAACCGATGAGCTGGAGATACTGCGCATGCGTGCGTGATAGCACCGTCTCTGAACAGAACTTTCTTTCAGCTGATCCTGTGCTGATATACGAGCACGCAGTAGTACGGGTGAACCCAGGACTTAAATGAGAGGGCGAATCGGCGAAATGTAAGTTTATTTAATAACAAATAAAATGATGAAGACCATTTATGCATTTTATATATTTAAAACATGTAAAACGTTTTCAAAATGTAAATGTAAGAAACTTATCCAAGATGATTATGACAATGCATACTATTATTTAACTGAAGTTGTGATTACAAATGCCCTTTAATTTGAAGTATTTTTATCCGCCGGGATGATAGAATTGACGTCATTACGTGATGACGTAAAAGAACTGGTGAACCGGTTTTTTGAACCGGTTCATTAAAACGAACTGTCCGAAAGAACCGGTTCGCGGAAAAGAACCAGACTTCCCATCACTAACAAAGACGGCGTAAAAAGCGGCGTTTTGTATAATATTATAATCAACCCCGCCCTTTTCTTCAAAGTTCAGCCCATCTAATTAAGTGACGTTTGGTGGAAAGACATATGTAGTAGATTTTCGATCTGAATAGCGATCCGTCTTTAAGGTTCTGTTTTTGGAATGTTATCCTGTCATATTTTATTTCTTCATTGGGCACGAGTAGGCTATCGCTTTTTAAAAAGCACGATAAAGGAAATTTCCTTTATCGTATGTAGATATATAGTATGATTTTAGTCTCTGTTTACATTCATGTCTGTGAAATACATTAGATTACCCAGCAAACCTAACATCTTGAGTAGGGCAGTGGTCTGCGTGCCAGCATACAGTGTCGTTTTGCTCTTAGTGACAGAGGTTCGACTCCCATGTCCGACTCTTTTTTTATCTGCTTCGTTTCTTTTGTATTGGTCTGTTGTATGTCTTTTAAATTTCGGAAGACTACCCGATAGCTGACAACCGATTGAGTAAATGACAGCAGAGGCTGTTTTAAGCCCGCTTACAGTGGCTGTTGATGTGGGTCCCTTTTTTGCTGATTATAATGATGTAGATGGACAGATGCTTCACGATATAGTCCATTTCGTTTTTTAAGATCATAAGACTCTGGAGTTTTAGCAGTTCCCAGGATACACGAAAGGAGGTAGAGCCTTCCTAAACGAAACAACTATTAAAACAAGAGATGACGCTAGCCCAAGCGCGGATACACTCTTAAAATGGATGTGTTAAAAACAACACAACCTGTGTTAAATCTTAACACATCTGTGTGTTTAGTTAAGGACAACACATTTTGTGTTACTTTTAACTCAACCAGTGTGTTATTGTTCTTAACACAGGGAGTGTGATTTCACTAAGTTTGCACTTTGAATTAGATTAAAATGTAGCAACTGACAAAATATTGTGTGTAAATAAGTTTTATTTACACTGGTGCACTCTTATAAAATGATTTTGTAAATAACACAACCTGTAAAAAGAGATGTTAAAAATGACACATGCTGTGTAGATTTTAACACATAAAGTGTGTGTGCTTAGGGACAACACATTTTGTGTAGATTTTAACACATGCTGTGTAGATTTTAACACATGTAGTGTGTGTGCTCAGGGACAACACATTTTGTGTAGATTTTAACACATGTTGTGTAGATTTTAACACATGTAGTGTGTGTGCTCAGGGACAACACATTTTGTGTAGATTTTAACACATGTTGTGTAGATTTTAACACGTTTTGTAGATTTTAACACATTTAGTGTGTTTGCTCAAGGACAACACATGTTGTGTCAAATTTAACACACAACCTGTGTTGTTTCTTTACACATCTCTGTGTTTATAAGGATTACACATTTTGTGTTACGTTTAACACAACTAATGTGTTAGACAGCAGCAGTGTGTTGTTGAAACCTTTTAAACACTAATGTGTTATAGTAACACAACTTGTGTCAGATATGCGTCACATGTGACTGTAGTCGGAGAGTATTTGCCAGAGTTACTTCCCGTGTGCTTACAAAAGTGTTTGGATGAACACTGACACGTATTGGTAACTTGTGTTTATGTAGTCCAGTGATGTTTAATAGAGTTTGTTTGAACATTTGGATGTTTTAAACATCATGAATCTACATAGACAAGCTCTTATTGAGAATTAACAGAGGTTTGATGTTTCATTTCAGTTTTATTTCAAGTCACCAGAATCGTGATTAATGGCTCCTTTATTTGGGCTCTTGACCCTTTACTTTTGTTTTAGTGGTTCTCTGTCAGCTGTAACTGTATTTTAATATCTGTTATGGTGATAGAAAATATGATCAGAAGGTTCTTGATGATGTCATAATCAGCCAGTTGTGATCAAGTTTTTGAGTATATGGATGGTGTGCTTTATTTTAATGATTTATTGTTAGTTCTGAAAATTTTGTGAAACTACATCCAGCTATCAAAAAGTGCAGAATGACAAAAAAAGTTTAAAGCTACGACAGAAACCAGTCAAACACAGATATCAATAATCAGCGTATGGATCTCAATAATGGTGACAAACGAAAAATTTCAGGCCGCAATGCATGCTGGGACTTATGGATGAGCTTTATACTAGAGACATGAAGCTTTGCCACCATTGTTGAGAGTCATATGCTGATTCTTGATGTCTGTATTTGACTAGTTTATGTTGCAGCTTTAAACTTTCTCTAAACATATTTTTTAAAGAATTATAACATAAGGTAGCATACACCATAATATCATGTAAACACTGAGTATCTGTAATCAAATACAAGTGATCAAATATAAGTTATCTCTTAAACATTAAACTTCTCTTGCTATGTTAAAAAACATCATGTTGAAAAATGATCATTTAATGATCTTTTTACTCAAGATGATTTCAACTGTTTCAGATGTGCAATATAAATACACAGAAACAGCAAACAGAGAAACGAATGGTAAAGAGTGAAGGGTCAAGAGCCTAAATAAAGCTGCCACTAATCACGATTCTGGTGACATCAAAACAAACATTCAATGAATCGTCAACACAAAACCTGGTAATTCTCAATAAGTGTTTCTGTAGATGTCTGACAGAAATAAATTGTTTGTTATAATAAATTAGTTATCAATAACAAGTGAAATCAGCATTTGAAAAAACATTGAAACCGAGGCATGATGTGATTGGCTGCCAAAAACACTCATTAATCTGAAGTTTTTTTTATGAATTGAGATTTTATTTATTTATTGTAATGTATTGTTTCATTTATTTTAGAGCTTGTTATGGGATACCATAGAAAATATACTACCTCTAATTAGGTTCTTAAACACAAACTTCCCTCCACCCATTAAAATTCTATCCAGTTACATTGTAATACACATTGTGTGTTAAAAACTACACAACTTGTGTCAAAATACCATCAACACATGATGTGTGTTGTTTTTTAACACATCTCTTTTTAGAGTGTATTGGTGTTTCTCAATGTTAAGGATCCTTCCTTGGCAGGACGGGTCCTTCCAAGTCATTTCCTTCAGAGGCTAGGCGAGGCTCCTCTGTAGTATTCGGAGAACACGCTAATGGAACAGGCTAGCAAGTGCACGTCGTTGCGTCATTACGTCTGTGAAAAAGGCTAAGCCCGCTACTCCACTTTCGGCGCGGCAAAAAATGGAGAAGGTAGTGCTGATGTGGTTGCTGTACAGCATTTTTGCTGATATGGAGATGGAGTTAAAGGGTTAGTTCACCCAAAAATGAAAATTAAGTCATTAATTACTCACCCCCATGCTGTACCAACCCCGTAAGACCTTCGTTCGTCTTCGGAACACAAATAAAGATATTTTTGATTAAATTTGAGAGCTGTATAACTACCACATTGGCTCCTAAAGGACTGCCTCTTGACGGCCCAGAAAGTCAATGAAGAAAATGTTTAAATATCCCAAGTGACTACCGTGGCTCAACTATATGTTTATCAAGCGACGCGAATACTTTTTGTGCGAAAAAACAAACAAAAATAACGAGTTTATTCGACTATTTCTTTTCTTCCTTGTAGGCCAGAACGAGACTTCCTTAGATTTCCACGACGCATGCGCGAGAATTGCGATCTGAAGTGGTGTAAGCTGATGTGAGCAGATCGCAAATCTCGCGCATGCGTCGTGGAAATCTAAGGAAGTCTCGTTCTGGCCTACAAGGAAGAAAAGAAATAGTCGAATAAACTTGTTATTTTTGTTTGTTTTTTCGCACAAAAAGTATTCGCGTCGCTTGATAAACATATAGTTGAGCCACGGTAGTCACTTGGGATATTTAAACATTTTCTTCATTGACTTTCTGGGCCGTCAAGAGGCAGTCCTTTAGGAGCCAATGTGGTAGTTATACAGCTCTCAAATTTAATCAAAAATATCTTCATTTGTGTTCCGAAGACGAACGAAGGTCTTACGGGGTTGGTACAGCATGGGGGTGAGTAATTAATGACTTAATTTTCATTTTTGGGTGAACTAACCCTTTTTATACCATGGTCTGGGTGAATACTCGATTCTGATTGGCTGCAGGGTGTCCGTTAAAAAGTGATAGAGGACACCTAGTAAAGTAGTTCTGGTGAAACTGCCTGTTTACCATTCGAAATTAATAAATAAATGCGCTGCCTACAACGGCTGTGAGTAACCATAGCAACAGGCAGTCACATGCTAACGTTCTATCTAATCATCTAACGTTATGATATTATAGCCTAATACAACAATGAGCGACTTCGTGCTATTTCTTTTAACATTTATGGAGAATATGGCAACTTTGACGACTGGTATGCTGCTGAAGAAAGAAAAAATGTAAATAAAACGGAGGAAATTACACCGCTGCTGCGCTGCTCCATTGAACTCTATTGGTAACGACGTAACTTGCGACCATAGTTGGATAACACGATGCTTTCGGGAAACGCACCCCTGAATGAGACCCTGCGGGAGTTTTACGCAGCTGTCCAGACAACCAAGGCAGGAGAAGGCTGAACGTTACAGCGTTTCAAGCCTAAGGAGCCTGAGGCAAATGACCCTCTCTTTGATCTGATTAATTTTTGCCCTCTATAACGTTAAGCGCAAATCGCTGGAGCTCAGAGCTAATTGTTTTTTTATTGTTGTTTGATTAATTGTTTTATGTGTAATAAAAAAAAAACTATGCCTACCTTTGTGTTTCATGAAAAAAAAATGCATTTGTGAACCTGAAGGGATACGAGCTAAGCGGACTATAAATATCTCCGGTTGCTAGATAAACAGTCAGTCAAGTTATTATTTGTAAAAACTAGATTTAGCCTAATTAAAATATAAACTAATGTTTTATTTGGCAAGTGACCATGGTATAAGCGGGTTAATGCCCTCCGAGGTGTCCATTGTCAGGTTTTAATGGACTTCGGCGGAGGCAACCGTCCTCCGCTGCGCGTCGGCCGGTTTACGCCTCGCCGTCGTCCATTAAAACCTGACAATGGACACCTCGTCGGGCATTAACCCTTACAAAGATGACTTGGTATCGGCGTCAGGCTCGCAGGAGAAGAAATTTAATTTGTCGCCACCTCTGCCGTCAAAGACGTGGGATGGTAAGTAGCGATAACTCCCCTATCATTAATTAAAAAAATAATTAACCGTTACATTCATATGCTATGGGTCCAAATTGACCCGCAATGTTTAAATACACTTGACAGTGCTTATTTTTTCTTGTCAACCCTCATAGAAATAAATAAAGTAATTAAGTAAGTAATAATGTATGGCGAGGCGGTTGTTATAGCGAAAACAATCCCGCCGCGAGTCTTCAGCCTGAAGGGGTTGTATTCGCTCTAACAACCACCTCGCTATTACATTATCCACCTATTACATGGCTACCTACCAAATAAATCAATAATTTGACAAAATATTGATTTAAAAACTTTTATATTGCCAGAACTGTGCCCATAGCAACAGTCTAGCTGTTAAAACACACTCAATGGTAAAATATGGGTCAAATTGACATGCACTGTTTAAATACACTTATTATTTAATTATAATAATGGATCATGTGTACCAATAAATCAAATGTATTGATTTAAATCAATAAACCCTTTTTTTAAATCAATGTGTCAAATGGAGTTTATTGATTTAAAAACGATTATATTAACTTAAGTGAACAGCATCATTCTAGCTGTTAAAACATATGCAGTGGTAAAATGTGTGACCAACAAAAAAGCTATATGAAGTAAAAATTACAAGGTGAATCACAAGTTAAAGGAAGCAGCTTTACATCCCCCCTCTGCAAATCACTTGAGCCAATATATTTAATAGTTTAACCAACATTAAATAAATGGCAAAAAAGAAATCATACTTAAACCTTCCTCTCTTCTTCATGTTGTACAGGCTCGGCACTACTGTTCCATAAATGCCACTGTGCCAGTACTGCAGCGGTACTATGCAGGGGAGGACACTCGACCAGACTTCAGGCTGAGCAGAGAGGCCATGCAGCAGCTGATGGTGGCCCTGAAGACTGACAGGCAGCATGGATGGGGCCCGACCCTGGAGACACTCGTGTTCCTGTTCTGGCTGGCAACAGGTTCAGCCTACAGAGTTGTCTCCAGGGTCTTTAGCATGCCTCTTCCAACCGTGCACAGAGTTGTCCACAGGATGGTGGATGAGTTGGTAGCTGTGCTCCCCCAGTTTGTGCACTTCCCCCGCACACAGGAGGAGCTCCAAATGGTTGGTGATGGCTTTGCTCGCTTGGCTAATCACCAAGCATTCGGCAAGGCAGCAGGGGCAGTGGACGGCTGCCACATACGGATAAAATGTCCCGGCGGCCCTGATGGTCATGATTACAACAACCGAAAGCTCTTCCCTTCAGTGGTGCTCCAGGCAGTCTGTGACCATCAGGGTCGCTTTATTGACATCTTTGTGGGTTACCCAGGAAGTGTGCATGATGCACGTATTCTCAAGAACAGCCCCATCTACACTAGGGGGACTTACCCTCCACCTGGGTATTTTCTCCTAGCTGATGGTGGCTACCCATGTCTACAGGAACCCCTGGCTCTTATCACACCATATAAGAGGCCAGTGAGAGGCATGGCAGAGCAAAGGTTTAACTACCATCATTCCAAAGGTCGCACAATCATTGAGCGTGCATTTGGAATGATGAAAACCCGCTTCAGGTGCATCTTTTTAGAAGCACTTGAAGTACATACACTGTTTGTCCCTAAGGTAATAATAAGTCATTGCAATATTTCTTTAGTGAATTTCTTAATCAAGTCCTACTCAAAATAACAGTTAATGCTTGTGTTAAGCACTAGTCACACTATCTTCTATGTTCATGGTTTTTTTTCCATCTCGACAATCTTGTATCCTTTTGCTCTGTCTTGTGCACAGGTGGTAACGGCATGTGTGATCCTGCACAACATTTGTGTTGGTGTCGGGGATGTGCTGGAAGAGGTTGTGGAGGAGGAGGACGACAACCTGCCACCCGTGGAGCTTGATGGAGGGGAGAGCCGGAGTGGAGCTGCTTGGCGGGCTGCGTTGACCAACGAGGTGTCTTCTCTCCACGAGGCACCTCTTGATCATGATTACTTTTGTATATAGATGTAAATGTTTAAATTGTTGTATATAGTTGTAGATATGAACATGTTGTTCAAATGAATTTGCTGCTTTGTGTATATTGTTCTCGATATAGAAATGTTAATAAAAATGTATGTAACAGATGAAATTAATGTTTTTTTTTTTTTTGTTGAGCTTAGAATACCTAATCACAAAACATAAATAAGGGTGAAAATATTGTTAAATACATAGTTTTAGGCTTCACATGCTAGTTATTTGTTACCAAGTTTTTTTGTTTTTCCATTGCAGTCTAAAGAACAAGGTTTTCAGAAAATAGATATACTAAGATTAACTTAATTAAATAATTAAGGGGCAAAGACAAAAATCATTTCAATTTATTTGACTTTATTTTTCCACCAACTTCTCCAACAGCAAAAAAAAGCGGTTAGACCTCTGTCTGGCCTCTGCTTCCCTCCTCTCATCTGCCTCCCTCTGGTATTTAATATCCTCCTGTAGAAGTTGTAGGAATGGATCCTCTCGCTCCCTTCTTTTCTTTTGTTTGTGCCCTGCTCTCTCTTTGCTGCTGTCTCTCACTCTCTCCTCATCCTCGTCTCTCCCTTCATCTACCTCTTGTGCAGTGCTTGGCCCTGGTTTTTCCACTTGGATCGAGGCAATAAGGCAAGGGGGCGAGACTGCTGCAGTCTGCCCTAATACCTCGTCCATGAGGGCAAACCAGGGCCAATTTGCTGCCGTCGCCTTGCCATCCTCTGTCCCCTGACCTGTGGCAGGACACTTACATTCCTAAACAGTAAAGATCAAAAAGTTGTGATGATGTACACTACCATTCAAAAATTTGGTGTCAGTATTATTTTAAATGCTTTTAAAAAAATTCTCTCTGCTATCCATGGCTGCGCTTATTTGATAAAAAATACAACAAAAACCTGTTATAGTATTAAATATTATTTCAGTGTAAATCAGCTGTTCTCCATTAATATATAGTGAAGTGTAATTCATTCCTGTGATCAAAGCTGAATTTTCATCATCATTACTCCAGTCTTCAGTGTCACATAATCTTTAACAAATCTGTACAATATGAGAATTTGATGCTCAAGAAACATTTATTATTATAATCAATGTTGAAAAGAATTGTTGGTCTGTCAGTTATAGTTTTTTTCAGGACACTTTGATTACTAGGAAGTTAAAAATAACAGCATTTTGTTTGAAATAGAATTTTTTGTAACATTATAAATGTCTTTACTGTCACTTTCGATCAAATTAATTATTATTTGATAAATATAAGTATTGATTTCTTTCCTCTAAACAATAAAAATAATATTCTTACTGATTCTAAACTTTTGAACGGTAGTGTAACTATTAGTAATATTGTACACCACTGCACTGCATCTATACTTACTGGAAGCAGGCCAAAGTCTGTCAGGTTAACATTCAAGGATTACTTAAAAAAAAAAAAAATCACAAGTTACATTAAAATGTGCATAGACAATTGTTTCCATACTTGTCTCCCACCTTGTACTTCGTTTTTAAATTGTCCCACTTCTTTTTAGCCTGGGCGTGGGAAACCCTCCCTTCGAGCCCCATCTTCTCCAAAATAAGCCTATATGAATGACGGGGGGTGGGGGGGGGGGGCTAGGGGGGATAAAAAAGAAGATTACACAGCTATCATTTATGAACATTAATTAATTACCTTCTCACCGATATCCGTTCGCCGCGGTGTCTCTCCCCCCAGTAAACAGCTGCTTGTTTTCAATACGGAGACGAATAAACGCCTCCGTTTGTTCCTTGGTCCCTGTTAAAAAAGACGAGAAATCTATGAATAACGCTGTGAACGGTATAATAACGTTAAATTACTTTGTACAACTTTACTAGTTATTTATAAAATAAATGCCTGCCGGAGGCGCCAACCAAGCTAACAATTTTTTTCAGTTAACCGTCAGTAAAGTCATTTATAATATCAATTCGGTAGTAATTTGAACTGGCATTTAAAAGTTAAACTTTACATATATGTACCACGGTTATAACAAATGTATGGAAATGTAAATATACTTACACTTGAAAGCATATTGCCCCGTTATTCCTCCTACTCCGCTAACGTCCGCCATTTTTTTCTAAATTATTTGAACAAGGCGCGCATAGGATTGTGGGTGATTAAGAGCGCGAAGTGTACACATATGCATCCTTTCCTGTGTATGTGATATTTTTCGAACGAAGGACTCAGTCCTTGGTTGAAATTCTAAGGATCCTCGACATTGGAACAGTCCTTCGACGGATGTCGATGACGTAGCATCCTTGAAATAACGGCTTCCGAGGATCCTTCCTTGACATTGAGAAACGCCTTTTATGTGGAGCACTTTTATCATTGATGGATGCACTTTTTTTGGGCTTCAAATTTTCTCCAGTCATTCACTGCCATTATAAAGTTTGGAAGAGCCAGGCCATTTTTTAATATAACAATGATTGTATTCGACTGAAAGCAGAAAGTCATATCTTCTAAGATGACTTGAGGGAGAGTAAATCGTGGGCTAATTTAAATTTTTGGGTGAACTATCCCTTTAAAGTCATACATCATTCTTTTGAAAATACCTGACAGTTTGATAAACTCAGATATATTATAGCTATTATGTGTTTGTCTTCATGTTTCATCAGTCAAAACATCACTATTTGCAAGTTATTATATCCATATAAGGCATTTCCTGAAATGTGTAAGTTTAATACTTCTATGCATCAGTACTGGGCCTTCAGTATGAATGAAACAGATGACATGAGAGTTGTTTAGCGCTCCATTTCACTATCATCTCCCTATTTTGGGTAAAAAATAGAAAAATACTAAAGTACTTTGTAACGCAGTTACTTGTAGTTTTTAAGCAAACTACTTATTTACTCTTACTTGAGTCATATTATATTTCAGTACTTCTACTTGTACTCCAAGTACATTTTTACTTAAGTAGCAATACTTTTACTTAAGTACAATTTGTCAGTACTCTTTCCACCACTGATTCTGGGTGAACAATGCTTGTAAGTTGCAAGACGTATATTTCTTTCTAAATAAATAACTGGACATATAGATGTTGACTTAAAATGGTTTGCATTACAGCATTGCTGCAAGGTGACTGACTCCACCAGTATGTGAGTGAAAATTCTAAACTAACTTTGTATTAATGTCATTATATTGACATAACACTGTTGCATAAAGTATTGTTCCTAGTTTCCATGACTGAGTTCTTGTGTTGTTATCATCTCCAAAGTCACACTGATGAGTAAGCTGTTACCATTAAATTGTTCTAAAGCTCATTCCAGAATATAGTCGTGTAGGTGTGCCACAAAAGCTTTGTCTTGAATTGGAGTTGCATTTCAGTGAAATGTTGCACTTCTGGGACACCAGTCAATTAATAACAAGGAAATTTACATGTGGTCTTTCACTTGAAAATGTATCAAAATGATGTCTTTTTACAGTTTTTTTTCCCCTAAATGTTTAGTGATGGCAAATTTCCATCTACATTATTCTCTGTTTGGTTGGTTTCACAATGTTTAAAATTTACTTTTTGGTGATTGTGTAATCCTTTTTCTTTCTGTAAGAAGGACTCCAGATACTCTGAGGTGCAGCAACACATATTAAAGGCATTTGTAATCATAACTTCAGTAAAATAATATTACTCATCGTCATAAGTTTCTTACTTTCACATTTTGCAAACGAACACTGTAGCCTACAGGCGATGTGCAAACGTGGATGTTTTACATTTCTTAAAGATATAAAGGGCATAAATGGTCTTCATCATTTTCTTTGTTATTAAATAAACTTACATTTCAACGAATTCAGCCGCTCATTTAAGTCCTCGGTTCACTCGTGCTGCGTGCTCATGTGTGAGTTGTATCAGTTGGCCGAAAGAAACAGTTCTTGGTTCTGTACTGGGGCTCGTTCTTCGTACGTTGCTTAAAACATCCGAGATCAAATGAGACATCCAAGATGATATCATCGTGCTAATCATGATCCGGCTAATTGGGTTCTTCGAACACACCTGTTGTTTATGATTAGTATCGCTGGATTGAGTTATCTGAGATAACTGCGCGTTCTCGCGTTGGTTTAAAAGGGGACATGTATCGATAGCAGAACCAGTGATCAGCAACGCTGCTATTGGCTGTTCAGCGTGGCCAAAGAAAACGCCCAGTTTTTCTCCCAAGCAGAGCAAGCGCTTTTAATGCAAGGTTATGCCGAATTTCAGTCTTTAATTAAAACGCCAGGAACACCTCAAAGTGTGCAAAAGCCAGGAGAGAGTGCTGGCAAAAGTAGAAGACAAATTAAATGCGTTTGTGGTGGCCATGTTAGATGTTTTAATAACTTATTATTATTATTATTATTATTATTATTATTATTTTATTTTTATTTTCATAATTTCATAATTACTTTGTTCATTGTAATGTCGAGTCACCACACTATAATAATGGACATGGTGAAAGTGAAGTACAAAAATATTCTACTTAGGCCTAATGGTAATTTTACTAGCCCTTATAGGCCTACTAGTCTCTTTTAAAAAGGCACTGTTAAATAAATGATTGTCTGTTTATAAAAGCAAACAGGAAAAAGGCTGAGAAAAAAACTAATAATGATGCTCCTGACCCTGGCAGAAGAGCTGACCCTTGGGTTGAATGTGAATTGCCCTGTTGTGAAGGGCATCCCTGGGTTCAGCTCTTCCAGACCCACATCAGGGACCAGTAGCAGCAACACCTACATCACTGGGAAATGAGATTTAAATTATCTTTGTACACTGTGAAATAATTTGCTGCTGCATTAAATGAAGTAGACCCATAATGCAAATTGGCTGGTTTAGTCATTTCAACTGTTAAATCTTGAGTAATGATAAATTGCTTTGTCTTGTGAAAGTAAAAACTGATAAACTTATGTTAATGTAAAAATATTTTGCCATGAGTTATCAATCACATTGCACTTGAGAGTGAAGAAAACTTCAGATGACTGTCCTTTTGAGGAAGTACTTTAATTGAATTGATGGCTTTAATTGATTTCTACTTGTGCCTATGCCTATTATTTCTGACAGGAGTCCACATGTACAGAAAGGCCTAGAAGAGTCTGCACACAGCAGTGATACAGGGGTGGGCAGTGTAGACAACTTTTCCTTTTTATTTGTTGCATTAGGCATGTGTGACACAAACGACACAGGGTGAAATTCGTTCCCCATTTGAGTCTTCAACAGAAAATAGAATATTTTGAAAAAATAAAAATCAGGGGGAGAAATAACTTGACTAAGTTGCACTAGAAATAGAGTTGCTTCAAAATAAACTTGACTTAAATACACTATTTCACACAGAGTACTATTGCTGACCTTAATATCTCTTAATATCTCTTGACCTTAAAATATGACTGAATAACTGGCTTTTCTTTACAAAGAACTATTGAAATAAAACTCTAAGCAAATAGAGTTTTGCAAATTTGTCTTGTCTTTTATTTTAGGCTTAATTAATTTTTTTTTTCTATGTTTCTGATGTTGGCAATGTTGTGTAATATGACTGGTCTGGGGTTTGGGTCAGGGAATGGGGTCATAAAACACCTGTCTCCATGCAGGATCCTGTTGTTATCACCTGTATAATGGAAAAATGCATTTCTCATCGAATCGAACATTAATGTGCATTTCCCACAAAATAAAGTATAAACGACACCCTCACGACGATCGTTTCACGAGAAAAAAAAAATAATCTCAGAAATTAGCCTACACTATCGTGCTGCGCTAAAGGACTTCCCGTATCAGCCGCGATCTAATCCTGTTTACATGAAATAAGCCTGCTCGCGAGCAGGTTCAAGCTGACGGACCTGTTGCTATGACAGCAAGTCCAGGATGAGCGTCGAAGAACCAAACGATCCAAGATCATGCCAAATCGACAACAATCAAATCCAGCTAACTGAGTTAGCGAGGTACGAAGAACGAGCCCCTGGTGATTCAAGAACTGCAACAACCGAGATGGGTCTGTCTGCGGACTGCAAGAGAGGGGCGTAACAGGAAGTGGGCGGAACTTGAAGTTGTCCAAATCACACAGAACCACACGATATGGCAAACTCAAAACCAGATGCTGTGGCTTGTCAGCAAGATGCCAGCTCGTAGCATAGAGACAACAGTAAGAATATGTTCCCAAGATAACCGTGTAAATGTAGTGTATAAGTCTATAATTTAAGTCATATTGACGCTTTTTAAATTGCACAAGGGTGGAGTAAAGCGTTTGCAACGTCGAGCGTGCCAATCTCTCTCGCTGAGTGTCACTCACACAGATGCCACGTCATTTTACTGAAACGTCCACTTTTGGTATGGAAAGATGTCTAACATTTAAACTTAGACGACATTATTAATCAAAAAGCCATTTCATGGTTTCGTTTTTTAGTTCATTGGCAAAATATAACACTAGAGACCTTCATGTTAGTTTATACATTTTACATCTCATGTTCGGCAAAAGGCGGATTCAAACTCGGGTCCGAGCGCATCAAAAGCTCTTTCACAAACTACAGGCTCTACGATCTACACCACTGTAGCTGTTCTGTGATGGGCGTGTTTTTGGTATAAAGACAAGCATTAAAGGTGGCTTTAGTGCAAATATAGCCTATCCCCCGACCCCCACCTCACCCCACCCCCACCCCACAATAATGTACAATAATGTGTAAAGGATCGAAGTCAGTAGTTCTTGAGTTTCTCCTTTTTTCTGTTCTTGTTGTTTCTCTTTCATACAATGATTCTTCTTATTAACATCAGGTGTCACCACTAATGGCTTAATTAATCATCAATTAATTAATCAGTAAATAAAAGTTCTGACCAGCAGGAGTCGCCAGAGTGGCGCTGAGAATCAGTGAATCAATGAATCAGTTCATGGAGCAAATGAGTCAATACATCAGAAAAAAAGATTTCTCTTATTGCCAGAGCACAGAGTCATGTGAGACAATATAATAATATAAAATATATTTAATAATATTATAAGTGTTGTAATCTTCCTTTTTACTTAAGTCCTCTGTGATTCTGGTTATTGGATCAGAGGTTGCACATCTCACGTTAATCACGTGACAGAAACATCATCATTTCAAACCTGTCAGAAGTATCAATGAGAAGTGTTATTACTGGTTATTCGATCAGATAAACTGTTATGATCACTGTTATGTTTCAGTAGGGCACCCAGTCAATCATCACTTCATAATAACCAGAACTACCAGTTAATGAAAGTACATTGATTTGATCCTATTGAAGCTACAGGCTTTCTCTGCGCTGGTGACAAACTGAAGTCTGCTTTTCTTTAACATTTGATGCTTATTGTTTGTTCAAATGTTAAAGGTGTCCCAGAATGTTTTTTAAAATCATTTTATAATATTTCCTGCAATGTTAGTATGTTTTTTAGATCAAAAATAGTCATAATTTAGAAATAAAAGGCATTTTTCCTAGCCTGATTTTAGCCTCTGCTTTGAACGCTCTGTTTGAAGGGGCGTCTCTGCTGTGTGTAATCCGGCCTCTGCTGTGATTGGCTGACACGCTTGCATATGAAATGTTTTACATGTGAAACTCTCCCGAATAATTTTACCACAGCTTATACGTTTTTACTATCACAGCTATCGAGATGAACTAATCGTGAGATGTTTTTGAAGATCTATTCCCATCAAAGTGTTGCTGCGATGAGCATTGAGCAGCAGAGGACAGTCTGTCGATCGCGAGGAGGATATTATCATGATTGTAACGCAGTTTCTCTCTGCTTTCACCAATGCAGACACGATCATGTAAATACAGTAAGAGCTCGTTGTGCAGTGTAACGTGCGTCGTTGAATTCATAACGAGTTTGGCAAGTGTCCAGATAAACTAGCGCTGTGTGGAAAGATTGATCTTTGATCGCTTTCTGTATATAATTTATTCATAAATTAAAGTTTTTTTTTATCCTATTAAAAGAAACGATGCGAAATTGATATTTTATGCACTGGCTTGACTTACTGATGCATAAACGGTATTGAACGATTTTGAGAGAAAGATACCTGTCTGAACTCAATTACACAGATAGCACGTTCAGTCTTGCCAACGTTGGCAATTGGAGGGCACCAGCGGCAAAGTATCGGGAGGGGATTTCCCCCTGCACACCAAAAAAGCCTCGGTGGGTAAACCATCGGCGGGATGAATGTACAGCCACTCCAATTCATGCACAACTCCGGAGATCGGTGGAGGCACTGTGATGAACCATTTTGCTGATCCCGCTTCTTTTTTTCAAATAATTAATATCTGCCCAATCGTTGGTCCACATCAAGACCTTCACGCGTGTGCACACGTTTTTATGAGGGTGAAATGTTCTTATGAGAATACGTATGTACATGTAATAATACATGTATCTGTACATAAAGTGTCGTTCTATCGTACGTATATATAATTACGTTTTATATGCGCAGAAACGTATAATACTGACGTATTTACAGTACTAAAACGTAAAATATTTACGTATTGTCAGCACAAAAACGTAATTTATTTACGTATGAACAAATCCACCGACGTACACATATGTACGTATCACAATTTATGCATATTAATATCGTATAGCATTATGTTTTGCCTCTTTTTTTTTCTTTTTACTCACAGTTCATATACACACTACTATCATTACATATAGAGAAACTAACTTACATTATATATATATATATATATATATATATATATATATATATATATATACACAATATATAGTATTGCTCCTTTGTTAATATATATATATATATATATATATAGCATATATATATATATATATATATAATGTAAGTTAGTTTCTCTATATGTAATGATAGTAGTGACAAACTGATTAATCCAAACCTGGATTGTCCAATAATGGCAGACAGGAAACAAAGGAGCTGAAGGCTGAAGTTCAGGATGTAGTGCAGCTGTGCAGAAGTGTTTCGTGCTTTCATATTCTCGTTTAAAGGAACACTCCGACTTTTTGGGACTCACCTTACCCCCCAGAGTTAGATAAGTCCATACATACCTTTTTCATCTCCGTGCGTGCTATAAGTCTGTTTGACGCACCCACCGCTAGCCTAGCTTAGCACAAAGTCTGGATGTGAATGGTTGCACTTTCATAGTAATCCAAATGAGTGGCAAAATAACGCAAACGTTTTCCTATTTACATGTTGTGATTTGTATAGTCACAGAATGTACAAATAACAAAGTCAAATGAGATACAGACATCTTTTAACCGTATAAAACCTGGGAACTATTTTCTGAAGGCGAAGCACTGCTACTTTGACGGAGTAATAACCGCATCACCGGAGACACGCTGTGGTGAGGAGCGGAGAGTTCGCTCGGTGTTTGGGTAATAGAGTCAGCAATTTATAAATAGTAAAAGCGTAGTTTAGAGTCATGGGTTTTCGCTCTATTGTAAATAGCTGCGACAGTAAACAGGGGACGTAATACCATGTTCACAGAATTCCAACTAAAAACGCTGACTGGATGAAGAAATGGCTAACTTACTCTGGATATTTATCCAAACACACCTAAGATTATCAAGGGACATTATGTTTGCTCGGTACATTTCAATGAGGACGACTATTTTGAAAAAATGGAATTTGCCACACGGACCATAATGTGCTGAAGGATACGGCCATCCCATCGATAGCACAGACAGGACAAGTGGATCACCTGCGGCTGAGGTAAGTGTTTTTAGATGACCTACTGTAACAGTGCCTTTAGCCAGATCTAATGTAACGTTAGTGACACTATTATATGATTAGGGTATGAATATGTTTTTATCTTGATGCGGTGCGGACGCGCTTGGGAAAAAAAAAACGAGCGCGTTCACCGCGTTTGAACTTGCACCCTGCGCGCGGCGCGCCTAGTAGCCTAAATTTGAAATAACCATGGAAATAACGAACTTGAGCGTGCAAAAGGGTACGATAGGCTGTGAGTTCATTGTGCAAAAACAATTTGTGCTATTACTTTCCCCTTATTCTATCCTATAGTAATGCAATACTGTATATTATATAGGCTACTGTTGAATACATTTGGTTCAGCTAATAAATTGCATTTAAAATATATTGATTCCTGTAATAATAATTATTTATTCATGTGATATTTATAAATCTGGGTGCGTTTTTGGTTGGAAATCAATGAAACATGGTACTGTATTACCTGGTCTCCCCTGTTTATTGTCACAGCTCATACAATAAAGCAAACACCCGTGATAAACTATGCTTTTCTATCTAACGTTAGTAATTGCGGACTCTTTACTCCAACACTGAGCGAACTCTTTGCTCCTCGTCACGGTGCGTCTCAGGTGATGGTTATCACTCTGCCCAAGTAGCAGTGCTTCGCCTTCAGAAAATATAGTATTTATACGGTTAAAAGATGTCGGTGTCTCATATGGCCTTGATATTTGCACACTCTGTGACTATACAAACCACAACATGTAAATAGGAAAACGTTTGCATTATTTTGTCACTCATTTGGATTAGTATGAAAGCTGCAACCATTCACATCCAGTCTTTGTGCTAAGCTAGGCTAGCGGTGGGTGCGTCAAACAGACTTATAGCACGCACGGAGATGAAAAAGGTATGTATGGACTTATCTAACTCTGGGGGGTAAGGTGAATAGGCTAAAGTCCCAAAAAGTCGGAGTGTTCCTTTAATGTAAAAAAATAAATACAAATACTACATAGAACTACACAATGATTTTTAAATTCATGATTTAAAATTAATGATATTTTAAATTGTTACATGTTGTAATTCTAGAAGTTTATTTAAATGTTGCGTGCCTTTTGAATTGTTCTATGGTTTCAATGCGCGTGCGAGTCGCATTCAAAGCCGTCCGATTCAAAGACAGGAGCGCACGCGAGCAGATGGAAACAAGGAAACCTCTTCAACTGACAAACAGCAAAACTAGCGTCTCTCGCTGTTGTTTTCGCTTCTTTCAGGTAAGTTTAGTAAACAAAATTACACAAATAATACATACAAACGTTGACCTTTCTTACGTATAATTGATACGCTTCTGTTGAATATTTAGAATTTTTTTTTGTCTTTGAAAAAGTCTGTTAGCATCTCAACCGTTTTCAGAATAGGTAACGTTAAGTTAAGTTAAGTTAACATTAGCTCTTCTTTTACATAAGTTTGGGGTTTTAACCACATCTTACAGTTTTTGATAGTTTTGTTTTGCTGGTAATTTGTCAATGGGTTATTGGAAGTAAGCTAAATAATTTAACCTGAAAGAATTCACTGTAACGTTACTGTTAATGACGTCACTTACAAAGATTACCTTAAGGTTTTATATATTTAAATTCTTTATCTTTTCTGCATTTCATCTTTAGCTTGCTTCCTTGTAATAAACCCTTTGTTCTATTGTAAATCCTTTGTAACATTGTTGGCTCTGTGACACATTGCATGTTATTTTCTTGAAGATCATCATGCTGATGTCCTGCTGCACCCCCTGCGGTCCAAGACAACCTCGACAAACTCGACTAGTCAGCAAAACCTCAAACATACTGTTCAATAGTTGTGGGTCTGTAGGATTTATGATTTTGAATGAAGTCTCTCACTTTAAATTCATTAACCCCATTTTTTTCAGTGATATTGTCCTTGAGAATGCTCTACTTCTTTTTGCTGCTTTCATTATTACTTTAGAGATTTTTAATACTTAATAATTTTATTAAAAGTATTTCAAATTTGTGCATGCGTTTTGAAGCATCGACATCATTACTGTACCACAACTCAAATACGATGCATGTGCTTTCAGTGTGGTATATATAGCACAAAAAATCTTATATATCACCTTTATATAGGATATATATATATATATATATATATATAGGCTATATATATATATATATATATATATACATACACAGAGAGAGAGATTGGCTTCTACATGAACCACAGGGATTTGTAATGGGCTACAATGCAAATTCTCTTTTGAAGACAGTAAATAGAGACTGTTTTTAAACATTTACATTTGTGGATGTAAAATGTATACCCAAGATAATTAAAGTGTTTAAAATCATTTCTTAGTTTTTGTCTTTCATTATAATTCCTAATGTTGTTATCTCTAGTGAAACTGGAGATAAGGCTTAAGCCAATAATATATGTCACACCAGAATGTGTTGCTGTAAGAGCAGGAGAAAAACAAATGATCCGTGGTCTCTAAGTTAATATACAGTTAGCTCTAAGTCTAAATCTACGTGAGAGGTTTGAGCGCGATTTAGCGCGTGAGTTTTTCAACCCCATTTCCTGGTTACCGCGCGTGAGTTTTTCAACCCCATTTCCTGGTTACCGTGCATGGCGTCGACGTCATTGCTGTGCCACTAACCAATGAGAAGCGTTTTGGGCGGGACTACATATGCAGCCCCGCCCTAGTGCGGCCCCGCCTCGATCGACGTCATCACTTTGTCACTAACCAATAAGAATTGTTATGGGCGGAGCTGCACGTGTAGCCCCGCCCCAGGTGTACCCCCACCCCGATCTGCAGGCTGCAGACAGGTGTACTTGGAGAGATCTGATTGTGTAAGTGCAAGTTTGAAATCAGACGTTATTTGAGCTATTGTATAGCTTACGTTAACTGACTAAAATGATAAAGTAACTTTCATTTATTTGTATAAAATATGAATAGTTTGCAAATGGAGCCTATTTATTAATATAAAATTAGTGATAGCCCTATATTCAAATGTCAGAACTGAAAATATCAGCCTATGTAGGCTATAAATATGTATTAGATTAATTATATGAAATAGTCTAAAATGGCTGGATTGTCTGAGAGGAAAAGTAAAAGACTGTCTTTGATAATATTATGATAGCGTTGAGGAATAAGTAATTTTTTGTAAAGATTTAATTGGCTATGAATACCACAATGAAATGTTAATAAAAATTGATAAAGATTTGTCAATTATACAAAAATTATTTTAAATGAATATGGTGTTTTAAAATATTATTTTTCTTAAGGTGTAAGCCTATGTGTAGCTCATTGTAGCTATGCTTTAAATATTATGTCCGAAGTCTAGTAGCCTAAAATTGTGTAGTCTGCAATACGCAATAAAAAGTCAGTACGAGATTACACAGTTGCAAAAACAGAACAGTTTATTGAAAATAAGCAACAATACAAAGAAAGTAACCATTTTAATGTAGGCTAATACAACGCAAAGAAATAGAAGTTATATAGAACAGAAAATTATTAAGAAATAGGCTTAAATATACAACAACAGAAAATGCTATGTATAGACTATATGCAATGCAAATATTTTAACTTAACATTAGTTTGAACATGAACATCACTTGTTTAGGTCCTAATACAAAATGTAACATTAACATATTTAACATTTATTGAAATTATTTTTAACAATTTATGTTTTGAAATTAAAATGAACATTTTTTTTGTTTAGACTAATACAAAGTAATTAAGTAGCAGGCTTTGGAATACCTTCTGGCATTTGTGCTGCGACTGCGGGCGGTTGTGGAGAGGATTTCGATGGACTTTTAGTGTCCTCAACAACAATTTGGTCAGCATCAATTTGGTCAGCGACAACTTGCTCAGCGACAATTTCCATAGCAACGACATTGTCGTTTTGAATGTCGACTTTTAATAAGCCGCATTCAAGGAAGTACTCCTCTACGTCTTGTCCATCCTCTAAAAGTTTAGTGAGGTCTCGTTTTGCAAAGAATTGTTGCAGGACGGAATTATGTATCGTGAAGTTACTCTCCCCGCAATCTCCGAAAAGAGTGATGTGTGCTGTGGCAGTGGATTTGTACATAGCCGTTTTTTGCAGCATGTTGCATTTTTGGCAACGGTGAAATTTGTTTTTTGCGAAAAACTCCGTTTGCCAAAATTTGCAATTCCCGCAGTTGCGGGACACAGCGACCTCGACTCCGTTAATGACGCCGGACACAGCTGATACCGGTTGCTCTTTTTCTTTGTGCGGAAGTATTTCTCCTAGCCCAGCCAATGATGGAATTTCTTGGATTTCGGTTTGTTTCGTCGTTGTAATGAACAGTTCTCCGTCGAATTCCCTTGTCGTCAAAGAGGTGAACTGGTAGCATTTTCCGTAGGAAATCAGTCCAATTTGAGAATCCCAGAGCTGAAGTTTTATCCGGCCGGTGAGGTCTTCTACCTGGGCGCTCTGAGTTTCCAGCTGTCTGCCTTGAAACTGGACGTTTGTGGTTCCCACGGTTAGGTGCGCGACTCTTGCACTGAGTACACCAACCTGACAAAACGTAAAAAAGAAAAATCATTAATTATAATAGAATATCAAATACCGTTATTAGAATAATTTAAAATAATATCATATATTTAAGAACTTACATGTTGCTTCTGGGACATTTTTTTAATCTCCTCCACGGTCCGTTTTGATTTATTTGGAGGGTCTTTGTAGGCAAACTGCAGGTCGTTGACTACGGTCAGGTGTGTTCTTCTTCCACAAATTATGTCCAAGCCCTCACCTGAACGACCTAAAATGAAGATATAATGAAATAAGACAAATATATGCTTCTGTTTGAAGGAAAATAAAATAATCATAGAAAGTTGATGAAATACTTACTTGGTTCTTTTGTAATTCCAGTCAATTTAACTGCCGATTTGCAGTTTTGCGCACGGATGAAAAGATTTCTTTTTTCAACGCAAAAAACGGCAACTTGGTGGTAGGTTTCGCGATCTATCTGCAGTATCGCATTGCAATATCTGTTTTTTTTATTGCAGATTGTTTAATTATGGATACATTGTGTAGGTATCCCGTTACAGATGTCTCGTCCTCTTCAAGTTTCATACGCTTGGATGATGCCATGATGACCTGTAAGCTAATGTGATCCAAGGTAAATTTTAGGTAGTTTTATAATCTACGCCCATCAGAAGTCAGATAAGGCTAGATAGACTAATGACAATTAAACTCCAGTCCTCGCGACCCACTGCTCTGCATATTGTGTGTCTCCCTTATTTAACACACCTGATTCAGCTCCTTAGCTCGTTAGGATAGACTCTATGGCAGGGGTGCCCAATCGATTGTCCTGCTCAGTTCATCTCCAACCCTAATCAAACATAGCTGCCTTTAATTTTCAAGTGATCCTGAAGACCTTAATTGGGTGCTTCAGGTGTGTTTAATAGGGATGGAGATGAACTGTGCAGGATAGTGGGTCCAATTCAGCTGGAAGAAACAGGTTTCCCTAGATGGAAATTAAGAAATGCTAATTGGGCACTTTATAATATGACATGCAGTATGAGGTTAGAAGAAATTAGCCAAAATAGATATGATAGTATAGATGAATTAAATGCAAACGTTGTAGAAATCATGTACTCCACTGCAAAAGAAGTTATTGGAAAAGGAAGTGGATTTAAACAGCATAAGACAGTTCTCTGGTGGTCAGATGAATGTAATAAAGTAATTAAAATGAGAAATAGAGCTTTTGGGAAAGTTAAAGGATTCTTTTCTTTTAATGACTTAATAGAATACAAAAAGGCACAAGCAGAAGTTAGACGGACAATTAGGAAAGCTAAACGAGATTACTGGAATCAATTTTGCAATAAATTAGGGAGAGAAACACATATTAGTCAAGTGTGGGGCATGATAAGAAGGATGGGAGGAATTAGGAGGGAGTATACATTGCCAGCTATTAAATATAATAACAAAATATTGATAACAAATCAGGATAAAGCGGAGGCTCTGGTGGAAACATTTGTTAAAGTTCATAGCTCTACAAATCTGACACCTGATGCAAGAGAAGGTAGAGAAGAAATAATGAGAGGACATTCTAACATCTTAAAGGAAAAGGAGGACTTTAATGGAACATTAAATATTTGGTTTTCTTTATTTGAACTGAAAAGAGCATTGGTAGGAATTGAAGCAACGTCCCCTGGTAAAGATGAAATATGTTATAAAATGATTGAAAACTTAAACCATCAAGCACATTTCGTGATCCTGAAGTTATATAATAAGATATGGGAGTTAGGGGTACTGCCATCAGCATGGAAACATTCTGTTGTTATCCCAATTGGGAAACCAGGGAAAGATAAAAGTGTAACAACTAGTTATAGACCTATCGCCTTAACATCTAATTTATGTAAAATAATGGAACGTATGGTCACAGATAGGTTAACTTGCATATTAGAGAGTAGGAGTTTGCTAATATCGCATCAGAGTGGTTTCCGTAGAGGGAGGACAACTATGGATCCAGTGATATGTTTGGAGGATGAAATTAGGAAGGCACAGGTTAAAAAAGAAATAGTAGCTGCTGTCTTCTTTGATGTGGAGAAGGCTTATGATATGCTGTGGAAAGAGGGTCTTCTTATTAAATTGGAATCCATGGGAATTGGTGGAAGAATGTTCAACTGGATCATGAATTTTCTGAAAGACAGAACCATAGAGGTAAGAGTTGGAGTATCTTATTCTAATGTTTACCCTATAGAGAATGGGGTTTCACAGGGAAGTGTATGTAGTCCTATTTTATTTAATATCATGATTAATGAGTTTTTTTCAGGGGTTGATGATAGCATTGGGAGATCTCTATATGCAGATACAGGCACCAGTCAGTAATGTTGAGAACTGGGGAAACAGGTGGGGTTTTCAGTTTTCTGTTGACAAAACACAGGTTATATGTTTCTCTAAGAAACGTAATACTCCTGCAATACAGATTAATCTTTATGGGCAGCCATGCAGTTAAGCAGGTACAAAATATAAGATTCTTGGGTGTATGGATGGATCATAAGCTGATATTTGGAGATTATATACAGAGGAATATTACAAAGTGTAAAAAGGCAGTTAATGTTATGAGATGCTTGGTAGGAAGTGGATGGGGTGCTAGTATGAACTCTCTTAAACATATTTACATTGCCTTAATCAGATCAACATTTGATTATGCTTGCATTACATTTAGCTCAGCTGCAAAATCTCATTTGCAAAAGTTTGACTTGGTCCAAACACAAGCTCTCCGTCTATTGGCGTTTTTCCACTGCATAGTACGGTATGGTTCGGCTCAGTACGCTTCGACTTGGCGCGGAACAGTTCGGATCGCTTTGCGTTTCCACTGCAGTAGTACCCCTTCAAAGTGTGTGGGACTGATCGTTATTTGCGCGCGCCTCTACTGCCATGACATCATCTTAAAAGTGCCACATTTTCAAACCCACAACACAGGAACAATGGAGACTATCGAGGGGATGGTGTTCCTGATTCTCGGTATGTGGTTGTTTTTAACTGCTAGACGGAAAAATGTATTTAAAATGAGGCTGATGGCAGCAAAACAAAAATACTGCTAAAAAAGTGTCTCGTGTCGCAAATCCAATGACGCTAGTAGTGACGCTGGTAGTGACGATTCTGTCTGACCAATCAGTGATCTGCAGTGTTTCACATCACATTTTAGTACCGGTACGGTACGCTTGGAACCTCAACAGACCAGGTACCATTTAAAGCGACCTGAAGCGAACCGTACTGTACTGTACCATGCAGTGGAAAAGCACCACAAGTGAGACGTACCGAACCGTACCGTACTATGCAGTGGAAAAGCGCCTTATGTGGTGGTGGTGCATTTAAGACTTTGTCAATCCCAGCTCTTCAAGTGGAAGTAGGGGAGATGCCTTTATCTCTTAGACGTTTTCAGCTTGCCATGGTATATTGGGTAAATTTGCAGGGACATAAGCAGGATCATCCAACCAAACCAGTGTTGAATGCATCCCAGATAGCAACATTGTTTCGGCCCAGATCCGGCCCACATCTGGCACTTGTGGGATGCGGATCTGGCCCACATGCAGCGTGGAATGACGGCCCTTGGGTGGCCCACTCCTGTTTGCCAGATCTGGGCCACAAGCAGGCCATAGCAATGCCACATGTCAACCAAGAGCAAAGAAATAAACCACAACTGGACTTTATCTGAGCCACAAAATCTGTGTATATTAAACATGGAGTCATCTCAACCTTAATAAGCCTGTTAACAAACAGAATCACTGAAGGAAAGAAGAGAATGGAAAAAGAGACGAGCAGAACAAGAACTACAGACACAGTCTTAGATGAAATCACCTGAAGAGAAAAGAAGACATTAAATCTGAAGATCTCAACTGAGGAGGATTAAACAACTCCACAAACAGCATTACCAGCATCACTTATGACTAACCCTGACTGACTTTATTTCTGTCAGACTTCTACAGAAGATTTTATTGAGAATTAACAGAGGTTTAACTCTGTGTTTCATTTAAAGTCACCTTAACATCAGAATCTCTGAAGGAGAAAATCGTAATTGGTTACCATTATGGAGATCAGTGTTTGCTTCAGTTGGGCTCTTGAGCCTTAAGTCATTTCTTTTAGAATATGTTTGGCTATTGTATTTCTATTATAACAGCCAAATGAACATATGGAAAAGAAGATTTGACGATGTTGATTGTGTTATTACATAATCAATAATTGGCCTGAATCAGTGAGTGTATAATTTCAGAGTTAAGCTTTGTATCTTATGGATATTAATGCAGCACTGTTGTTGTGGAATATGCCTTTTCTATTAAATCAAAATTATCAAATCAATTACCAAAAAAAAAAAAAACTTAAAAATATTTCAGGTAGGCACATACAGACATCAAGAATTAGCCTATGAATCTCAACAATGGTGACGAAAAAAGCTAATTATTTATTCATGCAGCAATGCATGATGGGAGCCATGAATGAGGCTTGATTGGTGGCATCCAGAATACACTGCAAAATGCTTTATAATTGCCACCATTATTGAGATTCACAGGCTGATTCATGATGTCGTTTAAAATTAAGTTTTAAGAAATTATTTGGACTACATTGTAAAAGTAAGAACATTATGATTTACAAGGACAGTTTTGTAACAATAAACAATAAAGTAAATTTAACTCATAGATTGGCCTCTGCTCAGGTCAAATGATCGTGAGACAATGACAATGTCAAACAGTGAATACCATCATATCACCTTTGTTCATTTGGCTGTTATAACAAAAGTACAATAGCCGAGCAAATTCTAAAATAAATGACTTAAGGCTCAAGAGCCCAACTAAAGCAAACACTGATCTCCATAATGGTAACCAATTACGATTTTCTCCTTCAGAGATTCTGATGTTTTGGTGACTTCAAATGAAACAGAGTTAAACCTCTGTTAATTCTCAATAAAATCTTCTGTAGTCTGACAGAAATAAAGTCAGTCAGGGTTAGTAATAAGTGATGCTGGTAATGCTGTTTGTGGAGTTGTTTAATCCTCCTCTGCTGAGATCTTCAGATTTAATGTCTTCTTTTCTCTTCAGGTGATTTCATCTAAGACTTTCCTTCAGTGATTCTGTTTGTTAACAGGCTTATTAAGGTTGAGATGACTCCATGTTTAATATACACAGATTTTGTGGCTCAAAGT
Source organism: Pimephales promelas (assembly GCF_988280905.1). Lineage (NCBI taxonomy): Eukaryota > Metazoa > Chordata > Actinopteri > Cypriniformes > Leuciscidae > Pimephales > Pimephales promelas. The sequence goes on along the minus strand of NC_142770.1, from coordinate 43,686,304 downwards.
CCAGTTGTGGTTTATTTCTTTGCTCTTGGCTGACATGTGGCATTGCTATGGCCTGCTTGTGGCCCAATTCTGGCAAACAGGAGTGGGCCACCCAAGGGCCGTCATTCCACGCTGCATGTGGGCCAGATCCGCATCCCACAAGTGCCAGATGTGGGCCGGATCTGGGCCGAAACAATGTTGCTATCTGGGATGTTGGGAACATGGAAGGAAGCAACTTAATAGTTTTGGATGGGTGGGAAAAAATCAAGCTGAGAAACTGGGACTTGCTGAATTAAATCATAGCAGTACAGTGGCGTTACCTGCTATTCCTCCTTGGGTATTTCCATTACCAATTGTGGATCTAGAAATCTCAAAGATATTAAAACAATATAAGGAATATGTTGTGATTAATGATGTGGTTAAACAATATTTAGGCATCAATTACAATAATAGTATTGAAATATTTACAGACGGATCAAAAGACCCAAGTACAGGATAAACGGGAGCAGCAGTATATGTACCACATTTTCAGAAATCCATTTTAAAAAGAACTTCAGATCATTTAGTGGTGTACACTGTGGAGCTTTTAGCTATTTTATTAGCACTCACATGGATAGAGGAGGTTGGGCATAATCAATATGTTATATGTTCAGACTCAATGGCATTATTAACAAGTATTGCAAATTGTAAATCTGTTTGTAGGCCTAATTTGATTTATGAAATCTTTCATAGTGTATATAGATTAAAAAATCTTAATATTATAGTGTGTTTTATATGGGTACCATCTCACGTTGAAATAGACATAGATCGGGCTGAAATAGAAGGTAATGAAGAAGCTGACCGTCTGGCTAAAAAGACTCTTATGTCAGACATACAATGGATAGTTCCATTGAGTAAAATGTAAATTAAATATATCATTAAAACAAAAATCAATAGGTTATGGCAAGAGCAATGAGAAAAGGAGACAAAAGGTCGTTTTTTATATAAAATACAGAAACAAGTGAAAACAATGAAGCAGGGTGGTTGGAAGTGAAGGGAGGAATAATTACAAGACTAAGAATTGGACATACAGGTCTTAATCATAATCTCAATCTTTTAGGGAAACATGAAACCGTATTATCCATTAATTGTGACAGGAGAGAAATGTTAGAACATATACTCATAGAATGTGAAGCATACAGAACAGAACGAATCGTATTGTTAGAACAAGTTAAAGATTTAGGTTACACATTTATCAGTAGAGGGTTTATTTTCTTTTTCTACATCAAAACCATCAGCATGGCCAGCAGGGCCAAATTCGATTAAATAAGTCTGTTTCTTTAAGGTAGATACCTTAAAGAAACAGACTTATTTAATCGAATTTAAGATAATTTAATCTTTTTTTTTTTTTTTTTTTTTTTAATATATAGAAATCCGCATTGAAGCTCCGCACCCCAAACAGTTGGTGGCGGTAATGCACCAAATTGGTATGCCAACCGCCAATAAAAGAAGAAAGAAAGAAAGAAACTGTGCAGGACAGTCGATCGGCAGGAGCAGGATTGTGGCTATCCTAACGAGCTGAGGATCTGAATCAGCTGTGTTAAATAAGGGAGACATACACAATATGCAGAGCAGTGGGTCGCGAGGACTGGAGTTCAGAACCCCTGTTCTAGAGGGGCGTCCTTGTCTTTCCCATAGATATCATATAGAGACTAAATACCCTATTGGCCGCTGGAAAACGAGAAATCCGACCGCCATCTTGAACCGGTCGTATTCCTAGTCTGGTTGCGTGGCAGCAGATGAGATGCCAGAGCACTGTGGAGCATTTTCCTGTTCTAATCGCCGGACCACCGAAAATAGGGTTTTTCACAAGTAAATCTTAAAATTACCGTACTATTGGTTGTATTTTGTGAATAGAATATTACCAGATAATCGAGAAGGAGAAAGGATATTTGCTATTATACTGTACTGAAATCGTTGTGAAATGCTGTTTACTGCATCAGCCGGTGTTCACCCGGCAAGCATGGAGAGGTGGGGTAAGTGTTAAAGTAATAATTACAAGAGCTTCTAGGTTGTCAGATAAGCATTCAGCTGCCCTCTTGTATAGGTTATTTGTGTTTGCGCACATCAGGAAGCAACGTAATATACACGCATGACAGCGATGCGCAAATTGAGTTACCTCTCCAACTTCTAGTTTTATTTATAACATAACTTACCACATGCGATTTGGCTATTGATATTACAGAAGTCCTGTGGTAAAATTACATTAACTTACCCCATCTATCCTTGTAAAGTTAATCTGAATAGGGCTTTAGTCTCGACATTTTCCCCTCCTACATCCACATACAATAAAAAAGGTATAGAGTGTGTGTCTGTTCGTGTGTATGTATGTGCGTGTGTCAATCAAAAACTGTTTCTTCAACTTATTAAAATATCTTACTTTACTGCTACTATCTGTTTCTTACTTCTTTATTACATTTATAGTGTGTGAATTATAAAATACATTATATCCTTCATCACACATATTGTGTGTGGTCACTTCTTATATCAGACTATTATATTACTGTTAACCTACAATGGATATTAAAATAGGCCTACGCCGAACCATGTGTCCTGTATCATAGCTACATGAATGACGTTTGCAGCAAAAAAAAAAACGCGTTAAAATCAGTTCAGTATTCAGTGAGATATGATTAATTTAATGTGCTGACAGCTCGTTTCACCTGCCATTCAGATTGCACTGAGCGGAGCGGATGACCGGTTTAAGATGGCGGTTCCAATTCTCGTCCGTGCCAATAGGCAGTAGTGGTCGATAGGGCGTCTACCTGTATGATGTCTATGGTCTTTCCGTTTTGACCGGAAAGAAAGCCATTTTGACTGCTTTCTGCAAAGGTGAGACATGTGGTGGTGATGTTCTGTGTATTAATCCAAATCATCTGTGAATTAGCCTTATTTAATTTTATCATTGTTAGCGGTCTTTAAATTGGCTTTTGTTTGTTTCCATGTTTTTTGGTTATATTTTGTGATTATTTGTGTCATTGGCGTCAGTTTGGTTTGAAATGTGCTGGGGACAGAAACGTTTTCGGAAGGGCATTTTCAAAAGTGCTGCAATGACGTAGGCTATTCATTCCTTTTTCTCTTTCGAGTCGCTCATGTTTTGAAAGACGATGTCCTGTAGCTTACTGATGTACATAAATAAAAATGAACACATGTGATGTCATACAAAAAATGTTGGTACTTTGGGTGTGATTGGTCGTACGATGAGATTTAATATGTTGCTAGTGAGTATAGATAGTATATCCGCCATTATTGCATATGTACAGTGATGGTCCGGAGGCAGAAATTTTGTCTAGTGTGTGGAGACTCGGGAGGTTTAGGTTCTTATTCCGCATTCGTATAGTTTTTTTTCCCCTCATAAAAATAGATATGTTTATCAGTGGTTGTATTGATATAATCTTTATCAGTGGTTGTAAATGTTTTGGGAAAAAAATAGAGTGTGGATTAGAACCCAGAGAAACAGAGAGGGTTGTGTGCATTTTGATTTGTGATTTAACCGGAACGAATCTCGCCACGGATTGAAGCGCGCGTCCCGGAGAAGATAATTTATTTCAGTGCTAGATCTCCTTTTGTTTAATAAACAAATGAAACCAATGCTGTAACTGTATTATTTGTTTTGTTACATCTGTGCTGCAAGATGTTTTAAAAGTCGTGGGGAGAATTAAAGTGGTGGGGACATGTCCCAATCCCCTAAATGACGCTGTATTGGCATTTTTTGTTTGTTTGTAATTGATTTGACTATCACTTTAATTACAAGAACAAATACGTTGTTAGCCTATTTCAAACATTTTTTTTTTGGTGTTTGATCTTATTAGTTTTATAGTAAATCGTACATTTTTTTTTTTTATAGAATGGATTCTTTGTATGTTTCCTCTTGATTGTAACATGCTTAAAATTCGATTTTTTTTAATTACCCTCTTTTATTTACGATTTAATTATCCTTTCTTTAGATGTAGAGTTTAAAGTGAGCATGTTTGGTTATAATATGAGTAATGGAAAATGCATAACTGATAGATGTAACGTTACATGTTGAGTTATTAATTTGAGAAAAAGTAGTCGACATGTGCTTAATTATTATAATTATCTTATAATTCTGAATTCAGTTTCACAACCTATTGATGTTGAGTGGTTAAATGTCGAAGGATTGCTGGTGAAAAAAAGGCTATTTTTGTGATGCGGTTGGTCATCGCGAACACGTCAAAGTCACGAGATTTTAAGTAAATAAAAAAGTGGAAATAAAATAAATTATTGTTTAATTCATATATGTAGATTTTTCTTATGAATTGCTTTGTATTGTTAAATAAATCAGTACTAAAAATAAAGTATTTTTTTTAATAAAATTAACTTTAGAGTTTATATATATGTATATACTGAAACAAATACAATATATATTTATATATTATTAGTGTGAAATAAAATCCCTTGAATTGTAAAAGATATATTTTGTTCATATTGATGAGTGTTATTTAGGACAGAAAGTAACATTATCATTTAATATTTATATAATATTTAGAAAATAATAATGTAATACACTGTGTTTTGTTTAAGCAAGCAAAGGGATACTCCAATGTTTTTGGAAATAGGCTAATTTTACTACTCCCCCAGAGTTAAAGTGTTGAGTTTTACCATTATTGAATCCATTCAGTTGATCTACGGTTCTGGCACTACCACTTTTAGTATAGCTTAGCATACATCATTGAAGTGGACAGGACCATTAGCGTTTCTCAAGAAAAAGGAGATCAAAGTGTTGTGATATTTTTCCTATTTGAAACTTGACTCTTCTGTGGTTACATTGTGCATTAAGATCGAAGGAAAATGTAAAGTTGCGATTTTCTAGGCTAATGTATGGCTAGGAACTACTCATTCCTGCATAATAATCAGTCATGGTACGGCAGCATTAAAGTGTCTCGATTATTACGCAGGAATGAGAGTATAGTTCCTAGTTGTATTAGCCTAGAAATTCGCAACTTTACATTTTCCGTCGGTGTTATTGCATGATGTCATTACAGAAGAGTCAAGTTTTAAATTGGAAAAATATCAAAACACTTTGGTCATTTTTTGTTTGAGAAATGTTAATGTCTACTTTACATGCTAAGCTATGCTAAAACTGGTGCCACTAGAACCGGGGATCGGCTGAATGGATTTAATAACGGATAAACACAACAGTTTAACTCTGCGGGAGTTGTAAAATGAGCCTATTTCCAAAATAAGTGGAGTATACCTTTAAAGATGTATATACATTTATAGTTTAGAATTTGTTTATTAGCATGATATAAAATAATGTGCAGATGTTATTTTTTTGCATAGTACAGTGTGTATAAAATATATTACACTTAACTAAAATGTATTAAAAAAAATTTATGTTATTTTTTAGAAGATGCTGTAACGTGAGTTTTTTCATAATATATAGTAAGGCTGGACAATATATTAAAATATTGCAAATATAAATATAACAGAATCCCTGCGGGTCCTTAAAAAGTTTTAAATAAAAATTTAGCTTTTTAAGGCCTAAAAATGTCTTAAAATATGACATTTCTGATAAGAAGGTCTTAAATTTCACGTATGGACCTTAATTTCTTGTCTAACTTGTCATCCGTCTTTTTGTTTTGTTTACAGACTGTGTTTACGACCTGTCATGCTTGGTTGCCACATTTACCACTAGAAGTGGCAGAATTCCAAAACTACTAGAATGGCCACAGACGGTTATTTTGACTGTTCGATTCAAAACAGTGTTTATTTCGTTGACGAATAATTTTCGTACTTATATTGGTCAACCACAATTTTTCAAAGATAAAAACGAGACGATAATTAAATAAAAACTAGGTTTGAATGACAAAAACTATGACAAAAATGTTAACGTTTGTGACGATTTGCGAAGCAGTCCAGTTAGCAACAAAAGAAAAAGAGACATTTATTCACTGCTCATTAATATCTTTAATAACTATTCATTACATTTAATTCATACAAATAAATATGTCTGCTGCTTGAAAGAATAAAGAATGATGTATGGAAGCAGAGAATGCATATATACTTGATTACTTGGAAAGAAGACTATGTTATTTATAGGCCAACTTTGCACCCAGGAAACATCGCTGTCACTTTCCACCTCCGATTGTTCCCCTGCATCCGAATCATCACTCGTCAAGTTCTGAAGCATCTCCTGGGGCATGGTTCTAGTTATGTTTCTCCTCATTCGCTTATTCATTTTAGATATTTTAGCCTAGCAATATATATATATATATATATATATATATATAGGCTAAATATAGCAGATAACATAATCAATAACTAATGTAGAAATTATTATATAGCAAACACCGCTACAGAGGTGACGGGATGGACCTTTCTATTGATAGTTAAGAGCGAACACGATCAACCGCGGGATATTAAAAAAAAAAATACTGCAAAATTCAGTGCGATCAATAAGAGCGTCTATGGCCGAAATAGGTAAATATGTTAAACATTTTTTTTTGTTATGCCTTACGTTTACGTAACTTAATTTATATGAGAAGCATTTCAAATGAAAATACAGACAATTTTAGGAAAAGTCAGGTACTAACATTTTTTTTTTTCAACAAAGTTATTATAGATATAAAATTCAAAATGGTCAAAATGACCGTTATGGCCGTTCTAGTGTTAAATAATTAAATCCTCAGTCAGAGCTTTTCTGTTTAAAAAACACGTTTTATACCTGGTCTTGTCAATAGTATCTGGCAACCATGTTCGCTCGCGTGCGGGCTCTACATTGCTGAAGAAGCGCGGTTGAGTTCAGTGATCTTCATTTGAGATTATGAAGTGTTTGTGCGACTAAATCTGCGATCAACACAGGCTGATATCCAGCAGTGTTTTCAATGTTGATCATTTTATTGCTGTTTTGCAATGAAAGCCACTGCAGAACTGCAGCACACAGTGGTGATTCGAATTCATGAGATTCAATGAACCGTTCATAAATACAGCCACTTGCTTTATCATGTTTGTTACCAATGAATGAATGACTTTATGACAGATGACTCACTCATAAAGACAGTGACCTACCGCCACCTACTGGCGATTTTAAGTATCACCTCGTTTTTACCATCATTGGATATTTATTGAAGATTGTTTTATTTAAAGCATTATTTGTATTTATAAAGGTAAAAAAATTAACTGAAAAAAAAAATGATTAAAAGGGGCAGATATTGTCCCTAAATGGAAAAGTTGTGACTGCAGTGTAAGTGCAAGAGGGGTTACGGGGTTCTCAAACTCGGTCCTGGAGGGCCACTGTCCTGCAGAGTTTAGCTACAACCCTGATCAAACACATCTACCTGTGAGTTTCTAGTGATCCTAAAGAACTTGATTAGCTTGCTCAGGTGTGTTTGATCAGGGTTGGAGCTAAACTGTGCAGGAAACTGGCCCTCCAGGATCGACTTTGAGAACCCCTCAATGGACTATGTGCACGTTAGCATATGCTAGTTCCGGCTGTGAAACCGATATGGGTGTCTAGTTTCCGGTAGCCTGATGGACGACGTAGAGGATGTATGTTTCTCCAGATGTCTTGAACATTTGCCGAATATTACAGTCGATTATGTTCATTGACTGGCTAATGATTTCCCTCCACCTCCCCAGAGCAAGAGAGAATGGGTTTAAATATTACATCTCTCAGTATTTGCATCATTTTGAAGGGAACGTTAAGTCACAACAACATCCATGCTCAGACTGATCTCATGAAATTGCGTATGACACGTATCACGTATTTTTGGCATGCTATCAACACGCATAATCTCTTTTCAGCGTGTTTATGAATACCGTTGACTTAACGTTATTATTGTATATATATATATATATATATATATATATATATATATATATACATTAATGTTGCCATGCTACGTGCTCAAGCTATGTGATTTGGTAACTGTTATATCTCTCTATACATTATAAAATGCGAAATCATGCGTTAGAAAGTGCATTTTCCAGAACAGTTTGTGTTGGCCATTGTTTTGTTTATGATGTTCAGAGGCTATGTTGTTGACAACCACTATCTATATAGAATGTCATATAGATCTGTGTTGACAACCACTATACATGTCATACAGGGAGTAAAGGTATCCGACGTTGGTTCGTTCGTTATCAAGTTAGGCTGTTTAACACATATTAGACTGTTCACACTTCCTTCTAGTTGTCATGGATACGCAACGCTCCACTCTGTAAAGCGACTGTTTGGGTGCGGTGACAAAATGTAAATTATCGTTTACTTTTCACAATGCAGCAGTGCCTGGCTCCACCCAAATATGAGTGAAAACTGTGTTGGTTGACTTGACAATGAACAAACGAACATAGTTTTAGACAAATATATTTAGATAGCTAAGCTTTTGATAGCCGGTCCACTGATGTAGGATGTAAACAACGGCAACCGGAACCGAAGTACCCACTACCCAACATCCGCCTTCAAGGCGGAAGTTAGCATTTTTGTCGTGCACAGAGTCAATTAGAGAATCACTGAACTGAGGAACAGGGATATGTAGAATTGCACAAGTGCTGCAGCTAAAAAGTGTATTGTTAATACAGCTTGTTACCTTGATTCAAATGTCTCCATAAGCTTAATTTAATTGGCCTAAAGGGAAAAATTATAATGTCATTTTTTGTCTAAGAGTACATATAAAATAGCTACCAAAATTAATGTCAGTAACTTAAGTTTGACTAAAAGTAATGACTAAAAGTTGACCAAAAAATTCAATGACTTTTTCAACTAAATCAAATTAAAACTATGAAAGATAAGACAAAATGACTAAAATGTGAGTATGACCAATAAGTAGGGGTGCAACGGATCAAAAAACTCACGGATCGGATTGTTTCTCGGATCAGGGTCACGGATCGGATCATTTTTCGGATCAGCAAAAAAAAAAAAAAAAAAAAAAATACAAGACAAATAAACATAAGTTTTGTCTTTTTGATTATTAACACTTTTAAATTGTGAGCGGTGAGAGCTATGTGACGATAATGGTTATCGTCACATAGCTCTGTTCCCCTAGAAGTCCACCTGTCGTGAGCGCAACAGATGCTCAGGATAGTTCATCCAACACCGTTCATGTCGTAACGTGGCTCAAGTACTTTCAGTATGTGTTTAAAGCCCTCGTTTTGCACAACCGAATGTGGCCTCATGTCTGCAGCCATAAACACACCGATAGCATTTGATGGCTTTAGCCCGGTCTGATAATGCAACTCTTTCCTTCATGTTATATTTGATGGAAAATCCAAAATGGTCCCATACAGGTGATTTAAATGCAGGGCTCCAGACTAACTTCACTAGGAGCGCTGTTGCCCCTGACTGAAAATTTTAGGAGCGCAAGCAGAAAATTTAGGGGCACACCTTAAATCAGCTTGCAATGCAATTATTCAAATTTCCCCTAAAACAACTGTAATAGCCTACTGACAAATTCTTTAATAATTAATAGACTTAACATTATGATATTCTGTTTTATTTTAACTTCACAGGGTTCCAGACTGAAAGTTGAGGGCAGCATCACCTCAAATGAGAACTCACAGCGAGTTCTACAAAAAAAAAAAAATTGTCCTTTTTTCATTTTAGGACAATCTTTAAAGGATAAACAAAAAATGTGTTGGTAATCACATTAAAAAATTCAAAAAAATAAAACATTTATTTATGATATTATTGAAGTGCTGGGAAAAGATGTGTAGTAGGCTACTTGTAAGCATTTGACTATTTCTTACACATTATCATATATAGGCTGATTTGTGGACTGAAAGCCTTCTATAAGTGTTTCTCCTGGTTTCCACGTCAGCTCTGTTTGATCTGATATGGTTTATAACAGAACTCTGCGCCGAATCGGAGTGTTTCTCACTGGATCTCGTGGTGTTGATGTTATTAATTCTGAGGCGAATTCAATGGATTTCTTCACTGGATCTCCTAGTAACAGTGTTGCGTGAGCGAGATCGGCCTGCGACTGGCAAGTTCGGGGCTTTATTTTGTCAATGGATCGCTGCTGCTGCTCCACGGTCCTAATCATAAATGAGTGGCGTATTTTCGTTCCACTTTCATTTTGTTTGCATTCGCTGCTAGGTAACGACTAACGAGTCGATAGATCGCTAATTACTCAGACGCACATCAGGTTGTGATATTTGTCTCCGTCTCCCTCCCACAGATGTTTACGCGCGCTATTCTTGTCACGGATTCATTGACGCGCCGCTTTACCATGCGTTTAACGTGTGGCAAATTTACTGGTCGCACATGTGCGACTGGATGTAAAATTCAGTCGCACACTCTCAAATTTTGGTCGCAGTCTGGTCTGGAGCCCTGAAATGACGCGGGGCGTTCCAGCTTCTCCGTTCCTCCGCTCGCTATGACGAAGCTGTGCGTTGACTGAACAACATGCACGCGTTTTATTTATTTTTATTTTTTTTTCATAATCAATCCGCGGATCACGTGTGTGCCGAACCGAAGACATTGATCCGAACGGATCACGGATCAGTGATGATCCGTTGCACCACTACCAATAAGCATTTTCATCTGAAGAATAAGACCAAAATAAAAATGCCCTCGTGCTGAATATTTTATGAATAAGTCTTAAATTTGCTGAATAAGTCTTAAATTTGCATTTTAGAGGACTTAAAAAGATCTTAAAAGTCATTAAATTTGGTGTTAAAAAATATGCAGATACCCTTTATAATGATATACATATCATAATGGCTTCCAATAACAGGACTACAAATAAAAGACAATCACTCACTGCTCTTGTCTGAATAAGCTTTGTAGCTTTAATAATAATCAATATATATTCAAATTATTTTGTTTCTTTTGTTAAATAACTGTTAGTGATGGGAAGTTTGGTTCTTTTCTGCGAACCAGTTCTTTTGGATAGTTTGTTTTAATGAACCAGTTCAAATAAATGGTTCAGCAGTTATTTTACGTCATCACGCAATGACGTCAATTCTATCATTCCAGCGGATAAAAATACTTCAAATTAAAGGCATTTTAATCATAACTTCAGTTAAATAGTACACATCGTCATAATCATCTTGCATAAGTTTTTCACATTTATATTTTGAAAACCAACTCTGCTGCAGCCTAGGTGATGTGCTAACATGGATGTTTTATATGTTTTAAATATATAAAATGCATAAATGGTCTTCATCATTTTATTTGTTATAAAATAAACTTACATTTTGCTGATTTGCCTTTTCATTTAAGTCTTGGGTCACCCGTACTACTGTGTGCTCATGTATCTGCAGCACAGGATCAGCCGGCCTAAAGAAAGTTCTGTTCAGAGACGGTGCTATCATGCATGCGCAGTTATCTCCAGCTCATTGGTTCTCCGTATCAAATGTGTCCGAAAGAAACAGTTCTCGGTTCTGTACTGGTAATTCAAGAACTGCAACAAAGAGTTCTCGACTAGAGAATCATAGCATAGGCCTGTTTGTGCTGAGCTGAAACCTGAATATACAGTTGACAAAACTAAAAAATTGATGCATGTCTGTCTCCAATATAGCCTTCTGTAGCCTATATACAGTATACACATGTTTATAATTTGTTAACATAACGAATTAAACATATATGTTTAATTCGTTATGTTAACACATTATAAACATTTACTAAGCAGTGCACCATTAAAAACTTGGCAAGAGTTTATATCAAAGATTTATATTGTTACTTTGAAATTAAATAAGCTTTTCCTGAAAATTGTATTTTAGTATAATAATAAATGTTTAGTTTGATAGTTTTAGAATACGAACATTGTTTCCAATCATTAAAATAATACAGTGATACAGTAATTATGTGATAAACATGTTTCCAAAATGTTTTATTTTGTTACACTTACTGATGTTTAACGAAAGACTTGGAAACGTACATTTCATCCCTCAGGAAAAAAATGCACGCATGCTCGGCTCAAGTCATTAGTTCTTAGTTTGTCGAACGTGTCAGAAAGAAACAGGTGTCGGTTCTGTACTGGTTATCCGACCGCTGTACCTGTTCGGTAGTACACCCATGCGCAGTATTTAGCTGCTGGTGCTCATCACTTCTTTCAGCACCAATGTTTCCATTCAGTGAAGTTTTTCAGTTACTGGAATAAAATGTACTTCTGGATATTGTTTTTATTTCGATTTGGAGGGACTGTTAGGCATGTTTGAAACTAAGTAGCCTTAGTAACTTGGGGTTTAGCGCTGATGCAAGAGGCGAATTGTTTCTGAATGATGTTACTGAACGATTCAGTCCGATTTAGTGTTCTTGTTCAACCCATTCACTAAAAAGAACTAGTTCAAAAGAACGATTCGTTCATGAACCGGCCATCACTAATAACTGTAACGTAGGATAACCTGAAAGCTCCACATCACATCATGTACATTGATGTTAAAAATAACACTTCTTTTGCTCCAGTGAAATACTGATGTTCACTTTTAGAAGCTATAGGAATGTTGTTGTTTTTTCACCTTCATTTCATGCAAGATGTCCATGTCATTCTTTCTTCAGTTGATAAGAAATTAAGGTTTTTGATTAAAACATTCTAGGATTTTTTTCCATATAATGGATTTCAATTGGTACTAAATAGTTCAAGGTGCAAAAGACACTTTCAGTGCAAACTGTTCAAAGTGCTTTAAATGATTCCAGACGATGAGTAAGGGTCTTATGAAGCGAAACGTTCGCTCATTTAAAAAATAAATAACAAAATTGAAGTTTTATAAGCTCAAATGCTCGTCTTGCTCTGTTTTGTGATGTGTGTTCGTGACTCTCCTGTTTGAACTCATTTTGAGGAACAGGAGTCACAAGAACGTGCACCACAGAACAGAGCAAGGCGAGCATTTGAGCTTATAAAACTTAAACTTTGTTATTTATTTATTAAATGAGTGATCGTTTTGCTTGATAAGATCCTTATTCATCGTCTGGAATCGTTTAAAGCCCTTTGAGCAGTTTGCAGTTTGTACTGTCTTTTTGACCTTGAATCATTTGGTTCCCATTGTAGTCCATTATGGAGAAAATCCAGGAATGTTTTCATCAAAAACTTTAATTTCTTTTCAACTTAAGAAAGAAAGACATGGACATCTTGAATGACATGAGGGTGAGTAAATTATTAGTAAAAGTTTTTCCAAAAGTAAACTACTCCTTTAAGCAAAATTCATTTGACAGCATTTCATTTTCTTAATGGAATAATCAGGAATTATTGCTTTGAAACCTAAACTGGAACTTTACTTTCTGATTCTGCAACTTCCTAAACAGATTAACTCAAACAGATGCAGGTAGGGCTGGGTGATATGCCCAAAAATGTTTTAATAATTTTTCTATATCAGTTGATATCAGTAAATATCATGATAAATGTTAATTTTTAAAAATAATTCTGTTTAAAGGCAGATTTTTGCTCTGAAGTGAAAGTTAAAACTTCAGAGAAAAAACCTGGTTTTAGACTTAATCCCAAATCAGCCTTTATTCCTGCCCCTTATTTTTGACTGTACTCATTGGCCCTTAAAATCCAGTTACAAGGGCCAAGGGGTCAACATATTCCCCTATGAAATGAAATAACCCTTCATGAACCTGATATATCATCAGTTGTCGGTGATGGCTGTGACGCTACTGTCACGGGGTGTGGTGCAGGGGTGCAGGAGTGCAGGACGAAGGAGCGGGAGGAATCCAGATTGACATCAAACACGAGTTTATTGGAACATACAGGCAGGAAGGCAGGGAAACAGGAGCACACATCGGGTAACATCAAACATCGACTGACAAAGACAGACTGAATAAGATCGAACTAAATAGACAGAGGAATCAAACTAAATGGAGTGCAAACAGGTGAAAATGATGACGAACAGACGAGGAACAGGTGGCTGATGAGGGAGTGAGATCAGGAGAGGAAACAAAAGGATCCGGGGAAGCGTGGTGCAGATGACGAGACAAACAGGTGAAGACGAAGACTGTGACATCACTCCCCCCTCCCGGTAGGCGTGACCTCACGGCGTAACATCAGCGGGGAGGGGGGGTGGGCGCCCTGGAGGCCGTGGAGGACGTGGTCAGGCGCAGGAAGCCCCCCAGGGCGGAGCAGGATGAGGGCGTGGCCAGGGCAGAGCAGGATGAGGGCGTGGCCAGGATGGAGCAGGATGAGGGCGTGGCCAGGGCGGAGCAGGATGAGGGCGTGGCCAGGGCGGAGCAGGATGAGGGCGTGGCCAGGGCGGAGCAGGATGAGGGCGTGGCCAGGGCGGAGCAGGATGCGAGGACCCTTCGGGTGGCCACGGCGGAGAGAGCCCTTCAGGAGGCCGTGGCGGTGAGAGCCCTTCGGGAGGCCACGGCGGTGAGAGCCCTTCGGGCGGCCACGGCGGTGAGAGCCTTTCAGGCGGTCGTGGCGGTGAGAGCCCTTCGGGCGGCCACGGCGGTGAGAGCCCTTCAGGCGGCCGTGGCGGTGAGAGCCCTTCGGGAGGCCCCGGCGGTGAGAGCCCTTCGGGCGGCCACGGCAGTGAGAGCCCTCCAGGCCGTGGCTGGGACACTGGGCCCCCCCCAAAAAAATATTTGGGTTGAGGCCCCGGGTGAAGGGCAGATGGGGAGTGGATGGTCTCGGGCTGGACGGTCTGGACGGTCTCGGGCTGGAGGGTCTGGACGGTCTCGGGCCGGACGGTCTGGACGGTCTCTGGCCGGACGGTCTGGCCGGTCTCTGGCTGGACGGTCTGGCCGGTCTCTGGCTGGACGGGCTGGACGGTCTCTGGCTGGACGGTCTGGACGGTCTCTGGCTGGACGGTCTGGACGGTCTCTGGAGGGCTAGACGGAACCAGCAGTGAAGAGCACACAGACTCTGGAGGGCTGGACGGAACCAGCAGTGAAGAGCATATAGTCTCTGGAGAGCTGGACGGAACCAGCAGTGAAGAGCATACAGTCTCTGGAGGGCTGGACGGAACCAGCAGTGAAGAGCACTCAGTCTCTGGAGAGCTGGACGGAACCAGCAGTGAAGAGCATACAGTCTCTGGAGGGCTGGACGGAACCAGCAGTGAAGAGCATACAGTCTCTGGAGAGCTGGACGGAACCAGCAGTGAAGAGCATACAGTCTCTGGAGAGCTGGACGGAACCAGCAGTGAAGAGCACTCAGTCTCTGGAGAGCTGGACGGAACCAGCAGTGAAGAGCATACAGTCTCTGGAGGGCTGGACGGAACCAGCAGTGAAGAGCATACAGTCTCTGGAGGGCTGGACGGAACCAGCAGTGAAGAGCATACAGTCTCTGGAGGGCTGGACGGAACCAGCAGTGAAGAGCATACAGTCTCTGGAGAGCTGGACGGAACCAGCAGTGAAGAGCATACAGTCTCTGGAGAGCTGGACGGAACCAGCAGTGAAGAGCACTCAGTCTCTGGAGAGCTGGACGGAACCAGCAGTGAAG
Organism: Pimephales promelas; assembly: GCF_988280905.1. Classification (NCBI taxonomy): domain Eukaryota; kingdom Metazoa; phylum Chordata; class Actinopteri; order Cypriniformes; family Leuciscidae; genus Pimephales; species Pimephales promelas. The sequence continues at coordinate 43,670,945 of NC_142770.1, read as the reverse complement.
AGCATACAGTCTCTGGAGGGCTGGACGGAACCAGCAGTGAAGAGCATACAGTCTCTGGAGGGCTGGACGGAACCAGCAGCGAAGAGCATACAGTCTCTGGAGAGCTGGACGGAACCAGCAGTGAAGAGCACTCAGTCTCTGGAGAGCTGGACGGAACCAGCAGTGAAGAGCATACAGTCTCTGGAGGGCTGGACGGAACCAGCAGTGAAGAGCATTCAGTCTCTGGAGGGCTGGACGGAACCAGCAGCGAAGAGCATACAGTCTCTGGTGAGCTGGACGGAACCAGCGGTGAAGAGCATTCAGTCTCTGGAGAGCTGGACGGAACCAGCAGTGAAGAGCATTCAGTCTCTGGAGAGCTGGACGGGACCAGCGGTGAAGAGCATTCAGTCTCTGGAGAGCTGGACGGAACCAGCAGTGAAGAGCATTCAGACCCGGGAGAGCTGGACGGGACCAGCAGTGAAGGGCATTCAATCTCGGAAGAACTGGACGGAACCAGCAGGGAAGAGCATTCAGACTCTGGAGAGCTGGACGGGACCAGCAGTGAAGGGCATTCAGTCTCTGAAGAACTGGACGGAACCAGCGGTGAAGAGCATTCAATCTCTGGAGAGCTGGACGGGACCAGCGGGGAAGAGCATTTAGTCTCTGGAGAGCTGGACGGAACCAGCGGTGAAGAGCATTCAATCTCAGGAGAGCTGGACGGAACCAGCGGTGAGGGGAGTTTCGGCTCGGGAGGGCTGACGGTGCGCGCAGGTTCGGCAGGGCTGACGGTGAGCGCGGGCTCGGCAGGGCTGACGGTGAGCGCGGGCTCGGCAGGGCTGACGGTGAGCGCGAACTCAGCTGGGCTGACGGTGAGCGCGGGCTCGGCAGGGCTGACGGTGAGCGCGGACTCGGCTGGGCTGACGGTGACCAGAGAAGATGAGGGGTCAGGGGTTGGAGTGGTGCTGGTGACTTCTTCCACGGAGAACGGGGATTCACAGCACACCAGCACCCACTCCACACAGGCGAGGAAATCCTCTTCGGGACCGCTCCCTGGGAGGCGTGCCCGGGACCGCTCGCTGAGGCTGGCGATGTAGAAAACACACAGCGAGCGGTCCGAATAGTGAGTGAGGCACGCCAACTCCAGAAAGTCCCTGGTATGGGACTCCAGGGAGCGGTCTTCCTGGTCCAAACAGAGGAGGCTTACCGCTGGAAGGTCCATAATTCTCAGTTATTGTGGTCAGTCGATCTGTCAGGGGGTGTGGTGCAGGGGTGCAGGAGTGCAGGACGAAGGAGCGGGAGGAATCCAGATTGACATCAAACACGAGTTTATTGGAACATACAGGCAGGAAGGCAGGAAAACAGGAGCACACATCGGGTAACATCAAACATCGACTGACAAAGACAGACTGAATAAGATCGAACTAAATAGACAGAGGAATCAAACTAAATGGAGTGCAAACAGGTGAAAATGATGACGAACAGACGAGGAACAGGTGGCTGATGAGGGAGTGAGATCAGGAGAGGAAACAAAAGGATCCGGGGAAGCGTGGTGCAGATGACGAGACAAACAGGTGAAGACGAAGACTGTGACAGCTACAGAGTTTTTTCAGGATTTCCTGAATTGGTAATTTTATGAAATTACATCAAATTTGATGCGTATTACCTATTGTTACACTAAATGGCCAATTATACTGACACCTACTGGCATGCGTCAGTGCAGAATCTTGGAAAAATAAAATGTAATGTATTTGAATGTTAAAGCAGTGCTCAGTAAGACTGGGAACTTCTTTGCTGTTTTCTCGCAGGTTTCTCTCTTAAGCTCCCCCTACAGTTTCGGAGTATATATATATATATGAGAAAACTGTCGTAAACTCGCTGTCAACTCCCCCCCCCCCATCTCGTTCAGGCCATGAGCATTTGTTTTCAGAGAAGCCGGCGAACATAGGCGAACGACAGGGTCAATTTTGTCCCCACCACTTTTGAAACATCTCGCGGCACAGATGTACCAATGCAAATAGAACATCTCCAGTTAACAGCATTTGTTTCATTTGTTTGTTAAATAACAGGCGATCTAGCACTGAAATGTGTTACCTTCTCTCAGAAACGCGCTTCAATCTGTGGCGGAGATTCTTTCCGGTGAAATCACAAATCAAAATGCACACAAACGTGTCCCTTTTTCTCATGGGTTCTAATTCTGCTCTCGTATATTTTTTCCTCCTTATCAAAACATATAAAACCACTGATAAACATTATATCAATTCAACCACTGATAAAAATTATTGGTTTTGATGAGGGGAAAAAAAAAGTATTTGAGTGCAGAATTCTACCTCTGGACGGACCATCACTGTACATGCTATCAAGGGCGTATATTTTCTATATACTCACTATACTCGGACATTGTGCTTATTTATATTTATGTGCATCAGGAAGCTACAGGATAATCGTCTTTCAAAACATGACCTACTCAAAAGAGAAAAAAAGAATGAATGCGTTATTGTAGCCTACCCAGCACTTTTGAAAATGCCCTTCTGAATGCGTCTCTGTTCTCAGCACATTTCAAACCAAACTGACGCCCGAGCCATGTCCACTGAGGTATGATTCTCAGAACAATATTATTCAAATGTTAAGAGAGTGTATATGTTTATTGTGTTACCAAACGTAATCAGTAACATTATGGTTAAAAATCAATACTATAAGAAATATTTCCGCTATTTATTTATTTTTAGTTTAGCCTATAGCTACTTAGATTATGCATTATCAAAATAAATGTTACGTTACATTCTTCTATCATTTTTCTGGTGATCCGAGTTGTCTATCGTAACGATTGACCAAAGAAAGTCAAACACGTTTAATTTGTTTATTACAAGTTTGTTTATTTTATAATTGAAGCTGGAGACCGGTGGTACTGGTGGTCTGGAGTGCCCCTTACTCGGAGTTGATGACACTTGCCAACGCTTGTAGCTAAAAAGGAAAAAGAAAATGTATCAATCTTTTATCAACATCATTTATACACAAGGTCAAACTAGGACAGAGTTGCATGTGTGAAGTTGCAATGCAATTTTTCGTTTATTTATAGTTCTGTTTGTGTAAATGTGATTAAATAATTATAAAAAGTTGCATTATTAGCTAGCAGCTCTCGTGTCGGTTTATGCATTATATATCAAGTCAGCACAGTATATAACGTTACTAATTCTGAGGCTGACGACAAGCTAAACTAATGCATAATTTGTAGAATTTCATATCGATTTATAGGCGATCTGAGAAACACAAATAAACCCTTATAGAGGAACGGACAAAACACTAACTTACAGAAAACAAGCAAGTTTGTTTGTTAATGAAAATGCTAACATCTAAGGTACAGTATCTGACGTACTAGTAAGCCGGTAACAGACAGCGAGCATAATAAAAAAAACAAAAAAACAAACAGACAATAGCAAACATCCCGACTCACGAGGTCACAATTACAAGAACTACAAACCTTACACACAATTTATTATAAAGATACTTACAAGTGCAACAGCTAGAAGGCCAGGTCAGCATCGGTTTTGCAGGCTTTGCTTTCTTTCAGTTCTCTCTATTCTGAAAAAGACGGTCTGTTTTCTCTTTCTTTGTTCCTCTGATAAACACTTCCGAGCTTTCTTCTTCTTCTTTTACATCAGCCATCACGAAAACTTGAAGAACTCAATATCTAGCGTTACCTTTTTCTTATAGCTAGCCGGCTCCTGGATGGATGGGGACGTGTACGCATGCGTGTGCTCGTATAGTGCCGTAAAGCAATTAGTTACATCGCGAGACCTTAAATCTCACGATACTTCCTAACACTGAGGCCGGCGGGGCGCCGGCCCAAAGTTGCAAGGGTGGTTTTGCGGCTCACAGGCACCAGGGGGGTGCGAGACGATCACCATTCAACACAAAATCAGTAATATAAACATTACAATGACTCCAAAGCTGTTCAGTTAAGGTAAAAAAAGTTACTTAGTTCTGCTTTAAAGTATTATTCATTGTGAGCTATTGTAGATTTACTTTGTGGCTTTTCTAGAATAGGCAATTTGTAAGATTGTGAGATAAACAGTTGGACTGATATTATAAAAGATTCACTGCCAATCAAGTAGATGTGATCCAAATAACATGTTTGAAAATATATTACTGAGTTTAATGTTGTCTGTCTTTAGTTAGATCCTTCAAGTAAATATTATAAATTCCATCAAGTTATTTATTTTGCAGTAATGTTTGTCTGCATTACACTTCGAATATGAGTCTGCATCAGTTAAACCAGTATAATTTGAGTATAAGTTGGCATTAAATACAAGTATTTTATGAGAATAGTAACTGTAAAGATATTATAGCATGTAATTGAATATAGATATAAGACATTTCTTATAGGATAAAGAAATGACAGTAAAACTGAATGTGTGTGTCTTTAGAACATTTCTCTTATCTACCAACTTTCAGATTTTTTTTTATTTCTTAATATATTCATTTTTGATGTGGAGATTCAAAGTTATATTATGTATATCATGGATGGATTCACTATATTTTTTTCTTTGTGGTCAATTTACATGTTTGTGCAAAAGACCATATTGAGCAAATTATTATGCAAGAAATGAAAATGGTGAAAAACACCATATTTTACCTCCTAATGTCAGTATAATCAAAAGAGGGTTATGCAATCTGTAGTTTCAATTTCATTGTGGTTTCAGATCTATGGTTATTTTTTTGTTTTATTTTTGAGATTCAGACCATGATTGATTGTCGATTGTCTTTGGTTTTTACTGCATTTCCATTATGTATAATACAATGTTTATTTTAAAGCAGAAATACCATGCATGTTAAAGGATAGTTCAGTTTTTAAAAAAGTCTTCCTGATAATTTACTCAGCAACATGTCATCCAAGATGACTGTGTCTTTCTTTCGTCAGTGGAAAAGAAATTAAGGTTTTTAATGAAAACGTTACAAGATTTTTCTCCATATAATGGACTTCAGTGGGAACCAGACAGTTCAAGTTCCAAAAGAAACTTTTGGTACTTGCAAAGTTCTTCAAAGGGCTTTAAACAATTCCAGACGATAAATAAGGTTCTTATCAAGCGAAACGATCGTTCATTTTCTTTTAAAAAATAACAAAGTTTAAGTTTTATAAGATTATATGGTCGCCTTGCTCTGTTCTGTGGTGTACATTCGTGACTCTCCTGTTCGAACTCATTCAACAAAATGAACAAATATTTTTCCGAATCAATTCGTTCGTTTCTTTTGCCGAATGAGTCAAATGACTTGGAAAAAGATTTGTTCATCTTGATGAACAAGTTCGACCAGGAGTGCGTTACAGAAAAGAGCAAGGCAAGCGTTTGAGCTTATAAAACTTAAACTTTGTTATTTATTTATAAAACGAGCGATCGTTTCGTTGGATAAGACCCTTATTCATTGTCTAGAATCGTTTAAAGCCCTTTGAACAAGTTTACAGTTTATACTTAAAGTCAGCATGAAATCATATTTGACAAATCTTCATTTTATTTGTAATATTGTAGTGTTTATTATAAATGATTTATCCTTGCACTTTATTTTTTTTTTAAATTCATATACCCTGTAAATCTTTAATCAAATTCATTACCCTTCCCTCCCCCTTCAAAAAGACCTCTCTGTCTTTTGGTCATGTGGAATGGCAAAAGGTTGCGGCCAGATCTGATTAAGGTGCGGCTATTGGTGCACCATCTCTCAGAGAATCGCATTCAAATTGTTTGCAACGCCCAACCTCCAACGATCCAATCAATTCCTGAAGGATGATATTTGGCCCTGCCTTACATTTTTTTCTAATTTCAGAAGCCATTTTTTTATATACGTCACGACAAGGAAAAAATGACAATCTCAACTTTTTTCATGCCGACTTTAAAGTTTCTTTTGGAACTTGAATCGTTTGGTTCCCATTAAAGTCCATTATATGGAGAAAAATCCTGGAATGTTTTCATCAAAAACCTTCATTTCTTTTTGACTGAAAAAAGAATGACATGAAAATCTTGGATGACATGGGGGTGAGTATATTATCAGCAAAAGTTTTTTCAAAAGTGAACTACTTCTTTAATGTTGTATTCTTTCTGTGCAATTTTTTTCTAGTTTGTTTAGGTATTATGATCAGATGGAGTGTCTTGTCTTAATAATTAACATTTAATAACAATGTAGTTATGTTGTTTTAACATTGAAACATTTTATAATTAAATTAACTTAATGCATGTATTTAAGTTTTGTGTATTAAAAATCATTTTATTTTATAAAATAATAAAAAATATAATGTAAATTATCATTTGTTTATCAAATTTAACACTTGTATTTAAAAGTTTTTTTTAATATGTAGTTTATTTACTACAATGCAATGAATAACTTAATTGTCTTATTGTGTTTGTTCTGTGGACAGATGCCACGCACAAAGCAAGCTCGGCGTTCCGAGGCAGCAAAGAAGAGAATCGCGGACCGGATGGCTCCTGATCCTGCAGAGGTTGTGCCACCTCTTAAAAAAATGGCACAAATAACGGAACGTTGTGTTCATCACAACGTGTCAAAAAAAACTGATCTAAATGAGTTTCTGAAAAAATCTGATCTAAATGACTTTCTGAAAAGATCTGATCTTAATGAGTTTCAGAAAAAACCTGATGTTGATGAGTTTCTGAAAAAACCTGAACTTGACAATTTTCCTGGGAAACCTTTCTCTAACCTAACTGAAAAAAGACCATGTTCTCTGACAACGACTGGAAATAAAACAACTGACATGGCGAACAATGATTTTTCTGATTTGTGTCCACAGAAATCTTTCATCAGAGGCTCTTTCCATCAGGCAGCGAAGTGTTTTGGCATCAATAGTGGCAGGCAGTGTGCAGCAAACAGTTTAACTGCAATTTTGATGTGTAAGGTTAAAAGTGTGTTGCGATGGACTCCAAGTCACCTGAATGATGTTCTGATGCTTGGAGATAAGCTGTACAGTGCAATGAGAGATGCTGGAAAAATCCACGATCTTTCAGATGGCTACATACAAGTTGCTGAGCTGCCTAACACACACACACTGAATAATTGGTGTTTTTCAATAAAGTATGGACAATCATTTTCAGGGTTGTTTGGTCTCTATGAATATGATGAATGTCTGCAAGGCTTTGCCATGTCACTTGATGAAGCATTAAATCAAACATTCCAGAGTTATGATGCATGTTTGGTAAACATTAGACAAACCATATGTGCAGCTGTCAGACAAGGTTCATGGTACGCAGTGATTGATTCACATGCACGACTCAGTGATGGAACAGTTTCCAATTGTGGTAAAAGTGTAGTGGTTTACCATTGCAGCATAGACTCTTTGGTAATTCATTTCAGGAGACTTGGTGCATCTTTGAACGCATATAATCATCCATTTGAGGTAACTGGTGTCCAAGCAAATATTGATAAGCACATTCAGCATGATCGATTGGTGAGGCAGGACAATACTGATGCAGAAAGAGTGAGTAAAGGTGCAGACTCGGAAGTGGCAAGTTGCAGTTACTCTTTGACTGATTTTATAAGCACAGATCAAATGCTTGTAAATGAACCATGTTCACATGAGAGCACAGGGAAGTATTTTGATTGCCCAAGCAATGAAAATGCATCTGAGGTTGAACTTGTTTTACAAAATGACTGTGTTTCTTTGACTGACATCATAAGCAGAGATCAAGCTGTGGATGAAACATGTACACAAAAGAAAACAATGTATTTATGTCCAAGAAGTGAAAGCACAGCTGATGTTGAATTTATTTCACAAACTGACAGTGTTTATCATTTCAGTCCATTAACATTACAGCAACAAAAAAAGAATTTGCTCGAAGCTGAACATTGTACATGTTGTAAAAGATCAAAACAATCCAGATGAGATTGTTCAAATGGCTGAGCCATGTGAAACTAAAGATATTGTAGGTGATGGAAACTGCTTTTTCAGATCAATAGCTTACTCTGTTACTGGAAGTGAACGAGAACACAGAAAAGTGAGACGTGCTGTTGTAACACACATCCTCCAGAATGAAGGAAGGTACAGTCAGTATCTCAGACAAGGACACTCTTCTGTTGCAAACTACATTGACAGTTCAAGAATGAAGTATGTCGCAACTTGGGCAACAGAGCTGGAAATACAAGCAACCAGTGATTTAATTGGTGTGGACATATTTACATTCAGTGAAGAGAAATGGCTTAAATATTCACCCTTAGCTGTCTCATCAAATAGACATAGCTTCCAATTCAATGGTATTTACTTGAAACATGTAAATAGCTGTCACTATGAAGTTGTTGTATGTGTAAAAAGAAGAGAGGGTAGCTGTGTTTCCATTTGTAGATCTTCATTTGAAAATTCAAAGTTTCAAAAATCGTTAAATGCTAGCTCAGACCCACGTGCACTGTATAGAAAGAGAGTCCAATACAGCAGTAATCATGACTTAAAACAGAGGAAAAAAATCGATGTAAACGAAAGATATAAAAATGATGTAACTTACAAAAGGAAATTAATGACATCCAGCACTGAGAAGTACAATAAAAATGAACAGTTTAGAAAAAAACTAAAAAAAGACAGCAGAGAAAAATACAGCGACAATACGGAGCACAGAGAGGCTGTGAAAAAGTACAGTGTTGACAAATATAGCGAAAATACGGAGCACAGACAGGCTGTGAAAAAGTATAGTGTTGACAAATATAGCAACAATGAAGTACACAAAAAAATGGTGATAGATTACAACAAACAGAAATATAAAAACGATATTAGTTTTGCGAATAGTATTAAAATCAGAAATGCTGAAACTCGGTGTGAGGCACAAATGAAAAGGAAAGAGATTGACTGTGTGATTGAACAATTTAGAGACAAAATATCTACTGGCCCTGATTATGTGTGTTCAGTTTGTCATCGTTGCTGCTTTAAAATGCAGGTCAAACACTGTGAAATAAATAAATATGTACAAAAATCAGTCCAAGCTGGCTATATTGCAGACAAATGTATAACACTGAATTATTTACATAACTGTAATAAAGGCTGCAGTGATGACTGTATTTATAAAAATACTCCGGCTGGATCTCTGTGGATTTGCCACACATGTGATAGAAAGATCAGTGAAGGAAAAATGCCCGCTGCAAGTGTAGCAAATAATCTCGCCCTGGATCCAATTCCTGTTGAATTGAGTTGTTTAAACTCTCTTGAAACACACCTAATAGCAAAGCATATTCCATTTATGAAGATGCTGGCATTACCAAGAGGTGGACAAAATGGCGTACACGGTCCAGTGACTTGTGTTCCATCTAATGTTACAGATGTGGTGAATGTTTTACCAAGATCAGAAAATGATGATTTAATGATACGAGTAAAACTTAAGAGGAAATTAACATACAAAGGACATTATGAATATAAATTTGTGCACACTGATCATGTCAAAACTGCTTTGGCATACCTAAAAGAAAATAACAAATGGTATACAGATGTAGAGTACAATGAAACTTGGATTAATCCCCTGAGTAAAACAGAAGAACAGGTTAATGATGCAAGTGATAACAATGGACAAGATTCGGTTGGATGTCAGGACATGTGTGTCGATAAAGAGTACAATATTGAGAATGAAGATGAAGAGATCACTGATGAAACACTTCATGATCGACAGCAACACGGTTTATTTATGGATTCATGTTTACAGCCAGTGGATTTTGCACAAGAGGTTTTAGACCAACATTTTGATGGAATTATGTCACTTGCACCAGCAGAGGGCAATAATCCAGTGAGAATGTTAATGGATGAAACTAACGAAGCTAAATGTTTTCCAGTTCTCTTCCCAAAAGGAACAGGAACATTTCATGATCAACGACCTGAAAAATTAACATTGTCTAAATATTTAAATAATAGAATCCTAAATGCAGATGGACGTTTTGCTCAAAACCTTGACTACATATTTTACGGACAATATTTGTCTGAGCTTAATCAAGTTATCTCGAATGTATCTATTGCTTTGAGGAAAGGCCATGACAACAGAAACAAAACAAAAATCACTGCTGAAATGCTGACAAACAAAGAGTCATTGCAAAAGATTTTAAATTTTGATCAGGGTTATAAATTTTTGAAACCGGTGAGAGGGAGTCCTGTTTTTTGGCAAAGTGTTCAAAAAGATTTGTTTGCAATGGTGAGACAATTAGGTATACCAACATGGTTTTGCTCATTTTCATCAGCAGACTTGCGATGGCCAGAGCTAATGCAATCTATTGTGAAACAAGAGGGCTGTGAAACTCCTATTGATGAACTGGACTGGTCTGATAGATGTGGGATGCTTAAACGTAATCCTGTTATTGCTGCCAGAATGTTTGATCATCGATTTCATTGCTTTCTTAAAGATGTGATCATGTCGCCTGCCCAACCAATTGGAAAAATAATAGATTATTTCTATCGAATAGAATTTCAACAGCGTGGGTCCCCTCACACACATTGTCTCTTTTGGGTTGAAAATGCAGCTCAAGTGGACAGAGATGATGATGATGAAGTCGTAGCATTTGTTGATCAATACGTCACTTGTGAAATGCCACCTGAACAGCAGGAAGAAATGCATGAAATTGTGAGCACAGTCCAACAACACAGCAAAAGACATTCAAAAACATGTAAAAAGAAAGGAACTGTTTGTAGATTCAACTTTCCACGTCCACCAAGCAAAAATACTTTCATTACAAGAAGCAGCAAGAGTGATAAGGATGAAAAAGAAACTGATGATGAAAATAATGAGGGTAAATGTAAAAAGACAAACAACTGTCAACAAATATCAAAAGAGCTAGCTGAAGCTATAATGAAAAAAGTGAGAGAATGTTTGTTGAATAGTGATGCTGTCTTTGACTCAGTTGACTCTATGTTTGCATCTATTGGTATAAATCAAGAGATATTTGAAATGGCTTACAATAAAATGACAAAGAAAACCAGTGTTGTGTTGAAAAGAAAGCCAAATGATGTATGGGTGAATCAATATAACCCTGATCTTTTACGATGCTGGAATGCAAACATGGACATACAGTTTGTTGTTGACGCTTACTCATGTATTGTATATATCATTTCATATATTTCCAAAGCTGAGAGAGAAATGGGATTGCTGCTGGCTAATGCTCAAAAAGAAGCACACAATCAAGGTAATATGGATGCTAAACAAGCTTGCTTTAGAACAACATGGACCAATGGAAGATGCTTGGGCCCAAATCTGTCCAGAAGCAGAACTTGAACGTCTTGAATGTCTGGAGAGCATGAAAGATCAAATAGAAACAGAAGAAGATGATGATATCATACCTGATCTATTACCAAATGTGGGTACTTCCAAAATAGAAAACAATCCGTCTGCTATGAAAAAGCAAGATGCCATGGATTTACTGCGTTCTTTGAATGAAAAGCAGTCACAAATATTTTACAAAGTGCGGCAATGGTGTTTAGCAAAAGTGCAAGGTGAAAACCCAGATCCATTTCATGTGTTCATATCTGGTCCAGGTGGTGTTGGAAAGTCAGTACTGATTAAAGCAATCTATTATGAAGCCTCTCGAATACTTTCAAGGTTAACAGAAAACCCAGATGAGACACATGTGCTATTAACCGCTCCTACCGGTGTGTCAGCCTACCAGATTAACGGGTCTACCATACATTCCAGCCTCAGCATCGGAATAAATGCTTCACTGCCATATCAGCCACTTGGAGATGAAAAAATTAATTCATTGAGAGCCAAATTAGGAAAACTGCAAATATTAATAATTGATGAAATTTCAATGGTTGATCATAAACTTCTAGCATACATTCATGGAAGGTTGAGACAAATCAAACAAACAGGTGATTACTCTGCATTTGGAAAAGTCTCTGTCATAGCAGTTGGAGATTTTTATCAGCTGTCTCCTGTGAAAGGAAAACCCCTTTACACCGAACCAGTGAACAGTGTGAATCTGTGGGAAACTAACTTCAGCTTTGTTGAACTTACAGAGATTATGCGCCAGAAGGATAAACAGTTTGCAGAATTATTAAATCGTTTAAGGCAACGTAAGAAGGGTGACGTAATGCTTGAAAAAGATATTGCTATGCTTAAATCATGTGAAACAGGTGATGGTGATGAGACTACAGATATTCATATTTATGCAACTAATAGTGAGGTTGATCAACATAACCTAAAAATGTTGCACAAAATATGCTCTGACACAGTTACTGTGAACGCCCAGGATTTTGAGAGAAATGCTAAAACTGGCCGAATGGAAAAAAAGGATGGGTTTCATCTCAGAGTTCACAACAGTTCTTTGGAAAAATCCCTTACATTAGCGATCAACGCTCGAATAATGCTGCTGAAAAACATAAATTTATCGGATTGTTTACTGAACGGAATCTTTGGAACACTACAACATTTCTGTTATGAAAATGATGAAATATTTCCATCAAAAATATACATTGAATTTGATGATGAACGAGCTGGCAAAGAAGCTAGAGGTAAAAATCCATGTTTAATACCTGGTCTGGAGAAAAGCACACCAATCGAGCCTGAAGAAGAAAAAGTGACAAGCAGTGGTGGTGTCAGAAGACAGTTTCCTTTGAAATTAGCATGGGCTTCCTCAGTTCACAAAGTACAAGGTCTGACAGTGAACAAAGCTGTTGTTTCATTGAAAAAGATATTTGCTCCAGGACAAGCGTATGTAGCATTAAGTCGAGTGACCTCTCTTGATGGACTTATAATAGAAGATTTCAAAGAAAATTCTATTTTTGCAAAAGACAACATTGATGAAGCTCTACAGAGAATGCCCCCATTCATTGATCCATGTGAAACCACAGAAAATGTCAAATTTCAAATGATGTTACACAATGTCCAAGGGCTCATTCCACATATTTCAGATATTCGGAAAGATAACAGATATTGTCAGGCAGATGTGATTTGTGTAACAGAGACATGGCTAAAACCAAACGATTTGGAGAACGATATCAGTCTTTCTGGATACCATTTCCATGACAAACCACGAAGTTTTGCATATGACACAAGTGAAGACGTTTTTTCTAAACTAAAAGAGGAAAATCATGGGGGAGTTGGCATTTATCACAGACAGAATTTAAAAGCTACTTTAATTGATTTACAATGTATAAACATTGAATGTATAATGTGTAATCTACGAGACTTAAACACAACTATGGCAGTCGTGTACAGACCATCATCATATAACATACCAGTCTTTAGAGAGAACTTGATTACCTTAATTAATCAAATAAACTCCTTACCAGGTGGCAAAATAATTCTGGGAGATTTCAATGAAAACATTTTCAGTAAATCAACTATTCATGATCTCATGCACCATTTTGGATTCACACAAATAGTTGAAAATGCAACAACTGAAAATGGCACATTAATTGACCATATATATGTTAAAGATATTGACTTGGATAAAATAAAGATTGGCATAATGCCAACATACTTCAGCTATCATGACTGCGTTGTGCTGAAGTGGCTGTTTTAATACAACGTCCATCTAAGGGGGGGGGGGGGATGCAGAGGTGGATGCTGAACACTGGACGGCCTCTGTGGGAATTCATGCTGCCTTCACATGCTATCGGAATTAGTGTAAATAAATTTTCTTATTTGCAAATTTAACATGAACAAACTATATAATAAAACTTTTCAATAACAAAATATTGATCACAAAGATTTACAAACTAAATAGGCAAGAATCACCCTGCCTTCATTCAAAAACCTAACCTTTCTGAAGAACAAAACACATGAACATGTCAAACTTATAATCATGATTTAAGGAGTCAGGAAAAGGACATTTCCGATAGCACGTGAAGGCAGCATTAGTCAATGGGATTGTTAGTGGGTGTTAAGGCAATTTTTCCATATTCCTGTTGAATTATCACAATTAACTGCTAATATTTTATTATTTAAACATACATGTCAATAAAAATAACAATTATAAAATAAACATTCAATGGCCTTAACACCCACACATTAATTTATTAATTTTCATTCATTCATTCATTCATTCATTCATTCATTCTTTTTATTTATTTCTTTGATGTGTTTTATTGTTTAAAATCTCTGTATAATGTCCTTTTATAATGAATTTGTATGGAGACTTGCATCATACAGTATATCATACAGGCAGCATTTATAATGAAGTACTTACAACAAAGTGTGCTACAAGAAATTAAACAAATTCTTTGCAGCAGAAAGAGAAAAAATAAAGGTTAGACTATTTTGATCTTTTAAATTAGTTATAACTGTTATTATATTTACATAATATGCCTATAATAAAATAAACAGTTGCTTTAAACACAATGTTTCATAAGTACAAAATTAACTTGTTGTCTTTAGGTACATAAAATGTCTTATGCTGCTCTGATGACAAGATCATCTTCATTATTGGGACAATAATCAACTCATGAACCAGCTGAAGAATCTATTCAATGCAAATCAAGGAATCAGTTTGACTGCAGAAAAACAATGTCCAGATCATCACACCACCATCACCATCGTGGACTATTGACTCAAGGCACGTCATTGATTCCTGCTCTTTGTATCAAATATGGACCCAACATCTGTGTGACTCAGTTCAGCATTCAGATCATCAAACCATCACCACCATTGTGGAGTACACCTGTGTGGCTCAGTTCACCACAACAAATTCTCATCCCAAGGCGTCATCTATCTCACACTTTGGACCATGCTTAAACATCCGACGCTTTAGGCACCCTTATTCAGCACCAATTCAGATTCATCACAATACGAGGTAAATTCTTCCACTGTTCATTTTTTTAACTTTAATCTCATTACAGTTTTTATTGTGGAGTACACCTGTGTGGCTCAGTTCACCACAACAAATTTTCATCCCAAGGCGTCATCTATCTCACACTTTGGACCATGCTTAAACATCCGACGCTTTAGGCACCCTTATTCAGCACCAATTCAGATTCATCACAATACGAGGTAAATTCTTCCACTGTTCATTTTTTTAACTTTAATCTCATTACAGTTTTAGCTTTCGGTTCATGTCTCTCAGAAGAGGAAATCAACATAATCTAGTCATTTTGCATTGCCATGTGTTGCTCATACTGAAATGCTGACCATTCTGAAATGCTTATCACAGTTGTATCTGACAAAGGTTTTTTTTTGTTTGATAGAGGCCAGTGTTGTCTGTCATTAAGGGTATTTTGGTGGTGTTGCCCTGCATGGACTGAAGCCCTTACCACCGTATCATCTCTGAAGATTGGTATATGAGCTTATCACCCACTGAATAATTGTCATTGGATGAGCTAGATTATGTCATGTCAAAAGATCTACAGTCTCCACTGGATCAGCCAAATTACAGCAAATCTTCATTTCTGCTGGTTCAGCTCAGTCATTAGATGTCTTTGTGGCCACTGCTTCAGTCCAGTCCCAAGTCATCTTCATCACAGCTGGTCCTGCCCACCTTCAAATGTGTTTTGCAGCAGCTGATCACAGTCATCTCCAAGTCTCCTTCATTATCATCTCAGCCTGTATTTACTCTGTTCACAACTACACTTATGTCCAATCTAGCTGATAGTTCCACCCTGGCTCTTACCTCCACCAGTTATGTTGTGGTCCATCATCCTGGATCTCCTCTAAATCATCCTTTGCCTCCTCCCTCCATCACATCCTGCCTGGCTTCTACGTCTATCATCTCCACTGTGTCGTTTCATTTAGACAGATCCTGGGTCTCATTGGTCTTCATCTGCTCAATGCCAACTTCTGTTACCTCTGTTGAAAATTGTGTTGCACGAACACACAATTGTTGTTGATGTGGGTTGAAACTTATGTTACAATATATTCTGTGTACTTCCATTATCATGGTCGGCTTTCCTTTCCCTATCACTACTTACCCAGCTTCTTGTGTGGTGTTAAGTTATTATTTTTATTTTATGTAGCCCTACACTTTGGCTACCCTACCACATTACCTTACTTCCAACACTGCTGTATCATGCATGTTTACCTGAACACCTTGTTTAACTGTTCAGACATGAGTGTTAAAGATTGGAGTCAAATTCTTTAGGAGTGTGCACTTCTCTTTGACTTTTTATTGCCTCTTCAATGTACTACTTAACAACTATATGTTTTTTTATTGAATATGTTATTTTTGCTTTCAAAATGTTTTTTTCTTATTCACTGCATTCAAAATGAATGAATGAATGAATTAATGGTTTATTTTTTACTTTTTATTATATTCTGTAATTTCACATTTAATGTGGACTTCTCTTTTTAGTCTTTAATGCTCAAATTTCATATTTTAAAACTTTACAATTATGGGTTTTCATTTATTATAGGATTATTTAAAAAAAATCTGTAACACAAACATACACTTAAATATGCAACACATTTAAATTAAATTAATGAATTAAATAATTGTTTGTAACTATTTCATAAGGCTTTTTTCATATGCATTGTTTTTTATAATTGATTTTATGTAATTAATATTGATCTATGACTTTTGGTTTGATTCAATGTACCTTTTTTAAATGGCACATTTTTCATACTCTAATAAATGTGCTAACACATTGTTGTACATACATATATTTGAAATAAAATATTTTTACTTCCTTTTTAATTTCTATAGAGGCACCTATTGCCTGATTTGTATGAAATTTTGCATGCTTGTTTAGAGTCATGTCATATCTTTCCTTGCGGGCTGGAAAACACCATTATGTGATTTCTGAAATGATCTGTTGAAATGTGGCTGAAAAAGAATACGCTAAAACACATAGAGAAAGGAGAAGCTTAAACAATTATACTTGATACACACAATTGTGTGCATGTTTACACACACACACACACACACACACACACACACACACACAGTGTGAAACTCGCTACTGGCCATTATGAATGCCTGTTTGTGTGGAAATGTGAGACAATGGCAAGTGCACAAACGCGCAGCATCAACGTTAGACTGTATTCTCGTCTCTCCAAATATTTCGACTTTAATCTCGAAATTTTTTGACTTTTTTTTTTACAGATTTTTTATTTTTATATATATATATATATATATATATATATATATTTTTTTTTTTACAGATTTTTCTTTTTTGGCTGCGGTTCAAGGCTTCCGTAATTTTTTTTTTTTAGCATTTTTCATTACAAATTTTATTATGAATTAGAAGAAAATACAACTGTACAAAACTATTTACAATCATCATAAAGATGAAAAAACTTAAACAAGTAAAGAATAAATTATTATATAAGTAATAAAAAAACTCTGTGTGGTAAAAAAAACAAATATGGTAAATAAAAAAAGCACTATTTGTAATGGCCTATTCGTCCAGCCATTCAAAGGCCAGGCCCTCTCCTTGGAAAGAATGTCTCCTGACTCCATAATCATATTTGATTTGAGTCCCCACACGAATGTCCCTTATAGCCTTGAACAGGATGATATCCTGGTCCTGCCCATGTACCTTGAGTTTACAGTGGAAACGCTTAATGTTAGGGTTCCTCCGGGAATGGTTGATCAGTCTTCCTAAGGTTTATTTTGTGAGTCTGGCATGAGCAAGGGGAGGTCTGTGCATCAATGCAGCTCTTTTCCTCCAGATTTAAAAAAGAAAACGTATCCAGGCTCATTGTGCTGGCTCTCCACATTGGCCCTTCCTTCTGCAGCTGTGACTACCTTGCCATGGTTGTCACAAAGGATTTCATCTTTTGCAAAGTTTGGGGTTGTGACGACCAGGGTGCGATTTGTGAAAAAAACAGAGGGGGGGATGTTTTGAAAAAAAAAATTCATAAAAAAATTCATGAACTTCATCACTGCATTTGCAGGAAAAAAAATTCTTAATAACTCATGAAGTATCCTAACGCAATATTTTTAATAGCTTCCCACACATATATGAACTGTGATCGTGCACAACGAAAAAACATGCAATAAATCAATAGATTAATAGTGGTCCACTCCGTGTTTTATATATCTCCCACCGCTAGAGGTTCTCTGGAGCGGTGAACGGTTACATACTCCAAGCGCGGCAGTGTTCTGATGACGCCGTTGTAGCGCGACACGCGCAGCTGAAGACCAGATGGAGGGGATCGTAGATGCACCATGCAGGAAATAAACAAAGTCTTTGCGAGCGCTTCTGTGACAGTACCGGGGTCGGCGCAAAAGTCCAAGCTGTCTTATGGCTGAGATGCAAGTTGGAGTAGTGTTGCAGTTGAGACTCAGCAGTTGTGAAATGGAATATTTCAACATCATGCCGGACGCTAGTGGCGTCAGCAGAGTGTTTACATCAAAGAGCGGCAGCAGGTACGTTGCAAAGCACCCAGCAAAAAAGATTGTTGTAGTACAGAGAGGTAGGAAACTTGCAAGGGGCAAAAGAGCATCTAATTAAAAACACTTTCTTAAAATACACTAATATCTGAATGGAGAAGCGGCGAACAGACAGCGCCAGCGTCCTCTCCCTCTCCCTGAGCAGTCCTCCTGAGCAGATGCATAGAAAAGTTTATGCATAGAATAAACATCACAATCTGATTTTCTGTTTCTATGATGACAAGCAGAGCTGGGTAGAGGCTAATTTATATCAGCCTCTCCTGAACCAGGGATTGATTGCAAAGTTAAACCACAATAGAAACAGTTTTACTGCTGCTGTTACGTTAAAGTTATAATGTTAACGTTACATCGCGATGACCTACAGTGAAATGATAGAAAAGACAGATGCATTATCTATGTTTGTTAATTCGCCTCATTTGCGCCGCAGAACCTCTAGACGCGCGAAAACGCGTCTTTACATTGAATTAACATTGAAATCACTCGCGCCAGATGTTCAAGAGTGAGTGACTAATCAAAAAAACCTTTGCTTTAGTCTCAGTTGAGTGAAACACCGTGTATATAACTTCGGCCATTCTCAGTGACTGGAGTGGACACTACAGTGTACTGCGGAGCTTACAGAGACGATCACCATCAGCTCTGTCTCCTGCCACTATGGAATTACTCAACACACAATCCCTTACCAATAAATCGCTGCTTATCCATGACCACATCCTGGATAGAGGACTAGACTTCATGTGCCTAGTGGAAACTTGGCATAAAACAGGCGATCACTCAGTACTCAATGAAGCTTGCCCTCAGGGTTATGTCTATATGGAAAAATCACGCAGCTCTGGACGTGGGGGTGGTTTGGCCGTAATCTATCGGGATGAACTGAAACTCTCTCCCTTGCCACTCCCCGATCTGACCTCAATGGAATGTTTAGCCTTCAAATGCAAACCTCCATACTCCATGACAGTGCTTCTCGTATACCGTCCCCCCAAACCACACTCCTCATTTCTCCCTGAAATACATGACCTACTTACATCATTTTGTTCCATGTCAAGCAGGATTGTTATTCTTGGTGATTTTAATATTCATATTGACAAACCCTCCTGTCATCTTGCAACAGAGTTCATGAGTCTGATCGATTGTCTTGGTCTCCATCAACATGTAAAGGTTCCTACTCACACCAAGGGCCACACCTTAGATCTTGTCATTACTGACACGGCCCCTATAAACAACCTGGTGGTGAAAGATCTGGGTGTGTCTGATCACAAGTTGGTCTCTATGGCCCTTACATTCTCACTGCCCATCATTACACTGTAGATCTAAAAAAACTTCTTTTACTTTCCCCATGAAAAGAGACACCAGTGATTTTGCCAAGAGATCTCTCGAATTTATTTATAATATTTATAAGACATAGGAGGAAGAGAAACAGAGGTCTTCATTCTGCATCGTTACCATCTCTTCCTACTTTTTGAACAAAGGGTCTCAGTCTTTATACCACTGACCAAGAAAAAACTGCATCACCATAGTAACACATACCTATGACCACAAGAACATGTGGTTTCCATTTACTATGGAATGTATATCGTTTCCCTATACACTGCATAAACTTTCAGTCTCACTCCAACATACATTCACTCATACAGTTTAACTTATCCCAAAGTCTCCTAAAGTCTCTCTCTCTCCTACATCCTCAAAACATTATAATCACAAAATGCAAAGATTACAAATAATAATGTGTGTATACATGTAATAAAACAGATACATATTATGAATATTAATAAAAAATAATAATAGTACTAAAAACAACATTAAATGAAGAGATTGTGAATCTTCAGTCCCGCCTCTGGAACTACGGCCGTCAGTTCCACACCATCATCTCCAGGTGGCCAACCTATTGAAGTGATAGTGCTGAGGAGAAATAGTAGACCAAGACATAGACATAGAAGACAAAAGAATTGAAACAGAAAAGAAAAGAAATAACAAACAAAAACCCAACCCATGTTATGTCCCCGTATGCTATGTGTCATTTAACATCTATGTGTAAGCATTTAAAATGAACCCCAATCATCTAAGAAAAGAAAAACTAAAAAAGTCTTCTGCCCGTGCCTGGACTCATTAATTAATTAACTCGTTAATTAATTAACTCCTCCAGTTCCGAGCCAAAATAAGAAATTAAAATAAACGTTGATGTTAAAAGGGTCCTATCCCTTGGGGTTGTAAATCAGTAAGCGGGTGTTCATTGTTTGTGAGGTTGTGTTTTGTATGTAGTGTAAAACATAAAATCTCTTATTTCACACCATATTTCCCATTCTCGGTTCTATCCATTTTGTCTTTTATCAAGAATAACTTACAACCATCTCTAATTAATGTCAATGAACTTGATTCCTGAAATGGAAACAGAAAAACAATTAATCATCACTTTTCCCAGTATTTAAAAAAATGAATTCTTAGATTTGCTCAATCTTAAACCATAGGCCATCATCATTTTGTTATTCACTAAGCAAGGTTTAACTTGTGACCAATGATACCATCTATCTGTTCCTACACCCTTCCCTTTACAACATGCTTGACTATAACAAAACTGCCTAACTCAGGAATGTGTGGAATATCAGTAGTGGTGTGTTTTCATCCCATTGCTGTTGAATTCACTTTCTATTATTGTCTTTGGTAATTTTGTCCAGCATTGTGAAATAGCATCTTAATTTCTCTTGAAACAAAGTAGAGTCTCCTCCTGTTTCTGCAGGTGGCATAACATCAGGAAGTAGAACCATTGCTGTTCCAGTAATCAGTTACACATAATTCCTTCAATGAGCTGACGAACTTGTGCTTCAGTCCACGTCCTCCCTTGAGAGGTTTCATCATGGTTTTTCACAATGACTTGTTTAAAAGATGGACCTTGACCTTCTGCTCCACCTCCTTTAGCCCAACAGTCTTTTCATAAGTGTCCATGCTTTCCACAGTTGCTGCAAATCTTCAACCACCTCTCTATGTCCATGTTGTATTGAACTGTCGCCACTCCTCTTTGGTTTGGCTTGTTTCCTTCTTCCAGGTTTGACCTCATAGCCATCTCTAGACGGCCAGCCCATTGCATAATTTGGTCAAATGTTTCGCCTGGATTGACTCCAAGTGATAAGGCTTGTTGGTATTTAGAGCTAAAGCCATCCACAAGTGTGTCAGTGAATTGTACATCATCTCTGTCAGGTTGTTTCTTTGCACAGAGAGCCCATCTCTCATAAGCATTCCACTTACGCAGAGCATATTCATCTGGAGATTCATCATCCTTTTGCTTAATCAATGTCACTGATGTGAATGGAATTTTACCACTTCCCAAGATTTCTTGGATTTCTTTTCGAAATTCGTCTAATGTTTGCCAAAGACCCAGGTGTCTTTCCTGGCCATCAACCCCAAAGTCTACCCATTGGGCTGATGTTATCACTGCTGGCAAGCGTTCCCATCTGTCTCTTGGGATTTTAGCTTTCACAATGGTGTGAATGTCTTTTAGTGTCAGTTGATTTGCTTCAACCAGAGAGTCTAATTCTCGCCAAAACTCTGTGTTTGGATCTTGTCTCTTCAGAGGAGGTAAGGCTGAGAGAATGGCTTGTCGTTCTCCCGGAGTAAACGGTCTTTCTTCGGTCATCATCTCAGGTTGTGACTCTTCCCTTTTAATCACAGGTGAAGAAAATTCAGGACCAATCTTGTCAACTGTGGTCATGTTGTCATCCCTTGTCTCGTCACTCCAGTCAGATCCATAATTATGAGCCGGTGTACATCTCATCATGTCTCTGCTTGGCTGGGCTGATTTAGATCTCGTTATTATTGGAGCTGCTTGTGCAGATGCAATAAACATTTTGTCAACTGGACCTCCGTTTGATCTTGAAGCTTGAGGCTGCGTTAGAGGTTTAGATGAACTTGTGTATTGTTCAGGCAAAGGTGGACAAATCGGTTTGTAAGGTGGAGGCGTTACTGTTGTCGCAGATTTCACTGGTGCTTGTGAATATTTCCTTTCAGCTTCAGTTATTATATTTGTCCAATCTGGATCAAATAGATCATCACCGGTTGTGTTTTCCTTCTCTGGACATGTGATGATTTACTATGTATGTATGTGCGTCTATGTTCAGAAACTGCAGCCTATGTGATGCGTCTGTGTGTGTGCTCAGAGCTGCAGGCTGTCTGTATATGTATGTGTGTGTGCTCAGAGCTGCAGGCTGTGTGTGTGTATAGGTATGTGTGTGTGGGGCTCCCTGCCTCTCTCCCTCACCAACTGGATGTGTGTGTGTGAAGGTACAGGCAATTCTGAAGGGAGGGGCTGCTTCGCTCTCTTTCTCCCTCACTCACAGAACAAAAGAAAAAATTAAAGAAAAGTTAACTCTAATGCTTTTCAGTATTTTAGTTTTCTTTTTAAAACTCAAAAAGTTTTAAAAGGTTCCTTTTTCCCTTTCTTTTTAAATACTTTGGATTTTATCTCAGATTAATTTCTTTGGTATTAATTTTTTTTTCTTAAAGTTAACTCGGATCAGTCTCCTCAAATATTTGAACAGCTTTACGGTCAGGTTCAGAATGCCCACGATCCTAGCTAGTTACAAGGGCGCCTTTTATACTTGTATAACTCTAGCGTGTTACAATGTTTTAGGGATTACCCTGCCATCATTTTTAAACAGTCCCGCCACATTTAACCGCTTTGGTCAATCAAGTATCACTTGTGTTAAACTTCCCTCGTCTCCTACTGAGAACGAATCTTCGGTGTGCTGGATGTTTTAGGGATTACTCTGCCTTCTTTAAACAGTCCCGCCACTATCCAACCACGTCGCAGTTATAACCAAGCAAATTTTACTAGCTTAACCGATTTACAGCTAATTCCAAATTTCTGACTAGATGGTCTTTTTTCTAAAAAAAGATCCACCTCTATCCCAGCATTTCAAATATTGTTTGAGGTTTACTTTTCAGAGAACTTAAATAAGCCAAATTCAATTCAAATGACTTAATTTTATTCATTTTACTATGTCTTATATTCATTGGCAAAACAACTGGTGCCCGAAATCACACAGTTCTTTTCAGCAGTTTCAGTCACTGTCTCTAATCATCAGGCAGACTTAGAACTTTTTATGAAGCAAAAAGTCTTACCTGCAATGATTGAGACGAATGCCTGGACATGCATCCTGTTCCCGTGACGCCAAATTGTAGATCTAAAAAAACTTCTTTTACTTTCCCCATGAAAAGAGACACCAGTGATTTTGCCAAGAGATCTCTCGAATTTATTTATAATATTTATAAGACATAGGAGGAAGAGAAACAGAGGTCTTCATTCTGCATCGTTACCATCTCTTCCTACTTTTTGAACAAAGGGTCTCAGTCTTTATACCACTGACCAAGAAAAAACTGCATCACCATAGTAACACATACCTATGACCACAAGAACATGTGGTTTCCATTTACTATGGAATGTATATCGTTTCCCTATACACTGCATAAACTTTCAGTCTCACTCCAACATACATTCACTCATACAGTTTAACTTATCCCAAAGTCTCCTAAAGTCTCTCTCTCTCCTACATCCTCAAAACATTATAATCACAAAATGCAAAGATTACAAATAATAATGTGTGTATACATGTAATAAAACAGATACATATTATGAATATTAATAAAAAATAATAATAGTACTAAAAACAACATTAAATGAAGAGATTGTGAATCTTCAACACCAAAGCGCCAGATATCTTTCCGGAACTGGAAGAAAATAAACCCTACTTCCTTCACTGTAGACCTTCAGTCTAATATAAACTGCCCAGTCTCTACGACAGTGGACGGACTAGTGGATCACTACAATACATCATTGAGCAGTATTTTTGACCGCCATGCCCCTGTCAGGACACGGGAAGTCAACTTCGAACGCTCCGCACCCTGGTTCACTCAGGAACTACGGGAAATGAAAACTTAAGGGCCGAATCCTGGAACGACGCTGTAAACAGACTGGTCTAACTGTTCACAATCTTGCATTCCGTGACCATCAAAAGGCTTATCTTAAGTCCTTGAAGGGTGCACGTGCAAAATTTTATTCCCTCATCAATAAGAACACTGGAAATTCAAAACAGCTCTTTTCTACAGTAAACAATCTCCTGAAGCCGAAATCATCTATATCCACTGAGGCCACAGTGGAGCGATGCAACAGCTTCATGGACTTCTTTAGATCCAAAGTCAATAACATCCGCACTTCATTATCCGGCTCTTCATCACTGTTTCCATCCTCCTCCAACCCCTTGTCTGATGGATTGATGACACTTCCGTACTTCACTGAGGTCCAGCAGAGCCATGTTGAGGAAATCATCAATAAAATGAAGCCGTCCGCCTGCATCTTGGATCCCATCCCGACTGTCCTGCTCAAGTCACTCATTCCCACTGTCAGCCCAATCATCATCACTGACTTTATTAACCTTTCACTAAAAACAGGTGTTGTTCCACCTGCCCTTAAAGCTGCTGTCATTCGTCCGATACTGAAGAAACCAACCCTTGACCCAGAGGTCCTGGGAAACTACAGACCAATCTCCAACCTCACCTTCCTGTCAAAGGTTCTTGAGAAGGAAGTTGCCTTTCAGCTTCACAACCATCTAGAACACAATAACTTATATGAGGTTTTTCAATCAGGTTTTCGTTCGGCCCACAGCACCGAAACAGCTCTGCTAAGGGTGACAAATGACCTTCTCATGGCAGCTGACTCAGGATCACCATCACTGCTCATCTTACTCGACCTCACAGCGGCATTCGACACGGTCGATCATACCATCCTTCAGGACCGCCTCCATAATATAGTTGGACTATCAGGAACAGCATTGCAGTGGTTTAAGTCGTACCTCTCTGGCAGGACTGAACGAGTCATTTTGGGAGAATGTGAGTCCAGATTTTTTCCTTGTTACGTGTGGTGTTCCGCAAGGGTCGGTTCTTGGCCCTATCCTTTTTATCCTATACCTGCTTCCCCTTGGTTCTGTCATCAGCAGACATGGTCTATCCTTTCATTGTTATGCAGATGATTTGCAACTTTATATTAAAACTCCTCCAAGCTCCTCCGCAATTCTGTCGCAACTCAACACTTGTCTACTGGAGATAAAGGAATGGCTGGCAAGCAACTTCCTCTAGCTAAACTCCGGTAAAACAGAGGCATTACTTGTTGGAACCCCACACCAGATTCACTCCTCTCCCGTATCTCAACTCATTCTGGACAACCAAGCCATCAATTTCTCCTCCACAGTTACAAACCTTGGGGTTAGGTTTGACCCCCAGCTGACCTTCAACGAACACATAAAATATATTTGCAAAACCTCCTTCAACCATCTTCGCAATATCTCCAAGCTACGTCCTCTTTTAACCTTTTCGGATGCAGAGAAACTTGTCCATGCTTTTATTTCCACCAGGTTGGATTATTGTAACGGGCTCTTCACTGGAATCTCTGCTAGAAACATGCAGAAGCTACAATACATCCAAAATAGCGCTGCCAGAGTCCTCATGACAGTCAGAAAATATGACCACATAACTCCCATCCTACACTCACTCCACTGGCTCCCTGTTGCATTCCGGATCGATTTCAAAATTCTGCTATACACACACAAATGTATCACTGGACATGCACCACCATACTTACAAGAACTCACCACCCTGAAATCCTCCTCCCGCACTCTCAGATCATCAGGTCACCTGCTTCTTCAGGCCCCGACTACCAGACTCCGTACCATGGGGGACCGAGCTTTCTGCTCAGCTGCACCCCGGCTTTGGAACCACCTCCCGAGTGATCTGAGAGAAGTACAGAGCCTGGACGCCTTTAAGGCAGAACTGAAGACTTTTTTATTTAGAAAGGCTTTTATATGCTGATTGTCTTATTGTTTTATTGTTTTTAGTATCTTGTAGCTATTATTATTGTACTTTTTATGTAGCACTTTGGGATTCTTTGGATTGAAAAGTGCGTTATAAATAAAATCTATTATTATTATTATTATTATTATTATTCTGAATGGCTATGCTGCCTTCATTTCTACAAGCAGCTCCACAGCCCAGCGCAGACATGCAACCGTCTCGAAAGTGTTGATAGGCTATTATACGAGGTGTAACCAATAAGATAGCGCCGTGGGCGGGACATTGAGCAAGTCTGCAGACTCGTGCAGAGCGGCAGAGCCAGCCAAAAGTAGCGCATTTAAAACTAAAATTAACTTTAATCAATGCACGGATCCGTGATAAGTTTTCTGATCCGTCTCACCACTAGTGTAGGATCACCGATCACTTTGAGGGGGGGATAAATTTATCCCCACCGGGGATAAAAATAATTAAGCAGAGGCAGGGATACATTGACCAGAAAGGGGGAAATCCCACGCATCCCCCCCCCCCGGCAAATCGCACCCTGGTGACGACCACTATAATAAAGACAACATTACGTTTTTTAGTTAGAGAAAAAACATTACATGTAGGCAGGGCTTGAAAACGAAAAAACTGCTGTAACCTATGTACTCAATTCATGATTGGTCACTGCCAAATTCAAATATTAAAGAGAATGATAAAATAACGTTATTAACCGGTTAATGATAATTTCAAATAAACGTTTCTGTTCAGAACGATTAAAAAATATTTTGTTTTTGTTCCTTGAACCGGTTCAGAGCCCTGGCTGCAACTAACGACTATTTTAATAGTCAACTAGTCACCGACTATTGAAACGATTAGTCGACTAATCAGATAATTATTACATTTTTCTAAAATTTTGCATGAATTGCTTTAATTCTGTGGAAAATGATAGTAAACACAAGAAAGAAATTTCAATGAAAAATGCATATTTTATTGAACTTTGCTGCTGATAGGACGATTCATACTAAAAGTAAATAAAAATGCCCTGTCTCAAACCAATTAGGCAGAGTGCTTGGTCAGTATAGACATAAATATATAAATAGAGAAACTCTATCATTTTTATAAAGGCCAGGCACATTTGTTTTACAAGAAAAAATAAATCAAAATCAAGTAAACGTATTGGCTTCCATGTTATTTGCCCTATTTTCCGCACTTTAAAGCGCACCTTCAATGAATGACCTAGAACATTTTTCATATATAGGGCGCACCGGATTATGAGGCACTTTCTGCAGTCACACGTTTGACTGGGTTTGCGACTTTGCGTTATGCATCAACTAGATGTGCTAAAGGGAATGTAGTGCGCGGCGGCGGAGCTGGTGAGGCGTTTATTAGTGTGAGCGCGCTGGGGCGTGCACGTAACTTTCGCAGCCTGACTCATATATGGGCTATATGCACGCTTATACCATGGTCTGGGTGAATACTCAATTCTGATTGGCTGCAGGGTGTCTGTTAAAAAGTGATAGAGGACACCTAGTAAAGTAGTTCTGGTGAAACTGCCTGTTTACCATTCGAAATTAATAAATAAATGCGCTGCCTACAACAGCTGTGAGTAACCATAGCAACAGGCAGTCAAAGTATCCGTTAGTTAGATATTACATACATAGCCTACTAATACAACAATGAGCGACTTCGTTATTTCTTTTAACTAACATTTATGGAGAATATGACAACTTTTACGACTGGGATGCTGCTGAAGAAAGAAAAAATGTAAATAAAACGGAGAAACGTCGCAAAGAAAATGACACCGCTGCTGCTCTGAATGAGACCCTGCGGGAGTTTTACGCAGCTGTCCAGACAACTAAGTCAGGAGGAGAGTACAGCGTTTCAAGCCTAAGAAGCCTGTTTGATTAATTGTTTTATGTGTAATAAAAAAAATAACTATGCCTACCTTTGTGTTTCATGAAAAAAAAAATGCATTTTTGAACCTGAAGGGTGTCACGGGGTCTGGTGCCAGAGTGCAGGCGTAGAGGCTGAAGCAACAGGAGGAGTCCGGATAAACACGAAGATACTTAATTTATTCAAAATTACAGGCAGGAAGACAGGGTTTCACCGGGGAACATACAACATAAGAACAACATCGACCGACAATGACAGACTGACTAAGGAGGAACTAAATACACAGGGAGTGAGTCCGGGAGTAGAGACAAAAGGATCCTGGGAAGTGTAGTGCAGATGACGAGACAGACTGGTGCAGACGAAGGGCTGTGACAGAACTCCCCCCTCCCGGGAGGCGTGACCTCACGCCGCATAACAGAGGAAGGAGGGGGGACGAACTGGGGGCTGGGCGGGGCGTGGCCAGGGCGGAGCAGGCTGAGGGCGTGGCCAGGGCAGAGCAGGCTGAGGGCGTGGCCAGGGCGGAGCAGGCTGAGGGCGTGGCCAGGGCGGAGCAGGCTGAGGGCGTGGCCAGGGCGGAGCAGGCTGAGGGCGAGACCAGGCCGAAGCAGGCTGAGGGCGTGGCCAGGGCGGAGCAGGCTGAGGGCGTGGCCAAGGCGGAGCAGGCTGAGGGCGTGGCCAGGGCGGAGCAGGCTGAGGGCGTGGCCAGGGCGGAGCAGGCTGAGGGCTTGGCCAGGGCGGAGCAGGCTGAGGGCGAGACCAGGGCGAAGCAGGCTGAGGGCGTGGCCAGGGCGGAGCAGGCTGAGGGCGTGGCCAGGGCGGAGCAGGCTGAGGGCGTGGCCAGGGCGGAGCAGGCTGAGGGCGTGGCCAGGGCGGAGCAGGCTGAGGGCGTGGCCAGGGCGGCGCAGGCTGAGGGCGAGACCAGGGCGAAGCAGGCTGAGGGCGAGACCTGAGCGGAGCAGGCTGGACGGTCTCCGGCACAGACTGGACGGTCTCTGACGCTGGCTGGACGGTCTCTGGCGCTGGCTGGACGGTCTCTGGCGCTGGCTGGACGGTCTCTGGGGCTGGGCTGGTCGGGCCCAGCGAAGAAGAGAGCTCGGGCTCGGAGAGACTGGACGGGACCAGCAGTGAAGAGCATACAGTCTCTGGAGGGCTGGACGGAACCAGCAGTGAAGAGCGTTCAGTCTCTGGAGGGCTGGATGGAACCAGCAGTGAAGAGCATACAGTCTCTGGAGGGCTGGACGGAACCAGCAGTGAAGAGCATTCAGTCTCTGGAGGGCTGGACGGAACCAGCAGTGAAGAGCGTTCAGTCTCTGGAGGGCTGGACGGGACCAGCAGTGAAGAGCATTCAGTCTCTGGAGGGCTGGACGGAACCAGCAGTGAAGAGCGTTCAGTCTCTAGAGGGCTGGATGGAACCAGCAGTGAAGAGCGTTCAGTCTCTGGAGGGCTGGACGGAACCAGCAGTGAAGAGCATACAGTCTCTGGAGGGCTGGACGGAACCAGCAGTGAAGAGCGTTCAGTCTCTGGATGGCTGGACGGAACCAGCAGTGAAGAGCATACAGTCTCTGGAGGGCTGGACGGAACCAGCAGTGAAGAGCGTTCAGTCTCTGGAGGGCTGGACGGAACCAGCAGTGAAGAGCGTTCAGTCTCTGGAGGGCTGGACGGAACCAGCAGTGAAGAGCGTTCAGTCTCTGGAGAGCTGGACGGAACCAGCGGTGAAGAGCATTCAGTCTCTGGAGAGCTGGACGGAACCAGCGGTGAAGAGCATTCAGTCTCTGGAGAGCTGGACGGAACCAGCGGTGAAGAGCATTCAGTCTCTGGAGAGCTGGACGGAACCAGCGGTGAAGAGCATTCAGTCTCTGGAGAGCTGGACGGAACCAGCTGCGAAGAGCATTCAGTTTCTGGAGAGCTGGACGGAACCAGCGGTGAAGAGCATTCGGTCTCTGGAGAGCTGGACGGAACCAGCGGTGAAGAGCATTCGGTCTCTGGAGAGCTGGACGGAACCAGCGGTGAAGAGCATTCAGTCTCTGGAGAGCTGGACGGAACCAGCGGTGAAGAGCATTCAGTCTCAGGAGAGCTGGACGGAACCAGCGGTGAAGAGCATTCAGTCTCAGGAGAGCTGGACGGAACCAGCGGTGAAGAGCATTCAGTCTCTGGAGAGCTGGACGGAACCAGCGGTGAAGAGCATTCAGTCTCTGGAGAGCTGGACGGAACCAGCGGTGAAGAGCATTCAGTCTCTGGAGAGCTGGACGGAACCAGCTGCGAAGAGCATTCAGTTTCTGGAGAGCTGGACGGAACCAGCGGTGAAGAGCATTCAGTCTCTGGAGAGCTGGACGGAACCAGCGGTGAAGAGCATTCGGTCTCTGGAGAGCTGGACGGAGCCAGCGGTAAAGAGCATTCAGTCTCTGGAGAGCTGGACGGAACCAGCGGTGAAGAGCATTCAGTCTCTGGAGAGCTGGACGGAACCAGCGGTGAAGAGCATTCAGTCTCAGGAGAGCTGGACGGAACCAGCGGTGAAGAGCATTCAGTCTCAGGAGAGCTGGACGGAACCAGCGGTAAAGAGCATTCAGTCTCTGGAGAGCTGGACGGAACCAGCGGTAAAGCGCATTCAGTCTCTGGAGAGCTGGACGGAACCAGCGGTGAAGAGCATTCAGTCTCTGGAGAGCTGGACGGAACCAGCGGTGAAGAGCATTCAGACTCTGGAGAGCTGGACGGAACCAGCAGTGAAGAGCATTCAGTCTCAGGAGAGCTGGACGGAACCAGCGGTAAAGAGCATTCAGTCTCTGGAGGGCTGGACGGAACCAGCAGTGAAGAGCATTCAGTCTCTGGAGAGCTGGACGGAACCAGCAGTGAAGAGCATTCAGTCTCTGGAGGGCTGGACGGAACCAGCAATGAAGAGCATACAGTCTCTGGAGAGCTGGACGGAACCAGCAGTGAAGAGCATTCAGTCTCTGGAGAGCTGGACGGAACCAGCGGTGAAGAGCATTCAGTCTCTGGAGAGCTGGACGGAACCAGCGGTGAAGAGCATTCAGTCTCAGGAGAGCTGGACGGAACCAGCGGTGAAGAGCATTCAGACTCTGGAGAGCTGGACGGGACCAGCAGTGAAGGGCATTCAGTCTCTGGAGAGATGGCCGGAACCAGTGGTGAAGAGCATTCAGTCTCTGGAGAGCTGGACGGAACCAGCAGTGAGGGGAGTTCCGGCTTGGGAGGGCTGACGGTGAGCGCGGGCTCGGCAGGGCTGACGGTGAGCGCGGGCTCGGCAGGGCTGGCGGTGAGCGCGGGCTCGGCAGGGCTGGCAGTGAGCGCGGGCTCGGCAGGGCTGGCGGTGACCAGTGAAGATGAGGGTTCAGGTTTTGGAGTGGTGCTGGTGACTTCTTCCACGGAGAATGGGGATTCACAGCACACCCGCACCCACTCCACACAGGCGAGGAAATTATCTTCTGGACCGCTCCCTGGGAGGCGTGCCCGGGACCGCTCGCTGAGGCTGGCGATGTAGAAAACACACAGCGAGCGGTCC
This sequence comes from Pimephales promelas, assembly GCF_988280905.1. Lineage (NCBI taxonomy): Eukaryota > Metazoa > Chordata > Actinopteri > Cypriniformes > Leuciscidae > Pimephales > Pimephales promelas. The sequence goes on along the minus strand of NC_142770.1, from coordinate 43,639,468 downwards.
GAATAGTGAGTGAGGCACGCCAACTCCAGAAAGTCCCTGGTATGGGACTCCAGGGAGCGGTCTTCCTGGTCCAGACAGAGGAGGCTTACCGCTGGAAGGTCCATAATGCTCAGCTTTCTTTTGAGGTCGGTCGATCTGTCACGGGGTCTGGTGCCGGAGTGCAGGCGTGCAGGCTGAAGCAACAGGAGGAGTCCGGATAAACACGAAGATACTTAATTTATTCAAAAATACAGGCAGGAAGACAGGGTTTCACCGGGGAACATACAACGTAAGAACAACATCGACCGACAATGACAGACTGACTAAGGAGGAACTAAATACACAGAGGAATCAGACTAAACGGGGTGCAAACAGGTGAAAATAATGATGACAGGACGAGGAACAGGTGGCTGATAGGGAGTGAGTCCGGGAGTAGAGACAAAAGGATCCTGGGAAGTGTAGTGCAGATGACGAGACAGACTGGTGCAGACGAAGGGCTGTGACAAAGGGTTCTACAAGATGAGCGGACTATAAATATCTCCGGTTGCTAAATAAGTTAAACCAGGCAAGTTATTATTTGTAAAAAAAAGAATTAGCCGAATTAAAATATAAAATAGCAGCTAATGTTTTAAAAATGTTTTATTTGGCAAGTGACCATGGTATAAGCGGGTTAATGCCCTCCGAGGTGTCCATTGTCAGGTTTTAATGGACTTTGGCAGAGGCAATCGTCCTCCACTGCACGTCGGCCGGTTCACGCCTCGCCGTCGTCCATTAAAACCTGACAATGGACACCTCGTCGGGCATTAACCCTTACATAAGTTCCGCATTTGACGCAAGGATGCTCGTCTATTTCCGGTTGTGGAGATTAAAGCGGAGGAAAACCGAGGAAAACGGGATAATGTCAGAGTCTTCAATATTTACTGTCCTCCCGTCTTTGAAACGAAACTTACATACGTTTAGATGTAATTGTATATATAGTTATGTTTATTTAAAGCCACAATATGTATTTTTTCTGCATTAAAAATAGCACAAATAATTGTATCTATGTTATATATTTCTGTTAGATGTGTATTTACATTATCCCGACAGTTTCCACCAAATTTCAAATACGGAGAAATTTATAGTTTAATTCGAAGACACGGGACGTTTCTTTATTTCCGTTTCGTCGCCCGTCTATGGCGTCATATAACCTTTGACTGCTCTATTTTCTCTAACTTCCTTGCGGAACCCGGCGAAACCGCCAAACACAAAGGGGAACACTGGACTACCGCCAATAAAGCAAAGAAAATGACAAAGAAAAAAAAGTAGTACTTATTTTTATGTGTGTAAATCACGTGCCCGCTCACGAGCACTCACTCTTAACAGACACAAGGTGTGTTCGACATCGCCTGCGGCTGGATGCAACCAATCGGCGAGAACAGCCGCGTGCAGGCGGGGAGGACCTGCAAACGGAGACGTGAAGTCGGACAATTTCTGGTCCCCGTACTGACGGCTCACGTGGTGTTTGCATGGTTATACCACAGCTAAAGTGAAATAAATGCAACATTTGCCAAATAAATGGATATTTCAGACACATTTTCATTCAATACTTTACTGCTTCATAGAGCATCTGTTTGAACTAGAATAAAGTTCAAAATAAGCCTATCTGTTTTCTGTCATCATTAAAGTTTGAAAATGTATTGTTTTTCCATCATTTTGAACATTTTTACATTGAACAAGACAGGTGTAACAGGTGTACAACAGGTGTCCAGTCCGGTACCGGATCGGATGGGATGGGGTTCCGTATCGTGGGAAAATTTTACCACGATCACGTGACCAGTCCAGAAGTGGTGGTGAGGGGGCGTTGGTGGGTGGGAAGAGGAGGGGAGACCGTGGGAATTTTCCCACGGTGTACGTACAGTCCATAAATGGGAGGGGTAAAAAGGGTGCGGGGCTTATTTTTATGGGGGGCAATAAAATTGTCACTTTCAGTTTGATTAAAAGCGCCCCATATTCTCTCTAAGGACTTCTGTCAAATGAAAACAAATCTCGGACACACTAGGTCCCTCTCGCACACGATCTCGGACACAACTTAAAAAAAAAATTATACTCAAACATCTCTGCGAATTATTTACTGGCGTAATCATGCGACACATCGAATCGATACTGAAATTCGTTGATAACTCTTTTAATAATCAATTTTATCGATTTGATGTTGCAGCCCTATAAACAATATGAAGCTGGTAACTGTTTAATTAGTGCTGGTTTTACAATTATACATTTCTAAAATAGTGTAATAAAGACAATTTGACCCCCTGTTCTAAATTGAAAGTTATATCCTCATTAATTATGGCACATATTGATTATTAACTATGGCTAAATAATTTGTCTTTATTAGTACTGTATTAGTAGTAGTTAAGCCATAATTATTGGCATATGAAACTGTTTCTAGCTTCATATTGTTTAGTTAACTTAATAGATGATGAATCACTGAAACATAACATTACAACACAAAAATAATATATGGTTTGCTAACTTGGAAATAATGACCAAAATGCATTAACTGTACATTGTTAATCATTAATTACTAGCTGTCTATGTGATGGCATTAATTACTAATGGCTAATATGTCCTTACTACATGTTAAGTTAAACATTAGTTACTAGCGTGTTCGTGCTTAAAATTGCCATCAGCAACACTTTTTTAAATTTAATATTCATTGAAATCTTCACTAGAAACCGACAGAACAACATTAATTGGTTTTAAAAAAAAAAATAGAGCTTTTAACTCCATCTGGAGCGTATTATTTGTTTTGCAAAAATCTACGACTCCCGGATCACTGGGGGGTGGGGGGATTTTTAAACATTAAAATTTTTGCCTAAGTCCACTCAATCTGCCATACTTGCTGACTGCAGCTTTAACTAAACTAATTTTCTGCAAATAAATATGTACTGATGGTTTGAGAGTGATGTTCAGTACTGTTGTTTCACATGCGGGCAGCTTATGATCCTGTGTTTTCAGCTGGATTCACGGTAAATTAAACAAGCTGTTCTAAGATGCTGTATCATGAGCTGTATGCTTGTAAATAAAGTCAGCGCTACGCTTCCCTCTGAATATACTAATGCATCGCATCCTTCTTGCCATGCATCACGTCACTTAAACAGCTTTAAACTTTCAGACTTGGCTCTGTTTAGAATCAACATGAACTGTTTTTAACTTGTCTATTTTTGTTCATAAAATGTCATAAAAATGCATGTATTATTATTACAGTTGAATGCATTATGTAACATTTTGTGAACCCAATTGTAACTCTTTGTAACTTGTAACTGATTTTTTAAATGTTTTAAATGTTAAACATTTCACATCGCAATGTTTTCTTGTTTTTATCTTTCTTGTTTTTAGTGACTGAAAGCGTTGAACATCGTGGGAAGAAGAGAATGTGGACAAAAGCAGAAGTTGCTGCTGTGATGCGGCATTTTAAAGTGCACATAGCTAAAGGCAAGTTGGCCACAAAATCTGAGTGTCTTCAATGCAAATCTGCTGAAGAGCATGTGCTACAAAGCCGGTCAGTACAAAACATTAGGGATTATTAACCGCCTCGTGTTATTTACATTTAACTTTGTTGAATTGACTGATTTCCAATTATGTGGTCAAGTATTCAATGTAGCTGATTTCAAGCTGATTTTATCTCAAAATGTATTGTGCCCTTTTCTGATAATTGTAAATAATTATTATTATTATAAATATCATAATAAATAACAATACACTTACCTCACACCCTTGCCACTAACAATAATAATACAAACAAATATTATATTTAAAAAAAATTGTTGGCAGTTGTCAGGGTATTGTGAATAACCTATCTGTGTTATGGTGTTATATAACCAGTCCACTAGGGGGACTACGAGAGTTCTAAAGGTCAGCGTAATACAGCGAAGAGTAAGAGAGTTGATTCTGATGTAAACAAGCTGAACGCAGTTGTTCCATGTGGCTCTTCAATAAATCGACAGAACACAAGTAATGCCTCCTTGCAAATGCTTATAAGACATTGGGCAGCACTTTATTTTCGCTGACTGCGAGATAGGCCTATTTTAACTTTTGATTAATAAAATGTTCTCCTAAAAGTTTAAATTCTAGTTAAAGCTATATTCTATTTAAAATGTAGGCTACTTTTACATAATTACGTTTTGCTTTCGCTAAATGTCCCTTTGCGCCACCTGGTGGTCATTTCGCCACCGACTTTGAAATTCGGCTGGTTTATTTTAGCCGCGGTAGATTTACCGCGGCAAGTGGAAAACGACATTCTGGTTGTCCACCTACTGTACTTTATAGGAGATTTAAGAGCAAGGTAAAAAAAAAAAGGGTGTGTGTAAACTCTATACTTTAAATAACTTTTTCATTTTACCTTCTTGGACAACCAACCAATCACAGTCTTCAAAAGATTGTGTCACGCATAGCAACGGGGTCAGCCCCGCCTTCTCACTAGTTTTCATCTTTTCCTTACTCAGAGTTGCTCTCAGATCGGTCCCGAATCGGTCTTAAGCTAAGACTCCTATGTAAAAGGCCCAGTTATGTAAATAAAGGTCTCCTTTAATTCAAGAAACTCTATCCCTAATAAATATATACAGTTTGCTTGCTTTATTCATATTTCAGAAATGCTGAAATAATTTAATTTCTTTTAGTTTTACATTTGTCTCAAAAGAGAATTGAGTTTGTTTCATAATGTATAGTTTTCCAGTATGGAAGCTTGTTTTCACCATCGAATAAAAAAGAAGATTTTTTTTCCATATATGTTAGTATGTAGAATGCAAAGTCACCCCTACACCACAGGGTGTGTGTGTTTTGCGGCCTCATTTGGATATCTTTAGTTTGTGTTCAAAGTAAATGAAATCAAAGTGTTTTGACTTCCAATTCTGCAGCGTGTTATTTTTCAGGGGGAAGGAAAATGCTATTGTTTTGCAGAAACAATTAATTGTTATCAAATGTTTCAGCTGCTTGTCTTTTTTTCTGTGCGTTCATGCAGAAAACATGTGGCTGGCGGAAGGGCACCTGTACCTGTGGGATTGGTCTGTGTGTGACTCCTATCAATATGCCGCAAATGAGTCTCTCCTCCAACCTGGCCTCTGGGAGACTTTCCGTTAAGAAGAAGAAAACTGGTATGTGTTTATAGCGGACCAGATAAAGCTAGTAGACAGTGACACACCAAAGGTCTTTGATTGATATACCAAACTGCCCAAAGTTTGCATAATTGTGAATGGTACATTGTAACAAGGTTCAGGATTCGTGGATGGATGATGGAAGGAGACACAGGGTTGGAGAATACTGGGGCTCGTGCACTTTATTAACAATATTTCCCACGGCGCGTCAGCACGCTCACACAATAAACTCAGGCAGTTCAAAATAAATCAAAAACAAACTGTACTCTTCCCGCTGAATACAGCTTCCTCAGATCACTGAACAGCAACACTCTTTTCACTGAAACACAGCTTTTTCACAGGACGGCAAATCCTCAGACCGGCATGCATGAGCTCCCAGTTCCTCTCTCAAACTGCTGTCAGCACAGCCTGCTTATATGCAATCTCCTCACGCCAATTACTGAAATCACAAACAGGTGTCTGTCATTTGAACTTCACCCACTTATTCATCGCTCGGCTCCGTCCAGATCCGCTCTCCAGTTTCCAGCCCTGCTCAAGATAAGAAATCCTTAATCAGACTGTGTCCCGCTCCACTACCGAACTTTATCTATTTATACTTACCTGCTGTCTACAATATCCCCTGTCTCAATAAACCTGGTTTACACTCATCCATCTGTGTCCTTCTAGTCTGTGACAGTAAATTATTTCACTTCTTCTTTTTTCCATGTTAAAGAAATATCTGCTGTTTTTCTCACCCTGTTCCATCCAATTCCTCCGTGACGTTATAAAAGCTCCTTTTGCTTTGTTCTCATATAAATGTCTAGTTGGATTTAAGGCATTATTATCTTCTTGGCTCAAATGCTCTTTTTTTAGCAAGTTTGTTAATATTGTTGATTAGTGTGTGTGTTACACTTTTCTTTGTGTGGGCCAATGTCTTGCCATAACCTGAGCAGACACCTCTAATTTTATATTTGAGAAGTTTATATCCACGATATCCCAAAATGATTCCCTTTTCTCGCCGCCTCCCACTGTTCTGAGGTCAGGAGATCTATTTTCATGTTTATCTCTTCATGAGAAAGTGAGAATGATTTAATTTGTGGCATAAGATACTGTGGCAGGAGTCATTTGGCTGAATAATAAACCAACATTAATCACATGTTTCTAATACACATGCTAACACACACGCTGCTTTATTTAATAGTGAAGTCTGAGTCTCTTCCACCTGTATGAAACACATTTACACATGTATTTCTCCTCATAGACAGCAGTGAGACTCTTCTGTGGATCACCTGATGATTTCTGCTCCTCTCATCTCCGTTTCACAGATTTAAACTATGTAAAAAGTCTTCTAATCTTGGTAAATAGATCATCATCATCTGCTCTGTAAAGTGGAACAGAAGAGAAAACAATCAGTGTTCAGTGGAACAAAGTACAAAATATTATATTTCAATTACTGTTTTTGGGGTAAAAATGTTAAATTGAATTCCTGTAATCCATCGCCATATTTTGAAAAGTTTGGATCAATGAGCATTAAATAAAAGTCCATAACTGTCTTCTGTTCAAAATTTATATAATGAGCGAGTTCATCATGAATCCATCAATCCATCAATCTTATCCTAAACCACTATGGTCCACCTATAATAGGCGTTTACATTGGGACTATTTTACACTGGTTCGGGTCGCTGCCGCTGCGGAGTAGCCCAGTACCTGCGTGACTCGTCATAGACGTACACAGAGAGAAGTAGATCCGTCTACATCGTTCTTCCGAAAGATGCATTATTCTGTTAATAAACATTTATTATCACTCGCTATTGCGCCAAAAGCGTAAAAAATAAAGCCTCACAAATAACGTACAAGTATTGAGGCCCCAGAGAGCAGTCATTTAGTAATAGGTTACATTCTTTCATTTTTACCAACACACCACTGTGAATATGTTTGTTTTTGCATTTCAAATAGGGCCAATATATAGTCTTCTCCTAGGCTTACATTTTTAAATTACAAAGGACCTACCGATGTTTTTGTTATTGTATTTTCAATATTATAGGGTATTATTTGTGCATAAACATATATGGTTATGGTAAACATAATGTTTGTTTGAAAACCACATATTTTGTCATCCTTGCTGCAAGCTTACAAGAGCTTAATATTTGATGATAATATCAAATATTAAGCTCTTGTAAGGCCCTAAAATATTTTCTTGGGAAAAAGGGGGTCTCAGACAAGAAAAGGTTGGGTACCACTGTTGTAATCAGGTTAATTCTTGACTTTACATGATCTTGCTAGTCTGGGTTTCCCCATACTGCCTTCCTGCAGAGTGATTTTATTCAAGCTGAAAGGCAGTCTGGATACCATGGCCAGATTTTCGCCTCATTTAGGGAACCAATCACAGAACGGGGAGGGAGCCGCAAGACGATGACAACATGTGACACACCGACGCAGTTTGTTTATATCTATGGATTCAACATGGCAGCAAACGCGAAGCTACCTTTTGATGCAGCCTTAGATATTGTTTTAAGCAGTTTAGAATGCAAGTTTATTTAGAAAAAAGAGCAGCTTTTGGCGTTATTGTTGTCTCGCCATTAATCGCCCTAATGGAGGACCAGTACAGGAGGCGATCAACCTGGAATATCTGCCGCTCAGCTGTGTCCCGAGAAAGAAACTGCGATGAAGAATTGTCGATACCAACTTCTGTTCGGCAGTCCCGAGGCCTGGATGAGCGCAAAGTGGCAAGACATGTTAGCCACAGAGTTGTATAGTACCAACCTGCTAGTAGGCATCGTCTTCGATATATCATATTGTCATTATGCCTGTAGACTACCTACTGTGGTTGTCACAGTGCCAAAGTTGTGTGGCTTTTCAATATCAATATACAGCTACCGCTTTAGTAGCATAACTTTCAGCTGTGCACACATACTCGATTAAAGTTGTTGACACTTTAGTCATTAAATGAAAATTTAAATTTTTTTAAACTTGTGAAGTACGAGCGCAAACAATTTCCAATGCAAATAACAACTTCAACATCTATGTTAAACTGTACTTAATACTTGTGTTTTTCTAATTGAAACGATTGGCTATGAGCTACGTACAGGCGCATTTGATATAGACATTCTTAGCACCCAATAAACGGCGCCGGGCATTCGTAAACCACACCTCAAATACGGGAAAATGAGCATATGGTTCCCAGACCCAAGTCTCAGCGTTAGCCAGGCTATGATCTTGCAGAGATATTTGTGTTTTTAAATATAAAAGATTTAAATCTGAATCATGTTCATATGTGTGTCTGTGTGTGTCGGTGCGACTCCTATTGAGTCTCTGTAAAGGAGAAACTAATGAGTGAACGGCGTATGGAATAAACCACAGCGAGCAAATACTAATGTTATTTTGAGTTAAACACAAGCCTTTAGTTAAAGCCGTTTGTCCTCTAGTTTAAACATGTTTGTAGGCTCTTAGTAAATAACTGAGAGTAAAGTAAGTGTCGAGTAGTGTGACGTGTTGCTTGTCACAGTAAAAACACACTAGAGACAGAGACATTGCTCATGTGAGCTGGACGCTGTGAGCTGAAGCTGGAACTGCACTGATTTTAGCAGGAGTGCAGCGTTTCCTACAATCTGACCAAGTCTGTTTCACACTCAAATGATTCACTTCTACTGACACACTTCATAAAGCAGGTGTTGATGTATAAAGCTGTGACAGTGAGCTTTTCTTCTCTTTCCTCCTTTGTGTTCAACATTTCAATAACTTCACATTATGTTCTCACACAAACCCTTTGTTGCAATAAATCTTAATGATAATTTCCTTTTACGAATGTTTGAAAGGATTGTTCACATATCAGAGGTAAATGAAGATGTCTTTAATATCTCAGTGATGTTTCCTCACCTCAGGACACAGTTTGAGTCTCGTAGCTCGTCTCTGAGCCGCTGCTTTGAGTCTCCGATCTCATTCTCTCTCAGATCAAGCTCTTTTAAAAACTGCAGAGCTTTTGAGTTCGTCAAAGACTGAGTTAAAGAAGAAACATCTGTAATGTCACAGTACCGTAGACTAGAGAGACACAAACAGAGGAAGAGAGATTATCTTACAAACAAATCATGAATGTGAAGAATTTTACACAGATATAATGTGAACTCAGACTCACTGTCAGATATTGAGAATAAAGTGTTTTAGTTTAATAAACCCAGAAAGTGAACTGCTATAACCAATGAAACATAAGCCCTGCTGTCTTCAAATAAATAAACTTCAGTCACACTGTAATTGCTGTACAGTATAATGACACTAACTGTAGTTTCTCCAGCTTGAATTGTGGGTTCATCAGTAGATCACTGAGGTTTTTCACTCCAGAGTCTCCCAGATTATTCTCACTCAGGTCCAGCTCTCTCAGGTGTGACGGGTTTGATTTCAGAGCTGAAGTCACATCAGAACAACCTTCATCTGTCATATAACACCAGCTTAACCTACATTAGCAGAGAGAGAGAGAGAGAGAGAGAGAGAGAGAGAGAGAGAGAGAGAGAGAGAGAGAGAGAGAGAGAGAGAGAGAGAGAGAGAGAGAGAGAGAGAAAATGAAGAAAATAAGAGACTCTTTATTCTGTAAAGTCACATCATCTTCATCAGCAAATAAAACAGACAGAGGAAGAGAGATCTTCACCTTCATTTCATCAGATCACAAAATACTAAAGTGAAAATGTTTGTTCAAATATAATGTTAATGTGTTCTTGTTTATACAGTTGAAGTGATTTTAAGCATTTTGATTCTTGTATGTGAATGTGACTGACCTCAATCTCTCCAGTTTACAGTGTGAATCCTTCAGTACGGCACATAAGTGCTTCACTCCTGTGTTTCCTAGATTATTCCAGCTCAGGTATAGCTCTCTCAGGTGTGACGGGTTTGATTTCAGAGCTGAAGTCAGGATGAGACTCTGTTTCTCTGTAATACTGCAATCATTCAGACTGAAGACAGAGAAATAACAATAGTTCACATCTATGATGATCATCTTATTGAAGAGCTACAGCAGCATTTAGTTTCCAATAGTCTGTTTTAAAACCCAGTCACACTAGTTCTGTGCGCTGGAAGACACTGTTTCTTCTCTTTCATTTCTAACTATTTATTTGACGTCTCTCTTCTTCATTCTCTGTTGAAAATGCAGATTTCTGTGTGTACACAATCAGTGCATTGTATCAGATGTTGGAAATTAAACAATTACTATCTACACTCTAAAAAGTTTTATATGATTTACTACATTTTTTTGGTGAAAAATGTTCACACTCAAAAATATTGATTCCATTTTAAAGCAGTGAAATCAATTACAATACACTGTATAAACTAACTAGAAAAAAAGCACACAAAAATGTGTATAGGGAAACCCAGAAAGTGCACTGTTATAACCAATGAAACATAAGCCCTGCTGTCTTCAAATAAATAAACTTCAGTCACACTGTAATTGCTGTACAGTATAATGACACTAACTGTAGTTTCTCCAGCTTGAATTGTGGGTTCATCAGTAGATCACTGAGGTTTTTCACTCCAGAGTCTCCTAGATTATTCCCGCTCAGGTCCAGCTCTCTCAGGTGTGACGGGTTTGATTTCAGAGCTGAAGACACATCAGAACAACCTTCATCTGTCATATCACAGCAGCTTAACCTACATTAGCAGAGAGAGAGAGAGAGAGAGAGAGAGAGAGAGAGGTTCAAAAATGCTTTAATTTCTACATTTCAGAAATCATACATTCATATACTCATTCTAAAAAAAGAACATGTACAAAACCCACAGATATTAAAATAATAATAATCAAAAATTCAGAACCATCACATCATCATAAATAGTACATAAAACATCATTAATACACCATATCTCAATAAAACTCCTAACATCATTTACAATATCATAATATGCGTACTCCACTTTAAGCCTCCCTTCCACTAATTTCCTAAACATCACTTCCGGATCCGTAGATGCCAACTGTAAGCCTTTGTTCTTCCTGGTCTTCCACACTGCCAATTTTGCAGTCCCAATAATATAATTCAATAAACAAACTTTCTCCCTCATCAAAAAACTATATTTTAACCCTCCAATAAACACTTTATCTGAAAAATCTTGATCAAATTTCCTGAACCATTCTTTAAGAAGATTAAAAAGACTCTGTAGTCTTTCACATTTTAAAAACAAATGTTCCAAGTCTTCCTGTTCACCACAAAACCTACATTCCCCACCCACAGCTGGATTCAAGTGCGCCACATGTCTGTCTGTAGCTATTGCCCTGTGAATAATCCTCCATTGCAGATCAGCAGTTCGCTTCTCCACTGGAGGTTTATACAGTGCTCTCCATCTGTCCCTTACGAGGAACTCTTTTGTCAACAGTCCTGGCCACCCAGAGGCTTTCACTCTCCTGAGCGATTCCTGATGTAGGACCTTCACCGTGATGTAATAAATGGCCTTCTTTGATGTAGACTCGTACAGTTCTATTTGAGGAAATTCAAAAAACAAGATTGAACCAGCCTCCTCACCTTCCAGATCCTCCTTACTTGCGGGAGCTATTTTTATCTTCGGAAATTCTTTTTCATCAGTTTCCTTCCTTGCAATGATCTCTCTGTAGCTGCTTGGTATTGCATTGAAAATTTCCTCCATCAGTTTTTCTGTAAGTCTTAATGAACGTAATCCTGTCACCTCTCTGATGGTCTCAGCTGATCTCCATCCATTCCTGTCCAAGAGATGTCCCAGTTTTACAACGTTGTTCCTCAGTAAGCTCGTTCGTATACTCGCAGAAGATAACATCCTTGTCTGGATCATTGGATTAAACAGCAAGGGTTCTTCAGTGACCCATTGTCCTTGAGGATCAATCTCCCGTTCTACTTTAAAAACAGTTCTCCAGACCTTCAACATAGACTTATAAAATGGTGTAAGCTCAGACAAGCTCACTTCCTCCAGTTTTATTAGGAATAGATGTTTATCCAATCCCAGTCCTCCTGCTCTCTGTAGCAAAGCACAAGCAGTTTGGGCCCAAGTCAAGTCCTTATGATAGAGGAGTCTCTGTGCAGCTTGTATCCTGAATGCACTGATACGACTCCTCACATCCACCAACCCCTGGCCACCTTCCTGGACAGGTAAGTACAGCGCAGCTGCCCGGATCCAGTGCTGTCCACTCCAGAAGAAGTCCACCAAAGCTCTTTGTACACGGCAGATCAGTTCATCAGGTGGCTCCATGACAATAAACCTGTGCCACAGTGTAGAGGCAGTTAGGTTATTAATAACCAAAACTCGCCCTCTATATGATAACTGTGGTAATAGCCATTTCCATTTAGACAATCGGGCGAGCACTTTCTCCAGCATTCCGTCCCAATTCTTCATCTGGAACTGACTATTCCCTAAGTATACACCCAAGACCTTCAGCCCTTCCCTACCCCATTTCAACCCACCAGGAAGCTGCGGAAGTCTTTTACCCATCCACTGACCAATAATAAAACCCTCACTTTTCCCCCAGTTTAACCTAGCTGAGGATGCCTTCTCGTATTGCTCAATCCCAGATAGCAACATTGTTTCGGCCCAGATCCGGCCCACATCTGGCACTTGTGGGATGCGGATCTGGCCCACATGCAGCGTGGAATGACGGCCCTTGGGTGGCCCACTCCTGTTTGCCAGAATTGGGCCACAAGCAGGCCATAGCAATGCCACATGTCAGCCAAGAGCAAAGAAATAAACCACAACTGGACTTTGAGCCACAAAATCTGTGTATATTAAACATGGAGTCATCTCAACCTTAATAAGCCTGTTAACAAACAGAATCACTGAAGGAAAGTCTTAGATGAAATCACCTGAAGAGAAAAGAAGACATTAAATCTGAAGATCTCAGCAGAGGAGGATTAAACAACTCCACAAACAGCATTACCAGCATCACTTATTACTAACCCTGACTGACTTTATTTCTGTCAGACTACAGAAGATTTTATTGAGAATTAACAGAGGTTTAACTCTGTTTCATTTGAAGTCACCAAAACATCAGAATCTCTGAAGGAGAAAATCGTAATTGGTTACCATTATGGAGATCAGTGTTTGCTTTAGTTGGGCTCTTGAGCCTTAAGTCATTTATTTTAGAATTTGCTCGGCTATTGTACTTTTGTTATAACAGCCAAATGAACAAAGGTGATATGATGGTATTCACTGTTTGACATTGTCATTGTCTCACGATCATTTGACCTGAGCAGAGGCCAATCTATGAGTTAAATTTACTTTATTGTTTATTGTTACAAAACTGTCCTTGTAAATCATAATGTTCTTACTTTTACAATGTAGTCCAAATAATTTCTTAAAACTTAATTTTAAACGACATCATGAATCAGCCTGTGAATCTCAATAATGGTGGCAATTATAAAGCATTTTGCAGTGTATTCTGGATGCCACCAATCAAGCCTCATTCATGGCTCCCATCATGCATTGCTGCATGAATAAATAATTAGCTTTTTTCGTCACCATTGTTGAGATTCATAGGCTAATTCTTGATGTCTGTATGTGCCTACCTGAAATATTTTTAAGTTTTTTTTTTTTTTTGGTAATTGATTTGATAATTTTGATTTAATAGAAAAGGCATATTCCACAACAACAGTGCTGCATTAATATCCATAAGATACAAAGCTTAACTCTGAAATTATACACTCACTGATTCAGGCCAATTATTGATTATGTAATAACACAATCAACATCGTCAAATCTTCTTTTCCATATGTTCATTTGGCTGTTATAATAGAAATACAATAGCCAAACATATTCTAAAAGAAATGACTTAAGGCTCAAGAGCCCAACTGAAGCAAACACTGATCTCCATAATGGTAACCAATTACGATTTTCTCCTTCAGAGATTCTGATGTTAAGGTGACTTTAAATGAAACACAGAGTTAAACCTCTGTTAATTCTCAATAAAATCTTCTGTAGAAGTCTGACAGAAATAAAGTCAGTCAGGGTTAGTCATAAGTGATGCTGGTAATGCTGTTTGTGGAGTTGTTTAATCCTCCTCAGTTGAGATCTTCAGATTTAATGTCTTCTTTTCTCTTCAGGTGATTTCATCTAAGACTGTGTCTGTAGTTCTTGTTCTGCTCGTCTCTTTTTCCATTCTCTTCTTTTCTTCAGTGATTCTGTTTGTTAACAGGCTTATTAAGGTTGAGATGACTCCATGTTTAATATACACAGATTTTGTGGCTCAGATAAAGTCCAGTTGTGGTTTATTTCTTTGCTCTTGGTTGACATGTGGCATTGCTATGGCCTGCTTGTGGCCCAGATCTGGCAAACAGGAGTGGGCCACCCAAGGGCCGTCATTCCACGCTGCATGTGGGCCAGATCCGCATCCCACAAGTGCCAGATGTGGGCCGGATCTGGGCCGAAACAATGTTGCTATCTGGGATACTCTTAGTTAAAACTGCAACATCATCCTGGCCTGTAATGAAAACAGTAACGTCATCAGCATAAGCCGATACAGACACCCTAGAACTTATGTCTCCATTTGGAATTAAGACCCCATTGAGATTTCTCCTTAACTTACACAAAAGAGGTTCAATGACAAGGCTATATAACTGTCCTGAAAGTGGACAGCCTTGCCTAATTCCCCGAGAAACAGGTATTGGCGCACTTAAACCACCACCAGCCTTCACAAGAACAAAAGCATTGGAATAACACAACTGAATATATGAAATAAAAATATCACCAAAGCCAAAATGCTGTAAAACATTATATAAATAGGCATGGTCAACTCTATCAAATGCTTTCTCTTGATCTAGAGAAAGAACACCAAACTCATAATTATTCAGCTGACCTATTTCAATAACATCACGCAATAAGGATATATTGTCCATTATAGATCTCTCAGGAATACAGTATGTCTGATCCTTCTGCACCAATTGACCCAGATAACACTTTAATCTATTAGCCAAACATTTTGAGAATATTTTGTAGTCAACACACAATAATGACACTGGTCTCCAATTTTTTAGAAGTCCCAGATCTCCTTTTTTTGGAAGTAGTGAAAGAACTGCCCGACTACAACTTATGGGAAGTTTCCTACTTTGACAGCATTCAGACAGTACCTCATAAAAGTCTTCTCCTAAAATACTCCAAAAACGTTGATAAAATTCAGCAGTTAATCCATCAATTCCTGGGGATCTACCCGTGGACAACTGCTGCATTGCCTCTGTAAGCTCTTGAAAAGTAATGTTATTATCCAGAGTCTTTTTCTGTTCACTCTCAATCTTCGGTAGATCATTAATTATATCCTCAGCACTTTCATGGTTACAGTTTTCAGAAGCATATAATTGTGAATAGAAATCCACCGACATCTTCCTTATTTCCACAGGATCTGTTGTTATAGAACCATCATGACGACGAAGATGATACATTTGCTGCTGTGTTGTATTTTCCTTTCCAAGATTGAAAAAAAATGTGCTAGGGGTATCCATGTCTTTAACAGAGCAAAATCTTGCCCTTATTAGCGCTTTCTTTACTTGCTCTTGTAGAAAAGTTCCAAGTTCTTTATTTTTCTTTCGTAGAGCATCATCATGCACAAGTTCATTATCATTAAAAATTCCTTGTTCTAAAAGTTCGATGTCTCTTTGTAATCTTTTCACAGTTGCCTTCACCACTGATCCAACATGGGATGAATAATTCTGACAAAATATTCTTATGTTCACTTTTCCAACATCCCACCACTGACTGAGATTCTCAAACGAATCTTTCTTCATTTTCCAATTTTTCCAGAAAAAAATAAATGAGTCACAAAAATTAATGTCCTGTAGCAATTTAGCATTAAAATGCCAGTAATAACTCGGTTTTGACATATTTTTTAAAATAAAATCAAAAATAACCATGTGATGGTCTGAAAAACCGTTTCGTCACCCGATTATTCCATACTTTACCCAAATAAAACTAATCGTGCACCACTGACTCTATTATCATTTACTTTAAGCCAAGTATATTGTCTAGATCTTTTATTAATCATTCTCCACACATCTAATAATTCGAATTCATGCAATACATTTACCAACATCCTACTTGATTGAGTATGTGGCTCTTCACCATTTCTATCAATTGTAAAATCCGTGGTGCAATTCCAATCTCCTCCCACAACAATACACACATTACTATTAATTGTCTTAATTAACCTTGTCATTTTCATAAAAAAATCAATCCTCTCAGATCCATTATTTGGTGCATAAACATTCATTAGCACAAATACCATTCCTCCAACCTCAACCTTAGTTAACAACAGTCTACCTTTTATGACCTCATCCACAGCTAAAATATTAACATTGATATTTTTCGAAAATAAAATAGCTACCCCTGCACTATTATTTGTCCCATGACTTAAAGTGAGCTTCCCTCCCCACCACATGCTCCATTCATTTTCATTATCAGTATCAGTATGGGTTTCTTGTAAAAAAAACTACATCAACACAGTTAATTCTAAGAAACTCTGAAACCATTGCCAGTTTTGTCCTATCTCTACCTCCATTTATATTCAAGGAGCCAACCCTCAAAAGCCCCATAAGAAAAAGGAGATAAAAGAGACAGGACAGATAAAAACGTGACATACAAAGTTTAGAAAACACCATGTGCAACTTCTTCATTTTACTTTTTTTTTTCCTTCCTTAACCTTGTTATCATTTTCTTCAGACGAAATCTCTTTTTTTTATCCAAGGCTTCATAACTGACATTTCTCTGCAATGACAACACTGACCCAATGAATTTATCTGTGTCTGGAAAAAAATCCGTAACTTCCACTACTTTCCCAAATGTTGCATCCAAAAAGTTATTAATTTCCTGCAACGAGTAAGTATCCTCCAAAACTTGTGAACCTATCTCAGAAATATCAGAGACTGACTCATCATCTCTTAACTCCTTATCCTCAGACATTTCAATACATCCAGATGTCCCTGCCACTTCATCATCCACAGTTCCATGAATTTCCGCCTTTTCATTTTGATCAGCAAATCCCGATTTTTCACCTTTCTCACTAGACTCATTTTTATCAACCACATCATCATCACCAACAACATCCGTTTGTTTATCGCTGTGAACTTGAGCATCACTATTCTCTCCAGCATTAGACTGTTTTACAGTCTCAGACTCGTTTGCTACCGCATCACTAGGCCCTGCAGTCTCCTCACCGTCCTGGGCTTTATGTGGACACGCCATCCTTTTGTGGCCCACATCCCCACACTCAAAACACTTCATGCTTCCAGAGTTTGCATAGATCATGTATGCCTTACCTTCATGCCATACTCTAAAAGAAATGTCTAATTCTGGCTCATTCAGAAACATGAACACCTGTCTCCTGAACGACATGACATGCTTTAATGCAGCATTTTTACAGCGAAGTGGAACCATTTTAATTGCGCTAGCAAACTTCCCATAACGAACTAATCCCCGCTCAATCTCATCATTATTAATGAACGGGGGCACGTTTGATATTGTTATGCGCGTCGTCGGCGTAACCAGCGGTGAAACATTAATGAAATCGCCACTTACCACAATTCCGTTGATAACGAGACGATTAACTATCTCTTCCTCCTTTACAAAAATCACAACAGCCTTGTTCATCCTCGAAGCCGAAAAAATGTTTTCAAACCCGATCTGCTCTCCAACCGCGACTAGCACATCCTCCACCTCCACACCTGGCGCAGGAACACACCTGACTCCATTACGCAGAGACACCGGTGGCGGTGGCTCTCCCCCATTCGGTAACGACGCCATCCCAACACCGTCCCGGAAAAAAAAACTTTTCTCAACTTGACCTACTTTCAAAATCAACCGTTATACCCCAAATTTAAGATGAAAATAAGGAAAAAGTAAATACCAGTCACCCTCTCCCCTAACGAAACCCCCCACACACCCAAACGCTCCCAGCGTGCACCGGAAGTGAGAGTGAGAGAGAGAGAGAGAGAGAGAGAGAGAGAATGAAGAAAATAAGAGACTCTTTATTCTATAAAGTCACATCATCTTCATCAGATCACAAAATACTAAAGTGAAAATGTTTGCAGAAATTTATTGTGAAATTAGACTCTGTGAGATATTGAGTATAAATATATACTGATATATTGAGTGAATAAATTAATATTGAGTGTTTTAGTTTAAACTTTTGATTCTTGTATGCATGATATACAATATCTGAGGTAGAAGTGTGCCTTCGGAGCGTGTGATTGGCTGAATGTGAGGTGGAAGTGTATGGAAGTAAAATAATGTCTAATGTTTTTGAATTGCACCAATTCACAAAAAAAAAGCATTGTGTTAACCCTGCTTGCATTTTAATCCATTGTATTTTTAAGGCTTACATTTTTATGGGCTGAAATTGAACATGGTTGAATATTTAAGCTGTGAATATTTCAATTAAAAACATTTTTCATTATTAAAAATGCAATAATCCATATTCACCTTTCATATTTCACTTCCAAAATTTTCAAACTGTTTAAAAATACAACCTATAATATTCAACAGGCAATTTTCGGTCCATTTGATTTCGCCTTGAAAATTCGCTTCCACAAATTCAGTGGTTCAAATTCGACAGTAAATTCAACGGTGACATCCAGAAACTGCAGGAAAAGCAGTAGATTACTGAGCATACTCTCTATCTGCTGTTAGACGGCTTTACCAGCAGGGGGTGCACGCGCATGTTGAAACAAAGCAACAGGAGAGGCCTTCACAAAACGTAATTTGCTGAAATGGACAGAGCGATGAGTATGAGTTATAATTTATATGTGTGTGGGAAAGATTGATTAAGACACAAAACACACAAGCCTTTACTCAAGTGTCTTATGAGACTTATTTTTGATTTGTCCACAGCAAAACTAAATTCTCTTGCCGTTGGCATTGATAGTAAAACAACTGTAATACACTGAGACAGAGTGAATTGTTTGTTATAGTCACTATGACGGAATTTTTTTTTTTTTAAACTTTAATGATGGAATAAATTGCTTTAAGTGTCAAAAACAGTCTCTCTCTCACACACACACACACACTAACACACTCTCTCACACTAACACACACACTCTCTCTCTCACACACACACACACACACACTAATGATTATCTTTGCCTCTTATCCCACGATTGTTATACAGTAATGTAAAAGTATGGAAGCAAATGAGAGACATAACTATTTGAAATTTAACAGCCACTGAATACTTTTACTAGTTTTGAATACTAGTTTTGTATTCAATTTTATTTTGAAAAACATTTGTCTGAATTTATTTGCTCGGAATTCAGCCCTTATAAATTATCTTACTTTGGAAACCATGCGTCTGAATTTATTTGTTTCGAATTTACCTCTGAAATTTAAAGGTGCAATGTCAAAAAGTTGAGTATCTATTACAGTTTTTCTCGATTGTTTACACACATTTCCTGCAAGTATGCCTCATACTCTCAGAACTCTACACACAAATCTAAAAACACTCACACAATCGGCAAAACCCCTCAATTCTAGTGCAAAATGAAACTTTACATTCAAAACAATGTTATATATTGCTCAAAATGTTATTTTATTTTCAAATGACACACACAAACCATTATATGAATAGACAACAGAAAATGTTTATGCTGTTACAGTAAAAATCTATGCTGCTTCGGTTTTGGTATTTTATGCTCTGATAAAGCATCTATCTAAAGCTCTGATTGCTAATTGTAAAACTGTGTGACGTGTGTTTGTCCATGTGACGAGTCAGTGCGAATATTTGAATGGTAGTGTGTTCCTCATGAAAAGAAGAGATTTTCTGCATGAAAATTGTGCCAAATGCAGAGAATGTGTGTGTAGTGTTTTGAAAAAAGTGTGTTTTAGAGCTGCAATTTGAGTGTAAAGCAGGAATTGTGCTTGTAGTTCATCAGAATTGGTTCAGTGGGTTGGTGAATGAGTTACATGTTGTGGTCATTGTGTCTCAAGTACCAGAATTTGTGTGTAAACAATTGAGAAAAACTGTAACAGAAATGCAATATGACATCCATAACTATGTTTTCAGTGGTGTATAAAGAACTTACTTAATAAACCGTAATGTTTTTATTATCTTAGAATGAGACATTTATATTTCCATAACTGCGGGAATCCCCTTCTATGAAGGTCGCCATATCGTGACGTCATCTTTCTACCGTAGCCGAACGTGAACAAACAGTGCTACAGAACGCGTTTCGCCACTACCTTGAAAGAGAAGCAGCAGTAGTAGTATTAGCAGAAAGCTAGAAACTAGCCATAAACTCTGTGAGTAGTGACTTTTCCCTTGAGTAGTGTAAAATATGTAGTTGGCATTGTTTCATAACTTAGTTCTCCCTCGCTGTATTATGGGTTTGCTATGTGGGGAGAAATGTGCTGCTGGTTACGTTTGTGAGACAATCAGCTGATCACTATTATTATATTAAATTATATATTAAAACCCTTGATCCTCACCTGACTATGGCTTTGTAAACTGTATCCATGATGTGGTTTATAATGGATTGTGGTACAGAAACAATGACAATGTTACACACTCTTGTCTTACTCTGGCTGTTCTCTGCTGTCTCAGACGACGAGAAGTTTGTCCCGTTTTAGCAACCGTAGCTTCTTCGAAAGGGAGGGGTGAGCAGTGGGCTAAGCCCTTAGTGCAAACTCGCAACCGAACCGCTAGATGTCACTAAAAATCCCACACTGCACCTTTAAACAGGCCTATTAAAAATTCCATTTTAAAAACCTGAATTTCGATGAATAATTTTCAATGCTCACAAATTCAGATACAAAAAAATAAAATAAATCAACGTACAGAATTTCAGATAAAATACATTCAGGTTAAATTATGAATTATGGGCGTGCTCAGAGTAGTAGCCATCAGCTTAAAAAAAACAATTTCTGGGTTATTTGGCTTGTTTGCTGTACTCCTTGTCTCACAACAGCTTTTAAACATTGTTTTGTTTTTTGTTATAAGTCATAAATGACAAGGAGGCAGCCTCTCGCAATGCAAATCAATGGACATGGTTGGATTGTTTTTCTCCCCTGGTGGGGGCGTGAGCAGCCGGTAACAAGAAGTAGTGGAAGGAGAACGTCCTCGTCTCAGTTCTCGCGCATGTGCCCATAAGGAAGTAATGGAATAGTCGAATAAAGTCGTTATTTATGTTTTTTCCGCAGAAAAAGTAGTCTCGTCGCTTGATAAACTTATAATTGAGCCGCTGTAGGCACATGGAATATTTAAACATTTTCTTTAATGACTTTATGGGCCGTCAAGAGCCAGTCCCTTAGGCAGTCTATGAAGGAGTGATCCAGCTCTCAGATTCAATCAAAAATATCTTCATTTGTGTTCCGAAGATGAACGAAGGTCTTACAGGGTTGGTACAGGATGGGGGTGAGTAATTAAAGACTTAATTTTCATTTTTGGGTGAACTAACCCTTTAAAGTCTTGTGCTGTTTTATAAAGGCACAAAGCCATATCATGGTTTCGATTTTAGTTTGTTGGCAAAATATAGCGCTAGAGACCTTTATGTTAGGGTATACATTTTACATCTCATATGTGTTGGGAAAAGGGAGAAGAGAGAGTTCAGAAAAAGACGGTTTCGAACTCGGGTCGAGAGCATCAAAAGCTTCAAGCCCTACGACCTGCGCCACCGTAGCTATTTCGTGACAAGCTTCTTTTGCTAAAAAGACAGACACTTAGTGCAAATATACGCTCCGTTATCTAAAAAGTAAAAAAAAAAATTCCCCCCCCTTGAGCCCCAAGTGCGCATGGCCAACTTGCAATAAATAAATTTGATCAGATCGGCCCTCGCGGCCTCGAAACACAACCGGCCCACAGGGGAAACTCCCACCTCTCCCGATTGCCACTCCGCCCCTGGTGCCCAGGGCCCCTTAGATGTCATGGGCCCCTGAGGCAAGAGCCCAGTTGCCCTAATGGTTAATCCAGCCCTGGTGGTCTGTGAGTGGTGTGTGCATCTGGCTCCTCCTAAACGGACATCCTTTACTGTTCTGATCTGACAATCTTTGGTGGTTGCCACCGGGTATTAATTAGCCCTAAGAGCATAATAATCCTTTATACACAACAACAATAAAATAGCACAATGACAGGATTAATATGGTATACCCACGTTGTAACAAATAAATAAAAGATCTTTTTCACAAAAGTTATCTTGCGCTTTTCGTCCTGTCAGTCATTGCACCTCACTCTAGTCATGTGACTCCTGTGGCTCAACTTACCTCAGTATCTCCAATTTACACTTTATATTCTTCAGTCCAGTGCAGAGCAGCTTCACTCCTGAATCCCGCAGTTTATTATTGTTCATGTTCAGCTCTTTCAGATTGGTGTCTGATCCAAGAACTGCAGCCAGAGATGAACAGCTTTTGTCTGTTAAGTTACAATCATTTAACCTACAATAAAGTCACAACACAGAATTAGATTGTACACATACAATACATTTTCTATATACTAATATGAATGAAATTTTCCACTTATTTAATACATAAACAGCATATACAGCAAAGAGGCTGAGTTAAACTAACATTTACCTTTAAAAACTACAATTTCCTCAACAATAGTGTTTTTTATACAGTGACAAATTTCCAAGACAAAATGAAACATGTTTGAAAAAATATTTGTGTAAAGCTGTTATATCTATAGTATATTTTCTCTATTTATGTCACCTGATAGAGTTTAGGTTCTTGCCAGTGTTGCCTCTGTCTTTCTTAATTGGGGACACTTAATATTAGGGGTGTGCACAAAAATTGATTCACATTTGTATTGCAATTCGCTTTATGCCCAGCTGCACTACTTCCTGAACTTCAGCCAGCTCCTTAGCCGTTTCTCAATATCCGTACTTGTCTGTACTTGTGTTCTTGTGGACTTGTGAAACGTCATCAGTCGCTGCCGAAGTACTGTTCCAATTCAAAGTTCACATCTAGCCAAGTCCACTTCAAATCCCCGGATGTGTTCTTGATCCGCCCCGTTTACAGAGGATGCATCGAGAGGTGACTTGTGTGGACTTGAGATAGCCTGGTAACCCAGAATGCACCTCGCACCAACCAAAAAGCGTCAATAGGAGAGGAGAAAATCCGCGAAATATCAAAATACTACTGTTATTGAGTCATGAAATGTAATTTTAAGAGTGTTTCAGGCGAGAATGTGGTTGTTTAAATCTCAAATCTGTAGTTTATTTATAAAGATAGTGCCTATCTGAAAAATGCATCAGACGTTTTCAGACTCGGAGTTCTGACATCCAAGCCTTCAGCGGATACTCAGCGAGATCAACCCCGACTGGAACAGCTTATCCTCGGCTAGTGCTTCTGACGTTTGCCGCCGGCTCTGATCTCTCTATAGTGGATAAACCTTATAATTCGTCTTGTGTATAAGTCTATCTTTGGTCTAATTAAACTATAGTTTGTTCCATAGTTTGAGGTTTCATAACGTTATGGCTACAAAACATTTTTTTTTATATTATCTTCATTATATGAGCAATAAAATAAAATGACATAACCCTGTCTCTGTTTGATATATGTCAATAAAAATCATTGTTTCATATTTTTAAAATGAGAACAAAAAGATCATGTTCATTTTGTTATAAATATATGCAGTGAAGAGAATCGCGTTGCCTGAACCACATGGCCATTAGGCTAATGTTGTTTTTTTGTTAATGAAAAGAGTCAGAGTGGTGTTTTATAAAATATTTCGTTTTATTGTTGACGAAAAGATGCAGAGTTGTTGCAAATTTCGTTTTATTGTTGCCTAAAATATAGGCTATGTAAAGAGATAACCAGAGTAGCCAGAGCGTGCTGAGTGACGCGATCAAGTACGCTCTGTTCCATTTGCAGAAGAACCGGACTTGCGTCCTCGCATCCTCGGGAGTTCGTTCTCCTGAGTCGAACTTGGCAAGTCTGAACTACCAAGGACGCAAGTCCGAAGTCTGCGTACTTGGTATTGAGAAACGCCTACTGTGTAGGACAGTCGATTGGCAGGAGCAGGGTTGGGCACACCTGGTCTATATCAAGCAGGGTCACCTTTGTGTGCATTTTATTTTGTGATTTCATTGGAAAGAATAAAGAGTTTCCACAACGGCGATAGATTGAAGAGTGCGTCCGAGTAAAGACTGTGCGCGCACCACAAGAGTATGAAGTACCAGGTTGACTGGTGGTTAAGTACTTCATTTAGCATGATTGTTTGATCTGACTACAGCACTTTAAAGCTAAATATAAAAGCTTTTTATTTCAGTTTTAATTTAAACTTAAATTAAATGTATTGGAAAACTGGCCAAAGTTTTTATTTTTGTATGAAGATATAATGTAATAGCAAAATACATTTAATTTGTTGTGTTTCTTTTCTTTTAAATTGTATGTCTACTGCAATACTGTTTTTGCAAAAACTACAATAAAACCTGTTGGAAAGCATCTTTTGCAGTGATTTTTGTGTGAGCATATCAGTGAACACCCCAGACCCCTCGGTGAGTTTCACATCTTAGTAAACTAAAGTTTAATGCGTTTTATGAATGATTGTTCCAGTGCACATAGACAACCATTGTGTAGGTGGAGGGTGCTAACACACAAACCTAAAATTCTCGGGACAGCAGCATTTGTCCAAATTTCAATCTTAACCGTTCTATTTCATCAGAAACGATCTTCAAACAGGGCTTTAAGTGTAAAATACCGAACTAACCCTTTAAACTACAAAAGTACTCATAGAAATAAGCATTTAAATATATAATTACTGGGAGAAACTGAGGGACAACTAGTATTTGATGTGTTGAGATGTAGGTATTTTATTTTAGTATCAAATTACAATATTTCCCCCCAGTTTGGGTAATTTGGGTAATGGATTTTTTTCTTCCTCAAGTATAAGTAGGTGATAGCATATATAATTATATACGAGTCATACAAGTCTGAAAAACTAAGGTTTTTTTTACGTTTTTAAGTCATATGATACAAAACAAACATCCAAACAATTTTATATGGTATTTTATATTTTGTATTAAAGGTTCTCTAAGCGATCCTGGGTGTTGACGTTCGGAATATTTTCAAACAAATCGGAGGCTAGCTAGACCCTCCCTCCTCCGCATCTCATCTCCTCCCCCTCCCTTCCGTGCTTCCTGAAATAATTGTGAACGTGCATAGTTCTAGCTAATTATATCCTTGTGTGGGTTTGGCGAACATAAGCGTCAATTTAGAAGAAAAAAAACAATTTAACGTTACCCACCTGTCCAGCAAAAACAGAGCAACCTGAATGTCGGACTGGAAGCCCTTCTGCTGCCGGAGTTCTCGCCATCGTTCAAAAGCTTTGCTACCGATGTAAATTCGGAACTTCGCACATTCTTTATCCGACTCCTTCTTCTTTTTAATTTGTTCTTCAGAACGACGTCTCTTTGGGCGTGTTTCAGCCATTATTCAAACTTCCCTCGGATGCTTCTCTGAGTCTCTCCTTCACACACACACACACACCCTTCATGTGCACGCACACTAACCCCCCAGACCCACCCTCAAATACTTCTTGCCAGTGATTGGCTGGAACACTGTTTGTTAGGTTTCGTGGTCCGGGTAAGACATGATTATTTTTGTTGCCGTTTTTGGAGCCTGTGGTGTCTACAGAGACCGAGTTTTTTTACAGTGTGTTTAGGGGACAGGCAGCTAGCCGATAGTGAGGAGACGTTTGATGTATGTGACAAAAAATGTGTGCCCCCTCTGGCGACATGCGAAACTGCAACCAGAGCTGTGCGCGTTCATGGAGGAACACACACACATACGCACGTTTGCACGAGCTGTTCATAACCTAAGGAGCATCAGCCGCACACTGTGCGGCACACATCTTTTGTTACAGTCATAATGAGGTAATACAGTAATAAATCTGCAAGTCATTTAAAGTATATGAAAGGAAAGGCATTCGAGTAAATTACACACTTATGTGTGTGAGAGGGGGAAACGGGGGTAGTAGAAAACTTCCGTTTTTGTTTCCATCTATCTCCCTGTGCTTACTGTATCCACTTATGATTGAATTATTATGGAAACACGTTCAGTTATCACTTTGTACAGGATCCGTTTGAGCCCTAGAGCATACCAGAGATCTCTCCGTTTGTTGAAAGCCTTCCCGATGTCGACTCTCGTCTTATTCCGACGCCTGGCACTGGACAGACTGAAGTTTTATTTTCTTTGTCTCACGCGGAGTTTGCGTTGGGGTTTGTAATGAACTACAAGCCGGTCTCTTTCCGCGCCATATACAGATATGAAGTGCACGTCACCGAAAGCAACAGATATGAGCTGGATTTTATTAATCATCGGCTAATTTCAAAATCAGCAAAGACAGCAATAAGAGAGATCGGCAACAGGCCCGGTAAGATCAATTCATTTCTTTACTTTTAATGAAGATGGTAGTGTTAAGCGTCTGCGACTTACTTTCACTTTGATTTGCGATAGATTGCGGCGCGCTGGCTTGCTCAGCTCAGCTGCTCATCTGAGGTGATGCGCGTCGTCATATATGACTAAAATAACATGACATATAGCTTGTTTTCAACAACCAGATGCATTTACACTTGTCCAGTTTCGTCTGGAATGCGGCCCAGACCACGTCCTCAAGTGGTTTGAGCGATCGGATTCATCCGTCTCTAACGCGTTTCCCACATAGCAAACAGATCCGGAACGGATCTGCCGCGGAGGTAAGAACCAGGTCCGGAACGGAGTCCACTTGCACAGCGCAACGGATCCGGAACAGATCCGGATTGCGGATCCAGACTAGATCCGCGGCAGACCCTATCCGGATCCGATCTGGACCCGTTCATTTTGGAATGAAAACCTATCAGATCACTCATTCAAAACTAGTAATCTGGCCAAAACTACAAAAATATTTCAAATCTATTGGTGGGCCAACATTAGATAGACTGCCCACTAAACAACATGATGTCCAAAAGATGTCTTTTCAACGTCTTTGTCACAAAAGTCGGATGCTGAAAAGACGTCCACTGAGGAGCCAGAATTAAAGTTTTTATGACGTGTTTTTTTGACGTGTTCTGCACGTCCGATGTAGACGTTCATCGAACCTTCGTACAAGTTTAAAAACTAGGTCAAATGTGGCCATCGTGTTTAAAACTCATGTTTATATCAATGTCATTTCCTTACATTGTTTAGATGAGGTTTAGATGTTGATATGTTTCATTTTAAGTCACCATTGTGGTGATGAGTGTTTGCTTTAGTTGGGCTCTTGGTCCCAATTCTTCCTACTTTAACTTCTCTTTGGTTGTAGTAACTGTGTGTTTGTATAACACTATTGTTGTTGCATAGAAAGCCAAGAAAAAGTAAAATCGGCTGTCATCAGCTCCTTGTTGATGATGACAAAAACACAAAGCGAGCTTTTAATGATGTGTGTAGACTTTTGTCCTTATATCTGCTGTTTATAACCACCTATTTTGTGGAACTGCGTTATTTGGACCAGCACCATTACAATTGTTGCTTATTTGAAGGTCAATAAAAATCATATGTACTCAATGTTTTGAGCAAATATGTCACGTAGTCACACACAGACATCACGATTTTGCATATGATTCTCAACAACGGTGACAACCAAAACAAAAAAAGCTTGGGAATCAAGGTTTTTTTGTACTTTGAAAACTACCCATCATGCATTGCAGCATGAAGCTTTTTTTATTGTCACCGTTCTTGTGATACATACGCAAAATCTTGATGTATGTGTGTGACTATAAGGTAAATTTCCTAATAACATTGTTTAACAAGCTTTTTTTTATTCACCTTCTAATAAGTGCTACTTTTAATGGTATACAAATAACACAGTTCCACAAGATAGGTGGTTATAAATGGCAGAAATAAAGACTAAAGTCTAAACACAACATCAAATGCTCACTTTGTGACTTAGCAATGATAATCAACAAGCTGATGCCAGCATCTCACTTTTTCTTGGCTTTCTGTGCAACAACACTAGTGTTATACAATCACACAGTTACTACAACCAAAGTAAAGTTAAAGTAAGATGAATTGGGACCAAGAGCCCAACTAAAGCAAACACTCATCACCACAATGGTTTCTTAAAATGAAACATATCAACATCTAAACCTCATCTAAACAATGTAAGGAAATGACATTGATATAAACATGAGTTTTAAACACGATGGCCACATTTGAACTAGTTTTTAAACTTGTACGAAGGTTCGATGAACGTCTATATCGGACGTGCAGAACACGTCAAAAAAACACGTCATAAAAACTTTAATTCTGGCTCCTCAGTGGACGTCTTTTCAGCATCCGACTTTTGTGACAAAGACGTTGAAAAGACATCTTTTGGACATCATGTTGTTTAGTGGGCAGTCTATCTAATGTTGGCCCACCAATAGATTTGAAATATTTTTGTAGTTTTGGCCAGATTACTAGTTTTGAATGAGTGATCTGATAGGTTTTCATTCCAAAATGAACGGGTCCAGATCGGATCCGGATAGGGTCTGCCGCGGATCTAGTCTGGATCCGCAATCCGGATCTGTTCCGGAACCGTTGCGCTGTGCAAGTGGACTCCGTTCCGGACCTGGTTCTTACCTCCGCGGCAGATCCGTTCCGGATCTGTTTGCTATGTGGGTTCAGAGGGCATTTACACCCTGGTCTTTTCACGATCGAATAGCTATCCGATCACAGAAAACACATGAAGTGACCAGGTGTAAACAGCCCCTTTGAACCCATCGTCTACTTTTGTGGAAAGCTGACTAGAGTTGTGTCGCTCGAGTTGTCTTCTCTGATACGGAGAACGGCGGCGAATAGCTACACGAACCTGCCAGACATAGCCAGGCGAGCGTGAATGCGCATGACGTCACGCCCAGTCTCAGATTCGAGCCCGAATCCCTCTTATATATTTCACTGTACAGGATTATAGAGGCGATCTCAGTGATCAGAGAAGGGCTCATTCAGCTCATCAGGCAAGTGTTTAAGCATGTATGGGTTAGAAAACGGCTATTTTTAACATGAAATGTTGCGCAATGCACCTTTAATATTTAATATTTAACAATATTATTGATCTGTGTTGTACTACTTTCATGTTATCACTGTAGCTGCTTCGAGACAATCTGTTTTGTGAAAAGCGCTATATAAATAAATGTGACTTGACTTGACACACACACACACACACACACACACACACACACACACACAAACAGCTATAAAGCTATAGCTTCATGTTTATAGGGATAAATGCATTTTTCAGATGAGAGCTAAACATGACAAAATATATTAAAAGACTTACAGAGCTCTTCTGGATGTTTTGATGACTGCCGATAATCTATTGAGACACTGGTCTGATTTCTTGAATTTCTGAAGCTCAAACTCCTCCAGCTCCTCCTCTGATGTCAACAACACAAAGGCCAAAGCAGACCACTGGGCAGGTGAAAGGTCACCAGATGAGAGACTTCCTTTGCTAAGGTGGGTCTGAATCTCGTTCACCAGAGTTTGGTCGTTCAGTTCATTCAGACAGTAGAACAGATTAATGGATCTCTCTGCAGGAAGATTATCTGCTAATTTCTGCTTGATGTACTGAACTATCTTCTTGTTGCTCTGGTCAGTGTCGTCTCGCTGTGTCAACAGACCTCGTAAGAGTCGTCGAACTGTCCCCTTGTTGCTCTGGTCAGTGCCGTCTCGCTGTGTCAACAGACCTCGTAAGAGTCGTCGATTGGACTGGAGTGACAGACCGAGGAGGAAGCGAAGGAAAAGGTCCAGGTGTCCATTGTCACTCTCCAGCGCCTTGTCCACTGCAGTCTTGAGAAAATCAATCATGGTTTCATTTCTGTTTTCCTGTTCTGTAGACTCATGATCAAACATACTTGTCTTGTTGATGTCTAGAAACAGATGTGCATAAAGGGCTGCAATAAACTCTTGAATGCTCAAGTGAACAAAGCAGTACATGGTACCAAGAACGATCCCTGTTTCCTCCTTAAAGATCTGGGTACACATGCCTGAGTACACTGATGCCTTATAGACGTCAAGACCACAGGCTTCCAGGTCTGTGTCATAGAAGATCAGGTTATTTCTTTCCAGCTGATGAAATGCCAGTTTCCCCAGTGAAAGGATGGCGTCTTTATCCCAGGAAACATCTGGTGTGTATTCTCCATCATATTTCCGGCGGCTCTGCTGGATCTGAAAGCGGAGAAAGTGTGTGTACATTTGTGTCAGAGTCTTGGGAGTGTCTTCAGTGTTTGATTCCTGCAGTGTTTTAGAGATCTCATCAGCCTGAGTGTTTCTCACATAATTTTTTCTCTTCTCCTCCAGAATGTTCTGGAGAACAGTGGCTGAAATCCAGCAGAAGACTGGGATGTGGCACATGATGAAGAGACTCTTTGATTGTTTAACATGATCTATGATTGTGTTGGCTTGAATATCATCCTTGAATCTTTTTCTGAAGTACTCTTGCTTTTGTGCGTCCCTGAATCCTCGTATCTCTGTCAGCCGGTCGATACAGTCAGGAGGAATCTTACTGGCAGCTGCTGGTCTGCTGGTGATCCAGACGAGAGCAGAAGGAAGCAGATTTCCCTTCATGAGGTTCGTTAGGAGAACATCCAGAGAGGCTGGTGACGATACATCACACCACGTCTCATTACAATCAAACTTCAGAGGAAGGCGACATTCGTCCAGTCCATCAAGGATGAACAGCACTTTGAACTGATTCCTTCTTGTAAGGTTCAGTCCTTTTGTCTCTGGGAAAAACTGAGTTATAAGGTCCATCAAACTTAGTTTTTCTTTCTCCTTTAAGTTCATCTCTCTGAATGGAAGAGGAAATATGAAGCTGATATCTTGATTTTCTTTTCCTTCAGCCCAGTCCAGAACAAACTTTTGCACAGAGACTGATTTCCCGATGCCAGCGACTCCTTTTGTCAGTACAGTTCGGATCTCCTCGTGTTGTTCAGGCGCTTCAAACAAATGTGTGCATTCAACCTGTATCTCTTGTGCTTCATGACGTCTGGAAGCAACTTCAATCTGTCTCACCTCATGTTCAGTATTGACCTGTTCACTGCCACCCTGAGTGATGTAGAGATCTGTGTAGATGTTATTCAGGAGTGTGAAGTCACCTTGCTTTGCAATTCCTTCAAACACACATTGATACTTCTCCTTTAACCTACATTTTAGCTGATGATTAAAGTTCAGCTCATCTAAACACAGGAAAAACAAACAGACAGTTTTAATTTTCTCCCATACATGTATAGGTGTTAATCTAACAGATGGTCATGAGTCTCTTACCTTCTAGAGCATCAGCAGCTTCATCTTGCTTCATCTCTCTCAGGTAATGTAGTGTGAGATCAAGAGCTGCTTCTTTAATACAGCATCTGTTCTCATTAAAGTCCTCCACTAAGGATTGTGTGTTCTCTTTTTGCTGTAATTATTAATAAATAAAAATAAACCTTTCACATTTCATTCTTGTTTTATGGGTTCTTAAAATGAAAAGTAAATGGTCAAAAATAATTAGAAATGACATTTCTATTGAGTATGTTTTCAGGAAAACATGATAAATAATCTTTTTTTATTATAATTATTAAATATTTCTAACCATGTAAGCATTTTTTTTTTACCTGGAAGATCCACAGGAGATTCTTTGAGAAATTCTTGTGTTTCCTGTAAGTCTGGAAATCCGAATCTAATGCTTCATATTTAAGCCTGTTAGCAAAAATAAATAAATAAATACTGCATTTCCAGGAAATATATTATCAAAATCTCTAGAAAATGATTTTAGCAAAATATACTCCAGTAAATATTTTAACTATACAGCTTTATGCTAATTATTCATTGATACACTTTCTGTGACCGAAAAAATAAGAAACACATGAAATACCCTTTGGTTGGTGATGGTGTTTCCTCACTGAAGTTTGGTTGGTCAGCATCTTTTGAGCAGTCACTCTTCACAGACACAGAGCTGGACACATGTGAACTTGATCTATCACAGATGAAACAAAGAACAGAGAGAAAAAACACTTCAATACAGAAGATACTTCTGTCTCATTATAAGAGGATGTTAATGTTAGAAATGGTAATTAAATACTGTATAGTTGTGTATTTGTCCCTCTCATGACTGGATAGATGGTGTATTGACTTTCCAATGCCATTGCCGTTGATAAGAGGAGTAAGCAAGTTTAGAACGCGTACTAACAGAGTCCATGCATGTAGATGTAAGCTGTACAAATGTCTGATGTAGATGCAAACAAATGTCTTTCTTTATTCCTTGTGCTCTATTAAACATGATCTCAAAACTTGTCTTAAAACTTCTTGTGGCCTTTTCTCGTTCACACGTACACACAAAGCCATACCTAAGATATTCACTTTGCGAGACACTCTGCTGTGCGGTCAAAAAACAGTGTGCTTCCCAAATACCAACACACACACTTGTTGCTCATGTGCTCTAATTATACACAGCACAATCCAGTAGACGAAAAACTTAACAATCCAACAAATGGCTCCTACAGATGGATTTATTCCATAGACAGTATAAGAAGTGGACAGAGCCATCTCATTGGAACTCCATTGAAACAAGTGAAGCCGTTTTTGGCGATTTTTTAGCACTTCCGTTCCTGACGCGCAGACTCAAATCGTCTCAAACAGAGCTTGACGAAGTAGATGTGACGTGAGCGACCCGTCTGTCTTCTAGTGCGGCTGCATGAGAAATCTGAATCATTCCCTTCCAAAACATGCAGAGGCGGAGACTGTGAATAGGAGCTGTCCATGAGCTAGGAGCAGGAGACACTTTTGATAGGTATTCTGATTTATTATTTTGTCATTTTGCCTCCACGTTTCCCCGATTGACCGCAAGCTTCTCCTCATGTCCATACGGTATATATATATTTCATCTCGTTGCTTTTATGAACTCTCTATCTTTGGGCTTCTGCCTTGACTTTATGCCTCCATGTCCCCAGATTGCCTCATAGACAGTAAAAGTTTGCTTGAGCTTCTTCTCATGTCCATACGGTAATCTCTCTACTGTGCGATAGCACGCACGGAGATGAAAAAGGTATGTATGGACTTATCTAACTCTGGGGGGTAAGGTGAATAGGCTAAAGTCCCAAAAAGTCGGAGTGTTCCTTTAATCAATAACAGCAGACACAAAATTTAAAGTGAAAGTATAAGTGTCAAGAGCCCAACTAAAGCAGACACTGATCTCCATAACGTTGACTTACAATTTGTGATTTTGTCCTTCAGCGATTCTGCTTGTGATCATCAGGTGTCTTCAATAATGCTCAATCATCACTAAATTAATCACTTAATTATCTCATTAACTTTAACACTCATATCATCCATTTGAAAGCATGTGAAGGTGATTTACTGCTAATCAAGGAACCGGCTTTACTGATTAGATGCGCATTCAATATCGTTCGATATATCGCCCAGCCCTAGCTATAAGTCTGTTTGACGCACCCACCGCTAGCCTAGCTTAGCACAAAGACTGGATGTGAATGGTTGCAGCTTTCATACTAATCCAAATGAGTGACAAAATAACGCAAACGTTTTCCTATTTACATGTTGTGGTGTGTAGTCACATAATGTACAAATATCAAGGCCATATGAGACATAGACATCTTTTAACCGTATAAATACTATATTTTCTGAAGGCGAAGCACTGCTACTTGGGCAGAGTGATAACAATCACCTGACACGCACCCTGACGAGGAGCAGAGAGTTCGCTTCGCTCAGCGTTGGAATAAAGAGTCAGCAATTACTAACATTAGATAGAAAAGCATAGTTTATCACGGGTGTTTATAAACAATAAACAGGGGAGACCAGGTAATGCAGTACCATGTTTCATTGATTTCCAACCAAAAACGCACCCAGATTTATAAATATTACATGAATAAATAATTATTATTACAGGAATCAATATATTTTAAATGCAATTTATTAGCTGAACCAAATGTATTCAACAGTAGCCTATATAATATACAGTATTGCATTACTATAGGATAGAATACGGGGAAAGTAATAGCACAAATTGTTTTTGCACAATGAACTCACAGCCTATCGTACCCTTTTGCACGCTCAAGTTCGTTATTTCCATGGTTATTTCAAATTTAGGCTACTAGGCGCGCCGCGTGCAGGGTGCAAGTTCAACGCGGTGAACGCGCTCGTTTTTTTTCCAAGCGCGTCCGCACCGCATCAAGATAAAAACATATTCATACCCTAATCATATAATAGTGTCACTTAGGGCTGGGCGATATATTGAACGATATTGAATGCGCATCTAATCAGTAAAGCCGGTTCCTTGATTAGCAGTAAATCACCTTCACCTGCTTTCAGATGGAGCGGCATTCACTACAAAGAGCCGTAGATCACTGACAAGCTGAGCCATATCGCGTTAATATCGAGGACATATGATATCGATATTTAATGCGATATGGCTCAGCTGGTCAGTGAACTACGGCTCTTCGTCACGACAAAATCTCCCGTGTTAAATTAACACACCTGGGAGTGTATACGAGTCCACACTCAAGAGTGTTAAAGTTAATGAGATAATTTAGTGATTGAGTGATGATTGAGCATTATTGAAAACACCTAAAGCAGAATCACAAGGAAAAAAATCTAAAATTTTAAGCCACCGTTATGGAGATGAGTGTTTGCTTTAGTTGGGCTCTTGACCCTTATGTTATACATCTTATATTTTAATTTGCTGTTGCATCTGAGTTATGTCTGTCAGATGAACAAAGATAAACAATTATAAAATGATGTTGGTTATATAATGACTTTCATCATTTAAAACTTATGTCTGTGATTTATTCTGTTGATTAATGTATAACTGAGATTCTGCATAAACATCCAGAACATTAAATATAATATAATGGATTTCTCAAAAGTTGTTTTAAACAAAAAAAAAATCTTTCTTTAAGGCACACACAGACCTCAAGATTCAGTCAATGCTTCTCAACAACGGTGACGAGTAGAATATTCAAGTAGGAAAAGTTAATTACATAGACAATTCAGATCATAATTTATTCAAACCGCAATGCATGATGGGAGACATTAATGAGTTGTGATTGGTGGCAAAATGTCACCACGGTTGAGATAGACAGGCTGATTATTGATCTCTGTGTTTCTGAATAATGATGCCAGTGATTTGATCAGATTAAATATTTTAGGTTATAAGTAAAATACAGATATGCAGCAGAACCACAAAACTGTAGCTAACAAGTTAAGCCAAATCAACTGAATAAGTTTCATTTTTCAGATCATTGCATCATTATGTCAAAACATAACCAACACTATCAGTTCACAGTTGCCTGTGTTTATTTGACTGTTATAAATCAATATCAACAAGCAAACAAAATTTGAAGTAGTGATGGCCGGTTCGTGAACGAATCGTTCTTTTGAACCGGTTCTTTTTAGTGAACCGGTCGAACCAGTACACTAAATCGGACTGAATCGTTCGAAACAGTTCGCGTCCTGCGTCAGCGCTAAACCACAAGTTACTAAAGTTACTCACTTTCAGACATGCCTGACAGTCCCTCCGAATCGAAATAAACCAATATCCATTAGTACATTTTATTCAGTAACTCAAAAAGTTCACTGAACGGAGACATATATTGGTGCTGAGAGAAGTGATGAGCACGAGCAGCTGATACTGCGCATGCGTGTACTACCGAACATACAGTTACAGCGGTCGGATAACCAGTACAGAACCGAGAACTGTTTCTTTCGGACACGTTCGACATACTGAGAATTGATGAGTTGATGAGCTGAGCATGCGTGCATTTTTTTCTGAGGGACGAAATGTACGTTTCCATGTCTTTAGTTGAACATCATGTAAGTGTAACAAAATAAAACATTTTGGAAACATGTTTATCCCATTACTGTATCACTGTATTATTTTAACGATTGGAAATAATGATTGGATTCTAAAACTGTCAAACTACTAAACATTTATTATTATACTAAAAAAATATTTTCAGGTACAGCTAGCTCATTTAATTTCTAAGTAACAATATAAATCATTTATGTAAACTCTTGCCAAGGTTTGGTGCACTGCTTAGTAAATGTTTATAATGTGTTAACATGACGAATTAAACATATATTTTTAATTCGTTATGTTAACACATTATAAACATGATGTATATATATACTGTATAGGCTACAGAAGGCTATATTGGAGACAGACATGCATCGATTTTTTTAGTTTTGTCGACTGTATATTCAGGTTTCAGCTCAGCACACAGCTATGCTATGGTTCTAGAGTCGAGAACTGGTTGTTGCAGTTCTTGAATCACTAGTACAGAACCGAGAACTGTTTCTTTCGGACACGTTCGATACGGAGAACCGACGAGCTGGAGATACTGCGCATGCGTGATAGCACCGTCTCTGAACAGAACTTTCTTTCGGCCGGCTGATCCTGTGATGATACATGAGCACGCAGTAGTAGGGCTGGGCGAAATATCGCACGATATTGTTATGCGCATCTAATCAGTAAAGCCGGTTCCTTGATTAGCAGTAAATCACCTTCACATGCTTTCAAATGGACAATATAAGTGTTAAAGTTAATGAGATAATTAAGTGATTAATTTAGTGATGATTGAGCATTATTGAAGACACCTGATGATCACAAGCAGAATCGCTGAAGGACAAAATCACAAATTGTAAGCCACCGTTATGGAGATCAGTGTCTGCTTTAGTTGGGCTCTTGACACTTATACTTACACTTTAAATTTTGTGTGTCTGCTTTATTATTGATTAATAGCAGTCAAATAAGACATATTTGATCTTATAGTGTTGGTTATGTTTTGACATAATCATGCTGTGATCTATAAAATGAAACTTTTCAGATGATTTGGCTTAACTTGTTAGCAAGATTTTAGTCATTGTACAGCATATCTGTATTTTTCTTTTAACATAAATTAATTAATAAATATTATTCTGATCCAATCACTTTCATGCTTATTTAGAAACACAGATATCAATAATCAGCCTGTCTATCTCAACTGTGGTGGCGAAATTAATCCTCTTTGCCACCAATCACAACTCATTAATGGCTCCCATCATGCATTGCGGTTTGAATAAATTATGATCTGAATTGTCTATGTAATTTACTTTTCCTACTTGAATATTCTACTTGTCACCATTGTTGAGAAGCATTGACTGAATCTTGAGGTCTGTGTGTGCCTAAAGGAAGGGTTTTTTTCTTTTAAGCATCTTTTGAGAAAACTGTCTATTATATTTAACATTCTGGACATTTATTCAGAATCTAATAATATAAATTATACATATAATAAATTATATGTTATAAATTTTATAAATAAACTTTATTATAAATTTTATATATATATAATTACATAAATTTAAAATGATAAATGTCATTATATGACCAAAATCATTTTATTATTGTTTATTTTTGTTCATTTGATAGATAGAAATAACTCAGATGCAACAGCAAATTGATTTATAAAGTTAATAATATAAGGGTGAAGAGCCCAACTAAAGCAAACACTCATCTCCATAACGGTGGCTTAAAATTTTAGATTTTTTCCTTGTGATTCTGCTTTAGGTGTCTTCAATAATGCTCAATCATCACTCATTTAATCACTTAATTATCTCATTAACTTTAACACTCTTGAGTGTGGACTCATATACACTCCCAGGTGTGTTAGTTTAACACGGGAGATTTCGTCGTGACGAAGAGTCGTAGTTCACTGACCAGCTGAGCCATATCGCATTAAATA
Organism: Pimephales promelas; assembly: GCF_988280905.1. Taxonomy (NCBI): domain Eukaryota; kingdom Metazoa; phylum Chordata; class Actinopteri; order Cypriniformes; family Leuciscidae; genus Pimephales; species Pimephales promelas. The sequence continues at coordinate 43,601,766 of NC_142770.1, read as the reverse complement.
TCGATATCGATATGTCCTCGATATTAACGCGATTTGGCTCAGCTTGTCAGTGATCTACGGCTCTTTGTAGTGAATGCCGCTCCATCTGAAAGCAGGTGAAGGAGATTTACTGCTAATCAAGGAACCGGCTTTACTGATTAGATGCGCATTCAATATCGTTCGATATATCGCCCACACTCTAAAAAGAGATGTGTTAAAAAACAACACACATCATGTGTTGATGGTATTTTGACACAAGTTGTGTAGTTTTAACACACAATGTGTGTTAAAATGTAACTGGATAGAATTTTAATGGGTGGAGGGAAGTTTGTGTTTATGAACCTAATTAGAGGTAGTAAATTTTCTATGGTATCCCATAACAAGCTCTAAAATAAATGAAACAATACATTACAATAAATAAATAAAATCTTAATTCATAAAAAACTTCAGATTAATGAGTGTTTTTGGCAGCCAATCACATCATGCCTCGGTTTCAATGTTTTTTTTCAAATGCTGATTTCACTTGTTATTGATAACTAATTTATTATAACAAACAATTTATTTCTGTCAGACGTCTACAGAAACACTTATTGAGAATTACCAGGTTTTGTGTTGACGATTCATTGAATGTTTGTTTTGATGTCACCAGAATCGTGATTAGTGGCAGCTTTATTTAGGCTCTTGACCCTTCACTCTTTACCATTCGTTTCTCTGTTTGCTGTTTCTGTGTATTTATATTGCACATCTGAAACAGTTGAAATTATCTTGAAGAAAAAGATCATTAAATTATCATTTTTCAACATGATGTTTTTTAACATAGCAAGAGAAGTTTAATGTTTAAGAGATAACGTATATTTGATCACTTATATTTGATTACAGATACTCAGTGATTACATGATATTATGGTGTATGTTACCTTATGCTATAATTCTTTAAAAAATATGTTTAGAGACAGTTTAAAGCTGCAGCAGAAACTAGTCAAATACAGACATCAAGAATCAGCATATGACTCTCAACAATGGTGGCAAAGCTTCATGTCTCTAGTACAAAGCTCATCCATAAGTCCCAGCATGCATTGCGGCATGAAACTTTTCGTTTGTCACCATTATTGAGATCCATATGCTGATTCTTGATATCTGTGTTTGACTGGTTTCTGCTGTAGCTTTGAACTTTTTTTGTCATTCTGCACTTTTGGATAGCTGGATGTAATTTCACAAAACTTTCAGAACTAACAATACATCATTAAAATAAAGCACACCATCCATATACTCAAAAACTTGATCATAACTTGTTAATTATGACATCATCAAGAACCTTCTGATCATATTTTCTGTCACCATAACAGATGTATTTTATTAAAATACAGTTACAGCTGGCAGAGAAACACTAAAACAAGAGTAAAGGGTCAAGAGCCCAAATAAAGGAGCCATTAATCACGATTCTGGTGACTTGAAATAAAACTGAAATGAAACATCAAACCTCTGTTAATTCTCAATAAGAGCTTGTCTATATAGATTAATGATGTTTAAAACATCCAAATGTTCAAACAAACTCTATTAAACATCACTGGACTACATAAATACAAGTTACCAATACGTGTCAGTGTTCATCCAAACACTTCTGTAAGCACACGGGAAGTAACTCTGGCAAATACTCTCCGACTACAGTCACATGTGACGCTTATCTGACACAAGTTGTGTTACTATAACACATTAATGTGTAAAAGGTTTCAACAACACACTGCTGTCTAACACATTAGTTGTGTTAAACGTAACACAAAATGTGTAATCCTTATAAACACAGAGATGTGTAAAGAAACGACACAGGTTGTGTGTTAAATTTGACACAACATGTGTTGTCCTTGAGCAAACACACTACATGTGTTAAAATCTGCAAAACGGGTTAAAAATCTTTATGTGTAATCTTTATGTGTTATGTGTTAAAATCTACACAGCATGTGTCATTTTTAACATCTCTTTTTACAGGTTGTGTTATTTACAAAATCATTTTATAAGAGTGCACCAGTGTAAATAAAACTTATTTACACGCAATATTTTGTCAGTTGCTACATTTAAATCTAATTCAAAGTGCAAACTTAGTGAAATCACACTCCCTGTGTTAAGAACAATAACACACTGGTTGAGTTAAAAGTAACACAAAATGTGTTGTCCTTAACTAGACACACAGGTGTGTTAAGATATAACACAGGTTGTGTTGTTTTTAACACATCCATTTTAAGAGTGTATAACACATTAATGTGTAAAAGGTTTCAACAACACACTGCTGTCTAACACATTAGTTGTGTTAAACGTAACACAAAATGTGTAATCCTTATAAACACAGAGATGTGTAAAGAAACGACACAGGTTGTGTGTTAAATTTGACACAACATGTGTTGTCCTTGAGCAAACACACTACATGTGTTAAAATCTGCAAAACGGGTTAAAATCTACACAACATGTGTTAAAATCTACACAAAATGTGTTGTCCCTGAGCACACACACTACATGTGTTAAAATCTACACAAAATGTGTTGTCCCTAAGCACACACACTTTATGTGTTAAAATCTACACAGCATGTGTCATTTTTAACATCTCTTTTTACAGGTTGTGTTATTTACAAAATCATTTTATAAGAGTGCACCAGTGTAAATAAAACTTATTTACACGCAATATTTTGTCAGTTGCTACATTTAAATCTAATTCAAAGTGCAAACTTAGTGAAATCACACTCCCTGTGTTAAGAACAATAACACACTGGTTGAGTTAAAAGTAACACAAAATGTGTTGTCCTTAACTAGACACACAGGTGTGTTAAGATATAACACAGGTTGTGTTGTTTTTAACACATCCATTTTAAGAGTGCAGCCCTACGCAGTAGTACGGGTAGGGCTGGGCGATATATCGCACGATATTGTTATGCGCATCTAATCAGTAAAGCCGGTTCCTTGATTAGCAGTAAATCACCTTCACCTGCTTTCAGATGGACGATATGAGTGTTACATTAAACTGTTATTTAGATAATTAAGTGATTAATTTAGTGATGATTGAGCATTATTGAAGACACCTGATGATCACAAGCAGAATCACTGAAGGACAAAATCACAAATTGTAAGTCACCGTTATGGAGATCAGTGTCTGCTTTAGTTGGGCTCTTGACACTTATACTTTCACTTTAAACTTTGTTTGCCAGTTGATATTGAGTTATAACAGTCAAATAAACACAGGCAACTGTGAACTGATAGTGTTGGTTATGTTCTGACATAATCATGCAATGATCTGGAAAATGAAACTTATTCAGTTGATTCGATTAACTTGTTAGCTACAGTTTTGTGGTTCAGCTGCATATCTGTATTTTACTTATAATCTAACATATTTAATCTGATCAAATCACTGTCATCTTTATTCAGAAACACAGAGATCAATAATCAGCCTGTCTATCTCAACCGTGGTGACATGTTGCCACCAATCACAACTCATTAATGTCTCCCATCATGCATTGCGGTATGAATAAATTATGATCTGAATTGTCTATGTAATTTACTTTTCCTACTTGAATATTCTACTCGTCACCGTTGTTGAGAAGCATTGACTGAATCTTCAGGTCTGTGTGTGCCTTAAAGAAAGATTTTTTTTTTGTTTAAAACAACTTTTGAGAAATCCATTATATTATATTTAATGTTCTGGATGTTTATGCAGAATCTCAGTTATACATTAATCAACAGAATAAATCACAGACATAAGTTTTAAATGATGAAAGTCATTATATAACCAACATCATTTTATAATTGTTTATCTTTGTTCATCTGACAGACATAACTCAGATGCAACAGCAAATTAAAACATAAGATGTATAATATAAGGGTCAAGAGCCCAACTAAAGCAAACACTCATCTCCATAACGGTGGCTTAAAATTTTAGATTTTTTTCTTGTGATTCTGCTTTAGGTGTTTTCAATAATGCTCAATCACTCATTTAACCACTTAATTATCTCATTAACTTTAACACTCTTAAGTGTGGACTCATATACACTCCAGGTGTGTTAATTTAACACGGGAGATTTTGTCGTGACGAAGAGCCGTAGTTCACTGACCAGCTGAGCCATATCGCATTAAATATCGATATCATATGTCCTCGATATTAACGCGATTTGGCTCAGCTTGTCAGTGATCTACGGCTCTTTGTAGTGAATGCCGCTCCATCTGAAAGCAGGTGAAGGTGATTTACTGCTAATCAAGGAACCGCCTTTACTGATTAGATGCGCATTCAATATCGTTCGATATATCGCCCAGCCCTAGCGACAGAGAGTCACGTGGGTATGACGCAATCGTTAGCCTACTTTTACAAAAAACTGCTTCTATGGGGCCATAACAGAAGCTACAAGGTAATGGAGCATTTTATACATTGTCGTGTTTCTTTAGAAATAAATAATAGACAAATGGAGTCTTCAAATGCCTCAGATGTAAAGTTATTCGCTGTCAAAGTGACGCCAAAATGAATGGGAGTCAATGGAAATGCTAATGCAAGTGAAGTTCTGCTACAAGATGGCAGCTCCCGTGAGGCATCAACTTCCAGTCGATGGATTACCCCCTTGATTTATTCATGTTTGGTTGCATGATATTTTCTGGTAAATTTATGCCCCCTAGTGGCGTTCTGTGTTATTGTGTTACTGGAGAGAAGCTCCAGACTGAGTTCAGTAAAAAGGAAATCAGACTAGCGGACATTGTTTTCTGTGAATTATAGTTGTATTTAGTTAAGTTTCATCACATTGTGTAGAAATTATAACTGTATAATGTAAAAAACATATAAATACCTTTTGATAGATGTCTTTTTCTCACTTAAGTTCGGTAGGCCACCATCCTTTGAGCAGTCACTCTTCACAGACACAGAGCTGGACACATGTGAGCCTGATCTTTTACTAATAACAAATAAATACAAGATAAAGTTTAATTACAGAAGTTTATCAGTGTCTGATAACGGCACAAACTCTCTCTACTCTCTATAAAGCATTTGCACAATCATTACTGTAAACATACATTTTAATTTTAAAAATCAATGTACATTTAGCATTTACAGCAATGTAACACTTCTGCTGAAGGAGAGGTAGAAAATAGAAAATATTGATTTAGATTTAAGATGGTTATCTACCGGCCACAAAATAATTTTATTTTATGCTTTTTTTTATAAATAAGAAGTTCTGCAAAGCGTTTGCAAATATAAAACAATGCTTAGTTCTTCAGAGGAAGAATCTAAAACTTCAGTAGTTTAAAATGATTGTGAAAACAGACGCAGTCTTACCTCTGTTCCTCTGAGAGACTCGTCTTAGAGAGAGAGTCATTTCCTCGCTCCTCTGACATACTGCAGCTAAACTAACATTGGAAACAGATCAGCACTGGTTTCAGTTTGACCTGGAGATGGCAATATATGTTCCTGAGATTAATAACATGGCATAAAATAACAGAATCAAGAAAATAATGAAGAATGTTTAGTTAGCAGCAACAACAAACACTATAACATAAAGTGAATCATGGCTCTAAATGTAGAAGTGAATAGACATTAACACTGTGTTAAATCATTGAGGGGGAAAATGAACCCAGTTTGTTACAGTCTGTATTGCAGTTTAGTATCATTTAACAATCATTTTTAATGTTTTATTAATTGTTGATTCTTTTGTCACTTGATCATTATTTCAAGTTCACATTATATTTAATAATTTTCAAATGCTCTCCTCAATACATGTATGATTCATTCAGTGTTTTTTATTTGATATTGAAAGTAGAAAAATCAGAAAATGGCTCCTTTTTCACTTAAAAAAGAACAAGAATTCAGCTTGCTTTTTCATTCAAGGGTAGAAAATATAATACACATTAGGACCACATAAAGATGCCAACTGACCACTGTATCAGCTGCCTTAACCTTACAGCAAAATACAATTTAAATAATATAGCTGCAAGCAGCAATGCAGGGGCCAAGCCCGGAAGCAGCAGCAACTCCGACATTTGGAAAAAAAACTGTTGGGTCAGTAGTACAAGTGAAAATAACCTCAAAATTAAGATTTTTTTAATATATAAATTTGCTGTATGTTATATTTTTGGAAGTCCTTTCTCAGACAGACACCATGTCTAGAACTGAAACAACTTTTCCACCACTTATGGCCACAGTACCTCTTGCGGTCTGGGCATGTGCCACACAGGATTCGAACCCACGACCGCAATGGTTCGGGATTCGTGACACGTGGTTTAGCAGCTTGCGCCACACAGAAGACGCAAATAACTGAGCTGCAGAGGAGATCCTTCAGTATAAGAATAAGCACACAAAATAATGTTAACGCGATTAGCATGCTAAGCTAGCTCAATGCTAATGTAGCTTATGGTTATCCTGATAGCTGAAGAGCCGCATTCAAAAGAATGGCACCTGGTTAGCATGCTAAACAATTATTATGCTAAGCTAACTAGCATAAGGTAACAAACACAGGCTAGGTCAACTTTGGAGACAAATATCTCTGAACCGATAGCGAATATCAAAAATCTGTTCAGTCATTTCTGTGCGGCTCGGTCCAAAGATTATGTGACCAAATTTTGGACAAATTCGAGCAAGATTTGAAGGAGAAGTAGCGAAAAAATGGTTTTTCATTTGCTCCAATATGGCGGACAGTCACATTGTTGGAAAATGAAAAATGAGACATCGGTGGAATCGTTATAAGCCAAGGAACATTTTGACATAAAGAAATGACATTTTGAACAATATTTGCAAAAGTTATAAGCGTCTTTACAAAAAACCTTATAACTTGGGAACACTAGGTGGCGCTGTGATAAAACTTCTCATGTACCTTCAGGGCATGCTAATGATGATCCATGCCAAATTTGGTCAAGAAATTTCAAAGAGGTTTAAAGATATTGCAAATTATGACAAAATTCAAAATGGCGGACACGAGGTATAGCCCATCATGGCAAAATCGATATCCACGGATTCGGCATGATCCAAGGAATCCATAGATACCACATTTATGATTTTCTGAAAAACTGTTCAAAAGTTATTGGCCAAAATAGCCATTTTGCATATCTCATGACCCGTAGGTGGCGCTATTCCCAACTTTGGTATGGAACCTCAGAACATGCTTCCGATGAAGCGTACCAATTTTCGTTTCGATTGATTCAATTTTGGCCGAGATACAGCCTCTTAGCCAATTTTGGGTGGACCTCGTTAAGTTTGCGACACCATAACTTTTGAACAAAGATGACTAAAAAAAATCTGTTCAGTCATTTCTGTGCGGCTCAGTCCGAAGATCATTTGAGCAAATTTTGGACAGAATTGGACAAAATTTGAAGGAGGAGTAGGGAAAAAACTGAATACTGTACATTTCAAAATGGCCTCTACTGTAATGGGCGGGGTCTTAATGTACGGTATTGGTTGTGATCAGCATGATGAGAGGAATCAGGTGTACTAAGTTTCATGTCTCTAGAGCAAAGGGTTAAAAAGTTATAACCATTTCAATGTTGAATTTTTGAACTGGTGGTGGCGCTATAGAGTTGGTCCTAGAGGGTCAAAAATTGGACTAATTACTAATAATTACCATCACTACAAGTGTGCCAAATTTCAACATTTTCCTACTTACGGTTCATAGGGCTGCCATAGACTTCCATTGGCGGAAGAAGAATAATAATAATAAATATAGCTGCAAGCAGCAACACGGGGCCAAGCCCAGCAAGGCGCAGCAAGCAGACCAAGCACAGAGCCAGCACATCAAGTACAGCAGTGCAGCAGTCATTTAAGCACCAAGAGCAGTGCAGAGCCGCAAGAACAAAAACAGCACAAATTGAATACACATGTAAATGAAGCACAAACAGCAGTGCAGAGCAGGAAGGAATTGAAATGAAAACTTATTACACAATTTTAAAGTCGCCCCACGTGGGACTCGAACCCACAACCAGAGTGGTTCAGTATTTGAGATACATGGTTTAACATATTGCACCACTCAGAGGTTGTGAATTTCAAAGCAGCAGAGAGAGGGTTCAGTGTGAGAATGATTCACAAAAAAGTTCCATGACATGTTATCCAGATTAGCATGCTAAGCTAGCTCAGTTCTAATGTATCTTATGACTTGGTGCATCCAATCGTGGCAAAATGCATATCCTCTGATTCGACAGGACGCAGGGAATCAATAGATACCAATTTTATGATTTTGTGACAAACTGTTCACAAGTTACAGCTTCTGATCCATCTCTGGGTCAACCTTGTTCATTTTGCGACATCATAACTTTTTTTTTCCCCATATTGCAAAAAAAACGGGAACAGTACTTTTATGCGGCTCGGTCCGAAGATCATTTGTGTGCATGTTTGGAGAAAATTGGACAAAATTTGAAGGAGGAGTAGCGAAAAAACTGTTTCCCATTCGCTCCAATATGGTGGCCAGTCACATTGTTCAAAAGTAACATATGAGATATCGTTGAAATCGGCATAACCCAAGGAATATTTTGACATATAGAAATCAAATTTCAAGCAATATTAGCAAAAGTTATAAGCGTTTTTTCAAAAAACAATGATATCTCTGGAACAATAGGTGGCGCTGTTCCCAACTTTGGCATGGAACCTCAGAACATGCTTCCGGTGAAGCATACCAATTTTCGTTTCGATTGATCAAACTTTGGCCGAGATACAGCCTCTTAACCAATTTTGGGTGGACCTTGTTAAGTTTGCAAAAGCATAACTTTTGAAGAATGAAAAATAAAAAAAATCTGTTCAGTCATTTCTGTGCGGCTCAGTCTGATGATCATTTGAGCGTATGTTTGGACAAAATTGGACAAAATTTGAAGGAGGAGTAGCGAAAAAACTGAATACTGTACATTTCAAAATGGCCACTACTGTAATGGGCGGGGTCTTAATGTACCGTATTGGTTGTGATCAGCATGATGAGAGGAATCAGGTGTACTAAGTTTCATGTCTCTAGAGCAAAGGGTTCAAAAGTTATAACCATTTCAATGTTGAATTTTTGAACTGGTGGTGGCGCTATAGAGTTGGTCCTAGAGGGTCAAAAATTGGTCCAATTACTATTCATTAGCATCACTACAAGTGTGCCAAATTTCATCATTTTCCTATGTACGGTTCATAGGGCTGCCATAGACTTCCATTGGCGGAAGAATGAGCAAATTGTTATTTTGACAATAACAATTGCTAATATAGCTGCAAGCAGCAACACGGGGCCAAGCCCAGCAAGGCGCAGCAAGCAGACCAAGCACAGAGCCAGCACATCAAGTACAGCAGTGCAGCAGGCATTTAAGCACCAAGAGCAGTGCAGAGCCGCAAGACACAAAAACAGCACAAATTGAATACACATGTAAATGAAGCACAGTGAGCATTTAAGCACAAACAGCAGTGCAGAGCAGGAAGGAATTGAAATGAAAACTTATTACACAATTTTAAAGTCGCCCCACGTGGGACTCGAACCCACAACCAGAGTGGTTCAGTATTGGAGATACATGGTTTAACATATTGCGCCACTCAGAGGTTGTGAATTTGAAAGCAGCAGGGGAGTGGGTTCAGTGTGAGAATGATTCACAAAAAAGTTCCATGACATGTTATCCAGATTAGCATGCTAAGCTAGCTCAGTTCTAATGTATCTTATTACTTGGTGCATCCAATCGTGGCAAAATGCATATCCTCTGATTCGACAGGACGCAGGGAATCAATAGATACCAATTTTATGATTTTGTGACAAAGTGTTCACAAGTTACAGCTTCTGGTCCATCTCTGGGTCAACCTTGTTCATTTTGCGACATCATAACTTTTTTTTTCCCCCATATTGCAAAAAAAACGGGAACAGTACTTTTATGCGGCTCGGTCCGAAGATCATTTGTGTGCATGTTTGGAGAAAATTGGACAAAATTTGAAGGAGGAGTAGCGAAAAAACTGTTTCCCATTCGCTCCAATATTGTGGCCAGTCACATTGTTCAAAAGTAACATATGAGATATCGTTGAAATCGGCATAACCCAAGAAATATTTTGACATATAGAAATCAAATTTCAAGCAATATTAGCAAAAGTTATAAGCGTTTTTTCAAAAAACAATGATATCTCTGGAACAATAGGTGGCGCTGTTCCCAACTTTGGCATGGAACCTCAGAACATGCTTCCGATGAAGCATACCAATTTTCGTTTCGATTGATCAAACTTTGGCCGAGATACAGCCTCTTAACCAATTTTGGGTGGACCTTGTTAAGTTTGCAAAAGCATAACTTTTGAAGAATGAAAAATAAAAAAGATCTGTTCAGTCATTTCTGTGCGGCTCAGTCCGGTGATCATTTGAGCGCATGTTTGGACAAAATTGGACAAAATTTGAAGGAGGAGTAGCGAAAAAACTGAATACTGTACATTTCAAAATGGCCACTACTGTAATGGGCGGGGTCTTAATGTACGGTATTGGTTGTGATCAGCATGATGAGAGGAATCAGGTGTACTAAGTTTCATGTCTCTAGAGCAAAGGGTTCAAAAGTTATAACCATTTCAATGTTGAATTTTTGAACTGGTGGTGGCGCTATAGAGTTGGTCCTAGAGGGTCAAAAATTGGTCCAATTACTATTCATTAGCATCACTACAAGTGTGCCAAATTTCATCATTTTCCTACTTACGGTTCATAGGGCTGCCATAGACTTCCATTGGCGGAAGAATGAGCAAATTGTTATTTTGACAATAACAATTGCTAATATAGCTGCAAGCAGCAATGCAGGGGCCAAGCCCGGAAGCAGCAGCAACTCCGACATTTGGAAAAAAAAAACTGTTGGGTCAGTAGTACAAGTGAAAATAACCTCAAAATTAAGATTTTTTTAATATATAAATTTGCTGCATGTTATATTTTTGGAAGTCCTTTCTCAGACAGACACCATGTCTAGAACTGAAACAACTTTTCCACCACTTAAGGCCACAGTACCTCTTGCGGTCTGGGCATGTGCCACACAGGATTCGAACCCACGACCGCAATGGTTCGGGATTCGTGACACGTGGTTTAGCAGCTTGCGCCACACAGAAGACGCAAATAACTGAGCTGCAGAGGAGATCCTTCAGTATAAGAATAAGCACACAAAATCATGTTAACGCAATTAGCATGCTAAGCTAGCTCAATGCTAACGTAGCTAATGGTTATCCTGATAGCTGAAGAGCCGCATTCAAAAGAATTGCACCTGGTTAGCATGCTAAACAATTATTATGCTAAGCTAACTAGCATAAGTCAACAAACACAGGCTAGGTCAACTTTGGAGGCAAATATCTCTCAAACGATAGCGAATATCAAAAATCTGTTCAGTCATTTCTGTGCGGCTCGGTCCAAAGATTATCTGACAAAATTTTAAACAAATTCGAGCAAGATTTGCAGGAGGAGTAGCGAAAAAATGGTTTTTCATTTGCTCCAATATGGCGGACAGTCACATTGTTGGAAAATGAAAAATGAGACATCGGTGGAATCGTTATAAGCCAAGGAACATATTGATATGAAGAAATTACATTTTGAACAATATTTGCAAAAGTTATAAGCATCTTTACAAAAAACCTTATAACTTGGGAACACTAGGTGGCGCTGTGATAAAACTTCTCATGTACCTTCAGGGCATGCTAATGATGATCCATGCCCAATTTGGTCAAGAAATTTCAAAGAGGTTTAAAGATATTGCAAATTATGACAAAATTCAAAATGGCGGACACGAGGTATAGCCCATCATGGCAAAATCGATATCCACGGATTCGGCATGATCCAAAGAATCCATAGATACCACATTTATGATTTTCTGAAAAACTGTTCAAAAGTTATTAGCCAAAATAGCCATTTTTCATATCTCATGACCCGTAGGTGGCGCTATTCCCAACTTTGGTATGGAACCTCAGAACATGCTTCCGATGAAGCGTACCAATTTTCGTTTCGATTGATTCAATTTTGGCCGAGATACAGCCTCTTAGCCAATTTTGGTGGGACCTCATTAAGTTTGCGACACCATAACTTTTGAACAAAGATGAATAAAAAAAATCTGTTCAGTCATTTCTGTGCGGCTCAGTCCGAAGATCATTTGAGCAAATTTTGGACAGAATTGGACAAAATTTGAAGGAGGAGTAGGGAAAAAACTGAATACTGTACATTTCAAAATGGCCTCTACTGTAATGGGCGGGGTCTTAATGTAAGGTATTGGTTGTGATCAGCATGATGAGAGGAATCAGGTGTACTAAGTTTCATGTCTCTAGAGCAAAGGGTTCAAAAGTTATAACCATTTCAATGTTGAATTTTTGAACTGGTGGTGGCGCTATAGAGTTGGTCGTAGAGGGTCAAAAATTGGACCAATTACTAATAATTACCATCACTACAAGTGTGCCAAATTTCATCATTTTCCTACTTACGGTTCATAGGGCTGCCATAGACTTCCATTTACGGAATAATAATAATAATAATAAGAAAACTAACAGATACAATAGGGGCTATCCCCTTCGGGGCTTGGCCCCTAATAATAATAATAATAAGAAAACTAACAGATACAATAGGGGCTATCCCCTTCGGGGCTTGGCCCCTAATAATAATAATAATAAGAATACTAACAGATACAATAGGGGCTATCCCCTTCGGGGCTTGGCCCCTAAATATAGCTGCAAGCAGCAACACGGGGCCAAGCCCAGCAAGGCGCAGCAAGCACAGAGCCAGCACATCAAGTACAGCAGTGCAGCAGGCATTTAAGCACCAAGAGCAGTGCAGAGCCGCAAGAACAAAAACAGCACAAACTGAATACACATGTAAATGAAGCACAAACAGCAGTGCAGAGCAGGAAGGAATTGAAAACGTATTACACAATTTTAAAGTCGCCCCACGTGGGACTCGAACCCACAACCAGAGTGGTTCAGTATTGGAGATACATGGTTTAACATATTGCGCCACTCAGAGGTTGTGAATTTCAAAGCAGCAGGGGAGAGGGTTCAGTGTGAGAATGATTCACAAAAAAGTTCCATGACATGTTATCCAGATTAGCATGCTAAGCTAGCTCAGTTCTAATGTATCTTATGACTTGGTGCATCCAATCGTGGCAAAATGCATATCCTCTGATTCGACAGGACGCAGGGAATCAATAGATACCAATTTTATGATTTTGTGACAAACTGTTCACAAGTTACAGCTTCTGATCCATCTCTGGGTCAACCTTGTTCATTTTGCGACATCATAACTTTTTTTTTCCCCATATTGCAAAAAAAACGGGAACAGTACTTTTATGCGGCTCGGTCCGAAGATCATTTGTGTGCATGTTTGGAGAAAATTGGACAAAATTTGAAGGAGGAGTAGCGAAAAAACTGTTTCCCATTCGCTCCAATATGGTGGCCAGTCACATTGTTCAAAAGTAACATATGAGATATCGTTGAAATCGGCGTAACCCAAGGAATATTTTGACATATAGAAATCTAATTTCAAGCAATATTAGCAAAAGTTATAAGCGTTTTTTCAAAAAACAATGATATCTCTGGAACAATAGGTGGCGCTGTTCCCAACTTTGGCATGGAACCTCAGAACATGCTTCCAATGAAGCATACCCATTTTCGTTTCGATTGATCAAACTTTGGTCGAGATACAGCCTCTTAACCAATTTTGGGTGGACCTTGTTAAGTTTGCAAAAGCATAACTTTTGAAGAATGAAAAATAAAAAAAATCTGTTCAGTCATTTCTGTGCGGCTCAGTCTGATGATCATTTGAGCGCATGTTTGGACAAAATTGGACAAAATTTGAAGGAAGAGTAGCGAAAAAACTGAATACTGTACATTTCAAAATGGCCACTACTGTAATGGGCGGGGTCTTAATGTACGGTATTGGTTGTGATCAGCATGATGAGAGGAATCAGGTGTACTAAGTTTCATGTCTCTAGAGCAAAGGGTTCAAAAGTTATAACCATTTCAATGTTGAATTTTTGAACTGGTGGTGGCGCTATAGAGTTGGTCCTAGAGGGTCAAAAATTGGTCCAATTACTATTCATTAGCATCACTACAAGTGTGCCAAATTTCATCATTTTCCTATGTACGGTTCATAGGGCTGCCATAGACTTCCATTGGCGGAAGAAGGAGCAAATTGTTATTTTGACAATAACAATTGCTAATATAGCTGCAAGCAGCAACACGGGGCCAAGCCCAGCAAGGCGCAGCAAGCAGACCAAGCACAGAGCCAGCACATCAAGTACAGCAGTGCAGCAGGCATTTAAGCACCAAGAGCAGTGCAGAGCCGCAAGAACAAAAACAGCACAAATTGAATACACATGTAAATGAAGCACAAACAGCAGTGCAGAGCAGGAAGGAATTGAAATGAAAACTTATTACACAATTTTAAAGTCGCCCCACGTGGGACTCGAACCCACAGCCAGAGTGGTTCAGTATTTGAGATACATGGTTTAACATATTGCGCCACTCAGAGGTTGTGAATTTCAAAGCAGCAGGGGAGAGGGTTCAGTGTGAGAATGATTCACAAAAAAGTTCCATGACATGTTATCCAGATTAGCATGCTAAGCTAGCTCAGTTCTAATGTATCTTATGACTTGGTGCATCCAATCGTGGCAAAATGCATATCCTCTGATTCGACAGGACGCAGGGAATCAATAGATACCAATTTTATGATTTTGTGACAAACTGTTCACAAGTTACAGCTTCTGATCCATCTCTGGGTCAACCTTGTTCATTTTGAGACATCATAACTTTTTTTTTCCCCATATTGCAAAACAAACGGGAACAGTACTTTTATGCGGCTCGGTCCGAAGATCATTTGTGTGCATGTTTGGAGAAAATTGGACAAAATTTGAAGGAGGAGTAGCGAAAAAACTGTTTCCCATTCGCTCCAATATGGTGGCCAGTCACATTGTTCAAAAGTAACATATGAGATATCGTTGAAATCGGCATAACCCAAGGAATATTTTGACATATAGAAATCAAATTTCAAGCAATATTAGCAAAAGTTATGAGCGTTTTTTCAAAAAACAATGATATCTCTGGAACAATAGGTGACGCTGTTCCCAACTTTGGCATGGAACCTCAGAACATGCTTCCGATGAAGCATACCAATTTTCGTTTCGATTGATCAAACTTTGGCCGAGATACAGCCTCTTAACCAATTTTGGGTGGACCTTGTTAAGTTTGCAAAAGCATAACTTTTGAAGAATGAAAAATAAAAAAAATCTGTTCAGTCATTTCTGTGCGGCTCAGTCTGATGATCATTTGAGCGCATGTTTGGACAAAATTGGACAAAATTTGAAGGAGGAGTAGCGAAAAAACTGAATACTGTACATTTCAAAATGGCCACTACTGTAATGGGCGGGGTCTTAATGTAAGGTATTGGTTGTGATCAGCATGATGAGAAGAATCAGGTGTACTAAGTTTCATGTCTCTAGAGCAAAGGGTTCAAAAGTTATAACCATTTCAATGTTGAATTTTTGAACTGGTGGTGGCGCTATAGAGTTGGTCCTAGAGGGTCAAAAATTGGTCCAATTACTATTCATTAGCATCACTACAAGTGTGCCAAATTTCATCATTTTCCTATGTACGGTTCATAGGGCTGCCATAGACTTCCATTGGCGGAAGAATGAGCAAATTGTTATTTTGACAATAACAATTGCTAATATAGCTGCAAGCAGCAACACGGGGCCAAGCCCAGCAAGGTGCAGCAAGCAGACCAAGCACAGAGCCAGCACATCAAGTACAGCAGTGCAGCAGGCATTTAAGCACCAAGAGCAGTGCAGAGCCGCAAGAACAAAAACAGCACAAATTGAATACACATGTAAATGAAGCACAAACAGCAGTGCAGAGCAGGAAGGAATTGAAAACTTATTACACAATTTTAAAGTCGCCCCACGTGGGACTCGAACCCACAACCAGAGTGGTTCAGTATTGGAGATATATGGTTTAACATATTGCGCCACTCAGAGGTTGTGAATTTCAAAGCATTAGGGGAGAGGGTTCAGTGTGAGAATGATTCACAAAAAAGTTCCATGACATGTTATCCAGATTAGCATGCTAAGCTAGCTCAGTTCTAATGTATCTTATGACTTGGTGCATCCAATCGTGGCAAAATGCATATCCTCTGATTTGACAGGACGCAGGGAATCAATAGATACCAATTTTATGATTTTGTGACAAACTGTTCACAAGTTACAGCTTCTGATCCATCTCTGGGTCAACCTTGTTCATTTTGCGACATCATAACTTTTTTTTTCCCCATATTGCAAAAAAAAACGGGAACAGTACTTTCATGCGGCTCGGTCCGAAGATCATTTGTGTGCATGTTTGGAGAAAATTGGACAAAATTTGAAGGAGGAGTAGCGAAAAAACTGTTTCCCATTCGCTCCAATATGGTGGCCAGTCACATTGTTCAAAAGTAACATATGAGATATCGTTGAAATCGGCATAACCCAAGGAATATTTTGACATATAGAAATCAAATTTCAAGCAATATTAGCAAAAGTTATAAGCGTTTTTTCAAAAAACAATGATATCTCTGGAACAATAGGTGGCGCTGTTCCCAACTTTGGCATGGAACCTCAGAACATGCTTCCGATGAATCATACCAATTTTCGTTTCGATTGATCAAACTTTGGCCGAGATACAGCCTCTTAACCAATTTTGGGTGGACCTTGTTAAGTTTGCAAAAGCATAACTTTTGAAGAATGAAAAATAAAAAAAATCTGTTCAGTCATTTCTGTGCGGCTCAGTCTGATGATCAGTTGAGCGCATGTTTGGACAAAATTGGACAAAATTTGAAGGAGGAGTAGCGAAAAAACTGAATACTGTACATTTCAAAATGGCCACTACTGTAATGGGCGGGGTCTTAATTTACGGTATTGGTTGTGATCAGCATGATGAGAGGAATCAGGTGTACTAAGTTTCATGTCTCTAGAGCAAAGGGTTCAAAAGTTATAACCATTTCAATGTTGAATTTTTGAACTGGTGGTGGCGCTATAGAGTTGGTCCTAGAGGGTTAAAAATTGGTCCAATTACTATTCATTAGCATCACTACAAGTGTGCCAAATTTCATCATTTTCCTATGTACGGTTCATAGGGCTGCCATAGACTTCCATTGGCGGAAGAAGAAGCAAATTGTTATTTTGACAATAACAATTGCTAATATAGCTGCAAGCAGCAATGCAGGGGCCAAGCCCGGAAGCAGCAGCAACTCCGACATTTGGAAAAAAAAAACTGTTGGGTCAGTAGTACAAGTGAAAATAACCTCAAAATTAAGATTGTTTTAATATATAAATTTGCTGCATGTTATATTTTTGGAAGTCCTTTCTCAGACAGACACCATGTCTAGAACTGAAACAACTTTTCCACCACTTAAGGCCACAGTACCTCTTGCGGTCTGGGCATGTGCCACACAGGATTCGAACCCACGACCGCAATGGTTCGGGATTCGTGACACGTGGTTTAGCAGCTTGCGCCACACAGAAGACACAAATAACTGAGCTGCAGAGGAGATCCTTCAGTATAAGAATAAGCACACAAAATCATGTTAACGCAATTAGCATGCTAAGCTAGCTCAATGCTAACGTAGCTAATGGTTATCCTGATAGCTGAAGAGCCGCATTCAAAAGAATTGCACCTGGTTAGCATGCTAAACAATTATTATGCTAAGCTAACTAGCATAAGTCAACAAACACAGGCTAGGTCAACTTTGGAGGCAAATATCTCTCAAACGATAGCGAATATCAAAAATCTGTTCAGTCATTTCTGTGCGGCTCGGTCCAAAGATTATCTGACAAAATTTTAAACAAATTCGAGCAAGATTTGCAGGAGGAGTAGCGAAAAAATGGTTTTTCATTTGCTCCAATATGGCGGACAGTCACATTGTTGGAAAATGAAAAATGAGACATCGGTGGAATCGTTATAAGCCAAGGAACATATTGATATGAAGAAATTACATTTTGAACAATATTTGCAAAAGTTATAAGCATCTTTACAAAAAACCTTATAACTTGGGATTACTAGGTGGCGCTGTGATAAAACTTCTCATGTACCTTCAGGGCATGCTAATGATGATCCATGCCCAATTTGGTCAAGAAATTTCAAAGAGGTTTAAAGATATTGCAAATTATGACAAAATTCAAAATGGCGGACACGAGGTATAGCCCATCATGGCAAAATCGATATCCACGGATTCGGCATGATCCAAAGAATCCATAGATACCACATTTATGATTTTCTGAAAAACTGTTCAAAAGTTATTGGCCAAAATAGCAATTTTTCATATCTCATGACCCGTAGGTGGCGCTATTCCCAACTTTGGTATGGAACCTCAGAACATGCTTCCGATGAAGCGTACCAATTTTCGTTTCGATTGATTCAATTTTGGCCGAGATACAGCCTCTTAGCCAATTTTGGGTGGACCTCGTTAAGTTTGCGACACCATAACTTTTGAACAAAGATGAATAAAAAAAATCTGTTCAGTCATTTCTGTGCGGCTCAGTCCGAAGATCATTTGAGCAAATTTTGGACAGAATTGGACAAAATTTGAAGGAGGAGTAGGGAAAAAACTGAATACTGTACATTTCAAAATGGCCTCTACTGTAATGGGCGGGGTCTTAATGTAAGGTATTGGTTGTGATCAGCATGATGAGAGGAATCAGGTGTACTAAGTTTCATGTCTCTAGAGCAAAGGGTTCAAAAGTTATAACCATTTCAATGTTGAATTTTTGAACTGGTGGTGGCGCTATAGAGTTGGTCCTAGAGGGTCAAAAATTGGACCAATTACTAATAATTACCATCACTACAAGTGTGCCAAATTTCAACATTTTCCTACTTACGGTTCATAGGGCTGCCATAGACTTCCATTGGCGGAAGAAGAATAATAATAATAATAATAATAAGAATACTAACAGATACAATAGGGGCTATCCCCTTCGGGGCTTGGCCCCTAAATATAGCTGCAAGCAGCAACACGGGGCCAAGCCCAGCAAGGCGCAGCAAGCAGACCAAGCACAGAGCCAGCACATCAAGTACAGCAGTGCAGCAGGCATTTAAGCACCAAGAGCAGTGCAGAGCCGCAAGAACAAAAACAGCACAAATTGAATACACATGTAAATGAAGCACAAACAGCAGTGCAGAGCAGGAAGGAATTGAAATGAAAACTTATTACACAATTTTAAAGTCGCCCCACGTGGGACTCGAACCCACAACCAGAGTGGTTCAGTATGTGAGATACATGGTCTAGCATATTGTGCCACTCAGAGGTTGTGAATTTCAATGCAGCGGGGGAGAGGGTTCAGTGTGAGAATGATTCACAAAAAAGTTCCATGACATGTTATCCAGATTAGCATGCTAAGCTAGCTCAGTTCTAATGTATCTTATGACTTGGTGCATCCAATCGTGGCAAAATGCATATCCTCTGATTCGACAGGACACAGGGAATCAATAGATACCAATTTTATGATTTTGTGACAAACTGTTCACAAGTTACAGCTTCTGATCCATCTCTGGGTCAACCTTGTTCATTTTGCGACATCATAACTTTTTTTTCCCCCATATTGCAAAAAAAACGGGAACAGTACTTTTATGCGGCTCGGTCCGAAGATCATTTGTGTGCATGTTTGGAGAAAATTAGACAAAATTTGAAGGAGGAGTAGCGAAAAAACTGTTTCCCATTCGCTCCAATATGGTGGCCAGTCACATTGTTCAAAAGTAACATATGAGATATCGTTGAAATCGGCGTAACCCAAGGAATATTTTGACATATAGAAATCTAATTTCAAGCAATATTAGCAAAAGTTATAAGCGTTTTTTCAAAAAACAATGATATCTCTGGAACAATAGATGGCGCTGTTCCCAACTTTGGCATGGAACCTCAGAACATGCTTCCGATGAAGCATACCAATTTTCGTTTCGATTGATCAAACTTTGGCCGAGATACAGCCTCTTAACCAATTTTGGGTGGACCTTGTTAAGTTTGCAAAAGCATAACTTTTGAAGAATGAAAAATAAAAAAAATCTGTTCAGTCATTTCTGTGCGGCTCAGTCTGATGATCATTTGAGCGCATGTTTGGAGAAAATTGGACAAAATTTGAAGGAGGAGTAGCGAAAAAACTGAATACTGTACATTTCAAAATGGCCACTACTGTAATGGGCGGGGTCTTAATAAAAGGTATTGGTTGTGATCAGCATGATGAGAAGAATCAGGTGTACTAAGTTTCATGTCTCTAGAGCAAAGGGTTCAAAAGTTATAACCATTTCAATGTTGAATTTTTGAACTGGTGGTGGCGCTATAGAGTTGGTCCTAGAGGGTCAAAAATTGGTCCAATTACTATTCATTAGCATCACTACAAGTGTGCCAAATTTCATAATTTTCCTATGTACGGTTCATAGGGCTGCCATAGACTTCCATTGGCGGAAGAATGAGCAAATTGTTATTTTGACAATAACAATTGCTAATATAGCTGCAAGCAGCAACACGGGGCCAAGCCCAGCAAGGCGCAGCAAGCAGACCAAGCACAGAGCCAGCACATCAAGTACAGCAGCGCAGCAGGCATTTAAGCACCAAGAGCAGTGCAGAGCCGCAAGAACAAAAACAGCACAAATTGAATACACATGTAAATGAAGCACAAACAGCAGTGCAGAGCAGGAAGGAATTGAAATGAAAACTTATTACACAATTTTAAAGTCGCCCCACGTGGGACTCGAACCCACAACCAGAGTGGTTCAGTATTTGAGATACATGGTTTAACATATTGCGCCACTCAGAGGTTGTGAATTTCAAAGCAGCGGGGGAGAGGGTTCAGTGTGAGAATGATTCACAAAAAAGTTCCATGACATGTTATCCAGATTAGCATGCTAAGCTAGCTCAGTTCTAATGTATCTTATGACTTGGTGCATCCAATCGTGGCAAAATGCATATCCTCTGATTCGACAGGACGCAGGGAATCAATAGATACCAATTTTATGATTTTGTGACAAACTGTTCACAAGTTACAGCTTCTGATCCATCTCTGGGTCAACCTTGTTCATTTTGCGACATCATAACTTTTTTTTTTCCCCATATTGCAAAAAAAACGGGAACAGTACTTTTATGCGGCTCGGTCCGAAGATCATTTGTGTGCATGTTTGGAGAAAATTGTACAAAATTTGAAGGAGGAGTAGCGAAAAAACTGTTTCCCATTCGCTCCAATATGGTGGCCAGTCACATTGTTCAAAAGTAACATATGAGATATCGTTGAAATCGACATAACCCAAGGAATATTTTGACATATAGAAATCAAATTTCAAGCAATATTAGCAAAAGTTATAAGCGTTTTTTCAAAAAACAATGATATCTCTGGAACAATAGGTGGCGCTGTTCCCAACTTTGGCATGGAACCTCAGAACATGCTTCCGATGAAGCATACCAATTTTCGTTTCGATTGATCAAACTTTGGCCGAGATACAGCCTCTTAACCAATTTTGGGTGGACCTTGTTAAGTTTGCAAAAGCATAACTTTTGAAGAATGAAAAATAAAAAAAATCTGTTCAGTCATTTCTGTGCGGCTCAGTCTGGTGATCATTTGAGCGCATGTTTGGACAAAATTGGACAAAATTTGAAGGAGGAGTAGCGAAAAAACTGAATACTGTACATTTCAAAATGGCCACTACTGTAATGGGTGGGGTCTTAATGTACGGTATTGGTTGTGATCAGCATGATGAGAGGAATCAGGTGTACTAAGTTTCATGTCTCTAGAGCAAAGGGTTCAAAAGTTATAACCATTTCAATGTTGAATTTTTGAACTGGTGGTGGCGCTATAGAGTTGGTCCTAGAGGGTCAAAAATTGGTCCAATTACTATTCATTAGCATCACTACAAGTGTGCCAAATTTCATCATTTTCCTATGTACGGTTCATAGGGCTGCCATAGACTTCCATTGGCGGAAGAATGAGCAAATTGTTATTTTGACAATAACAATTGCTATAATATAGCTGCAAGCAGCAATGCAGGGGCCAAGCCCGGAAGCAGCAGCAACTCCGATATTTGGAAAAAAAACTGTTGGGTCAGTAGTACAAGTGAAAATAACCTCAAAATTACGATTTTTTTAATATATAAATTTGCTGCATGTTATATTTTTGGAAGTCCTTTCTCAGACAGACACCATGTCTAGAACTGAAACAACTTTTCCACCACTTAAGGCTACAGTACCTCTTGCGGTCTGGGCATGTGCCACACAGGATTCGAACCCACGACCGCAATGGTTCGGGATTCGTGACACGTGGTTTAGCAGCTTGCGCCACACAGAAGACGCAAATAACTGAGCTGCAGAGGAGATCCTTCAGTATAAGAATAAGCACACAAAATCATGTTAACGCAATTAGCATGCTAAGCTAGCTCAATGCTAACGTAGCTAATGGTTATCCTGATAGCTGAAGAGCCGCATTCAAAAGAATTGCACTTGGTTAGCATGCTAAACAATTATTATGCTAAGCTAACTAGCATAAGTCAACAAACACAGGCTAGGTCAACTTTGGAGGCAAATATCTCTCAAACGATAGCGAATATCAAAAATCTGTTCAGTCATTTCTGTGCGGCTCGGTCCAAAGATTATCTGACAAAATTTTAAACAAATTCGAGCAAGATTTGCAGGAGGAGTAGCGAAAAAATGGTTTTTCATTTGCTCCAATATGGCGGACAGTCACATTGTTGGAAAATGAAAAATGAGACATCGGTGGAATCGTTATAAGCCAAGGAACATATTGACATAAAGAAATTACATTTTGAACAATATTTGCAAAAGTTATAAGCGTCTTTACAAAAAACCTTATAACTTGGGAACACTAGGTGGCGCTGTGATAAAACTTCTCATGTACCTTCAGGGCATGCTAATGATGATCCATGCCAAATTTGGTGAAGAAATGTCAAAGAGTTTTAAAGATATTACAAATTATGACAAAATTCAAAATGGCGGACACGAGGTATAGTCCATCATGGCAAAATCGATATCCACGGATTCGGCATGATCCAAGGAATCCATAGATACCACATTTATGATTTTCTGAAAAACTGTTCAAAAGTTATTGGCCAAAATAGCACTTTTGCATATCTCATGACCCGTAGGTGGCGCTATTCCCAACTTTGGTATGGAACCTCAGAACATGCTTCCGATGAAGCGTACCAATTTTCGTTTCGATTGATTCAATTTTGGCCGAGATACAGCCTCTTAGCCAATTTTGGGTGGACCTCGTTAAGTTTGCGATACCATAACTTTTGAACAAAGATGAATAAAAAAAATCTGTTCAGTCATTTCTGTGCGGCTCAGTCCGAAGATCATTTGAGCAAATTTTGGACAGAATTGAACAAAATTTGAAGGAGGAGTAGGGAAAAAACTGAATACTGTACATTTCAAAATGGCCACTACTGTAATGGGCGGGGTCTTAATGTACGGTATTGGTTGTAATCAGCATGATGAGAGGAATCAGGTGTACTAAGTTTCATGTCTCTAGAGCAAAGGGTTCAAAAGTTATAACCATTTCAATGTTGAATTTTTGAACTGGTGGTGGCGCTATAGAGTTGGTCCTAGAGGGTCAAAAATTGGACCAATTACTAATAATTACCATCACTACAAGTGTGCCAAATTTCAACATTTTCCTACTTACGGTTCATAGGGCTGCCATAGACTTCCATTTACGGAATAATAATAATAATAATAATAAGAAGAAAACTAACAGATACAATAGGGGCTATCCCCTTCGGGGCTTGGCCCCTAATAATAATAATAATAAGAAAACTAACAGATACAATAGGGGCTATCCCCTTCGGGGCTTGGCCCCTAATTAAACATTTTGAAAATGGCGACCTGAAGGCGGCTCGAGATCATCAGTGAACAGTTCCTCTGTCAGAGTCAGCATTTGTGCCTGTGCTTGGAGTGATGTGTGTGTGTGGCCAAGTGACGCCATAATGAATGGGAGTCAATGGGAATGCTAACAGCAGGTGATAGACTTACTAGCCAATGGCGGCTCCTGGGGAGACTTCAGTTTCGGCTAGTGGATTACCCCCTTGGAAGTGAACGCAAACACGACACGGGATTGATGCGGGATTGGGGACCTAGTAACATTGCCATGTTCAAATCTCTGTGTGAAAGGGGCTCATGACATCTCAAACATACAGTAGTAGCCTAGCACAGCGGTTTTCAATAGGTGAGGCGCGACTCCCCCGGCGGGCGCCAAAGAGCCACAGACGCGTGCTGTCAGTGAATGTCATCCTGACACACACACACACACACACACACAGAAAGACCCTATATGGGGAGGCTGCAGACTTGGAGCCGGCAGTTTTACCAGTCCTTCCAGAAAAAAGCTGAGTTTTTTTGTGATTATTGCGGGCAAAAATCCTTGATTACGCGGCCCGTTTTCTTCAAAAATGCGATGGAATATGCAGGAAATTTATGCAATTTTATGCGATGAAATTGCGGGAACTTGCAAAAATTGCAGAAACTTGCAAAAATTGCGGGAATTTGCAAAAACTGCGGTTTGATGAAAAAGAGAAAAAAAAGTGATTCCCCCAACACCCTGTTCTCACTAGGCTACTACCTTAATGTAAAGAGTCATTTCTTATTACTTCCTTTGATAAGCAAGCATCCCACATCATAGAAAGTGCTGGGAATATTTAATTACTCATCTTGTTTTATATCAGACTATAACGAGTGTAAATAAGGTGTGGCCCCTTTAAGAGCTGCGAGCTCCCTGTTGAATTGTCTGCAGTGTTATATGTGCGCCTCAAACACCCCATGTGTGCGGCTAATTTCTATTTGATGCTAATTCTTTTATCTTATGTTGTTTATTAAGTAACGATGTGATGGTAGAACGTGTCACAGACAGTTATACGAGTTCGATTTGTGAGATGTCAATCGCCTCCGTGAGTCTGTCTGGCCTCTGCAATAACTTCAGCTGTGAGCTATCCCGTCGCGTAATTGCGTCACTTCATAACGTTCCAGAAACAGGGGGAAATGGCTGCTCTTGCGTGAAGCAAACACACCATTTTTCAACTTTCTGCTAAGATATATGTGACTTTTTTGCAACGAAAATGCGAGGATTATGAAAGCATGCAAACCCCGCATATTTTGCACGGAAATCGGCAATTTATGCGGCGAAACTGCGGCGTATTTGAAAAAATGCGGCCCCCGCATAAATATGCGGACTTTGGCTGATTTTGCATTGAATTCAGCGATCGCATAATCGCGTTTTTCTGGAGGGACTGTTTTACGCCCCTGACAGTTTTAAGCCCCTGTTGTTCCTGATGCGCCCAGTAGGGGGAGAAGGATATACGGCGAAATAACGTAAAAAGATGCTGGAAACAAACACATTAATAACCGTCCAGACTTTTACTAATTTGTAGGTATTTGTTTATTTAAATAAACGTTAGACAGTGGAGTTATCTGCACTATACGGATTAAAACATCCAGATGTTCAGTTGGGCTTCACTCAACCTACAGAAGATTTGTTTTTGTAAATTAAAAACTTTAGTTGGATCAGATGGACAAAGTAATGATATTTGACCTACTGTAGAATTAATTGTTTTTAAACTGTTTTATATACAGGAAACTGACTGATATATGTTGTTGTGGACTATATAAAGTTACATTTAGGCCTATGTATTAACCATATTTAGCCTTTAGATATGCAGTACTGTATGGATCCTTAATGAAATATCTGCTGTAATATTTACAATTGGTCATCATACAGCAACAGAACAGTGTCCTACATAACATTTAATGAAGACAAACACAATTTAACCCTTTTCTAAAATTCCAAGGGCCATTTAAAAGAAAGAGACAATATTTTTGTTCACATAAAAGGTTATTTATTTACAAAAGAAGCTAAAGTTGAATAGTGGTAAAAACAATGGTTATAAAATAATGGCACACTGTCATGGTTGAACATTTATGGGGGGCTTCAAAAGGGGTGTTTATAAAAGATTAGAGACAGAGATTTTAATTTTCTTTAGTAGCTAAAGCAGACACACCTTAATGAGATACAAGTTAAAAATAACTAAAGACAGAGTATGATAAAACACACATTAAGTGCACATACATTTTAGTCCAGATCAGTAAGCTATTTTAAGAAAACTGTATGATATACATATAAAAAATTAGATCGTCTCATTTATAAAAAAACAACTTAAACCAAAATGTACATTTAAACCATATGGGACCAAAGTTTTTAATGTGGGCTTTATAATGCATTATGTTTGTATGTATTATAAGACAAAATATTATAGTGAGTGTGCAGTTCGAATCTTTAGAGAGATTTGCATTCAAATACATGCATGCCTATTATAAATGTGTTTGTGTACACATCATAAACTGTAATTAACACATTTCCAATATCCACTGTAATGTTGCTCCAGAAACCACGTGGAGTAGGGTATGTTTAAATGGAGTAAACTGGGTCTTACCAGTAGATGCCATGTCACGCAAGGTAAAGACAGACAAGATAAAAATAAAAATTAAATGAATTGTAAAGGTGAGTGAGACAGAGCAGATAAAGAGAAGACTAGGGCAGCTTTTAATACAGTATGTGGTTAAGTTTGCCAAGTTTGAGCCAGACAGAACATCAACCTGACCATCAAGTAGCCAACTTTTATTGTCTCTCGAAATAATAGAGACTTTATTACAGTTTTTTACCTTCTCTTTGTTACTATTTTCAGAACCTTGATTTTATTTTTCAAAACTCTAACTCACAACCAATGATCAAAATGCACATTTTAAAAACTCTAACCCTTTTCTCAATTGCTCGCATACAATATACATAAAACTTAGATCATTTGTTCATTCAACAAAAATCACCTGTTCAATATGACACAACTTAACATCAAAGTACTATTTCAAAAAGCAATTCACACATTACATTTCAAATGAGTGTCTATTCCTTACAATGATCTAACTATCAATTGATACAACTGCTCAAAATGATAAGTAACTGTTGTGTTACTCTTAATGCATGACACACAATCTTTACAGTAAATCATGAAAGCTTCAAGATAATGAGATTCAATAAACCTTTGTTGTGATTGTAGTGTTTTGCATCAATATATCACACACTTTGTTGAATGATTCCTGTGTGTATTCTCCGTACTACTGCAGTACTGCTTTACAGAGATGTGTTTACTGTACATGTAGTGCCATAATGAAACCTGTATCACCTATTTTGTTCTACAACATTTAATGATTGTACGAAAAATGACAGTGAAACTATTGGTTGCTTGTGTGTGGGTGATAGTTTTGTTTAGGCCTATTTCACAGTAAATTTGTTTTTTGAACCAATGATTGTGCAAGTGCAAGATTTCTTTAAAAATGTGAATGCACTATGCAATGTTTTGAACATTAGAAAGCCTGTGTTACAAGTGATAACCGTTTTGAGTTTTGTGTCTAGAGTTTTGAAAGATGACATCAAGGTTCTGAAAATAGTAGCAACGTTTTTGTAAAAAAAACTGTAAATTATAGACCGATCTTTTTTAATTGACATCGAATCTTAGCTTATCGTTTAGAAATAATCATCATTACAATTCAATCAACAACAATAACTTTAGCAGATTATTTAAAATACCTCAATTCATGTCGCTTCTAGAAGGCCTGATGCTATAGATCTGTAAGTGTAGCCTCCCCCTACTGGATGCATCAGGAACGACAGGGGCTTAAAACTGTCAGGGGCGTAAAACTGTCAGGGGCGTAAAACTGCCGGCTCCAGGTCTGCAGCCTCCCCCTACTCGAAAGACGCGCGCCAATATCGAGTTATCTTTCACGCTTGAACGAACAATAACACACACATTTATGCCAAAATGTCCATTTTGTTGAGTATCCTCACAAGAACAGTCTTAAATGAGTTAAATCAAATCTTAAATAGAAGTGAGAAAAAGAAATAGAAGAAATAGAAATAGTAGTGAGAGAATGAGATATGGCAGATCTTAAAGTGGGAGCGGCACTTATTCTCTCTGTTTGTAAAGTTAACCAAAGAACAAAAGGAACAGAGAAAATCACTCACAGCTCTTGACTAAAGAACGCTTGTAGCTTTAATGAGGATTAATCTATATTTTATTTATAATTAATGCAGTGCAGACTTATTCAATTTCTGTATATTTCATACCTGTTAGACAGGAAAGGTAAATATGAGATTTATTATGGGTTTAAAGTGAGGATTTTTTTACGTTAACTAACTTAAAGTTGCTATATTTTTGAAGGTTAATAAATGTTTAACATTTTTGGGAAAATCATTTTCATGGAGACATCAGTAGCTCTATTAATATCAGTGATACTGGCATTCATTCATAAAAAAGATGACATAAAAAAAATCAGACTCCGGACTTCAGCCCCTGATAGCGGTAATTGTGCGTGTGTGTATTAGCTTTAAAATATATTGTTTCCTTGTCCCAAGTCAACAAAAGTCAGCATTAAGGGAAGAGACAGGAGCCATCAAAAAACGTATAAATATGATCCTGAGTAGTCGGGGTCCAATCTGCACCTGTGGTCCGCAGTGTGTGTTCTGCAATGAGGTGCTAGCAAATGATAGCATGAGAACATGCAAACTTCAGTGTCACATTAAAACTGAGCACACAAATTTAGTGAATAAGCCAGTTGAGTTTTTTGAGAGGAAGCGTGATGATTTGCAGTCACAAAAAAGCAGAATACAGTTGTTGGGCACTATTAACATGAAGGCGACAGAAGCATCTCATCGTGTCACGGATAGCGAAGGCAGGCAAACCCCATAACATCGGCCAAACACTGCTAATCATTGCAATACACACGTTTAGCATATTTTGTTGACTTGTGGTTATAGGCTTACTGATGTTTAGTGTAAAGTAGCCTCAATTGTATGGAATTACCTTTGTTCCAATAATAATGAACATATATTTTCAAGAAAATAATGCAGTTGAAACTGAATAAAATATCTGTGAAAGTGAAAAACAGCATTTTTTAATACACTGCATGTTTTGCTAACTGTTTTCACATCTTTCTTTCGCTGATCTGAACTTACAAATGCACTTCCAGACTTTTCATAAATGCATGTGAAGTTTTCGTTCGCCTTTCTAACTCATATCTCTCGTGGGGGCGAAGCTAGCAGCAGTGAGCTCTCATTGGCTACTGACATTTTGATTGACAGCTTCTTTTATTTATTTAATATTTATTCAGATTACTTTTTTGTGACTGATCAAACTATTATATGTAGCTAATATGAGTAACAATACGAGTCCATATTTGAATATATTTAAAAATGCTCAATTCAAATGAACATTTGAGATTATTTTTTTTAATCTTTAATAGTCTTTAATAATATATGTCCAAATGCAAAATCTAATACATGCAAGTAATTATGACTGAAAACATCCAGCAACCAGGGAATACACACAGCTAAGGAGATTTTTTTGGGGGGTGGACTATCCTTGTACCCACCCAGTCACTGCTGTGTTACTTTTACTGTAACAGGATCTATTCAAATGATCATAGCGTCATTTAAAATGTATATCAAAGTCAAAGTCAAAGTTTATTTATATAGCACTTTTTAAAAAACAACAAGTGTTTAACAAAGTGCTGTACACATACATACTTATGCGATAAGGACCAAACCAACATGACCAAGATACAAGAAATAAAAGACAGTAATACAATAAAACAATAAGAAAATAAAACAAACTCTCACACAGCGTCAAATGCCAAACTGTAATAATACGTTTTAAGATTAGATTTAAAAATAGTAATGGTTTGGGACTGCCTGATGTACAAGGGCAACCTATTCCACAACTTCGGTCCTGCCACTGAAAATGCTCTTTCACCCCTAGATTTTAGTTTAACACGTGGGACTACTAAAAGCAAATGGTCAGCGGACCTAAGCGCTCTAGACGGAGCATAATGCCAAATCAGTTCCGTCATGTACCTAGGAGCAAGGCCATGAAGTGATTTACAGAACAGGTGTAATATGTTCTCGCTTTTTTGTACCCGTCAGCAAGCGAGCTGCATCATTCTGGACCCTCTGCAGTCTAGAGAGAGAGGCCTGACTAATGCCTATATAGAGGCCATTACAATAATCTAGACGCGATGAGATAAAGATATGGAGGAGTTTTTGAAAGTCTCTGGAAGACAGAAATGATTTCACCTTTGCGAGTTGTCTCAATTGGAAAAAGCTCGATTTAACTACCAAGTTAATCTGTTTGTCCAGTTTAAAATCACAATCCATAGTAAAGCCTAGGGTTTTTGACATAGGGCTTCACTAATGGATTCAACTCACCAAGATCAAAATTCTGCGATTCATAAGTACCTCCGGTATTTTACATATGTATCCTGTATTCTTGAGCATTTTGTAGTAATGTATATTATACATATATTGTATGCAGGTAATGATTCTGTTCTTTCCTGTCACAACACAATTGCAAGACTTTTACTTAGATACTTGTGTATATGCTGTAGTGACAATAAAGAATGTACATTTGTATTCATTCATATTTCAATTACATTTATTCAACTGGTTTTATAAGTCACTTTTGAAATTGTTGATGATTGATAAAAATGTATTTCTAATTTTAAATGTTAGCAGATAATATTAACTAAATGAAAAGGCTAAATAAAATTATCAGCATGATAAAAAAATGGCAACAAGAACATTCTTTGTGTAAAATATATAATGAAATGCCCTGGCATGTCTCATCGGACAGCAAGCCAGATTGTAATTTTCATACGGTGTAAATTCCTCTTAATTAAATGATCATTAATTGTGATGGTGCAAATGCATATGCTAACAATGAGTAGTGGGATGACCATGGTTACCAGCCCTGATTCCCTGGTTGAAGTGAGACTTTCTTGACGGATGAATAATATATCACACACATGTTTACTAGTATTCTCTTTTAATTGTAACAGCTCAACCTAATCATAGCCTACAATGCAGAAGAATCATCAGAAACAAATATTCTCCAAAAACATTGGACACTAGGCTACAATATTTCCAGTATTATATACTGAAGAAAATTACACCTGAATAGACTGAATAGATCTCTTGCACTCCTAAAAGCTAGTAGTAGCAGCAGATAAAAATGTAAAACAAAACGCATAACTTATTATCACTAAAATGAAATAGAAAGCGGCGCTTACAGATGCTTACATTCATTCATACATGTAAACACAACATTGACGTCTTCTCTTCCAGATCAAGAAGCTGCCAATCAAAAACTCAGTGGCCAATGAGAACTCACTGCTGCTAGCCCCGCCCCCACCCCCAGATGCATAGCATTCACCAGACTTCAGATGCATAAGTGAAAAGTCAGGTAGCGTAGTAAGTTCAGATCAACGAAAGAAAGATGTGAAAACAATTAGCAAAACATGCAGTGTATTAAAAACAAAGTAAAAAAAAATTGCCTGCCGTTTTTTTTAAGTTTCACAGATATTTTATTCAGTTTCAATTTATATTTGCATAATTTTCTTGAAAATTTACGTTCATTATTATTATTATATAACCCACTGTAAGGAGAGGCTCACATTCA
The DNA here is from genome assembly GCF_988280905.1 of Pimephales promelas. Classification (NCBI taxonomy): domain Eukaryota; kingdom Metazoa; phylum Chordata; class Actinopteri; order Cypriniformes; family Leuciscidae; genus Pimephales; species Pimephales promelas. The sequence continues at coordinate 43,570,326 of NC_142770.1, read as the reverse complement.
CCCAATTTGATTATTACAGTAGTTAGACATCAGTTAGAAATCAGTAGAACATCTGTGACAATAAATCAAGTGGGCCCACACACTCACCCATGTCTCTCATTCATTCAGTCTTAAACTAAATAAATTGTTGCAGGACTGTAACGAAGCTTGAGAGAGTGATGGCCAAAAAACACACACAGAAAAAGAAAACACTGGCCGCTTCACTTTAAAAGAAAAACAGAAATAGTTTAAAGCGCTTGGTAGTACTCACCGTGACGACCTGAGAAGATATCCAGTTGCCACGAACGTCAGGCCTAACTGTACAAGTTCAGTCAGCAAACAGTTTAGCAGACACGGAAACCGGTGATGAACGGGCCTACTCGACGCCACGATTCATCAGAGACGATGTAGAATGGCTTTTCCCGTGGACGAGGAGGTTATCAACATATAAAAACACCTGTGTAAAATATTATATAATCAGTCCATGTAACATGAAATAAATTAAAAACATTAAACTGGTGAATATAATATGTGTCCAAACACTTTAACAGTCATTAGCTGTATGCTAACATGCTTTAGCGATTGGAATATTTCCAGCATTATTATACCATATTGAATACACACAGTATTAACACAAGAAACAGATCATTTACCTTAAGTAGACAAGCATCCCAGAAAAGCACAACGATTTGTTATCCATAATACTGGGGTACTTCATCCTATTTTTAGAGAACTAACGGAACTAACGCAGATTGAAAGTTTCTTTCACTTTCTCTTCTTCTTCTTCTTTTTTTTTTGGCGGTTGGCAAACCAACTTAACGGTGCATTTACCGCCACCGACTGGGCTGGAGTGTGAATCAGGAGATATTGGAACTTTAAAAAAAAAAAAATTATATCCTTTTTGCTAAGTCTGTATCTCTCAGAAAATTAATAACAAATTGATAATTGTTGCAGGATGTTTTCCCTAATAAACAGTGCATTGTGAAATTATTCTGATTAACCATTCTAAGAGATTGAAAAAGCTGGTTTCTTTCTTCACTGTACTTCGTGCACTGAAATAAAATATGCTCCACAGTTTCTAAATGAGTACAATGTTGGCATTTCCCTGTTGGATGTTTCCCTATTAATTTCAATGCTGAATTAAGCCCTGTGTGTCCTATTCTTAATCGTGTTATTAGCTATACTTCCCTCTCTTCTACTCCTACACTCTATTCTTCCTATACCCACTTCTGGTTGTATATTATAAATGTCTCCCTTTATCATGATCCACCCAATACTCCTGCCATTTTGATCTTGCATAAGCTTTAATTAATATTTTAGCTTCAGTTTTGCTATATGGAACTTGTAATATTCTATTATGTTTCAGTGTTTGTTTTGCAAGTTTATCGACCTCTTCATTCCCTTTCACTCCAACGTGTGCAGGTACCCAGAGAAACCTGACTTTTAAATCCTTTGCATTTAACTTATGTAAAATCATCCAAATTTTATGAATTATATCATTTCTTATGGATTTCCCAGATTTAATGCTTTCTAAAGCTGAGTAACTATCAGATATAATCACTGAATTATTTAACTCATTTCCCTCTACCACTTCCAGGGCCAACAAAATTGCAACCAGTTCTGTTGTGTATGCTGATAAATTATCTGTTATTCTTTCTTGACATTTAACCCCACTGTTTGGAATAAATACTGCTGACCCAGCATGTCCTGTCTTTGGATCCTTGGACCCATCTGTAAATATATATGTATATCCAAAATAATGCATTTCCAAATACCTCTTAACAATATCCTTCACTACTACTTCCTTTGCTTTATTTTTGATCTCCTTATGAACGCCTAAATCTACATCTGCTATAGGGAAAAACCGTGGAGGAATAGGAGGGATTGAAACCATTGAACAGTACTGTAACTTACATAACCCTATATTCTCAGCTTTCACATCACCAATCCACCCAAAACTTCTGTAATTGGACTTACTGTGTTCCCAGCATTCTTTTAAGATAGCTTTAGCTGGGTGGCTGTCAACTTGTCCCCTCACATTAACCCAGTATGCCAACATCAGTTGTATCCTTCTGATGCTCAAAGGCATCTCACCCATTTCCACTTGCATAGAAGACACTGGGGAAGTTTTAAAAGATCCACTACATATCCTTAAAGCCTGAGCTTGCATGACATCCAATGCTTTAACATTAGATTCTGCTGATGACATATATGCTATACACCCATAATCAAAGACAGATCTCATTAGTGCCCAATATATATTTAGTAACGATGCCCTGCTTGCTCCCCATGTTTGTCCTGATAGACATCGTAGGATATTAATAATCGTTTTACATTTATTAATCATTTTTTCCAAATGAATCTTCCATGTCATTTTTTCATCAAATGTTATAACCTTCACTTGCTCAAGAGGCTGAGCATACAATTTTAATGATACAGGTGAGATCTTGTTCTTTTTTGAAAAACATATTACTTGTGTTTTAGACACTGATCATTTAAATCCCCATTTATTTGTCCATTTTTCAACTTCCTTAATTCCATCTTGCATTTTTGATTTAACATAAGATTCATTACGGCCTCTAAACCATAATGCTCCATCATCAGCATACAATTTCCCAATTTTCTGATCAATATTTGAGAATATATCATTAATCATAATATTGAATAATAATGGGCTACACACGCTACCTTGTGGAGTTCCATTCTCGACTGTATATACCTCAGATAATTCTGCACCCACTCTTACTTGTATATTCCTATTAAACAAAAAATCCAAAATCCAGTTATATACTTTACCACCAATTCCTAATTGTTGTAATTTAATTAATAACCCTTCTTTCCAAATCATATCATATGCCTTCTCAACATCAAAGAATACTGCTATTGCCACCTCCCTTTAGTCTGTGCTTTCCTAATATCTGATTCCAAACTTATTAATGAATCCATTGTACTTCGGCCCTTACGAAACCCACTCTGATACTGGGAAAAAAGGTCATTACTTTCTAAATAATAAGTCATTCTATCTGTAATTATTCTTTCCATTATTTTACACAACTGTGATGTTAGTGCAATAGTCTATAACTATATGGGTCAGATGGGTTTTTCCCTGGCTTTAAAATAGGCACTATAATTTCCACACCGATGGAAGCTGACCAATTTCCCAAATTTTATAAAAAAATTTAAGTACTATTTCTAATGTTTCATCTGTGTCACCATGTCTTTTCCTGGAGTAGTTTGTTTTGCATTAATGACTGCTTTTTTCAGTTCAAACATATTTAATGGTACATCTAATGGATTTCCTGAGTATCCTTTCTTTTCTAAAACATCTGGGAAACTTTCTAACACTTATTTTGCAACAGATTGACTGTTGTGTTCTCGACCCAGATAGTGTTGACTAGACGAGCACGAAAACACCTCAGAAACACTTGCACGTGTGTAAAATTTCGTTGAAAGCCCAGATAAAAGTAAAAAGTTATATTTTGTGTTAATCCATGGCAGTTCGACTTGACAAGTGCATTTACTTACACAAACAGATGCGCACTGTTATGAATACACACACTTCTATGGAAGACTGTATTATCGTAATGTTTTGACTTTATTCTTGAAACGTTTCCACATTAATCTGAAAATGCTAGATTTTTTTTTTATATTGCGGTTCAGGGCTTCCGTAAAATTGTGAAAACTTTATTCATTTTAAAAATAAGTGTTTAATTTCTAAAGTTTTGTATGGACTGACTCCACCTGCACTTTCTGCACAGATTAAACAAAGGTCTGACAAAGGTTGTTGTACCAGAGCTTCATTCAGAGCTGATATAGAAAAACTACCTTTGGACAAACTCTTCTGTCCGTCAGAGGAGGTCATTTTTGGAAAAGCATCCCAACAAACATTAGGGAATGTCCCACTTACTGCACATTTTAAAAACACCTTAAACAGCTTCTAGAAAGTTCCCAGTTATGTCCTCATTTTGAATAATTTTAGTGATACAATGTATCCTGCCTGAATATGTTTCTTGCTTGATATTGCATATTGTCATATTCAACTGTTGCATTATTTTATTTGTCGTTGTCTTCCTTCCTCATGTGGGGACGTGGGTGATGTTCGCTCTAAGCTGCGCCCGTGCAAAAAATAATAAAATGCCACGCAGAGGACCGACACGAAACGTGTGGAAATGCATTTGATTGTAGTTTAACCCTCAGGTGCTCTTCGTTTCGGAGTCACACTTGTTATCTTCCCGGTCAAAAGTGACCTAAAAATGAAACTTTCTCCATCCCAGTAAAACCAATGCAATTTATTTTTGGTCTATAATATTTATTCTTTTTAATTTAGTATTTTGAGACAATTTAATTTAATTTATTAATATTTATGCAATATTTATGGTTTATTTTTGCCATGGAAAAATATATATATTTTTCTATATATATATTATTTTTTTCAAAAAAATATTAACACAGTATTTTAGTTTAATATAGAGTCTAGGCCTTCAGAAAAAAAAAAAAATTTTTGAAGAAAATTAGCACCATCTGGTTCCAGTATAGAGAAAAAGCGTAGAATCATGGTGTAACCACTAGATGGCATGTACAGCTCTCTATGGAGAGGCATGTGAATTCCCCAGATGTTTATGAACACGTTTTTTTGTTGTTGTTGTTAGTGGATTTGTATATATAGTTAAAACAATCTCAAAAATTATTTCTTATTAAAAAATTTGACAAAAAAAACTAAAATTCACATTTTTTTTTTTCATTTTTTACAATTTCTTATGGGGGTCATTTTTGACCAAAGACCACGAGTGTGACTATTTTTTACGACCACTTAGCCTGCTCGGATCATGACCTCAATTTTTTGTTGTGTGTTCACATACCCAATGCCATAAAAGAAGTGAGCATGTGCGATTGGCAGTGAGTTCTGTGTGCGGACAAAATAGCTCAATACGAGAGGCAACGAGAAAATCACATCGTAATGTTTTAAAGAAGAGTGGTTTGATTAAAGTGGTGGAAATAACTGTTGATGGGCATATTTTATTATATTATAACCCTAAATAAAGCATCTCACAAAGGTATTGTTTAGGTTACATTAGGCCTATATTTTATTATATTATAAGGCTAAATAAAGCATCTCACAAAGGTATTGTTTAGGGCTCATTGCCATTTAAAAGTTTAAAACCTCTTGCTAAAGAAACTATTAGAAATTCATAAGGAATAAACAATCTGTCACGTTTTGATTCGGTTTGGTTTTGATCTTCTGTTTGCATTCTTAGTCACATGTCCTTGGTTTTCCCGCCACTTTTCTGTTACCTTCATTAGTTCATCTTCGTCACCTGTGTTTTGTTAATCACCTTCATCTGTATCACCTGGTTTGGTTAATTCATGTCTGTATTTAGTTCCTTCAGTTCAGTCACTCTTTGGGAGTAGTTTCTCTGCCTGTTTGTACCTGTCTGAAGTTTCATTTTCCCCAAACCATCTCAGTGTAACAGAGTACTTTTCTTTCTTACTATATTCTATTATTGGAAAGAATTGAACTGTCTTTCATTTTCTTTAATTTATTTATTTTTGAGCAGGGACAATGCAAAATATACATTAACCTTAAAAAGGAGAGATGCATTTTACCAGGTTGTAGCACTTGTGCTGATTTCCACCTGTAGTCTCTGGGCAGGCTGATGTCAACAGATATACATATTGATACTCCATTTGTCCCAAAAACAATATATATGGAAATCATTTACAAATACACTCACACATACACATCAATTACAATACATTTTGGGAACATGTTTGTTTTAAAAGAAGCCATTTTTTGGCCCGATGTGGAAAAGTGTTAATTTACACATGTGGTCAGTTCTGTTGGCAACTTGTTCCACTGTTTGATGGCCACACATGAGAAAGCTAAGCTGCCGAAAACTGTTTTACACCGAGAAATCGTGCACTCGCCCCGAACAGTCGACCTAGTGGCTCGAGATGTCATTTCTGAGCTCAGTGAGATCAACTTTTTTTAACAGAGGGGTTGCAGTGCTATTTATGATCTTAAACAAGAGACAGATATTTGAATATATGATTGTTTTCAAACCTAATATCCTATGTTTTTTCAAGAATATGACAATAATGAAATAACCGAGATTTCTTGTCATAAACGTTAGAGAAGTTTTATACGAAGATTCCAGGGGCCTTAATGCTGTTTTACATGCTTGTGACCAACTCGTCATGCCGTATCGAAAGTGTGGAAATATCATCACATTTAGATGTAAATTAGATGCACCTATGGTCAAAGAGTTTCTAATATATCTAAAATGTGCTATATGAATTTAACGTGTTTGTAATCTTTTTAATATGTTTTTTGAAATTTGGTTTTGGGTTTAGAATGACTCCTAAACATTTAATTTGGTCTACCTTTTTAATTTCCTGACCCTCAACTGATTTTGTTAAATGAATTTTTTTTTTTAGCCAAATAGAAATCTTTTCCATTTCCTCAGTTAACTTTTGAGCAACATCCTTAACAGTGTTACCATGAATATACACCATTTTGTCATCAGCATGCATTATCATTTTAGCATTAATACACACACACGGAAAATCATTAATATAAAGTGAAGACAACAAGGGCCCTAATATAGAGCCCTGCGGCACACCCATAGCGCATGCTCGTAAGAGAGATGATACATTATTTATAGATACACTCTGCTGCCTTGCACTGAGAGAAGATTTAATCCAATCAATTGCACTTATACAAATAGAGAAATGTGTTAATTTATCTATCAGTAGTTCATGGTTTACTGTGTCGAAGGCCTTACGCAAGGGTGACCACCTGCTAATAAGCCCAAGGGGGGACAAGGGGTATGTTTCTGAGGGACAATGTGGGACACTGCTTGGCACGGCGGTGGTTTAGTGGTTTACTGATAGTGGTTTACCCATTTCTAGCACATACCACCTTACATGGCATATTAATAATGCCCTATTACCTCGTAAACATGTGTAGGCTAATTGCTGATATATGCTCATGAATAGGCCAACCAATGTGTATTTTTTTCTAAATAAAATGAATATTTTGAACATTCAATGAATTGACAGATGCACTTCCACTTACGATTTACTTAAGCTATTTAATTGTATTTATTTTTCATTACAATTAATTCACTTTAAATCTATAAAATTATAGGATTAACAGGAATTATAGTTGCTCAACACCACAGGAACAGTTTAAAAAAAAGTCGAAAAAAAGTCTAAACTCACAACTCCAGAGGTTCACAGAACGAGAAGGTGCGCTGTCATGACAACAATGAAAAAGTTGACAACCTAGTCAGCAGGTCACGTGGGAGCGGCAACCAGTGTTGGGGAAGTTCACTTTCTACATGAACTAGTTCAAAGTTCAGTTCACACATTTTAAAATGAACTAGTTCAGTTCAAAGTTTGCACAGAAATGGAAGATTTTTCCCATCATCACCAACCTCGTTATAAAATCCGTTTAAATGATCATACGACGCCTTTGTCGACGGCGGCCGCGGTCCGAGACTGGTGTCTTGTGTTGCCAGATGAGCAGCACAGAGAGCTAGATTACCATCGTCATTTTCAGGAACATAATCAAACATAAATTGTATCCATTGTTGAAGTACAGCGTCCGTGGGAAGCCGAAACACAGAAGACCTGACAGCTGCGTGAACAACTCACTCGACGAGCTGGAGCTGCTGAAATATGGTCATGCTCTTTTCTGCTTATTCTGGAGGGAGGGTTGATGCAAATGTGTGGGTTAGTGAAGTACCATAAGCCAGCTGTAGTCCCATTAGTTTTTGTAGGCGTTTATACTTCCTGATTTTTAAAAGACGATATCTCTGCTTACACTGAACTTTCAGCGCTGCAACTTTGCAGATACTGTTCATGCACCAACAGCAACATTACACACTATTTAACATGAAAAAAGTGAAATCGCAGTCAACCCCCCCTTTAATATTCATCAATTGCAAAATCATGTTAAACACAGAGAGGAAATAATAAAAACGTAACTTCACTCAATGTGAAGTAGAAGTTATCGTTGGCGAGGTGGAAAAGAGGAGAGAAATGTTGTTTGGAGGGCACAGTGTGGGTATCCAATATGTCCGTCTAACGGAGCAGATATAGCAATTAGATCGTCAGTCAGGTAGATAATTAGAGAGATATATATAGCCTAGATAGATCGATAAATAGATGTATTATTTGTCCACTGGGGAAAGTTGTTTTCATTGTAAAAATATCTTCATCAGCTCCGGAATCATGGCATTCATGCATATGCCTTTAGTTTGTTTTATTTTTGATAAAATAACGTCAGACGTGTCTCAACCATTCAGAAAGCTGAAAGAAATTACATTTGTGCTGAACTATTTCCCATTTAGATTATAAGCGACATCCAGAGCTTGTCAGATGCAGAATTAAAGGGATGTAAATAAAATGCCCCATCACAATGTGTATAATGACGCACAATGGCTGATCTTGAGCTCTTAGAAGATGTGGCGATTAAATGAAAGGATTCGAAGCATCATCTTCACAACAAAAGGTGTGGAAAAATATATTATTTATTGAAGAATTCCCTCATTGTGCAGTTTATTTCAGTTTGGACAGTCTTGATTTCGCCCAACTCCTTGGCCCTCTCTAATTGAATTAATGACTAGACGCTTTTTTGCCTCGACTTTGATGTCCGACCATTTCTTTTTTATTTCGGCCACAGTCCGAGGCTGTGAGGCTCAGCATTTACGCCGTCTGCAACCTTTTGCCACTCAAGTGCCTTTTTGGCATTAGTAATGGCGAGAATATCAGTTTTGTACATTATTTCGTTCTGTTTACCATCTTATTTATGAGGATGAATTGTATAAGCCAATATTATTGAAGAACATATTTCTTTCTTTTTTGGAAATATGTGTTAATTTTCATTTTTGTTGCAGATCGATCAAACGGGTGTTCGTGTAGGCTGTTAATTGTAAGACTTGCTTTGTGAAGTCTTCGTGTTATTTATGCAATTTATTTTACACAACCGTCTACAGTTTCACACACTTTCACGTGTTTTTTCCATCTGCCGACGGTGTCGCCATTTCTCATTTCACCCGTTTTTGTGCGTACGCCTGGGTCAGAGCTGGTGTGAAGCACCGCACATTTTACCGTCAAGTTTGTTTTTTATAAATACCAACTATTGCGTAGAGAGCGGCGTACGCCTTCTTTTGTGTGTACGCAACGTTTATAAATGAGGCCCCTGGAGCTTATCTCCTGACTTGTGTATAGGCTTTACTATGGCTGTTTTCAGAGCTGTAGGGAAAGTACTTTCATTTATAGACTGATTTATAACTTTAGTGAGCATAAATTAATGTACAATACAAAGTATTTACAATACACTTACAATAAGTACTTTACTCTACTTACAATACAGTCTGTCTGGGTTGTCAGTTCACAACGAGGCTCCATTTAAATTTGTCACACATGGTCTGTGAGAGGCAAGCAGACGTCTGGCAAAATCACAGTCTGAAAAAATAGAGTCAGAGATCCAACCACTCCAGCTCCAGGACGTAGATCAAGGTCAATTATTTCATTGGTCACACTGAGGCTCCTTTTACATGAAACTACAATGTTTAGACGCTACTGAGGCTCCTTTTACATGAACATCAAGTCCATACGCAAGCTCCCAATTTTGTCCAAACATCTATAGTTCATTCGCGAGCTCACAGTTGACAAACAAATCATTGATAGTTCATAGTCTTGTGTCATAAAATGTGACACAAATTGTAAAGAATCAAATGTTCAGTCACTCCAGCTCCTCTATCTCCCCACGAAAAGTCCTCTTCTTGATGCCGTGGTCGAAGCAGATCTTATCATCTTTCTAATGTCCGTGGTGGCCTGAAAGAGCAGGACGTGCCTGTCTCCCCCCTGAAGCTTCACTATGCAGTGGCATGGCTGCACGTTTTGCTTCTTCTTTGAGTGTGTAATCCATCTCCCGATGGTTTCCAGAGACGGGTGGCACTCACAGGGGAAAGTCTCCGCATCGATGCAGATTTCGTCAGGGCCATGTTTGAAGAAAAACAGGTTGCCCAGCTGGTCCTGCGTCTCTGCCATCTCCCTGCCCTCAGCACCTGTGATCACCTTTCCGTGGAAATCACACAGGATCGAGCCCTTCCCGAAGGCCTTGGTTGCAACAACGCCTGTGGTCAAAAAGAGGGAGTCATTAATGTGCTGTTCATGATGTTATTATATTCATTTTATTTATGGATTTTACTGTGCTCATAAGACAGTTGTACATACCTTTCTGCTCCCCAAAGGCCTTCACAGCCAGACCCGACCATTTCTGCCTGGTCACCCCCTTGATGATGCCCGGGTCACTCTCCGCCTGTGCTCTGCTGAGCGGCCTCCACTTCGCCATGATGTCCTCTGGACGAGGATGATTGGCCGTCCAGCCCTCTGCATCTATGACTTTGGCCACCATCGCTGCAGTTGGGGTACGTCTTGAGAATTTTGCTGTCAAAGAGAGCACATTTGAATTAAAATTCAGGTTCACACACTAGTTCAAAATGTTTCTGTTGGAGCAAATCTAATCATTGGATCATAAGGAAGTATATACACGTACACAAAAGATGTTGCTCCCGAAGGCTGTACTGCAGAGCCCTCCACTTATCATAAAAGACTCTGTCGCCGGAGAACCCAGCTTTTTCTCTCTGGGTCTTGTTGGGTGGTTGGCCAGTGATTCCCACAGGGAAGGCCTGCAGGAAAGCATTAAAGTCCGGGGCTGGGCTGCCAACCTCTTCTTTCACCCGCCTTCTCTTCACTGCCTGGGTGCCCTCATCGCCAGAGTCGTCAGAAGAGGAGCTGCAATATCGAAAAGGTCTGGAGGTTACACACTAACGAACTGATGGATGAGCGTTGAGAGACATTATAATTATAACAGATTTATAACAGAATTATATTACAGATAATTACATACCGTGTCAGGGAGCTGAGCAGGTTTGAAGTGGCCACAATAGCATCTAGGGTCTTCATCCTATAGTGCTGGTTTGCCACTGCATTGGAATGGGCCATGTATTGGGCCACAGACGCCTTCTGCTGCTCTGTAAAGTTGGCAGCCACATCTGTCTCCACGGTCCGACGTATCTGCTGGCTCGTGATGTTGGGGTCTTAACACTTACTGTTACTCCCTCCACCGCTCCTGGTCTCTGGAAGTGACCGAGGATCAGGATTGCTTCGCAATAGTAGCGGAACATGGTCTTTTCCTCTGACGGCTGGACCATCAAACCCTCTGTGTGCAAAAGAGAGAGAAACTCAGACAAATTCACACCAGAGTTCATTGTCTCGAGGTAGCACAAATTAAACCTTTTTCTGAGTTGATCTTGATCTGGTCAGACAGTTCTTTCTCCAGCTTTTCCTTTACATCCGTCCAATGTGCAAATTCTTTCCGGAATCTCTTAAAGAATTGTGGCGTTTTCCCTTTATCTAGTACCAGAGAGCTGGAGATAAAGCTGGAGAGCTGGAGAGAATGCGAGTTAAGTCCCTTTGAGAAGGAGCATGACGTGATATAAAGCTAAACAAATCGCCAAACATGATGCAATGAAGCAGGAAGGACACCTCCTGTACCTGTCCGAGCCGCCGGACTCACTGGGCATCTCTAAAAACTGAACTCTGGGTTTGCGGAAGTGGCTGGTGAACGGAGGCTTGTCATCGGTGTATGTCATTGGTGTACCGCAGCTGCTCTCACTGCTGGAGGTGGAGAAGTTCATGGCCGCTACAGAGACAGAGAGAAGGTTAACACTCCTGTAAGGATACCACAATCATTAACGCATGCCTCACTCAACTGTAGGGTTGGGAATCGAAAATCTTGAGGTCAGGAATCAGATAGTCGTTATAAAACGAATTGATTCCTTTGTGAGCATTTCAATGACTTTAAAGAGCCCCTATCATGGATTTTTGAAAATGACTGTTCATATGGTGTGGAATATAGCTCTAAGGGAATGAAAATCTGAAAGTGCACCGTATATAAAGTTATGGTCTTTTAAAAGTGAGTCTATTAAATGAATTGTTTTTGAAACGAGTCATTAGCTGTTACATCGTGACGTAGATACATACTGGCCACGCCCAGTTACTGCGCGCGCAGACGGAAGTGTAAACTCGAAGTCTACACACTCAAACACTTCATCATAGCATCATGTCGAGAAGACGCTGTGTTCTACTATGCAGAGATAGTTCAGCCACTTTGTTTTCATTTACCAGGGACGAGCATGTGAAGAATCGGTGGTTAGAGTTCATATCAACACTATAGCCCGATTGTGTTCTCATCATTTTATTGACAAATAATGTTAGTTCAAAAACATAAATGAATTCAAATGTGCATTCACAAGCGGTTGTTCCTGAAGGAGGGCTCAGTAACTTACTTACCCAGTGTATATGGATCAGCTTCCTCCTCCGAATCACAACCTGTAAGTATTATTAATAATTTTTGCTTTTATGGGTTTTGAACGGTTTTGTTGCGTCAGGGCGCGAGGCAGTGTGTGTGTGTGTGTGTGTGTGCGCGCGCGCGCGTGTGTGTAAGTTACGCTCAGCGCAGCTTCTAGGTCTCCAATGTCAATTTTTTTTAAATATGTGAAATGTTTGTCGCTGTTATTGGAGTTGTCAAAGAATAGAGCGTCTTGTAGTACTGTAGTGCTTTATCAATATGTTTATGGGTCTGTCATCTGACCAATCACCGCCGATTAGTGTCACGCTAGAGTGGTTTGGAAAAATGAGTCGTTGTACGAATCATTTGGGAGTCTGTGAGCAAATCAGTTAAAAATAAATGCATATTATACGACAAATAAAGTGTTTATCCTTGCATGCATGTTAAACTGTTTTTGGGAACTCCTAAAACAAAAATAGGAACATTTCAAATGCTGTGATAGGGGCTCTTTAAACCCTTCAAGCACGAGATGACTTGCACACTGTTTTGTGTGCTGCACACATGTGTAACAGTATATAGCTTGTTTTCACGTGACGTCACGCCACTGTGTTGCCATGGCGTGAAACGCAGATGGAGGGCAGGAAGTGATTTTCTATATTTAGGAAGCACTATAACACACTCAAAATGCCTATGTTTTGCGTCGTTTACGGTTGCTCAGATCGATCAAACCACAAGGAGTTTTTATCGTGTGGCCAAAGTTGTTGTTCATAAGGGGGGAAAATACAAGAAATTGACAGAAAAACACCGGGAAAAATGCTTTGCAAACCCTCGTCTGCGGTCGGGAAAAGCCAAATGGGAAAATGCCAGTGAGAGTGTGTGTGTGTGTGTGCGCAGTGATCACTTCATCAAATGTGAGATAATACATTATTTATGTGGCTTATAATTACATTATTCAGGTATTTAAATACACTTAAGTGGCTGTTTGTGAAACGTACCAGACTAGTTTCCGAACTTCGTAAAGTCAAAGTATGTCTGTAAGACGAGTTATGGCGCTTTTCCACTGCATAGTACGGTACGGTTCGGCTCAGTACGCTTCGACTCGGCGCGGAACAGTTCGGATCGCTTTGCGTTTCCACTGCAGTAGTACCCCTTCAAAGTGTGTGGGACTGATCGTTATTTGCGCGCGCCTCTACTGCCATGACATTATCTTAAAAGCGCCACATTTTCAAACCCACAACACAGGAACAATGGAGACTATCGAGGGGATGGTGTTCCTGATTCTCGGTATGTGGTTGTTTTTAACTGCTAGACGGAAAAATGTGTTTAAAATGAGGCTTATGGCAGCAAAACAAAAATACTGCTAAAAAAGTGTCTCGTGTCGCAAATCCAATGACGCTAGTAGTGACGTTGGTAGTGACGATTCTGTCTGACCAATCAGTGATCTGCAGTGTTTTACGTCACATTTTAGTACCGGTATGGTACGCTTGGAACCTCAACAGACCAGGTACCATTTAAAGCGACCCGAAGCGAACCGTACTGTACTGTACCATGCAGTGGAAAAGCACCACAAGTGAGCCGTACCAAACCGTACTATGCAGTGGAAAAGCGCCATTAGTTGATCGATGGCAGGCAAATCTCTCAATTCAGTTGAAAATCGGTCCTCTTCATAACGTAAGGATCACGTCCAACATATGTCTCAATTTTCTGTTGATATATTTCTCTTGTAATAGCGTCCATTGCGCTCTTCACTCCTTGCCCTCCATCTGCATTCCGCGCGTCAACACAATCACGTGACTGCAAACCACCTATTGGATCCATGCAGCTCTTAAAGTGACAGTACACACATACACACACACACACACGACATGTGCCGGTATTCGGTAATGCGATAAATCGCGGTAATGAATATGCACGATATTGTTATCGCGGGCTCTTCAAAATACCGTGAAAAATAATAAATTCAAATTTAGACTTTTAGAGCGTGCATTAGCTGCTTATCTTCCTTCAAACGCTCAAACACTGCGTGCTGCGCAAAACACGCGCACTCTGATGTAAACAATCCCCACATGTATAAGCACTGTGTGCATGCGGCAGAACGCTGCCGACGATGCATCCCCGCAGGGCTGCCAACTCACACATTCAGCTTGAGACTTTCAGACAGGACGCGGAATACGCGCAGGGTTTTGTTGCTGCACCGACCTGCATCGACCACGCCGGGGTTAAAGTTCAAAAACTGGAAAACTGCTCTTTTTTTAAGGTTTTTGTTTTTGGTTTGAAACGACAAACGAAAAAAGGGTGGTGCAGATTTGTTGCTGTTAGCGCTACTACATATAATTAAATTTATATTTAATGTGGTTTCCACATTAAATGGACCGCGTCGCTCGCGCTATACAGTGTCAATAGAAATGTATTGAACAGGCTAGGTAATAGACTAATAGTGATAGTAGTTTGTTAATAATACAATCAAAAACGACATATGTGAAGGTTCTCAGTCCACTCCAACGAAGTTTAAAACCTAGGGCAGTTCAAAACGGTTACAAAAACATACCAGTAGGTGTCGTACTGTGTTTGCTGCTGTGTGCAAGCTACTGTCATGGAGATTAACTTATGTTCTGTAATAAAAACTTTCCATTACAACTGTGCTTTCACAAATTAGCCTACTCACCAAAATGAGCTCTTTCTCCTCATTAGGCATATTTGATCATGTAGTCTATACAGTATGGTCATGATTTGGCAATTATTAAATAATAAAACAGTAGATCAACATGAAAATCACCGCAGTCTGTGATATTTAGAACAAGAATCTGCTGGATTTTTCTAAAAAAAAAAAAGATTTTAGTCTGCCGACACCAAGCACATAGCTACACCTTGAGCCTACGCAACTTTGTGTCCCAGCTAGCATGAACAATCAGCCTGAGCTCGGCTGCCCCGTGGCGTCTGCGGCTACGTGTTAACCGGGCCGATTGTGGCCCGCAGCTCGCTCTGGAACATGCATTTTTGTTACGGCTGTAAAACACTGGGCCGATTCATGTTCACCATAAAAACCGGCTCCGGCTGTATGATCTAGACCACTTCTGGAAATGACTCGGTTTAGGTTAAATCAAGGATGGTTTAAGCAATAATAACATAAAAAAAAAATATTTTAAAATTGACGTAAATTCCTGACCGTATCAGCTAATGTTAGATGCGGTAGCTATGCAGTAAATAATAATTAAATAGTGTTGTTAATTTGCACAGAGAATTCTTTAATATACCAAAGCTTTACATTTATGTATTTTAAACATGCATTCGCGTTTAAGCTGACATAGACGCACAATATGTTTAAGCGTAAATGGTGTGACCATGGGCACGAACGCGCTTCTCCGAAGAACAGATTGCGTGACAGCGGTAAGGCAGCTTTGAAAAGCTGTCTATGGAAAAATCTACAGAAAAGTTTGGGCCCATGGAGGGACTATCATTGGATACCACCTGATGAATTTTGTTTTTCTAGCACCTCATATTCATTGTATAATAGTCTTCTTTGAAATGTGTAGGACTACCTTGAAATGTTTTGTTTACATTCCAGATTGATTATAAAGGCCAGATGTTGTCAGCAATTACTAGGCTGGTAATGAGCAGAATAACCTATACTTAACAACTGCCATCATTATTTGATTCAAGACCACTTGAGAACACCTAAAGTTTTAATAATATTTATTGAATATAATTTATGGAATTCTACTTTAAAATAGCCTAGTTTTTTTCAGATAAACTTCATGCAGCGTAGTGATGCATCATGCACAGTTCACTTCTCCATCATCTATTGTGATATCTGTCATTGCACAGTCCAAATGATATCCTGAGCTGCAGTCAGAGGGACTGTAAGCAAACAGAAGTTTAATGCTTATGCTGATTAAGACACATAGGGCTAGGTGTACGGACACACTCATTTCTTAATTTTCTGCCATTCTAAAACATTTTTATGTTAATATTTAAACTTTCATTGAAATATAAAGACAGTGCAGCAAGTCTGATCATAAGTAAGGACATTAAAGTATGGACATGACTGTTCAAAAGTTACTGGAAACATTTTGTTGCAGTTATTGCTGATGTAATCAGCGTTGACGGCCTGTTTTTTGTAATGTAATTATGTTTTGTCATTTCTTTTGAGGACCTTGTAAAATCTTCTTACCTTAGGGCTTAACAAATATTCTGCAGCCATTGATTGTACATCCGATGCCTTTGAAAGCATGAATGTGCTATATAAAGTTTTAAGACTTGTATGGATTCTCTTCACTTGCATGACAATCAGAGTTTTGTATATTATACACACTGGAATATGTATAGAGAAGAAAGACTCACACAGCACACTGGTAAATCATCCTTTTGTCCAGATGGCCTACATTAGGACATTTCTGATGTGAGTTTGTTTTCTGAACTGCTAAGAAGCTGATAGCAGTGTTAGAATCAGAGTTAGAATCAGGTTAAAACAGAAGCAGGTTTAACTCTGGGCTGGATGAAAGATGATGATAACTAGGCAAATAAAATCAAAAACCAAATAAAATGAACAACAATAAATATATCTGTATCAGTAATCTTGATTTTAAAAAAGTTACCAAAGACACCATACAGTCAGTCATTTAAATACTGCCACCTGCTGGTAGAAAGGGGAAACAGTGGTCCATTACAGTGGGAAACCACATTCAATATAATTATATAATATAATAATTATATAATATAGCGCTAACAATAATAACTCTGCACACACAATAAGTTCTTAATACCAACTGTATTGAGCCAAACAATGCGCTCATTAAACGTGACTGGTGATGTCTGGATCATAGACTAAAAAAATATTGACGTAGTGTCCGTGACGTCACCCTTTCTGAAGAGCGTTTTTGAAGACTAAAGTGGGCGGGGCCGGCCGTCGCCATCTCGTCGTCACCTCTCGTCACTACCGGATAAATTAAAATGGGCAAAGAGGCGGGACGCGGGTGGACGCCCTTAATTATGCAGAACTTTAAGGCTTAAAAATAATATAAACAGATGAGTTGTAAAAAATTTTACCCACCTCACAGTTGTCATGAAGGGAAAAATGAGCTCTATAGACCAAAGCCACTTTTTGCTCCAGGCTGTAAACATGTTTTTTTTTTTTTTCTGCTGTAAAGTTGGGCATTTTAACATGGGGGAGATACAGATTTGAGCGGCCACTCGATAAATTGCAGTTTAATTCACTTCCGTGTTGGCTTCAAGAGAGAGACGGGGAGGTTGCCGCTTGGTCTGGATCGGCATGATATTAAAGGGACTCTGTGTAGGATCTACCCCCATCTAGTGGTTAAATATTATTTTGCATTCAAACGAATTTTGCTCTCCAGCGCCTCGCTTTTTCAAGTGCGTATTGCATCTACGGTTGCCGTTATGTACCAAAATGCTATGACAGGATGTCTTGTAGTAACACTTCATCGAGTTTTTTCTCCGGGTGAACAGGTTTGTAATTTAAAAAAAACAGCAACTTGACACAACGAACAAACGAATGTTACAGTATGAGTTTCTGACACTGAAAAACATGAACTGTTGTAATTAGTAGTAATGCCGCCTATATTCGTTATATTTTCTGAATTACCTGATTGTTAGATATCATCATCGGATGATTCAGCAGTAGGGAGAGGAAGAGGTAGAGGTAGAGGTAGAGGGAGAGGACAGAGAGGCAGTGGATCAGTGGGATCTAACGTCAGGCGAGATGGACGACGAGGAGCGCGAGAGTCAACACAACGACGACAAAGATACCCGGCAACTACAAGAGACGATCAAAGTAGAATTGAAAGTTTTCAAAGGCAGCGAAGAGAAACGACCGAGGTTTGTACAATTTATGTGTCTAGCTGTAAAAATTAATTTTAATTCTCTGTACAATCTTATCCACATAGCAAAATCATAACTTTAGCCAATTGATAATTTAAATATATATAAAAAAAGAAAGCTATAGAAAATCTTACAGAGAGCAATGTTTTATTTTGCACACACATATTTTTTTTTAAAACACTTATACATGAGATCCCTGCAATGCCTCAAGTGCAATATACTGCAAAACATGATGTATGTTATACCTACATGTATATCTAATGGACTAGATCTGATCTTATAATCATATTTCCTTTCATTTCTTCAGAGACTACTGCAGAACATGAGCCTTGAGGATCACATACGCCTCACAGGTAGATTGTTGGAGAGGCAGCCGGGTCTGGTCTTTGATTTATTGATCGAGCATCAGCAAAGACATGGTGCCCCTACATCTGCGGAGGTTCCAGGGGTACCATGGTGTACCTGTAGCCACTGCAGAGACATGCCGACAGACAGGGAGCGGAAATGCTGTGGACAGGACCCTGCACACTGCGTGAGCCTCCTTCCACATTTTACACAATACTGCCTGGATGAGGGATATCTTCGGATACATAGACAGTACCGGGAGGATCTCACTGCTTTCGGAAATGTAAGGGAGCCTGGTGATGACAACCGAGAATACAGGCATGCAGCTTATAGACACTTTATTTTCTGGCAGCATGGCTCATTAGGACAGGGGAACAGGAGAGTCATTCCAAGCTGCTGTGTTTACAGGATTAGGGAAAAATTCCCAGACCCTCAGGCACAATACACTGGCTACATTCCAGGGATCTAAAAAAGTTTTGTAAATAGTAATATCGATTTATATATGTTGTATTCTTTGAAGTTCTGTTTACTTCACACTTTGTTATAAAGAATAAAATATTTGTTAATTTACTTTGTAATCTATTTTTTCTAAAATCGGGATAGAGAAACATTTAAAAATGATGTGCAAAATGAATGATACACAAAAAACTTAAAATGAAGTTTGTTTGAAAATGCAAACATATATTTATTAATAAGTAGAATGATTTTTGATAATGTATTTACAACTCAAATATCAGTAAAACAACTCAATCTCAATCTGTCTCCAAGTTGGTAATAGCATGGAAGGTAGATCCTGTGAAAGACAAGTTCAATTAAATGTATACACAATTAAGAATCAGTATGTGACAAAATTAATGGGCTAAAATAAGGCCAAGTAGATGTTTGTCACTTACCCAGACCTCTGGTGACCTGTGTATGCATCAGCTCTGATGTTGATGGTGGCGGTATCGGTGGCACAACACCAAGACGCCTTGGGTCATCTGCTCTTAGGGACCTCTTTCGCGGCATCCCAATTCCACTTGTGACTCTCGCCTTCAAGATGCGTGCTTGTATCTCAGGGATGTAACCATATGATTTTGTACACTTCATGGTGTAAAGGCTATATCTTCTGGCATTTTTATTGTACTTCTTCCTATAACTTAAATTAACAAAAGACAATTGCTACAAGTCATTTAATCATTATGAGTAATAAACTTATAGATATTTCTCATATTTCTGAATACATAATTTAAAATGTGAAATTGCAATTATTTGAATATAACAAATTGTTGAGAGTTTGACATACACTTGTTGGCCCTCAGCCGTCCTGTATGCCGGTCGTTCCCGGTGGAAATTGTAGTCCAGGGCTGCGAGCACAACTCTCGTGTCATACACTCGGGGAGTGAAGGCCTGGCGCTTGCTGGCATACATCAGAATGTGATTCTGAAAAGACTCGAGATGTGCTGTCGATCTGGACAAATTAAAAAATAGATTTAGACTAAAAAACACACCCACACATGACTTGCGTATCATTTAGATTTCTTTTAAAATGTCATGTCTCCACGCTTTACCTGAAGCGCAGATACTTGTGGACATCCTTCTGCCAACGCTTGTTGAGGACGATCTCCACAAGCGCTTTATGGCTCTTTGAATCTCTCTCAATCCACTCTTTATCCTGAGTGTCTTCATGGTGGTCGTGTTGGCAGCTTCCTGTTTCCCAGGTGTGATTGTTGCAAACATGATGCAAAACTCCAATCCAAAGTGCCTGAGGAAAGTAAAACAATTAAACAAAAACATTATCATATCAAAGTTTTTTGACTCATTGCATTATTATCATTTATTTCTATTATAACATTCTTCCTGCTTACAAGAAACTGCTCAAATGTTTCTGCCGTCTTGCAGCACCACCAGAAATGGTTAACTATATCCCTCAGCCAGTGAAGGAGAATAGACTGTCCTTTCACCTTTCCCGCCTTATGGTAATTAACAAAACAGAGACAATGGAAGTTAGTCCTTGTAAATATTTTGATGGAGACCTGACATAACAAAATTATTACACCGACATGCAGGAAGGTACAAATCTTAATAAATGAAATTAGATGTATTAGAACTTACGGTTGCTATTTTTTTGCACAAATTTTTGGCACCATGCCACATGTCCAGGCTGTGGTGAATTTTCAGATCCTTATATTTTCCTTTATCTGGGTCTTTGAAGTATAGAATCATTTCTCAATCAGCAATTCAATATTTCTATTCAAATGTTTTATTATTTGACCACTTACTCAAAAGGGCTCCAATCTGGACATGAGCATCCGTGCAGAACTCCACTACCTTGATCTCTTGCGTAAGCTTGTCCACTGTCTGGATAAAACCCTCCTTCTCCATGATGTTGGAGTTCCAGTTGGTCTGCCGCTTGTCTATAGTGGCCACATGGATGATTTCCTTAGAGTCAAGCTCCATGGTTGTGTAGCTACAGTATTGGGCAGAATGCCCTGGTGAGTCATTTCTGCCATCACCTATAGAAAAAGGAAATACAGGTAATTTCAAAATACAAAACCTGTATGATAAAGTGATTGCAAAATTAGTTTAATTGTTTAATACCATAACAATTAATGGAGAACAAGTTCAAATATATAATTACCCACCTAGGAGCACAACATCTTTCCCTTTTAGTCGGCTGATGGATTCAGACCTCTTCTCTTCCCAAAAATCTTTAATAGTGTCAACACAGTAGGTGTCCTGGATGGTGTAGTGTGTGTTGGTGTTTACCATTTGTATGTTCATGAATTTAAATAGGAGAGCAACTTTAGTGTAGTTGTTTCCAGAAAGTAAAATGTTAGTGGAAAGAAGAAAGTCCCCAGCCTGCATGCCAAACTTCAACACAGGCTGTGAATTCCACCGCCATAGGCAATGTCCATTGGGGCAGATCTGGTAAGATAAGGGTAGCATTGTAAAATTAATAAGGCATAAACAGTGCCATTTGTTACGATACATTTTGATGTGATGTGAAAGGCTTACCCATTCAACACTCATCGCAGTGCCCCTGATGCCGATGTTTGTTGAAAATGGGGCAACACTGTCACACACTAAACCAGTCTTCAAGACACCAGTGCATCTGTTCACGGGAAGAGTTAAAAATGTGACAAGCTGCCTCAAGCAGTTCTCATAGAGCACAGCTGCTCTAACGCCAATAATGTCATCCTCACTGAGGACCTTCTGAGGGCCTGGCAAAATCGGCAGCTCGAGACTCAAGGGCTCATCGAGAGGGACTTCAGGGGCAGGCAGATCATGCACAGTCTCATCAATCCCAATAGTTGGCAGATTGTCAATTACCTGTGCTCCCTTCATTGCACCACCCATTCTGGAAGAGAAGAACTTCAGGGATCATACACAGTTCAATTGAATTATTTCCAAGTTTTTCCGGCATATAAACATGATCAAATTTATTACCTGAGACATCAGTGTGAACTAAAAGAATTCAAAAACATTCCAAAATAGCCCAAAACATTTTTTACATGTAAAAATTCAGCACATAAACAAAGTAAAAAGAAGTAATAGATAATGACTCACCGCAATGAAATTGTTGGAAGGTATTCCTCATCAGAGCTGTCGTCCAGGTAACCATGAAATGAGGGTCCTTCTTCTTCCAAATCAATCCTGTAAGATACAACAAACTGAAATGAATAAAAAAAAACTGAAAAAAAATATCTAATTATACAATAGAATAAAATCCCACTTACACACTGTTCATGGGGTCATTGAAGGCATTTTCATTCAACTCCTCTTCAACAATACTCATGTCATGCATACTATGAAAATAAATGATAATTTAAAGCATGTATTAGCTGAAAACATGCAACCAGATAGTATTGATATGGGACACAAAATTGACTGTTTATGGGTTACCTCTGTTCAAGGGTTTCAACTTCCGGTGCACTTTGTTGTTCAGCTCTAAAAGCAAAAATCATAAGACAATATGATGCATAGGTAGATACAAGTTTGATATGAAACTTGTATTTTAACAATTAAAAAATTATTTCAATTAAATGACTTACCCATCTGTCCCACTGGAAATGCTTGACAACGCTGGAGCATTTGCCACTTGAACACATTTTGCCTTGATGGGGGTTGATGTATTACCACTCAAAAGGGTACTCTCATAACTGCAAAAATCAGATGGGAAAATCAGATCATGGTTTATTGACCATTTATTCTTACATAAAAGGGACTTGACTCCAGCAGTTGTTGACCCTCTCCAATGTTCACAAATAAAACTATAGGCATAGGCTAGGGCTGGGCGATATATCGCACGATATTGTTATGCGCATCTAATCAGTAAAGCCGGTTCCTTGATTAGCAGTAAATCACCTTCACATGCTTTCAAATGGACAATATGAGTGTTAAAGTTAATGAGATAATTAAGTGATTAATTTAGTGATGAATGAGCATTATTGAAGACACCTGATGATCACAAGCAGAATCGCTGAAGGACAAAATCACAAATTGTAAGCCACCGTTATGGAGATCAGTGTCTGCTTTAGTTGGGCTCTTGACACTTACATTTTCACTTTAAATTTTGTGTGTCTGCTGTTATTGATTAATAACAGTCAAATAAGACATCTTTGATCTTATAGTGTTGGTTATGTTTTGACATTATCATGCTGTGATCTGTAAAATGAAACTTTTCAGATGATTTGGCTTAACTTGTTAGTGAGATTTTAGTGATTGTACTGCATATCTGTATTTTTCTTTTAACATAAATTAATTAATAAATATTATTCTGATTCAATCACTTTCATGCTTATTTAGAAACACAGAGATCAATAATCAGCCTGTCTATCTCAACTGTGGTGGCGATATTAATCATTGTTGCCACCAATCACAACTCATTAATGGCTCCCATCATGCATTGCGGTTTGAATAAATTATGATCTGAATTGTCTATGTAATTTACTTTTCCTACTTGAATATTCTACTCGTCACCGTTGTTGAGAAGCATTGACTGAATCTTGAGGTCTGTGTGTGCCTAAAGGAAGGGTTTTTTTCTTTTAAGCAACTTTTGAGAAAACTGTCTATTATATTTAACATTCTGGACATTTATTCAGAATCTAAGTCATACACTAAGCAACAGAATAAATTATATGTTATACATTTTATAAATAAACTTTATTATAAACTTTATATATTTATTATATATATATATATATAATTACATACATTTCAAATGATAAATGTCATTATATGACAAATCATTTTATTATTGTTTATCTGATAGATATAACTCAGATGCAACAGCAAATTAAAATATAAAGTTAATAATATAAGGGTGAAGAGCCCAACTAAAGCAAACACTCATCTCCATAACGGTGGCTTAAAATTTTAGATTTTTTCCTTGTGATTCTGCTTTAGGTGTCTTCAATAATGCTCAATCATCACTCATTTAATCACTTAATTATCTAATTAACTTTAACACTCTTGAGTGCGGACTCATATACACTCCCAGGTGTGTTAGTTTAACACAGGAGATTTTGTCCTGACGAAGAGCCGTAGTTCACTGACCAGCTGAGCCATATCGCATTAAATATCGATATCATATGTCCTCGATATTAACGCGATATGGCTCAGCTTGTCAGTGATCTACGGCTCTTTGTAGTGAATGCCGCTCCATCTGAAAGTAGGTGAAGGTGATTTACTGCTAATCAAGGAACCGGCTTTACTGATTAGATGCGCATTCAATATCGTTCGATATATCGCCCAGCCCTAGCATAGGCTACATACAAAATTACTGTATGCGTCTGTATTATTCAATGCGAGGTCACAGTATAAATGATAAATAACATAAAATTTCAGATAACTAAAAACTTGAAATATCATTAGGTGTGCAAACAATGCAAAAACATTCATTATCTCTATATTCTTACTGAATTTTTAGGTTATAAAGAGTAAACTTACAAACCTTGTTTTTAGCACCTTCACAATAGCAGCGAGTAAAGTAGTCAATAGCTGCTATTCATCAAAGACCTTGTTTAACTTTTTTACCTATGTTATACTGTATATATAATAAAGTACACAACCAAGCAATGACAAAAAAATTAAGTAAGACTGTAACATTGACTAACCTGTCGAGGAGAAAGCAGGCAACTTCAGCGTCTCTTCTGAAATCTTTATGCTGCATTAGCTCTTTCCACCTTGAAAACGCGATCCCGATATTTACTCTCGTTTTTTGCAATCTCCGGTCACGTTTCCTTTTTCGTTCCAGTCTTGCCTTTTTTTGCGTGGAAGATGCATTCTCCTGTGACTCGGCATATGTATGGTCCGCCATTACAAATAATAGAGCAATCAGCAATCATAGGAGAGCAATTCAGGGAATGCGCCTCTCAATGTGACGTGACGCTGGCTCTGAGTCTGAACGAAAACGCGTTGTGGAAACGCGTTTGGCTGGTGGTACTTTTGGACCCTCTCTGCTATTATAGTTTTTCAAGATGGCGGAACGACATGGAAGCCTCCGTTAACCTACCCGTCCCATGTACATAAAGATAATAAATTCTTCATTTACGAGGATAAGTCAGATAATTTGCAGAGGTATTTGTACACCATTGAGGACATATTTATGAATAAAAATATTGATTTCTGATAATAAAATACCTAAAACTCTACACAGTGTCCCTTTAAATAGTTGTAATAAACTACTGTTGCTAACATATTTATTCCGGCCCAGGTTTCTATTTATTCATTGATTTTTCTTCTTCTAACGTGACTCTGGTATAACGTTAGTGCTGCGTATTATGACCGTTCTAAAAGCTTGGCTTTTATTTTGATAGGCCATATTTACTATTACTTCCGGGTCATGTGGCCAACCTGTAGATCTTCAAACGGAAAAATGGTAAAGGAATTAAAAAAACAAAACAAAATCGGACCGTTATTTGATTTTGTTTTTTTAGTTTTTGGATTCAGAACCAAAAACGGGAAAACGTTTCTTTGTTTTTGGTTTGAAACGACAAACGAAAAAAGGGTGGTTTCTCGTTATTTTGTCTCTTTTGTTTCAAACGAAAAAACAAACTATCAAAACGTACACGTACCGACTTGGCATTTTGATATTTCTGTATTCATTTGGCCACTTAGGTGCGCAACCAAAAAGCTAATCAAATGATCGATCTCCTAACTTGCACTGTTTGTTGGCGGCGTCACGGCGACCATCAGTAAACGTTATGGATACAAACAATATTTTATATTTTTTATTAAGCTGTTCATGTCTTTACTAAAATCTAAATTAGATAATCAAAGGGAAAAGTGCTCTTAAAACTCACGAGCTGGAGCGATTTGACCGAACGTAATAGACTCGCTGTTTTTGCTGATGGTGAATCGTCTTTAGCATACAATGCATTCTTTACAAACGTAACTAAGTTAAACGCGTGTTTAAACAACACCTAGAGAAACTCACTTCACCTTCAGAGGTTCTGAGCCAGCACACGTCTCTCCAATCGTGCAAGGGCCTTCGCACTCGTCGCGCTGTGTGTGTTTGTTAGAGCACGACAGCGAACGCCGCTGCCGCTTTTAGCTCCACGTCGAATCAGGGGGAGGGGCTAATAATATGAAGGTATATTTGTTTCTTTATTATTCAATCAAAAAAACTATTTTCAATTAAAAAAACCTTAACTTCACTGGAAAAAAAAACTTTTCAATCAAAGAAAAAAAGTGTTTGAATTCAAAAATATATTTGAGACTAAAAAAAAATACATTTTAACACTGCTTTTCTTTGATTGAAAATGTTTTATTGGATAGCAGTCCGTTTTTTTTTTTTTTTTTTTTGTTTGTTTAAAGCAACCTTTTTAATTAAAGTAACATTGTTTTTTGATTGGACCATATAATGGGGACATTTGTGTCTTTATCATTCAATCAAAAAAGAAGTTGCTTCAAACAAACAACAGAATCAATAAAAAAAGTCACTTCAATGAAAAGATAAACATTTTCAAAAATACAAAATCGTTTTTGAATGCAAATAAAATATTTGAGAGTCCAAAAATTGCATTTGAACACTTTTTTTAAAAAAATTGGAAATTTTCTCTTTGATTGAAGTAATCTTTTTTGTGTTTGGGCCATACATGGGTAGGATATTTGTCTTAATCATTCAATTCCAAAAAAGTTGTTTCAATCAAAAAAATATATATATTTTCAATCAAAGAAAAAACTGTTCAAATGCAAAAAAAAAAAAAAACCCTGTGAATAAAAGAAGTATTGAAGAGAATGTGTTTTTTCGTTGTTTTTGTTTTTTTATTTGAATTAAGTGCAAAAAGTTTTGAAGTTATATTTTTTTTGATAGGGGATTATCACGCTGTTACGTAGACTTCCGGATTCTGTGATCTTTGTGCACTGCCACTTCTGTTGAATCACAGATCTCGCTGGCGAACTGATGACAGTCTACACTAAGTTTATTTATACGGCATCCCTGGTAAATTCATCTGATTCACTAAAGTGCCGGCTGCAAACAAACGTGCTTGTTTTATCTTAATGTTTTAATCCACTTCTTCCTTATACTCAATTCAGTCGGGAATCCATGAAAACTTACGTAGGGTTGGCGTTGTTGGCTAAATTTACAAAGTGGAACAGAGCAGTGACATAAATAGCATTCGTCTCAGCCATTGTTGAACTGCGTCGGAAGTGGACATGCACAAAGTTGACAAATCCCGCCCATGAAACCCGGAAGCGTGATAAAAGAGCGTAAAAAGCGTTTAAAAAAAGCGTAAAAAAAGAGATAATTTGCAGGTCACCGCACATGCGCAGAGTATAGTGCCTTCTTCCCGCGCGCTTTTCAAATACTGAACTGATTGATGATGAAGAGCAGACTGGTTAAACAGCCAATGACAATCAAGGACAAAACAGCAGATTCTGTAATTTTTTGAGGGTTTATCATGATCAAGAGACAAACGTTTTGTGAAGCTTTTGTAAAAGATTTTGTTTTTGTAAAAAGTTTTTGTAAAAGATGCGGAAGGATTCTAATGTAAGGAGGTGTTTCACGTGACGTTACTTGTCCTAACTGTACATGTGCTTCAGATACCTGTGTGTGTGTTTAAGTCAAGTCAAGTCAAGTCACATTTATTTATATAGCGCTTTTCACAATACAGATTGTATCAAAGCAGCTTCACAGTGATAACATGAAAGTAGTACAACACAGATCAATAATATTGTTAAATATTAAATATTAAATAACCCCAACTAAGCAAGCCAAAAGCAAGGCGACAGTGGCAAGGAACCAAAACTCCATCAGATTGGATGGAGAAAAAACCTTGGGAGAACCCAGGCTCAGTCGGGGGCCAGTTCTCCTCTGGCTTACATTCATATTGTTTATATATAAATGTTAAATATAAATATTGTTTATATATAAAACGGCGCCATAACATATCGCCGGCGTTGAGTCGTCTCTTCAAAGGCGTTGGGGCATCCGAAATCCCCTTGAGAGGCTGGATACAAAACTGGACCTGACGAACGCCATTTTTCTCGGGACAAGCGTCCCGAGATAACAGCAGAAAGGCAGATGGGAAATAATTAACATAGCTGATGTTCATAATGATTTCCATTATACGGGAGTCGGTGTTAGAAAACCACTATCTAGAGTTAGTTAAAGTACATAATGAGTAAATCATCAAAAAATGCCGGTAAAATTAGAAATGGCCGACTTCCTGTTGACTTAAGGGCATCGCTGTAGGCGACTTTTCTGTGCGTCTGGACATGGTAGATGTACCACAGAAATTTCGTACATGTCGGTAAAACATGTGGCGGGGGCTGCTTCGTTAAAGCTTACTTCCTGTTGCCAGAAGGTGGCGCTATGACTGTGGGTGAATGTCGGCATGTAGATTTGTTCAGGGCGGGACTCTTGTCAAATGTGTAAAATTTGGTGCAGATCTGGCCATTTACAGCCAAGTTACTACAACTTCCTGTTTCATGGCGAATCATCAACGCCACGGACACGCCCATTGATGAAAACGCGCAGATAGCACAACTTTACATCTTCAATGCCTTTAGAAGGCACAGCAGAAATTTGAAGTGGATCCGACTAAATCCCTAGGAGGAGTTCGTTAAAGTAGGTAATGAGTAAATAATCCAAATATGGCGGTAAAATTAGAAATGGCCGACTTCCTGTTGAATTTAGGGCATCGCTCCAAGAGACTTTTCTGTGCGTCTGGACATGGTAGATGTACCACAGAAATTTCTTACATGTCGGTCAAACATACGGCGGGGGCTGCTTCGTTAAAAGTCACTTCCTGTTGCCACTAGGTGGCGCTATGACTGTGGGTGAATGTCAGCATGTAGATTTGTTCAGGACGGGACTCTTGTCAAATGTGTAAAATTTCGTGCAGATCTGGACATTTACAGCCAAGTTACTACAACTTCCTGTTTCATGGCGAATCTTCGACGCCACGGACACGCCCATCGACAAAAACGCGCAGATAGCACAACTTTACATCTTTACCGTCAAACAGGTTAGAGCACTTTTAACAATAAATAATTTTAAAGCTTTTAACAATTTCTTGGGGCAAAAAAATAAATGTTATGTATTTCAAGCATTCATTGTAGTATGCAGCAGCAAAATACATATTTAAATACATCCCTTTTTTGTCTTTACATTACTTTTACTTTAGAAAATTCTTAAATAGAACATATGATCTCATGCTTTTGTCTTTTTAGATGGAAACAAGAGAAGACACAAACTCCGCAGAAAGATTTTGGAGGAAAAAGCCAAACTTAGTGCAGCTGTAGATGAATACAACAAGGCAGCACTTGAAAAACTGCAGTCAGCTGATGCAATTCTGGCATCTGAGAGTTATGCATGGCCATGGCTACTGAATGAGCATGGTATGTCTTGTTGTTACTCATTTAAATTCTGATATATGTATCGATCTATCTGCTTACATTGGATATTGTTTATGCCTATTGTGCATCAGCTTTCGTCTCAGCTGTACCAAGATATTACTTGCTCTGCAGCAGTGTAATCTAGCCCCTCAAGACCAAATGCAGTAACTTACCCATTATAACTTATATCCATAATATCTAAATTATATACTAAAAACTTATTTTGAAAGTTGTCATTAATGAAATGTAATATATTCACTAAAACTCAATTGTTGTCATTAGGATTGTCTCTGTTTATACATGCAAGTGTAAAAATATTTATGTTTATTAATTTATCATTTCAATATTTAACATACTTTGTACAAAGTAAATTGATGCACTATTCTTTGCATTATTTTTGAAAACATCTTCACAGATAATCTTATCACCAAAAAAAAGGCCTTTGACCAACTGATGTTCCTGAACCGGCTTACTGAAGAGGAGTGCATTGTCCTAAAAGAGATCAAAAATCACTGGAAAATCCTCAAAAGAGAACATTCTGTTCTAAACGATCATTCAAGCCATATTGCTGTTGAAATGGAAAAGAACAGTAAGTACTACATAATTTCCTGTTTATCTTTTGTAAGCAGTAATAACATCAATACAGTATATCCACAATACCAGGCTCTATAACTGAACCTGTGGTAATTAGCCATAACTGCTGCTCTATACTGGTGAATAAGTTAATTGATGCTGTAAATTCAGCAGAAAATTATTGCAGAACACAACTCCATTAAAATTACATGCTTTATTTAGTGTTTTTTGTGTTACTTGCAGAACAGGACTGTGGATTTTCTGAAAGTGGAATTCTAGGACTTCACTCTCTTCTGAAAAAAAAAAATGTCCTACCTCAAAAGTCACATCTCCTCTGTTCGTCAGCTGTACAGTAGTGTACTCGACAATTTTGAGCTGAAAGAAGATGACTACATGGAGGAGGAGGATATCCAGTATGGTTTGGAGGAGGATGAGGACGAAGAGGATTTTTGAGGACAAGCTAGTTTTCAATGGATTTTAACTTCTCACCTTGGCCTTTTATTTTACTGAGGATGGAATACACTACACCAGAGACGGGCCCGGTACGGCTTACTTTGTGGCGCTTTTCCACTGCATGGTACAGCTCGCTTTAAATGGTACCACCTCCAAGCGTACCATACAGATACTAAAATGTGACGTGAACACACTGCAGATCCCTGATTGGCCAGACAGAATCGTCACTACCAGCGTCATTGTATTTGTGAGACATCGCTAGATTTAAAGAACAGCCAGTAACAGCCACCGCTGTAGCACCTGTTTTAAAACTACTTGCTTGACTTGCTTGAAGAAAAAATAAAGAAAAAAACCTTCCAAAAAAGAAATTGCTGAATCGTGGTCAGTGGACGAAGTGCAGACGTTCCTCTTGTTTGTTTGCCGAGGAGCGGACAAACTATAACGGTCAGACTATAATCCCACCCACTTTGAAGCAGTACAAAAGCAAACCGAGCTAAAGCGAACCGTGCTGAGTTGAGTCGTACCATGCAGTGAAAAAGCGAAGCGAGCCGAACCGTACTGAGCCGTACCATGCAGTGGAAAAGCGCCATAAACTCTGCAGGTGGCCCTCCCGGACCGAAGTTGCCCATCCATGCACTACACAGTATTTTTTTTTTTATCTGAACTGAGTTTAAAACTTCTGACTTTTGGCAGCTAGCATCAACTTGTCCAGACCTCAAATCAACACAAACATCTAGCCAAAAGTTGTATTGTGTATTATGTTTGTTAAAACTTATATTTAATACCTGTTTTCTCTTATCATATTTTGACATAATGTGGCTAACACATGATACCCTTAACACACCCTGAACATCAAGAATATACTGTAATTTCATTTCCATTAAATCTCTACTGTCTTTGTTACATGATTAAACACCGACAAGGTGTGCTATGTAATTCTACAGTTAAGTTCTTATGTTTGCATATTAAAATTCATAATTGACATTGTAAATCATCACTAGAATTGCACTCACTATTGTTATTTTACTCAAATAACTAAAAAAAAAATGTAATTTACAATTCATGACCCTCTGCACAATGTTTTACCATTGTATATTCATATTCTCTTGTCAAAAATAAAAATAACAAAGTGTGATGCTTAACCTTTAAATAGTCTTGGTTTCCTGTTTACACTTCTGGGCTAGCGGGTCTATACGACCCCAACAATTGATTGAGTAATTTTACAAAAAAATTATACATTTTTAATCATACAAATAATATATAATTTTTTTTTGTTTACTTCTCATCTATTCAATAATGCTGTGTTTTTGGAGATATAAAGTACTTTTGTATCCAAATACCACACAATTCCTCAACTACACCATTAGCTTGCATATGAAATAAAATAGTATTTTTTATGATACATTGCATTTATGCTCTAGTGCTATGCCTTCATTTCTGAGAAAAAAATGTCAGATTTATGCCGGATTTTTATTTATTATTTTTTTTTTGACACATGAAGAAAATATTTTTAGTTTTTTTTGTCATATTTCCCATTCATTTCAATGTGGGGTCATATTGACCCCGAAGATCAGAAGTGGAAATTTTTTTTTTTTTTTTTTTTACATACCTTCAGAACAACCGAATCAAGCCCAGTTTTTTGTGTGTATAGATAGATAATGTATGAAAAGTCACAAAATCTTATTCCACTGAGATGAAGGGAACCTTTTTTTATTAAGTAAGTAAATGTCGATTGGGGTCGAAATAGACCCCATAACCCGATTGAGGGCTAGTGCTACAGTTTAGATGTCTAAAAAAAGAAGTACTGGGGGGGGGGGGGGGGGAGGTCAACGCTTCTGTTCTACATCAAGTTAAACACAAAAAGGGATCTATAATTTTAAAATGTTAGTTATATAACGGAGAGATGTATTTCAGAAACCTGTAAGTGCATATAAAACCGGGAGATCCAGTCAAAAATGCCCATATATGGATAAGGAAGCGTGGCGTCTCTGTTAAAGGACGTATTGTCTTTAAACCCGTTGCTGTTATTATTACGTCAATAATAAGGTCAGTTAACAATATTGCGTTGTTATGTTGTAAAGAAATTGTCCCTTTACCGAGATCCTAACCCTGAGCCTACACACTTCAAAAATTACAAGTATCAACGCAATGGTTTCCCATTCCAATAGTATAATGACAGAGGCTTATGGGTAAGGTAGTTTACAATATGTAGGGATTCAATTAAATAAACTGTATCCTTAATGAAGTTTTTTTCCCAAAAATATGTTAATTGGATAAACCTCTGTAAGATATATGAGAGGCATGCTGTTATTTAGTATTTTACTGTGCACACTTTTTAAAACACATTTATACCACCTTTCCATACATGTCTGGCAGCTGTGTCCAACATTATTTATCAAGCATAGTAGTAGTAGTAATTGTCTTGCCAAGTTTCTTTTAAATACACTAATCAGACTTTGATTTGCAGCCAGTTAAAAAGTGAGTTTTTTGGCTCTTCCGTGGGGCACTACTGGGCCCCTGGGGGTGGAAGGGCACTAAAACCGACACGTATTCTACTCGTTGTGTACAGGAAACTGTTCAATCACATTTATATTTAAGAAATTTAAGACTCATTTTCTGGAGTCTGTCTGGTTACTACTGTGCAGGAAGTTATGTGGGGCACTAGAGATTCATAGTTATAGTGGCCATAGGGAACAGAACGGCACACTTTCAGAAAAAAAGTACAAAAGCTGTGACTGTGGCGGTACCTTTTCAAAAGGTACACCTTTGTACCTAAAGTGTGCATTTTAGTCCCTAAAAAGTACATGACCGTACCCCGGTGAATGTGATTTCACCAAGTAACACATGTTCCTGGATCAACATCTTTGTTGATCCTGGATCAACTTTCCAATCTACAAATCAGATTTGAGGGACAAGTTTACAGTTTATGTCAAGTTTAGGCTTAGAACCAGGGTTAAGTACTTAAACATCAGTGTTATTCACCTTTCATTGCCCTCTGATTTTAGGGAAAATTTATGGGAAGGGTTAGGTTTATAGGGGTAGGAATTGGCTGAGGACTACATTTTGGGACAGGAATGTTAGTCAAAATATGACAAAATATGTTGATCCAGGACCATATCTTACTTGGCAAAATGACAGTGAAAAGTGTACATATTAAAACCCTTTTGAAGGGTACTGTCCCAGTGACAGCTTTTGTACCTTTTTTCCTGAGAGTGCACCCAACCCAGAGTTGGGGCAACCTGAGGATAAAAGATTGAACAGCATAACATCTGCTGTGTCTAGCTAGCTTAAATCATGAGAATATGTGGAATATTTATTTAGCAAAAATGAATATATAGGCTACAGATTATCTCTTTATATTTCTTTCTTTGTTTTCTTAAATGGTGGTAATGGGTGAACCAGATTGTTTCAAAGCAATTACTCTCGCAGTAATAAACTAATAACAATACTGAAAAACTAACAGAATGCTGCATTTCAAATATGACACAAATTCAAATTCTGCTGAAAAAGCAGCTCTAACAATAAGTTTCATTAGTCAGTTAAATAACTGTGAAATTCAGCAATTATTTCAAAGACGTTGCTTATAAAAAAATACCTCTCCATCTCCATGCTCTTCCTTAAGTGCTGGACGTCAGTAATACATCCTCTTGATTGTATAGCTTCCATGTTAATCATTCAAGTTGTGCCAAACGCGTAATTTTAAGCACCTTCCCTTCATGTAACTGAAATTTGGCGTATTTGCCACAGCATGTTTGTTAAATGTTGGTTTATTATTGTCCCAATTGTCACTAATATGACTACAAAAAACGTTTCAAGTAAAAAAAAATCATGGTTAATGTTTATTTATATATATATAAAATATTATATATTAAGAAATTAAAAAAACAACAACATGGTTTTACATGGACTGCATTTTATATAGCGCTTTCATAGACCGAAAGGCCACCAAAGCGCTTTACATTTTTGCCTCACATTCACCCATTCACACACTCATTCATACACCGACAGCAGTGTCAGCCATGCAAGGCGCCATCCAGCTCGTCGGGAACAGGCGAGGTTAGGTGTCTTGCTCACGGACACCTCGACACTTGGTCAGGTGGACACTTGGTCACCTTCCGGTTTGTAGACAACCTATATGAACCACTAAACCACTGCCACCCCTTATATCTCATGATATCTATGAAATTGTTTAACACTTCAATACACAATACTCACCACACTTACAGACAACACTCTATAAACAGAACTTTATTGTAGGAAAAACTGTATGATACACATGTTATTTAAATAATGCTAACCAAATGTATATAAGCACAATTAGTACACATACTGTGTTAATTTCTTTATATGTATTGCCATGTTTGTGTATGAATTTAAACAGACAGTATTTCCCTATAGTAACTACTGCATAGCTTCCTCCGAGACCCAGGTACTCCTCCACTTCTTGCCACTATGGAGAAAAAAATATGGACAGAATTGTTATTATGAAATCACCCTTCGCCAAAAGATGTCCAAACAGTGTATGCGTTGTCCTTTTATTGTACTATTTGGAAAGTAGAAATGAGAAATGAAAAGACATCTTGTTTTTGATTTGTTTTTACAATGGGAAAATAACAATTTGGCTTAATTTCTCAGTTTCTGTTGTTGTTTCTTTCTACAAATTGGTTTATTGTTTTATTGTCCTATATTTCATTCAGACATGTACAGTAGGAGGAGACATAATTACAATTATCTAATTGGTCAAACTGCCCCATATTCTCTACAGCATGAATACGCTCATGTAAATGGGGGATGGTACGGCATTGCCAAGTCATAATTTATGACAAACGTCACCTTTATTTGTGTAGCACTTTATACAATACGACTTGCCAAGCGTTGCCTGCAAGTATGATGCACGAGACATTGCAAGAAATAGGCTACAAGTAGTTTTTAGTAGGCTAGTTTTATATTTAATAACATGTTATGTTTATATTTATATTTAAGTAGTTCAATGTGTTCCCACTGATAAAAACAATGAAAATAGTTCCTTCACATTAGATAAAAGTCATAATGTTATTAAATATAAAAACAATTAAAGCTGCAAGCAGCATTTATCGGTGTTCAAGCAGTTCAGGCCTTTAAGCACAAAAGCATCGAAAGGCATTCAATTTTATTTAACATGCATTTATCCACGGACATAATAGATGTAAAACACCATTTACAATCAATACAGGCAATTTCACATTGGAAATGCATGGTTTTAAAGCTTTTTAACAGTTATAGTGCCACCTATGGTCCGATCTCCATGAAACTGTGCATGTTTCTTCGGCATGTTATGAGACATATGCTCATCAATTGTGAAAATTTTGAGTTTTCCTTTAGGATTTATATGATTTTAGGTGCATTTTGTCCCACCCCTTTTGTAAACGACCCTGTTAAAGCCAATCAAAAGCAAAAGTTCTACTTTTTTTCGATAATTATTGATCTAGAGAGTCCAGAGAATAGGCCTAGACTGGATTGGTCCCGATCGGGCAAAAATCCAGGGACTAGTTCGCAAAAGTGGGTTTTGGACAAAAACCGAAATAACAAATTTCCGTCTTGAGCCAGGGATTACAGTGGTGTAAAAACATTGAAGCTAAGTCAAACGGTCTTGGAGTTATGAGCAATTTAGTACTTTTGGTTGCTGTAGCGCCACCTATGGGCCAATCGGGCTCATACTCTGATAGCTTCTCCACAATTTGAGGCCCTACCATCTGAAAAAGTTTCAGAGCTCCAGCCCTTACGGTTTGGGCTGCACGATGCGTTTTAGGGGATTTTTTTTTTCTTTCTAGCAAATACAATAGGTTTTCAGCACATTCGTGCCTGAACACCTAATAAAAATCGGTACAATTACAATAGGTTTTCAGCACTTCGTGCTTGAACACCTAATAATAAAAATCTTAACAATTACAATAGGGTTTCAGCACTTCGTGCTTGAACCCCTAATAATAATAAAAATCAGTACAATTACAATAGGTTTTCAGCACTTCGTGCTTGAACCCCTAATAATAAAAATCAGTACAAAAACAATAGGGTTTCAGCACTTCGTGCTTGAACCCCTAATAAGCTTAACATTGACCCTTCCATGTTAGTTAGTACTCATTACTTAATTGATTAAAAACAATTAATAGTAACTGTACCTTGGATTTCATCAAGAGATTTTCCTTTTAATTATGTCAGCTTTCCCTTTTCAAGGGCTAGAAGCAGTTTTGAAATTTTGGTCACTTGGATGGTTGCCTCAGGTAGTCTGTAATATTCTCTATGCACATTAATATTGTGGCCTAAAAAGTCTGCTAGTTGTTCCAGTTCATTATTTTTTAAATTAAGAATTTGGGAGGTTGTTGCAACTTGTTTCCTCAGTTGTGTCGATCTCAAGTACTCTGGGTGAGTTGCACCACACTCAGCAACAAACCTCTTGAGACAGTCGTGACCTCTGTAGTGGCTAGAGCACTTTGGAATAGCAAAGAGGAATTCATTTTCTTGCAGTACTCCACATTGTGCCCGCTTCTCATTCAGCAGTTCCAGAGCTTTTGTGATGTCTGGATTGAGTAAAACGGCAACTCTTCGTCCTCTTTTTCCTTTCAGCTCAACTCGTGTAAAATATTTGCACAAGCTCTTCTCATAAGCTGATAGACCCAGCTCGTCAGATGTGTGCGAGTCATCTCTTTGGAGGAAATTTTTTAAAGGCATCTTGGAGACCTCTCCAACCCGTCGTCTGTTGAACAGAATGATCCTTGTCAGTGTTAGCTTGGTGAGACGTGCATAGTTGTCATCTGAGGTCTTTTGGCTAAGTTCCCGGAAGGCCGATTCTGCACTTCTTTGTAGATAGTCATTAAGTTTTTCGATGTCTTGAGTGAGTGGCATTTTGGTCGGTTTGTTGTATTTCAAATCATTAATGGTGCTTAACGCTGTGTGAGATATAAATTCTGACCACTTTGATTTGTACAGTTTCTGAAATCCTTCTGCACTGCTTGCCAACTCTGTGTTTCCAGCAATAAGAACATGGCATTGGATAATTTCACTTACTTTTAAGAGGGAGTGTCCAATTTTTAAAGCCAAGCTTGGGATTTGGTAAGAATGTGTACTTTCATTGAATCCAGCAGTTTCTCTAACTGCTTGAATGACATTCATGAAATTTGCTGGCTTCATGGCATCATCCAGAGTTGCAGATGGACATTTTTTATGCAATGCTATCATGAATCTGCCAAGCTCACGGACCTTCTGGCGAATGTACTCATGTTTTGTAATGTGAAATCCGTGCTGATTATATAAGGACTGAGCAAATTGAAGAAGACCAGAATCATGTCTCACAACATGGGAAATTTGATCTTCGTTCATTTTACTCAACAATCTCATTAATCCTTCATCTGTTTTACCAGAGAAGGCAGATTTTGCCACTGCAGCGATGGTTAGGACTCTCTGTCTGCCCTCAGTAGCCTTATCGGTCTTGGCTGGTTTGGACTTGCATCCTCTCATGTGTCTCCACAGCTCATTTCTCAAAAACATTCCTTTGCAATATACGCAATATTCATATTTCTTCCGGGTTGAACCTGTGTTTTTAAATGCTCGTCGTTTTACTTTTAATGCACCCTCTCCTTTTTTAAGGACTTTGTTGTTGTGGTTGAAGTTGCCTCGGTTTCTCAATTTTTCAAGCAGTTGTTTCCTTTTTTTAGATTTTGCAGGTAAACTCAGAGCCTCTGCTATTTCCATGTTGTCTTTGGCATGGACTTTAAAGTGTCTAGAAATTTTGGACTGGGATTCTTCACATACAAAGCAAAAATTTTGCCCTGATTTGACAAGTAGATGTTTGAGCTTCTGAATGGCTGTCAGGAAAATATTTTTTTTGGGTTGTATCTTGAACCTCTGTGTAGTCCATAGACTCATGGATGGTGTCATCTGGTGTCGTTTCTACCAATTTTTCACATGTAATTAATGCATCCAGTGGACTACTGACTGGGTCATCAGATTCAGATTCAGAACAGGGTACACATTTCATCCTCCTCACTTTCATCAGTTGATGTATACTGAAGAAACATTGGTAGAACATTTATAGAGTTAAATTTCATATTCATGCATAGAAATTACTTTAATATATTTTGATGTACTTATTTATGGTAATTGCTTACATCATTTTGCAGTTTTTCGAAACACTGTGCATGCCGTACAGTGAAGCAAGCTGAGAAGTACAAATGATTTAAGTTGAAATTCAAATATGGAAAATGTCATTTATTTAACAATTACAAACTGTTCACCATTCATTGTTGTTGAAACTGGCCAACAGTTTAGTTTTATTCAAAATATCTATAAAAATCCAATAAAAAAAAAATTACCTATACATTTTGACTCCAGACCACTTAAGAGAGGAGAATGGTCCATGGCAAGCCAGACATTTCTCAAAAGAGGTCAGTTGTTCGGATTTTATTGTGTGTTTCTTACAAACTGAAAGAAAGTAGAAAATAAACACTTTCACTTTGGAAATTGATTGATTCAGCTAATGCTTGTCAGGATAAATCACACTGAGAGGATGATTAAACTCAACAAAACTTTATTGAACACTAGTGGTGTGAGTGTGAACCTCCACTGGTGTCACGTTTTGAGGCAATTACGATTTTCATATCAACGATTCAGTTCAATTCGATATCACAATGCATTGACGATGCGTTGCAAGATTTTGGTTATATAAACTGAATTTGCGTTGCATGATTTTGACTACATTTAAAAGAGGGTTGCAAACCAACATGAAGAAGAAAGGAAAAGTGATGCTCTTACCTGATTTACCTTGAGCAGGTTCATGGGCTTCACTGATTTCTTTAGGGTGCCCATGTGCTGGATCACGCTCTGGAATGGGTTTTGTTTTGTTAGTAGAGAGTTGTGTTGCATGATTTTGACTACATTTAAAAGAGGGTTGCAAACCAACATGAGGAACAAAGGAAAAGTGATGCTCTTACCTGATTTACCTCGAGCAGGTTCATGGGCTTCATTGATTTCTTTAGGGTGTCCATGTGCTGGATCACGCTCTGGAATGGGTTTTGTGTTAGTAGAGAGTTGTGTTGAATGATTTTGACTCAATTCAAAAGAGGGCTGCAACTCAATATCAGGGAAAAGATAAAAATAAGAAAAGGGGTGGTCTTACCTAATGTATATAATGCAGGAATGGGCTCTGGAGCTGAATCATGGGCAAGAGTGGGCTCTGGAGAGGACTGTTTTCAAAATATATTAAAAAGTTCTTAATATATAATACCCAGTTAACAGACAGAAGTTAATTCAACCTTGATTTTTAGTTGTAAAGGTCGGTATCAGTTGTCAGACTTTTGTAATACCTTGCTTTTTGACTTTGCATTACCGCGCCACGGCAATCCAGTTCCACCATAATCATATGTCAATTCCTCACATTTTTTTATGTCCGTTAATGCAAATAAACAAATGCGGGACGCCATCAACTTCAAGTTTTCTCATTTTTGCGTTGGGTTTGTATCTAAAACAATGTATCTCAAATAAATACTAACATACTGAATCAAGAAACTATAAGCTGGCTAACGTTAGTCTAATGCTATGTATTTGAACACCATCATTAACTTTACAACCGCCAAAACCGTGTTATTATTACCGTGTTAGTATATTTTTTTACAAACATTTTTTTATCATAGAGAATATTTAAATATTAATATCAGCTGAGGAGGGAAACGGAGGCGGAGTTAGTGGTGCGATCGGAGGCTGCTACTGCTGGAGATGAATCGGGAGAGGTTTATGCACCTACTGATCAGAGCGCGTGCTGACACGGAGTAAAGCCTTGTTTATACTCGACACGTCCGCAAGAGCGCGAATGTGCGCGCAGCAAAACTGACGCGTTGGGTGCGCAAGACCAGGAAGAATGACGGTAGAGATCCACATGTCCGACACGACAGTCGCGTGGTGTCGTTGACGCCTCCCCACATTTGTACTTTGATGGGCATTCCTCAAGTTTACCGCTATGGGCGAGGTTTTGAGCCAGCGGCCAGTCTAGAACAGAGGACCTGCGAGAGACTTCCCTCCGTCTCCATATGCTCTACTTCTATTGAATAGTTGCGGCGCGTTCAACGGACTTCATTTGCATAAAGATGGGCATCGGCCAGCTTTTTGGCGCGCAGCATTTTTCCAAATGAAGCGCCGCCTTCCCAGGATGCTTTGCGGGCACGTTAAAGTCGCGTGACGTCACCCATAGGAACAAAGCGGAGCGCGGAGCGACAGAAGTGCCGCACGGACAAGTGGATCCGCACCGTGTAGACGGCTGCATTTATGAAAAAGAAACACCCAACCCTAAAAAAATTCTAACAAAAGTTTTTTGTTGTATTAGGTGTCCTAAATAGCATACTAAAAGTTTACCAAAGTTTGACCACTAGAAAGGTGTAATTTTCAAGATGGCGTCTAAGATGGACAAGAAGCCCTTAAAATATCCTACCTCCTTCATTATTTGACTTAGCAAAGTAATATTGGTGTCTTACCCCATTTTTTCTGGGTCTATGAATCCATTGGACTTGTCTAAATTGCACTGACATGATTACAAACTTATGGAATATATGATTTTGTGAGATTACTGTAAGGATTTATCTTTGTTTGGGGTGAACCAGAGATGTAAACCATTTAGCCTGTCATGTTATTCCTACTCAGTACGTGTTTTTGGACACATACCCTTTTTTTGCTAAAACACAGACTTTGCATTCAATGTAAAAATTATTGCACCCAAAAGTAACTTAAATTGGATTGTATAACTCGGATCATAAAAAAAATCTGAATTAGCCCGAACAGAGGCCTGTGTGTGAACCCCCTAAAAAGGTCACTCATTTCAATTTGAATAAGGTAATACATGTGTAATGCATCCTCTATAGACGTTTTTTGAGTATACAGGGGGCATTATACTAAACCCAACAAAATTAAATGCACAATTTTCAGCAATTGACATTGTTGAATTAGCTTGAGGAAAAAGTACACTCCAAATGCAATTTTGACCATGAGTCATGTTGTTATAATCCAAGAAACTTTCCCCATTTGCTGTAAAAACTTAAGAGATGGCTCTGATGTGGTTGAGGTTTATCAGAAGGTAGCTGATGGAATCAACAACGCAAGTGTACAAAGAGCCGACGATGATGTTCCGCTGGTGAAATAGTACTCAAAATGTCGACGGTGTCGAGAATAGTACATAAATAAAAAAGACATTAAAATCCAACAAGAGAATAAAGCTGAGCCACCAAAAAGAAGTGGTCCTTTCAACAGCCAAACCGATTGCCTTTTCTGTTGAACTAACACATGGAAGTAAAGACACAAGTAGTGTTCAGACTGATATGCTCGCAGAGTCCATTCTTGAATGTTGTGACAATCATGCAGATCAATGGGCTTACTTGACTCTTTGCGCTACAACCTTTTTAGCAAGAAAATCGTTACAGTCAAATCATTTGTTACCCCAGAACGTCTGCCTCCAACTGAGTACTCAACCAAATACCACTGCCAAAGAGTTTACTTCCAGATCATGGTGTGGATTGGAAAGGAAAGTGTCATGAACACAGTGAATTAGGGATGGAAACTGCTGGACAACCAGTTCCTGCTAGTTATGACCAGTAAGACTGCTGCCCCAGAAAGCCTCCTGCAGATCGATGATACACTGTAATTGCACAACTACCTGCCGAACACAACCGTGCAGTTGTAGGGCATATGGACTACCATGCATGCTTGCTTGTGGACTGTCAAGTTAGGAATTGTGAGAATCACTATAATCAACCTCTATGGGAGGAAGAGTGTGACGACTAATGGTAATAGTCACAGTACAAAAAAGTATAAAAAATAAACCAGAATTAGAGGAAACAAATAGAAAAATATATGTATAAATAAGAAAAGTATTAAAAAAAAAAGAAAAGAAAAGGAAAAAAAAAACACTCATTATAAAAAATATTAAAAAATAAGACAAAAAATTAAAAGGGGTTAGTGGTACTAAGCCTTCACGTGGCAGCCCTGTTTTGACTCATTTTACAGTGCCACACAGTTCTAATGAATTTATTCATTATTGGAATTAAAAGAATTGTTATGAACTACAGAAACCACCAACACTAGGCAAAATGGTATGAGAAAGGAGAAATATGCAATTACTTAAGGGAAATTTTACTTATTTTTCGCATAAATATGCTTGTAACCAATTGCTTTAATATATAATAGCACTTGAAGTCACTTATCTACCATGCAAATATGCGAATTATAATATTACATGGCCAAAACATCTATCAGGCACCAGTATTCCTGGTCTAGGAGGAATACAAAGGAGTAATGGTCATTTTAAAGATATGACGGCTGCCATTTTGAAAATGGGGCCTTTCTTGGAGTCAAACTTTGGTAAACTTTTAGTATGTTTTTAAGTACATCTGATACTACTATAAACCACTGAGAAACCTTTTGTTAGAATTTTTTTGGGGTCAAGCCATATTTGCAGCTGACTAGTGTGGCTGGCTGTGTGTACGCCTTTTTTTTGTAACAACGCGCGCCGCGTCCGGGATGTACGACTTCAAGCCGAATCTGCCAGAGCTTGTACGTCTCACCACACCAGCACCCAGTTTGCGCGTCTAAATTGCGTCTAAGTTTTTTTTTCTTAAGGGTTTGTTTACTGTGTGTGATTCATTTAATGGATAGCACATTCACTTCTAGTTGTCTTCGTCCTCTATTCTGCAATGTTTCGGTCTCCCACGTGTGTGTGGCAAGCTGTACCGCTGGGAACATGCAAAAAATAAATAAATAAAGAAGCGGCGACGCAAAAATATGACGTCGACGCAATTTTGACGTCGAAGCATCGACACGCCGCTACAGCACTAATATCTATATCTATATGTATATGTACAACCTGTGAGCAGTTTTTTAAGATCCTTTTGTGATCTCTGTTTTACACTTGTTGATGCACACCAGGTCATCTTAAAAGTGCCGTCGGAGCTACTATCTCTGTATAACGGCCGTTGGAGCCCTCTGCTGGTAGGGAATCACAATATGGCCGCTCGAACACTTCCGGTGGCTTCATTATTTTGATATAGCTTGCATTGGATAACAGTTGATTTGTTTATTTTTTGACAAAACAAACTATATATTTAAAATATGAGCAGAAACTGTCTAAATAAAGCTTACTTGATGTCTAGTTTATAGTAAAAACTTTATAATCTATTTCGTCTGTAACAGTAGGCTATGCATCTGTGCGTTCGTTCATTATTTCACACACCCAGACAACCGATTCAGTCTTTTTGGTTTTACAGATACTATTCTTGTCATAGTGTTTGGTTGTGTTCCCTTGTTTGTCACTAGAGGTCCTCGTTATCACGGTGTCTTTCACTATTGACTTCATTTCCCAGCATTCTGTCTGTCACTGTCACTCATCAGTTTATTGTACTCAGCTGTTCCCTGTAATCATTGTTCCCAGCTGTTCTGTGTTAGTCTTGTTAGATCTGTGTATATATTCCTGTCTGTGTTAGTATGTGTACGGAGTCGTTGTTAGATATCACCATTCCTTGGTCGGGTTTCTAGTTGGTTGGTGTTTTGATTTCATGGATTTTGACCCCTGACTGGAAGACTACGATTTGTATTACCCTTACATGTCATACCAGTGAATAACGGATCAGAGAGCAAGCGCGAGTTAACCAGTTTATTGAAATGAACAATGACGGGCGTGGAGGATGGCACAGGGACTTCGATGGTGACGACAGGAACAGAAGAGATGAGATGATGATGACGGAATCCACACAAAGACAACAATAATCCAACACCAACGATAATCCACAGAAACATGAACACCAGACGAGCGGGAAGACAGGACTGGAAGACTGACACAGGAGACCTGACAAAGAGGACAAAAACCCTTTGGGTATTTATAAGGTGAGGAAATGGGCTGCAACTGGTGATGATAATGATCAGCTGGAGTGGATCAGGTAATGACACAACACTCTCACCCCCACTAAACATGTGCATTCACACCACAACATAAAAACAAGATAAGAAGGAGCCAGAAAATGAGTATGTTCATCCATGATATTAATTATATTATATTAATATTAATTATATTATATTAATAAACTGCTGCAATTGGATCTTCTGTCCCGTACCGTGTGTCATGACAATTCTAAATCGCGATTATTACAAAAAAAGCATTTAAATCCTTTTAAAAAAAAGCCGCCATTCAATATAGATCTATAGAATATATGTCCAAGTCTAGTACCATAGTTGGAGAATCACCCATATATAATATGATTCAAGTAGTTATTCTAGTGATATGCTGGCCTAATGCTAGATTTGGTTTAAATCAACTAAAGGTCTTGTCTACTAGTGTTTGTGTCATATGAATAATATATGCCCCATACATGGAATCAGAGTGCCTACTGTATGTAGTAAATGGAAAATCTCTACAGCAAAAGGCCAACCACTACATGCATACA
The DNA here is from genome assembly GCF_988280905.1 of Pimephales promelas. Taxonomy (NCBI): domain Eukaryota; kingdom Metazoa; phylum Chordata; class Actinopteri; order Cypriniformes; family Leuciscidae; genus Pimephales; species Pimephales promelas. The sequence continues at coordinate 43,525,497 of NC_142770.1, read as the reverse complement.
GTTTGTTCTACCATTTATTAGCAATGATTTACACAGTTTGTTTACTACTTACTATATTCCTGAGCATTCAGTATTGTGCAATTTAGCATACAGAAGGTGATGGACATTTTGTGGGGGAAAGAAGTGCTGCATTTTATCATTTAAACATGTGACTTTTCATGAAAATTATATAATCCAAGACTGCTGACATCATAATATGCAAATTAGATGGGGAAATTTAATCCTTACATAAACTTTGGGTCCTCCTTAATATTTCTCTAATTTACAGAAAGTATCTATCTTGTTTCACTTTTAAGATGTAGTCTTTTAAAATCGAGATGTCAAAATCGAACGTTTTAGGAAAAAGGCGCCTAAAGGGTTAATTTGTTCTGTTTTTTTATTTAGGCTACTTCTATTTATATATTTCAGAATACTTTAAAAGTTTAATATATGTATGTATGTATGTATATATATATATATATATATATATATATATATATATTAAAAGCAGTAATTTAAATGTCATTCACCATTGTTTTAAGGCTCTAAACAGTATTGAATAAAACAAACAAAGAATACCCAAACCTACTAATTACACACACAAGGATGCACAGCAGCATACAAATCAATCAAATATTAAAAATAAAAGGATCACAATAATAATATTTTACATTAGGTACATATAAAGATAGTGGAATCCTGCTAGTTTCAAAGAGTATATGGTCTGCTTGCACACTTTATCCTGACACATGTGTTACGAACCGTTGTGGGTCTAGGGTTGGTACCGCAACATTTATATATTGAACTTACTGCTGAAAGTGGAATGTGGTGGAAAAACACATGTCAGACTCATTTTGAAGAGAAAATAACTGGAATTTATTTCTAAAAGCTAATAATAGTAATATGTGCTACGTACAATAAATGATAGGGTGAATAAACAAACAAACAATAAAAGGAAAAGAACAAAAGTGGCGCCAAAAGAAAGAACACAAGATAACAAAACACTCCTTAAATCTAACCTAATCTAACCAAAGAGAATGTAGAAAATAAATGTAGAAAATAAAACGAAATCTTCGGTGCATCCCTAACTCACTATCTAATAAAACAGAAATACAAAGGGTGGCGCTCACTTCTTACCTGGTGTGTCTAACAATTATCTGCTACAATGTACAATGTATATCGCGATACACTTGCCTACTTGCCTTTTCCCAGAAAAGCAAACAAAAGATAGACAACACGAATACGAATGAATATCACCCATTCAACATTGTCACAGCCCTTCGTCTGCACCATCCTGTCCGCGTCTCCAGCACTACACTTCCCATGATCCTCTCGTCTGCACACCTGAACTCACTCCCTCATCAGCCTCCCGTTCAGCGTCCTGTTCATCTGTTTCACCTGTCTTCACCTCATTATGTTTGATTCTTCTGTGTATTTAGTTCTCCCTCCTTCAGTCTGTCTTTGTCGGTCAATGTGTAATGGTACCCGGTGTACCCCGTCTTCCTGCCTGTATTTATTGAATAAACCCTGTTCTCCTCGATACTCCGGTCTCCTTGTTCCTCTGCCTGCTCCACACCCGTGACACACATAATGCAACCCTCATTCCATTAGTAGTGAACTCAAATCACTTTACAACAGAGTAAAGAAGACAGAGTTTTCTACCATAAGCTACAAAAAAGAGAGACACGGTGACCATGAAAGCAACATCCTTTTAACCAGCTGGGACGACCTCCAATTAATCACCAAGCCCCGCCTTACGGATTTACTACTCAACTCTTCTCAACTCTTTAAATTTTAAGGTGAATGTGAGATGAGACTCTGAAACTGCACTTACCACCACTTATCATTCTGTTTATATAATTAATTTTACTATGTTAAATCTCACTTTTATATTTTTCAAATATCTGCAACAAAACAAAAACAACTTCCTCATCATACATGCACACCACTGACTGTTGGTAACATCAATTAACAAGCTTACTAACCCATCTAGATTAATTTCTATAAACTATATGAATCTTAAAATAAATTTTAAAATAATATAAATCTCCCAATTCATTTGCTTGTCCAAATGTTTTTTTCTCCTTTATTAATTAATTATGTACTTCAATTATGACATAATTTTCTTAATTACAGATCACCAAACTGGAAGCAACTGTCCAGACAATGGACATTTCGAACACCACAATCACAATCAATGACAGTGATAGTGAATTGAAGACCTGCTGGCTGGCAGACAAAACTGGAACAATTGCACTGTCCTTAAGGGACTCACAAATTGAACTTGTGGAAGCAGGCAAGTCATACTGCTTCACAAATTTGACGACCAGAAAATTCTGTGAAAACACCACACTCACCACTACACGCACATCTACTTTCACACCAATACACACAAAAAATATCAGTACCTACAACTCATGACATACAAACACCTCCGCCCACACTACACACAGAGATCACAGGTGCAGCTATAACAATCAAAAAGCAATGTCCAAAATGTCATACCCCCCAACATACCTTGTCCTCAAAAGACAACTTCCACAGGTGCAGTACCTGCAAGATATTACGTAAAGGTACCAGTTACATTACTAGATGTAGTGGATTTGTAACTATTCAACAAAACACTCAAGAAACATCTCTATCAATCACACATTCCCTACTCACACACTTTGTAAACCAAGAAAAAGATGTCAGCACCATGGACAACCAAGACATTGAAGAATATTTCATGACATACGGTCCACTCACACTCACTGACAATAATCAATTAGTAGATATTCAAACACAAAAGCAAAACACAGAAGAATTCAATTACAGTGATGAGGAACTAGAATGATAGATGTCCCTGAAGATCACCCACAAACATCTGACAATCAGTCACACATTCCAGCCACTGAACAGACAATTACCCGGTCAACACTAAAGTCTACACACGAGAACATCGAAAAGAAAAAAAACCACTAAGCAGTCTAACAGCTTGTACACACACTACATTACATACTTATAAACAATTTTGATTTACACATTACATTTACATTTCAACAAACAAAACTTGTTCAAAAAAACCTCAAACTATTTTTTATCTATTTTTTTTCATTTGTAAATACAAAAATGTTACTACACATTACAGACAACAGAAATGTTTATAAAGCTGTTCATCAATGTTCAGATGTATTATGTTCAATAAATAAAGACACATGTAAGCAAAAGAGCAGATTTATCCTTTTGTTTAAAGATAACGGCCGAGGGACGTGAGAGGAAGTCGCGAGCACACCGGTCTCGCATCTCTCACGGATGAGCGGAAGGGTAAAAGGGAAGCGACGGAGTGGATGATCAAGAGAGGAACAGGCCTGCTTTTGTTTGTATTTTACATTTTCTTGTGGTAAACCAGCAGTCGTCCACGAGGGCCGGTAGTTATGTTTTATTTGGCTAGCCAGCAGTTCCATGAGGTAGCTAGCCTGGATGCCAGCCCGATCTGGACTCGATCCATTGAGGAGAAATTATGATCTGGCAAAAAATGAACGGGCCAATCAAATTGCCAGGGCGGGCTTTATACGATGATGGACAGATGATATGCATGGACGTAATCATCATGTTATCAAAGAGCGCTTGTCGAAGATGACTGCAGCTGGAGAATTGAGATGTATAGATTCCGCTGTCGCGTCTGTTGTAAAATAAATCGACAGCGCATTCATTTTAATAGACAAACAGAGAACTGCAATGTCGATCGGAAAGATATTTTTGGCGTCCTTCCTACATGAATCGGGGAAAAGTGTAACTTATCAGCTGGCTCTGACGGTCGCTAAGAAGATGGGACGTAATGAAAAGCCTGTGGTCGTTGTGGTTTCTCCTTTGGTGGCACTCATGGAGAAGTAAGTAAAAGAAGTAACACTTGTTATTTAACTTCTAAAATAAATAAAGTAGGCTACGTTCTGTATTTGAAAACTGCGCTATGCAAAGGAGTTGACTTATGCGTTGCTTTGATTGGTTGTAAGTCTACCGACTATCCAATTGAGTGCAGAGAGATTTTGTTGTTGTCCTGGTTTGGTTACGACACGCCTCATAATCAAAGCCCAATGGAGGATTTTCAGACTCATATTCTCTCTTGAATATGAGTATGACGAAGTCAGGCTATGAGGTAGCTGCAGTCATTTCAAGAAAGCCTTTGTGAACAAATGTATGGCTAGAGCAGGCTCCAAGGAATAGGCCACTGATATAGCCTGTCCTATGTGGACCGCTATCTCTCTCTCTACCCCTTCTTTTATTTTTCTTATTCATTTTCATGGTAGTAGTAGGCAACGGTACCGCCAGACCGGTAATGACTATGGCAAATTCACATACGGTAGTCTACTGCCGGCAACGGCACTGATCGGATCGGAACACCATCAATGACAACAACTCCTATTGGCTGCTCCCATTCACCTCTGGTTGGTAAATTTGTCTTGGTGTTTGTAAAAGTGTGTTCTTAGTAATTTGTTGTTTCGTGACTTGTAATTGTGTTATGGTAATGTCATTTGTTTTATGATATGGAAAAAATGTTTTCTAAAATTTAAATTGGTCTCAAGCTCTGTAAAAGTGTTTCAGATTTTGTAATGTTAGTTTGCACCTCCAGGCCACCATACTTTTCATGTGTGTGAGCCAAACATTATTGTTCCATGTGCTAGTAAGCATTTTATTTTTACAATCTGGAAGTGTTGTAGTGATGTCCCCACACTCTAGCACCTACATCTGAGGACTGAGCTGAGTTGGTACAAGTGTGCCTTACTATAGTAAACATTCTAAACAAATCCTGTTATCTTTTCAAGCTGGTTTGCACCTCCAGGCCACCATACTTTTCTTGTGTGAGCCTAACATTGTTGTTCCAGGTATCCCAAGTTCCAATTGCTGGTCAGTGTTTGTTTTGAAGTGTTGCACTGGTGTTACACAAATACAGTTTTCAACTTTTCAATATTGAGTATTATTTTTACAATTACCTCTAATTAATAAAGATAATTCATCTTTAAATTGCATTCTCAATTTGTTCTTGTATTTCTCAAATATACCTCAGATATCATTCTCATATATAGCTTCAGTAAGACATTAAAGAGAAATAATCAAGAGATGGAAGAGACGTTGGACACACAATAATAAGATCTCTTTTAAGGCTCATTATTCTCAGATTTGTCTCATAAAAGACTCAGATTCATTTCATGTTATTCTCTTTAATTCTCCTTCAAATAACCAAGACGTAATTGAGATCAGGGATATGAGATCTCCGCTGTTTATCCCACTTCTCAAATATTGCTCAAATGGTTTTCTCAAATTAACCTCCTTTGTCTTACTGGTGTCTTGTCTCTTTCAAGCTTATGTCTTGCTCCTAAGGGACCCTTAGGAGAAGTAACTCAGAAACAAATGATCACAGAATGATATGAATATGAGAAGCTCAAATTGGTCTCAAAAGATGAGATTGAACAACAGATGAGCAACACATTTTTCCTATGGGATAGGCTCAAGAATGAACAAAAAGGCATGGCACGGCACAAACACACTTAAATAGGGCAAGACACAGGTGTGATACATCAGGCATAATGAGAAGTAGTGTTCATCAGGAGTCAGACGAGAAGCGCCACCTGCTGACCAGGAGGAAAACAGCGGTCCAGTTAAGGGATCCTTACACCTTGGCTTTATCTAAAATCATTTACCTTTTTTATTTTTGTTATCTTGTTTTTCATGAATGTATTTTACAACATTACAAAGAGCAATGTGTATTATCCACTAATCTAGTTTATAATGGCATTTTTGTCATAGTTTATCATCATATATTTTTTGGATTTGTTGTTTATCTTTTTAATGAAGTTGTCTGTATTAAGTAGATTGTGTTTAACACACACAAGAGTGACTTATTAGTTCAACACACAGAGTTATAGAAATTCTACTTGATTTATTAAAAGAACTGTGCTGGTATGGGATCGGTATCGCTCAGTTCTCAGAATTTGTGGTATCGGATCGATTCTGAAAAAGACGGTATCGGTGCATCCCTAGCACAAATACTCCCAAATATATTTTTAGGACGCACAGATTAACCCTCTGAGGACCAAAAACGCGTCCCCGTCATGCTGCCCTCAAATGTTAATCTACTACAATATTACATTTCATTTTGTCCAAGGAGCTGTTTTTTAAAATGCTCCTAAGAAAAGTCAAGTATCATTCCATCATTGCTCAAAGTTAAAAATATCATACTTTATGATGTTAGTTTTAATAAAAATATAATTAAAAAAATTTAATCAAAGAAATTTCTCCGTTACACCCCTAATATATATATATATATATATATGTTGTCCTTTCAATTTTTTCTTGTCTGACTCACCTGAATGAAAGGCTTGTTATTATGCGCGTCTTTGTCTCTCAGGAGAGAATCACCTAATTATTCATGATGTGGGCTGTTTGGCATTGGCATATTGCCCATTGGCATATTGCCTTGGCAAACAAAAAATGTTTTTCACAATATAACCCAATTCACAGTTTTATGTGAACGTTTAGGAGGATGATTTTCAGATCATTGTGAAGAAAAAACCCTAGGCAACAACATCCATTAGTCAAAAGTCTTGTGGATGCATATTTCGTATGTGTTTTGTGGCCTTATTTCAGAAACTTTCATTTTTAGTTTTTACAATAATTAATATTTTCTCAAAAATACAAACATGTACAAACATGTTGCAAATATATTATAGTTGCCCTGTTTGTGCTAAATATAGTGTAATTTCACCTGTGAACATTAATATGTTTATAAGCAGCTGAAAAAAAGACATGTCAAGGCATGTCAGAACATCTCAAGGAGCCCAAATACACCTTGGTCACCAGGGGGTTAAATTTTAGGAGCATATATGCAACCAAAATGGTCTCAATTTTGAGTCTTGTGTAATATTTTCTCATCAGTGGGTGAATGAGACGGGAGATAATCTTGACAGCGTTGCATTCAATCCTCTGCCAACGCTGTCTCTCTCTCTCATGTCATTGGTTAGTCTCTGCTCTACCTGTGCCTGTTCATGTATTTGAGAAGGCATGGCTTTGCAGATTTATCATGCTGGGATGGTGGATTAGGATTGCTATTGCCGGCCTTTCCAAAATTGCCTACCCTACCTTTACATAGTTTAAATTGTTTAACAGTTTCTTCTTGATTACTTCATTTAGGTCGGGGTGTGTTTGCCACAACATCTTGAAAGGTTCCTTTATTGGTCAATATAAAGGAACATTATTAGACAAATGGAAGTTAAAAACAACAACAAATGATTATACATACCACCTCAAACACAGAGGGCTGGACTACTATGTAAATCCCTGTGTATCTTTTGAAATGTGTTTCTCAACCCTGAAACCAAATACCACACACAGTTTTGGGGAAGATTAAAGTGATTACTAATTATGTATTCCTCTCTAGAGCATAACTTTAGTGAACATTTGCATCTAAACTTTTTTTTTTCTTATATAGCATGGATGCCTCCTTTGATGATGATTCACTCGGGTAAATGACCGTCAAAAGCCAAATGCCAAAATGAGGAAAAATTGAGCTGGAAGGAAAGCCTCATCTTTGTTTATTTGCTCTGAAAGACATCAATAATGGTGAAGAGATAACATATGATTATGGAGGATATGACTTGCCATGGTGTTCTCGCTGTGGGCAGAAAACGTGCAAGGTAGAATATTTCCAAATGTTATTAAAACAATTATACTATCATCATCCAGTTGCTTCAGATTTTTTCTGTCTTCCATCTTGTCCATGAGCCTGTCGCTCCAGCCTTGACAGGAAGTGAAGTCACATCTGAGGTCGATCCAAATCCGATATTGTGCATATACTATTCTGTTTTATTGTTTAGCCCCACAAAAGGCACAAAAGAAATTAATATTTAAGTCGTTAAATTCAAGTTCACGTAAACTTTTCTGTTCGCTGTGGCTGTCAGTCATTCTCCATTCAGTGTTCAAAGAGCGCGTCGAGTTCGGTTATGACAGTCAACACGATGACACTCTCAACAAGATTATTATTATTATTATTATACTTGATCTGTAGATTAAGATTTTGCATAATACAACTTTTTCATGCTGAACTGTACTGCTGTACCTTAATCATGTTACTTTCTACCAGGTGTCTCTTAGATCACAAAACTACAGTAGTCACCGCACTACCCAGACAGCAAACTGACATTGAATCAACGTGGAAACGACGTCTCTCATGACATTGAAACAACGTTGATTTGCTCATCGAATTAACGTTGAACCAACGTCAGACGCGGCATTCTTCAAAGCTAAATAAAATCGAAAATTGGTTTGCTTTCATATTGTTGAAACAACGCGTTGATTTCAAGTTGATTTTCCGTTAGTTTTGAAAGAATGACGCGTCTGACGTTGGTTCAACGTTAATTCGATGAGCAAAACAATGTCAGATCAACGTTGTTTCGATGTCATATTTCTACGTTGATTCAATGTCAGTCTGCTATCTGGGTATAATTGTTCTTCATGTGCAAAGTAACTAATATTTAAAACTATTAAAAGAAAATGCTGAATAAACTATTGCATAGATAGTTAATGTATAATACACTGTCCATCAATATGTTTTCCCTTTGTTCTTTGAACTTTTCAATGCGGATTCGACACGCTGTGACTCATGTTGCTTCAAGCACATCATCCTGCGCTCGAGATGGAGCCTTTCACCTCATAATATTTTTGCACAATGAAATATTATTCATAGCATTTCTTGTACTGTCCTATCATATGTTACTGCCTCATTAAACAGCTGCGCTATAAATATTTAAAAAATCTTACTTTTATATCCTAAACGTTTTTTTTTTATCTTTTTGATTTTTCTTATCTTATTTATCATGAATGTATTTTACTTCAATACAAAGATCAATGTGTAACGGTTTACCTGCTTTAGTACACTTATAGTCTGTTATTTGTTCCCCACTAAATATATATATATATATATATATATATATATATATATATTTTACTAAATGTTCAGATTTTATAAAATTATTGTGCACTCGTGATTTTTCTAGAGTAGATTTTACTGCAGAATTATCCACTAATCTAGTTTATAATAGCAGTTTTGCTATAGAGTATGATCATATATTTTTGTAGTTGTTAAAGTTGTCTATATTACATAGATTGTGTGTTGAACTGATAATCACTCTTCTGTGTGTTAAACACAGGGTGATAAAATACTTATTACTTCATACTTCTACTTAATAAAATAAAGAATTGCACTGGTATCAGACCGGTATCAGTCGATACTCAGAAATTTTTATATCAGATCGGATCGGTTCCCGAAAAAAATTGTAGCAGTGTATCCCTATCCTTTATCACGCTTAAAGGGCGACCTGTGGGCGATGGGATTGCAGGGGGCAGCTCGTCAGACTCTGCTACCAAGACAAGTGGCTTAGTAAAATGTTGGTGAACCATATTAATCAGACCTGCAAACTTTTCGGCGATAATTGCCGTTTTGGGTCATTTAAGTGAATCACATAGAACCGGAGAGTATTTTATTTGGGGGGTTGGGGTTTTCATTTCTTGTCCTCAAAACAGAGCACTAATCTGTTTATTTTTAAGTGTTTATGGTATTATTTTATACGGAATTATTTATAATTCTGATGAGAATGCAGTTCCTCATCAACACAGAACGTTTAGGGAACGTTAGAGAACGTTAGTTTATGGTTCTCTAAAGGTAAGTTTGAACCAAACCAAAAACTAACGTTTAGGGAACGTTCCCTCAGGGTTATAAAGTTCCCTAAATGTTAAGGGAACCAACCAACTAAAACGTTCTCCTGTGGTTGCACTATACCTCTACACAACATTCCCGTTTGGTTGTTCCGAGTGCGGTTTTGAAATGTTTATAAACCAGCTCCATCAAATCCATTTAAACATTTTAAACCACCACTGTTTGTGAGTTTTACGTAGGATTAAACAAATAATAATAGTTATAAATATTTTTATAATGGTAATAAAAAATATTTTTTATAGTTTTCTGCTATCACTGTTAGAATAACTTACATTCATTCATTTACCGTTGGCATTCCTGTACCATCGAGCAAATAAGGATGTGTAATGTCACACACTGTAGCATTATACATTATACATTTGCAACAGTACATTTAAATAACAAACTCCATGTATAATATTTAAGGAAAGAAGCAAAGAGATAAAAAAAACCAGGGAATGTGAAGATGACGTCACGCCGTGTTGCATTATATGTCCACCATATTTACAGTATCGCACCCAATACTGTTGTTTTTAAATGCTAGAGGCTGTGTTTGGATTTTCTGTCGAGATTTTAATAAACGTCAGTTCAACTGCCATAGCAGGTCACACGATCGTCCAGGGAGGAAACTGAACAACGGAATACGTTTTTTCACCTTTATTTCTTGGAAAAAACAACAAGGGAAGCAAGTCGAGGAGCTGACGAGAAGACGCCGAAAAAGTAAGTGAAATACGTTAAAGTTTCATGATGTTGTGGTTGTAATGCAAGTGTTTGGGGTTTAACCTTAAAGGACAACTCCGGCGCAAAATGAACCTTTGGTCGATTTCGTTTTACTTATACTATGGCCCATTCGCCTTATTCACTTGGCGGCCATTTTGAAAATGGAACGCCGCTGAGGGGTACACTCACCCGGAAGAATGCATGCGACGCAGCAGCACCAGCAATGAAAACTCGCAGTGCGGACCACCAATCTTTCCTGTCTGCCCAAATTAACGATGCAAAATGTGAAGCAAAGTGCCAGTGACTGAAACATCCCCCGGGCTGTGTTAATTAAGGGATACAGTACCTGTATCGGAGGTTTTATCCACGACATTGAACGTAAGAATGGACGCCAATTTACCTCAGTTTCTGCAAGCTTGTAGGAAGTTGACTGTGTCCTATTAAAATCTATACAAATCCATAACCATCATTATTTTTATTCTTTATGAATCTATACATATATGTGAACTTGTATTGTCACCATAGCAGCTTATCATTGTCAGTGTGTAACAGGATCAGTCCCTGTCAGACCTTAAAATCACTTCTCCTCTTTCCTTTTACATACCTGTGAGTGATTTGATTGTTTTACATGCATGTGTGTGTATGTAAGCTACTGGATGTGTATCTATCTAAACAATAAAGTACAATTGTATTACACATGGATGATTTCCTTCATAACTTTATAATTTAATATACCGGAACCAGAACAAGTATAAGAATATAGCTGCAAGCAGCCATTACCGGGGCCAAGCGCAAGAAGCGGCAACATATGCCAAAATGGCAAGGAGTGGCAGACCAACTGCAGCAAGGAGCAATTAAGGGCATTTTGAGAGAACTTTGGGCAAATGGCTAAAAAAATCACATAAACATTAACTTATAAGATGATTTAATGGGTTATCACTTTCGAACAATAGGTGGCGCAGTTACGAAATAGATGTGATGTGGTCAGAGGGAGGTGACAATGACACATGCAAAGTTTGGTGTTAAAATGTGAAGGCATTGCAGAGATAAAGCCTAAATAGTAATTTTGGCAGCATGCCTAAACTTTGATGCTGTGGTATACGAAAACGGTTTTGTCTATCATCGAGCAATTCATAACTTTTAGTCGGCACGGTCTGGAGATGATGCGATTAAATTTTCGTGAAAATCGGACAAACGGTCTAGGAGGAGTTCGAAAAAGAAGGTTTTTCAAAGAAATAAAGATGGCGGACAGGAAGTTTGGCTGATTATGCAAAACCTGATATCTATGTTTTCGGCATAACCCAAGGAATCTATTAAGATCAGTTTCATTGCAATAGGCAAATTTATTCAAAAGTTATTAGCGTTCTCAGAAATTAATTATAACTTTTGACCAACAGGTGGCGCTGTCTCAAAATCTTTTGAGTACATTCAGGGCATGCTGCTTATGGCACACACTGAGTTTCGTAATGTTAGACCAAAGCATTTGTTTAGTATTGATTTTAAAGTATTATTACTGGTATATAAATCATTTAATGGGTTAGGACCTCAATATATTGCAGATATGCTCACTGAATATAAACCCAACAGATCACTCAGATCATTAGGATCACATCAGCTAGAAATACCAAGGGTTCACTCTAAGCATGGAGAGTCTGCTTTTAGCTATTATGCCAGCCGCAGCTGGAACCAGCTTCCAGAAGAGATCAGGTGTGCTCCTACAGTAGTCACATTCAAATCAAGACTCAAAACACATCTGTTTAGCTGTGCATTTACTGAATGAGCACTGTGCCACTGTTCGTCCGACTGTTACTGCACTTCATTTTATTCTAAATTGTTTTAATTTACTGTATTTTATTTTTATCATAATTTTTATTTTTCATTATTTCTTATTTTTTTATTCTAAACTGTTTTAATTATTCTGATTTCTTTTGATTATTTTAATTTCTTCTATGTAAAGCACTTTGAATTGCCATTGTGTATGAAATGTGCTATATAAATAAACTTGCCTTGCCTTGCCTTGCCTTGCCTAGTATAGCATTGTATTTCACAAAACTGTATTGAAGTCAATGGGAATTTCACGTTTTGTTCTATTATAGCGCCACCAAGAGGCTCAGTCCCACAATTTTTTTTATGTGTCCTCAGAGTGACCCCATACATATGTGTGTCAATTTTGGTGCAAATATCTCAATTTACTTCCGAGTTAAAAACATTTATATGAAAAAACACGTAAAAAATGACTGACACATGACTTTGTTTGAATTTTACTACCCCTTACTATCAATATTTACGCATTTGGGCATTGGCGTATAGTTAACAAGCTATGATTCCGTGTTTCTGGCGGTGGTTTCGTCTCGATCGGAACAGCGGTTTTGAAGATATCGCCAAGTGTTTTTTTCGCGCTAAATCGCTACGCTACGCCATCCGTGAGACAAAATCCGACATATTTGGTATCGTTGGACTCGGCAACGATTCAGGACCTCAAAAATATGACTCCCGTGAAAATAAGTGTACCACAACCAAAGTTATAAGCGTTTGAATAAAACAATTCACCACTAGGTGGCGCTGTTTCGAAACTTCTCAGGCTCCTTCAGGGCATCGTACTGATGACCCATAACGAGTTTCGTAACAATTCGTTCATGCGTTCAAAAAATACAGCATTTTAGCACATAATTCAAAATGGCCGACAGCCAAAATGGCCGATCTGGGAAAATTGGATATCGGTCGACTCGGCATGACGCCCTGAATCTAACGAGACCAAGTTTTTGATTTTTGGAGAAACCGTTCAGAAGTTACGAGCAAAAATAGCCATTTTTCATATCTCCGGACCACTAGGTGGCGCTGCGCCGAAACGCAGCACGTAGCCTCAGCTCATGCTTGTGATAACACGTACCAAGTTTGGTGTGAAAACGAGTAAGCGTTGCGGAGATACAACCTCACGTCTGTTTTCGCAAGCGCTACGTAAATTTTGTTTACGCGTTTATCGAAAATGGTTGTTCGAATCATCTTGAATTCCATAACTTTTTGTCAGCACTGCCTGGAGATGATCCGGTGCGATTTTGGTGAAAATCGGACAAACCGTCTAGGACGAGTTCGCAAAAGTAGGTTTTTTGGAAAATTCAAAATGGCGGCCGTTTTTTTATGACTGAAAATGACGTCATAGGGTGCGATCGAATCGGCATGAGCTCAGGAACAAGAGGAAAAAAGAATTTTGTTGATAGGCCTTACGGTTCAAAAGTTATTAGCATAATAAAAGTGAAAATTTGGACAGTTGGTGGCGCTAGAGGGAATGAGTTAGAGACACCAAAATTGGTGTATTTAAAGTTGGGACTGTCCTCTATCAGAATGTCAAACCAAAACAACTTTCCCGCAAACCGGTCTATGGGCTGCCATAGACGCCCAGTCGGAAGAATAATAATAATAAATATAGCTGCAAGCAGCAATTACCGGGGCCAAGCGCAATAAGCGGCAACATATGCCAAAATGGCAAGGAGTGGCAGACCAACTGCAGCAAGGAGCAATTAAGGGCATTTTGAGAGAACTTTGCGCAAATGGCTAAGAAAATCACATAAACATTAACTTATAAGATGATTTAATGGGTTATCACTTTCGAACAATAGGTGGCGCAGTTACGAAATAGATGTGATGTGGTCAGAGTGAGGTGACAATGACACATGCACAGTTTGGTGTCAAAATGTGAAGGCATTGCAGAGATAAAGCCTAAATAGTAATTTTGGCAGCATGCCTAAACTTTGATGTTGTGTTATATGAAAACGGTTTCGTCTATCATCGTGCAATTCATAACTTTTAGTCGGCACGGTCTGGAGATGATACCATTCAATTTTCGTGAAAATCGGACAAACGGTCTAGGAGGAGTTCGAAAAAGAAGGTTTTTCAAAGAAATAAAGATGGCGGACAGGAAGTTTTGCTGATTATGCAAAACCTGATATCTATGTTTTCAGCATAACCCAAGGAATCTATTAAGATCAGTTTCATTGCAATAGGCAAATTTATTCAAAAGTTATTAGCGTTCTCAGAAATTAATTATAACTTTTGACCAACAGGTGGCGCTGTCTCAAAATCTTTTGAGTACCTTCAGGGCATGCTGCTTATGGCACACACTGAGTTTTGTAATATTACACCAATGCATTTGTTTAGTATAGCATTTTATTTCACAAAACTCTATTGAAGTCAATGGGAATTTCACGTTTTGTTCTATTATAGCGCCACCAAGAGGCTCAGTCCCACAATTTTTTTTATGTGTCCTCAGAGTGACCCCATACATATGTGTGTCAATTTTGGTGAAAATATCTCAATTCGCTTCCGAGTTATAAACATTTATATGAAAAAACACGTAAAAAATGACTGACACATGACTTTGTTTGAATTTTACTACCCCTTACTATCAATATTTTCGCATTTGGGCATTAGCGTTTAGTTAACAAGCTATGATTCCGTGTTTCTGGCGGTGGTTTCGTCTCGATCGGAACAGCGGTTTTGAAGATATCGCCAAGTGTTTTTTTCGCGCTAAATCGCTACGCTACGCCATCCGTGAGACGAAACCCGACATATTTGGTATCGTTGGACTCGGCAACGATTCAGGACCTCAAAAATTTGACTCCCGTGAAAATAAGTGTACCACACCCAAAGTTATAAGCGTTTGAATAAAACAATTCACCACTAGGTGGCGCTGTTTCGAAACTTCTCAGGCTCCTTCAGGGCATCGTACTGATGACCCATACCGAGTTTCGTAACAATTCGTTCATGCGTTCAAAAAATACAGCATTTTAGCACATAATTCAAAATGGCCGACAGCCAAAATGGCCGATCTGGGAAAATTGGATATCGGTCGACTCGGCATGACGCCCTGAATCTAACGAGACCAAGTTTTTGATTTTTGGAGATACCGTTCAGAAGTTACGACCAAAAATAGCAATTTTTCATATCTCCGGACCACTAGGTGGCGCTGCGCCGAAACGCTGCATGTAGACTCAGATCATGCTTGTGATGACATGTACCAAGTTTGGTCTGAAAACGAGTAAGCGTTGCGGAGATACAGCCTCACGTCTGTTTTCGCAAGCGCTACGTAAAATTAGTTTGCGCGCTTATCGAAAACGGTTATTCGAATCATCATGAATTCCATAACTTTTTGTCAGCACTGCCTGGAGATGATCCGGTGCGATTTTGGTGAAAATCGGACAAAGCGTCTAGGACGAGTTTGCAAAAGTAGGTTTTTTGGAAAATTCAAAATGGCGGCCAATTTTTTATGACGGAAAATGACGTCATTGGGTGCGATCGAATCGGCATGAGCTCAGGAACAAGAGGAAAAAAGAATTTTGTTGATAGGCCTTACGGTTCAAAAGTTATTAGCATAATAAAAGTGAAACTTTGGACAGTTGGTGGCGCTAGAGGGAATGCATTAGAGACACCAAAATTGGTGTATTTAAAGTTGGGACTGTCCTCTATCAGAATGTCAAACCAAAACAACTTTCCCGCAAACCGGTCTATGGGCTGCCATAGACGCCAAGTCAGAAACGGAAGAAGAATAATAATAATAATAGGAAACGGAACAGATACAATAGGTGCCTCCGCACCTTCGGTGCTTGGCCCCTAATAATAGGAACCGGCACAGATACAATAGGTGCCTCCGCACCTTCGGTGCTTGGCCCCTAAAAACATAAAAAAACATTAATAGGCACACTGGTAAAGGTTTGTAAAAGTAACTTTGTATATAGAAGTTGGTACAGGGGAATAATGTAAAATGGCCTGCCTGTACTGTAAGCTTGGAAAAGGAACCAGAACATCAGAAAACAATTTAAATCAACTGGCCGTTCAAAAAACAATGATAGGCAGAATAGTCTAGGTTTGTAAAGGTAACCTTGTACATAGAAGTATGGAAAAACAACCGGAAAAGCTCAGAACATTGGAAATTGCATTAGGAACAAACCATTTAAAAACATTAACAAAAGAGAACTAAATACATAAACAGATTATCAGTGATGTTTTGCTCGTTGTTGGGGGGACAGATGTGTAGCCCATCTTGGCAAAGTGAGGGAGAGTGTAGAGCAGCCTGATGAGATGGTTGCACTGTCCCAAGCCAGCTTTGCAGTTGCACTGCATCTCCCTTATAAATGACTGCTCAAGTGACAGCTCCACCTAAAAACATAATCAAACTTTAGATACTTGACACTTCAGAGTTGCTATTAACAAATATATGATATATAAATATATGATATATATATATATATATATATATATATATATATATTAGGGGTGGCACGGTTCACAAAACCCACGGTTCGGTTTGTATCACGGTTTTAGGGTCACGGTTTTCGGTTCTGTACGGTTCTTGTTATTTTTTCTTTTAATCTTTAACACTCCAGAAATGTACTTCAGCATGTGATATATAGCTTAATTATCCACACTTTAGGATACAGTATTAAAAAAATATATATTATATTCATGCAATCATGCACAAACTGAATTTGACTCTTTGACTTTAAGCACATTTTGGGACTATCTCAGAGGAAAGCTAGGTGAGATTTAGATACAGCAAGAGAGAAGAAATTGACATGCTTTTTGTTTATTTGGCAAAAAAAAAGAGAATGTGTATCACTATCTCTACAAGAACTTGTGCATTTTTATCACATAAATCTTATTTACACAAAGAAATTAACTTTCATGTATCAACTGCTAACTTTTGTAGCTCTTACCAAAATTCTATCTTTTAAAAGAAAAAGAGAGGAACTCTTAAAACACTGTCTTTTAAATGTCAATATACATGAAACCTCATTGCCTATAGATAATTAAGCTATAGCAATAGCAAAGGCCATAAACATAAAGTGAAATTGAAGTTCAACCTCAACACAAAAACAGTATCAACAATGCTTCTATTCCCAAAATGTGAGGGTACTTTTTTCCACTTAAAATTAAAGTGCAGGGTTTGGAAATGTATGACCGAAGCTCTTATCTATACATAAAGTGCCACTGTAGTTAAATTAAAATATCATAACATAAAATCCAAAATGTTCCCACACACTGGACTTATACCATAGACCAGGGATGGGCAACTTTGATGATAGTGAGGGCCACAAATATTTTTTGTCACCATCCGAGGGCCAAATGTGACGTGCACTTCCACCAATGGGATATTGGAGAATTAGAGGGTACCATTTTATTAGAAAACATATGTAGGTATGTCTTTATTACAGACTCTGCTAAATAAATCAACCTGCATATCCATATTCAATTATTTCTTCTTTTAATGAATGAACTTTTAACATAAACAAAGACATTACTGTGGCATTACTGTGTTTTTAATATTATTCCAGTCAAGTGCAAACATGTTGGGCTCTCAAAAAATATACAATTATTGCACAAAACTGAAAAGTAGCCTATTAAGTAAATAAAAAACTACCATTTTAAAGGGACCAAACATATGTCTTTATTACAGACTCTGAAATGTTTAGTGAACCAACCTGCATTTCCATACTCAATTATTTTTTTCTGCTTCTATTCATTGATGAACTTTTAACAAACTTTTTAAAATTATTTTTTATTATTCCAGTGTAAACATTGTGGGCTCTTAAAAAAAAAACATTTACTGATGGCACAGAACTAAAAGTATTAAGTGAAGCATACTTTTCACAATAAGCTGCTGCTTTATCTCACCTGCAGGGGTTAAGTTTACAGTTAATGAGATACTTGTGGTTTCTCTTGCTGGCGTGCAATAGACTGGATGTCAATATCAATGTTAGTGCAGCCAATCCTCATGAGCTGAAACAGAACATCATCGCTGATCCTGTTTCTCTCTTTCGACTTGATATGTTTCATCGTGGAGAAACTGCTCTCGCAAATGTACGTGCTCCCAAACATGCTGGCCATTGACAGTGCAAAATCCCTGAGAAGTGGAAAGCGGGGCTCTGGTAGTAACCTCCAAAATGAAACTCCCTTCTCACTGCGCTTTGCTTGAAAAAACGGGTCTGACTGAAGTTCGCAGAGTTCAAGCTGCAACTCGGAGGGTTGCTCGCTGACGGCAGCAGAGAGGGGGTCAGTAAATAACGCTATTCGCGGCTGCATGGCGTGGAAATCATGGAAGCGGCACTTAAACTGCTGCTGCAGTGTTTCGATGTCGGCTCTGTATTTGTGAAAAATGTTACCGCATTCAGGGACATCTCTCCGCATTTCTTCACAAGAGGGAAAGTGTGCCAAATTTTGACGATTGGGCGAAAATCCTTCTTTGAAAAGCTCTAATTTAGACTGAAATGCATTCATGTGTGCATAAAGGTTGGATACAGTTTGGCCTCGCCCCTGTAACTGTGTGTTCAGGTGATTGAGGTGTGCAGTAACGTCCGTAAGGAAGGCCATATCGCAAAGGAATTCTGTGTCTCTGAGTTTTCGGGTGTAGGCACTTGTATCGCCTCGAACACTGTCCTCCAAAAACACAGGAATTTCGGCGCGCAAAGCAAAAAAACGCTCAAGACACTTTCCTCGGCTCATCCACCTAACCTCGGTGTGCATTTGTAAATCCCCATATGCCGCGTTCACTTCATCCAAAAAAGCTACAAACCTCCTGTGACTCAGAGACCTATTCCCTCCTCGGATGAGATTTGTAACTTTTGTCACCAGATCCATAACGTGACTGAAGTTAAGTGTCTTAGCACAGAGAGCCTCCTGTAAAATTAAAAAAAGATTGATTCAGCGCTAAAATCTATATATCCTGTCATATTCACGAGTTCACACTTACATATAATTTTGAGTGAGTAAGATTCAATGCGTATTTGGCGTGCTGTCCGGAGGGAGGGCTCCGTGCTCGGAATTCTGCCCGAACCCAGAGTACCCCCCCCGTATGTAAGTGATTTTTTAGAAAGAGGAGTGTGCAGGACTAGGAGTGTGGAGAAGGGGTGGAGGAGGGATGCTGCAAACTGCCAATGGATCGAGGTAAGACTGCTGAGTCTATATATACCCTCTTATCATTGGTTGCTGATTGCTGATTGCCGTCCACTCGTGTTAATTATCTGAACGTGCTCCTCCCGAACTTAGTTATTAACAAAACTTCATTTCACGAGTTCACACTTACATATAATTTTGAGTGAGTAAGATTCAATGCGTATTTGGCGTGCTGTCCGGAGGGAGGGCTCCGTGCTCGGAATTCTGCCCGAACCCAGAGTACTCCCCCCAAAAGGCTAAAGAGCAGAGGACAGCCGCCGGACTAAAGACCCCCCAAAGAGTGCCAAGAAATGGCGGGCTGGCATCTCGAGAAGGGGCCTGGATGCTTGGTCAGGGAGGCCCGTGATGTTGGCTCACTGCCTGGACTGATGGCCCTTGTTGACTGCGAACAAGGTGTGGTTGTTGTATACTTGTCCAGGAGGTTTTCGCGCTGCATCCACTGTAAGACCAAATATTCGCTGAAATGAAAGAGAAAACATGAGTGCTCTACCTGGAACTTTCTCGCTCCGTCCGATGTGAGACCAATGCTCGCTGGACGGAAAGAGGAAACCTGAAAAGAGGAAAATGAGTGCTTATCCAGGAGATTTTCTCGTACTCTCGTCCACGGTGAGACCGAATGCTCACCGGATGAAAGAGAGAAAATTTAAGTGCTCTACTGGGAAAGCTCTCGCTCCGTCCGCTGTGAGACCAATGCTCGCTGGACGGAAAGAGGAAACCTGACAAGAGGGGAAAATGAGTGTTTGCCCAGGAGATTTCTCGTATTCCATCCGCTGTGAGACCAGCTGCTCGCTGGATGAAAGAGAAAATTTTAAGTGCTCTACTGGGAAAGCTCTCACTCCGTCCGCTGTGAGACTAATGCTCGCTGGACGGAAAGAGGAAACCTGACAAGAGGGGAAAATGAGTGTTTGCCCAGGAAATTTTCTCATGTCCGTCCGCTGTGAGACCAACTGCTCGCTGGATGAAAGAGAAAATTTTAAGTGCTCTACTGGGAAAGCTCTCACTCCATCCGCTGTGAGACCGATGCTCGCTGGATGGAAGAAGGAAAACTGAAAAGTGGAAAAATTGAGTGCTTGCCCAGGAGATTTTTTCTCACACTGCATCCGCTGTGAGACCAACTGCTCGCTGGATGAAGGAGAAAAATGTAAGGGCTCCTCTGGGAAAGCACTCACTCTGCTCATAAAGTGATGGCGGTTTTTTGAGTGTCTAAGAAAAACGAAAAAGGGTAATTTAAATGTGGCATTGAGTGTGTGAGTGGAACTGAAGGGCTGGTAGCTTATGCGGAAAGCCGAATACATTTAATGAGAATTTCCAGTGTTATGGGGTGTCCGGAGTCGGGGGCGGGTGGGCTGGGATCTTTGGATCCCTTTAATCAGGGTTTGTGAATTGTTTAACTCCACAGAAGTAGTGCCGTACGACAGTTTATGGGAAAAACTGGATTGCCGCTCAAATAACCTTTAATAGGAGATAAAAGATTTGATTGGAAAGAGAAAAATCGGGGGAAGGCAAGTTATAAGAGACGTTATATTTATCGTTTCCTTTCTTTATGTTACCTCCAAGCGGTAATATAGGATTGAAGGGTCCTGGGAGATACCGCTTGGAGGATAAATTTTGATGCGTGCGACGTTAGCTTGGAGACCAAGCTTGCTGGACAGAGGAAAGAATCAATTAAGGGTTTTAGCAGGAATAATAATTCTAAATGGTGATGTACTGGAGAGAAAACATCATTGTTATAGCAGTGTAGAAAATAAGCCAGAGGAACAGAGCTCCTGCGGGAGCAGAGAAGAGGTCACTGCTTGAGCAGTGTAGAAAATTATCCAGAGAAACAGAGCATCTGTGGGAGCAGAGGAGACGTCACTGCTGTGGCGGTGTAGTAAATTAGCCAGAGAAACGGAGCTCCTGTGGGAGCAGAGTAGACATTATTGCTGTGACGGTGAAGAAAATTAGCCAGAGAAAAGAGTTTCAGATGGAGCAGAGGAGACGACACTGCTGTGGCAGTGTAGAAAGTTAGCCAGAGAAACAGGGCTCCAGTGGGAGCAGAGGGGACGTCACTGTTATAGCAGTGTAGAAAATAAGCCAGAGTAAGGCCGGATTCACATATAGCGCCTAAAAACGCGTAGAAAACGCTGGGCGCGCCGCATTCTCCATTTTCCAAAGCGCCAGGGCGGTTGCGCTTCAGTTGGTTCTTGTCACATGACCTATTGTGTGCGTATGGTGCGCTTGCGGTATTCTGAAAAGTTGAGATGTTTTTATCTCGACGCGGCGCGGACGCGCATGGAAAAAACGAGCGCGTCGCACCGCGACCGCACCGCTTCCATTATGAGCGCGCATACCGCGCGCCTACATTTGAAATAACGAACTTGAGCGCGCAAAAGACGCGATATGTGAACCGGCCCTAAGAGAGCTCCAGTGGGAGCAGAGTAGACATCACTGCTGGGGCCGAGTGAAAATTAGTCAGAGAAAGAGAGCTCCAGTGGGAGCAGAGTAGACATCACTGCTGTCAGTGTAGAAAAAATAGCCAGAGAAACAGAGCTCATATGAGAATTATTCAGAGAAACAGAGCTCCTGTAGGAGCAGATGAGACATCACTGCTGGGGCCGAGTAGAAAAATTAGCCAGAGAAACAGAGCTCCTGTGGGAGCAGATGAAACATCACTGCTGGGGCAGAGTAGAAAATTAGCCGAAAGAAACACGGCTCTTGTGGGAGCAGATGAGACATCACTGCTGGGGCAGAGTATAAAAGATTGGCCAGAGAAACAGAGCTCCTGTGGGGGCAGAGGAGACATCACTGCTGGGGCGGTGGAGAAAATTAGCCAGAGAAACAGAGCTCCAGTGGGAGCAGAGGAGACGTCACTGCTGGGGCAGTATAGAAAATTAGCCGGAGAAACAGAGCTTCAGTGGGAGCAGATGAGACATCACTGCTGGGGCAGAGTAGAAAAATTAGCCGAAAGAAACACGGCTCCTGTGGGACCAGAGTAGACATCACTGCTGGGGCAGAGTAGAAAAGATTAGCCAGAGAAACGGAGCTCCTGTGGGAGCAGAGTAGACATCACTGCTGGGGCAGAGTAGAAAAATTAGTCAGAGAAACAGAGCTCCTGTGGGAGCAGAGTAGACATCACTGCTGGGGCAGAGTAGAAAAATTAGTCAGAGAAACAGAGCTCCTGTGGGAGCAGATGAGAAATCACTGTTGGGGCAAAGTAGAAAAATTAGTCAGAGAAACAGAGCTTCTGTGGGAGCAGATGAGACATCACTGTTGGGGCAAAGTAGAAAAATTAGTCAGAGAATCAGAGCTCCTGTGGGAGCAGATGAGACACCACTGCTGGGGCAGAGTAGAAAAATTAGTCAGAGAAACGGAGCTCCTTTGGGAGCAGAGGAGACGTCACTGCTGGGGCGGTGGAAAAAATTAGCCAGAGAAACAGAGCTCCAGTGGGAGCAGAGGAGACGTCACTGCTGGGGCAGTATAGAAAATTAGCCGGAGAAACAGAGCTTCAGTGGGAGCAGAGTAGACGTCACTGCTGGGCAGTGGAGAAACGTACCTGTGCAAATGAGCTGTGGTGTGAAGCCGAGCAAAAGCGGGAAGTAGATTGGGGCCTGGCTGGCCGATTATCATCTTCTTGAGCGCAAACAAAGATGCGAAAAAGAGGGGCGATTTAATCTTTGCAGGATTATGCACATCTTTATTAACGTTTCAAAATGGCTTAGGGAACTTTCACCCTGGCAGTTAAGTCCGTAACGGGGAATGGTTCGCATGAAAAATCGCTAATGTGAACGCCATTATGGGAACCGGGTGCGCACTGGGGTACCGGACCCGAGACTACCTGGAGGAGGTGGTGGTAGTACTGACTACCCAGCACGGACTCGGGTGCGCCCTTGTTCAGGAAATAAGGTATCCTGTGCATGCGTTTTAGCTTATTGTGATGTATTCAGTTAAATAAGTAAGGGATGATAGTGTTGAGGAATTACCCTGGATACGAGCGAGAGTGAGCCTGCAGTGTATTCGAGCATTGTACGTGGAATCAGAGCAACATATTTGTAAATCCACTGTATTCTTACGGGTCCGTTTGCAAGCAGCAGAAAACCACCTTATGCGACACACGTACAATAAACCTGTATTGTTCACTTAACTGCGCATAATAGAAGCAATTTTACTAAAAATAAATAAGTAAATACACAATATTTACCCACGTTCTGCTTTCCATCGAGCGCCGTGAACGTTTGCAATGACATAAGATGCACGCGAACGCACCAAGGTTCGATAGAATTAAATTGGGTGTGGAACCGGACCCACGCTGCGGGGGGCGTCGGGGACAAATGCGCTCGGACCGCTGCAAACACAGGATACAAACCATATATGGCATTTCACCGTAATAAGCCTAGTGTAAAAGCTCCGTTGTTTCTCATTTATTTATTTGTCATTTCTAAGGGTGGTTCCCTGCCGATTTGTTCGTTCTGGATTAGTAAACCAAATGGTGAAGCTGCGGGTTAGAATTGGTCTGAACTTCTGAAATCTTAAAAGAGGAGTCGATTCCTGTTAATGGAATCGATTCCTAGCTTTGGAATCGACTCTATATTCCTAACGCCTCGGATCGAGGAATCGATTCTTTTTGGGATCGAGGAATCAATTCTTTAGAATCGATTCCCAGCCCTACTGTTTACGTGTGAGTTTTACGCCATAAAGAAGCATCGCGTTTAAGGAACGCAAATCATTGTACAGAAACTATTTATATCGATCACAATTAGTATCCGGATAGCGTAAATGCTCGACATTCAACGATTGACCCGGCAGATGTTTGAGAGTGTGGATCAGCCGGGACTGGATCTGCAGCGTGGCTTAACTTACTTACTGCCTGTTGCGACGGCCGACGCTGGAGGAATGTCCATTCCTTTGCGTTAAGATGGCAGCATTGCCTTGTCCATATCTCTATGGCAGGAATTATTGAATGGTCCGGTTTAAAGATACCGCGGAAGTAGATTGCGGATGTTTCGCCCGGGGTGGCGATGACCCGTTTGTTTGGCCGGACGCCCATGGGATGATACCGGGTTGCGGAAAAGATTCCTAATTCTGGACGAAAGATTCTCTATCGAAAACAGGAAGAGCTAGATTCGAACATGGCCAAATGCTGCAAACTGCCAATGGATCGAGGTAAGACTGCTGAGTCTATATATACCCTCTTATCATTGGTTGCTGATTGCTGATTGCCGTCCACTCGTGTTAATTATCTGAACGTGCTCCTCCCGAACTTAGTTATTAACAAAACTTCATTTAATCTCATAAGGCCACCAATATTCATAATCATAAAAAGTGAGCTGAATAAAAAACAATTCACCTGATGGATGATGCAGTGCAGTATAGGACAGTCCACCCCACTCTGTTGGAGGAGCCCGGCGAAACCATTGTGTTTTCCTTGCATCGCAGGTGCACCATCAGTAACGACGGCTGACAGCTTCTCAAAGCCACCATACTCATTCACAACACTGTTAACGGCGTTGAAAATATCCGTCCCTTTAGTAGTGTTGTGCAACGACACCAATTTTAAAAGTTCTTCGTGTACAACAAATGAACTGTCAATCGTTCTAGTGAAAATCAGTAGCTGGCTAATATCCATCACATCCGTGCTCTCATCCAAAGCTAATGAGAAGTATTTGCAGTCGTGCATGACTTGTTTCAATTTACCATCGACGTGATCAGGGCCGTATGGGCTCTATGCACGGCGTTATTTCCGGTGAAGGATTAAGGATGCTCGATAACTTCCGCCGATCATAGAGTCCAATGCAATACCGAGAATTTATATTGAATTTTATACTCCATGGTTATACTAATGAAACGTTAGTCACAAAAACAGATAAAACAGACACCCCTCGTTGTGTTTATGCTTCTTTTTAAAATTATATTAAATAAACATAACTATATATAAAATTACATCTAAACGTATGTACGTTTCGTTTCAAAGACGGGAGGACAGTAAATATTGAAGACTCTGCCATAATCCCGTTTTCTCCGGTTTTCCTCCGCTTTAATCTACACAACCGGAAATGGACGAGCATCCTTACGTCAAATGCGGAACTTATGCGTGCATATAGCCCATTAAGAGCTCACTGGGCCCCGGGGCTATGAGTTACTGCAGGGCCCCCCCCCCCCCCCCCCCCCCCCCCCCACCACTTTAGGTCACCAACTACATGAGCTAAATGTTATATTATTATAGCCTACGAGTCATTTTATCCATCTATGATATACTTCACAGTTAAGTTATGTTACTTTTAACATGATTTTTTTATCATATCAAAATGTATTGACTAAAATTTCATAATTATTGTGACCAATTTCAATATCACCAAAAAATAATAGGCTAGTAGCTTAAGAAAATAATCTCAAGCTTACTGATGACAAGAGTCACAAATTAAAATAGAACAAAGGCACAATAAATCGACCTATGAAAAACTTAAAGCACTGAATAATATTATATATCCTAAAGTAATCAAATATACAATACATGGTTTTCACTATAAATTCAACATTCATTCTTGTTAATTTTGCAAAAGTAATTCAGTCAAATGCAGTAAATTACTTTCTTTCTGATGTTTGATTAACATTATTGACACACATGGCGACAGCAGCTTTATTAGCAGCGTCTGTCACTTTGAGACCTCAGAGTAGGATTCAAGTGCGCTGTGCAAAACCGTCACCACAAAAAAAAGTTCACCACAGTCTATGGTTCACCTTGGTCTCAAAACCAGCATTTACAAAATAAATTCTCCGCTGCTCACTGTGCCTGAGCAGTTTGAAATAATTTGTAATTTTGTATCCAAACCACAACGTTTAAAAACGCGTTTAAATGATAAACTTACATCATGATGGCGCAGCAAAATTTAAATATTTCTACCGGATATATTGTCGCCAGTCCTTTAGGCGAATATAGAGTTTAATCAAACACAAAAAGCAAAATTATACATCCATCAAGTTAATATTCAAACTTACCGAAAGTTTGTGGGGTCGATGATGACGCTGTGTTTTAAAAATAGACTAGATTAGAATGAAGAGAAGAGTAAAGGCGATTTATTGGTTGATGTATAGCCTATTCTAATAAGGCGCAGGCAGCAATCATCTATAGGCCTACGTGCAGCAGCAGGTCGGTCGTTCACAAGTTAAATATAGAATAAAGATATTTGTCATATCAAATTAAAACCTGACGTTTCAATTTACCATGGTTTGATTGACAGGTGGCCTGGCCAATCATAACGCCGAATACGCAACTTTGTCCGACAACAAAGCTGTCAGTCGGTGGACATGAACTTGAAAACGGTAATGTTTAAATTACTTAAATGACAATATTTGAAAGTTGAGACTTTGTTTCATATCAACAGTAAGCTACTCTGAACTCTCTCTCGTAATCACTCGGTGTAACGTTAGTCTTTGCCCCGCAAAGTATTTTTCACTGCGTGAGTGCATGAGAACATGATGTGCGCTCGTGAGAGCCGCCTGGCTCGTGGCCCGTCACATAGTACCTAAAAAAGGCGGGTCTTTGCGAACGTCTCTATTAATGATAATGATTCCATGATAATGCATGGAATATAAGGCAAAGTGCAACTAAATAACAGGGATAATTTGTGGGGGACGTTGCGTGGTAAGGCTTTGGTAATTAGATGGCTTGCAGTATCTGCTCCACAGCCAATCACGGGCCCCCTCCTTGCTTGGGCCCCGGGGCTTAAGCCCCGCCTAGCCCTATGGTTAATGCGGCCGTGGACGTGATTATGGATGTCAAAAATTCTGCGTGTCACTGTGCGACGGGACAAGGAGACAGTTTCAAAGTTTTTAGCCATATCCTCGTCTCCAAATGATTTGGCCATTTCCATTGCACACCTCTTCACCATTTCACCATCTGACAAGGGCTTCTTGGCTTTAGCAAGCTCCAGCGCCACAGAGTAAGATGCCTTTAGCGCAGACTCCTGTGTAGATGTAAATCTTGTAAAAATACTCTGTTGTTGGTTGAGCTTTGCTTTCAGGTCGGTTATAATAGCGGCCCTAGCAGCTCCGGTGTACTTTCCATATTTTTCCCTGTGTGTTGTATTGTAATGGCGACTTAAGTTGAAATCTTTAAAAACGGATCTTGTTTCCAAACACACTAAACACATAGGTCTACCTTTGAATTCTGTAAACAGATAGTCTGTTTCCCATCTCGCCTGAAAAGTACGATTTTCTTCGTTCAGTTTTCTTTTTTTCCCGCTCATGGTTCTCTTCATCGTTGACTGTAGTGACGCTGGTCAGAGTCGTCCGACTAAGCATGTTTTGTATGAAGGCGCCCTCTATCGGTATACTTTATCATTACATTTGGAATTGGTTCAGATGCGCAATCCGTTCTCACGCGATAAAACCTGTGAAACCAACATTTCCATGGTATTTGAAAATTCACCCGCCAGTTGCCCATCCCTGCCATAGACTTATACGACGCTGGCGCTTCCTCCAACTCCCTCATCTCTCCCACTTGCCATTTCTCCGCGTGCCGTGACCTGCAGCGCTCCATACTCCACTTTTACTGGCTTGTTTATTAACTTGAACCGGCGCTGCACAGAGCGATCGGTAATGACATCAAATACGGCGAAAGTGATGAATGCATACGGAGCCGACTCGCGCTAGATTGATGTTATAGACCATATTCAGAGCCGCGCCATGACAGGTATGAAAGTGAGGCTGTGAGGGATAGACTTACCATGTTTCCAATGGCATCCGCTGTAAAAAGCTGAATAAAGCTCCTAGATTACTTACAATTTTCCACAGCTTACATTGTCAGGAGTTTTTTGTCAACTGAAATGTCTTGGAAAGATATTTTTCCAGTGTTTCATAAGCAGAACAATCCGAAAACACGTTAAATAACAGTACAGCCCATTGAAGAGATGCATGTCTATCCCTCACAGCCTCGCTTTCATTCTCATTAAAAATCAAAGATGGCGCTGCCGTGAATAAGGCGTATTCACCGATCGCTCTGTGCAGCGCCGGTCCAAGTCGAACAAGTTTATGTCGCGCGAAAAGAAAACACATGCACGTCACATACGGGCACGAGGTTACATTGCGCATGTGTCGAACCGTGAGACGCACACGCGCTCCGAACCGAGACAAGCGAACCGAACGGTTCGGGTGTTTTTTCATGTACCGTGCCACCCCTAATATATATATATATATATATATATATAATTGACACACACACTGATTGTGCTGCTAAGAATTAGGTACATCTGGCATTTAAATTAAAATACTGGCCATGAAAATATTACAGGCACATGCTGGTAATGGTAGGTTGTTTACAGCTGTGATGCTTGATAGTTATACTTCTCATTACACTATCATTGTCAACAAGCAATTGCAACATGCACCTAGCCCTGTCTGGCTTTGCTAATTTTAAACAATAATATTTTAGTAGATATCAATGAGGCTTATGTGATATTACATTAACTACAGATAACATGTTAATGAGATCAAATCAATATGTTATTTTCAGTCAGACAGGGAAAGGTACATTGTTGATATGAAGTCACAATGAACTCTAAGCTCCTGTATGTTGTGGTGCCTCATTTTTCTGCACCGAGGGAAAATACCTATAGCCCTCACAAATATGTGTGATGGGCTCCTATTAACTGCCAATTAAAGACATGTTAACTGTTAAATAAAATCTAACATAGTAACTTACACAGTCAACAACTCCATATTACAGCTTAGCTTACTAAGGTCGATTGACGCTCTAGAGCGTCAAAAGGCACACCCCTTACATATCTATTAATAACTTCGGATTGGATGACGGTATTAACTTACTTTTTTTTTCATGAAAAAGCTGACATTCGTCTGCATAAACTGTGTCGACTTCCGCAAATTATAAGCCTTCTGTATATTAGTGCAAATCTATTGCATTTAACCGAAAAACGAAGAAATATTGCTTTATTCTGGTCTAATGATATGCAAGGCTGTTGGTGTGTGTGAAGCAATCACAAACCTGTGTGTGAACCAATCCCCTCCTGCAGCGCGCCGATCAAGGTCTCCTCCTGCAACCCGCCGACCAAGGTCCCCTCCTGCAGCACGCCGACCAAGGTCCCCTCCTGCAGCACGCCGATCCATTTATCCTCCTCAACCCAGCTCCAGCACTGCCACAGAGCCACCAAGATCATCTGTGACCCCTACCTTGAGGTCACGTCGAAGGGGAAGAAGGCAGTCACTTTCACCGGTCGGATGTCCAGTAGCACCAGACCAGCTGGAACAAGGATGGAAGACTGAAAATGATCCTGATGTGGCCCCCCTTCCACACAGGTTTTGCCCCAGAGTGGAACCTGGAGTGCAACTGGACACCTCAGTGGAGCAAAGCCCCCTTGGCCTTTTCAAGCAATTTTTTAGGTCTGATTCGATCAGGACATTGTGTGCCAACATGAACAAGCTGGCAGAGAGAAATATTGCTGCTGGCAAAAGGTACACGTGGACCCCAATCAACCCTGCTGAGATGTACAAATTCATTGGCTTGATTTTGTACATGGGCGTTCTAAAGCTCCCAGAAGTAAGGGACTATTGGAAGAGAAAAAACATTTTTTCTGTGAATTTTCCAAACACAGTGATGTCAAGGGATAGATTCCGTTCCAGACTCAGCCAGATGAGTATGACACACTCTTTCGTTTGAAGCCATTGATGACCGAGATAAAGGCCGCCTGTCAGTCTGCCTACCATCCCAGGAAGCAGCTTTCCATTGATGAGAGGATGGTGGCCACCAAGGCAAGAACTGGGATGACTCAGTACATGAAGGCAAAACCCACCAAGTGGGGGATAAAGATGTTTGTGCTTGCAGACTCCAGCAATGGCTATACCTGTGACTTCAACATTTACACAGGTAAAAGCAGGTTGGCCTCTGGGCTAGGGCTCTCATTTGACTCTGTGGTGGAATTGATGAGGCCATCTTTCCTAGGCAGTGGTTATCACCTCTACTGTGATAATTTTTACACTAGCCCAAAACTCTTCAGGCACCTGCTGTCCCTCAATTTTGGAGCCTGTGGTACCATACGTGAAGGGAGGAAGGACGCTCCAAAAACAAAAATAAACCAACTCACCAAGAAATCCCCCAGAGGAGCTCTCAGGTGGATAAGAGAAGATGACCTTCTCTTCACCAAGTGGATGGACAACAGGGAGGTGGCAATGTGCAGCAGTGTCCATGTTGCTTATGATGGGGACACTGTCAAGAGGAAGCAGAAAAAGAGGGATGGATCCTGGGAAGAGATACACATACCAGTACCAAAACCGATTGTGGACTACAACATCTACATGGGGGGAGTGGACTTATCAGACCAGCTGATACAGTACTATTCAGTGCACCACACAACAAGAAGATGGTACAGAACCATGTTTTTTCATTTTATTGACATTGCTGTGACGAATGGCTTCATAATGTATAATAATGTCATAATGTCAATAATTCATAACACAAGTCTTTCCACTGCAGCACAGTGCCATCTAGTGGGTGGTTTTTGTATATTTTGTACATTGGAACTGAGTATAATCCATTATAATGAACACTTGGTTTCCTTTTATATTCTTATTTCTGCATTTCTCACCAAATAAGTATGGTGACTACAGTTACAAAAATGTAAATATTTCTTTTGTTTTTTTATATATTTTCACCCAATTTTTTTTGCAAGTTTTCTAAAGCTTTTGAGGAACAAATATTTGTTGTAAAATTCCTTATTCATTTATGTTTCATATTTTTATATAATAAAAACCAAAAAAAATTATTTTTGTTTTTGTATTTCTTGGTGATATATCACATTATAACTCGCATAATTGTTTCAAAAAGTGAATTGTCAATGCATCCAAATTGTAGCTGAGAATCTGTAGAATCCAGAAATATGTGTCTCTTTACTCTGCTATGAAAATTGACGGTTCCAGAAGCCAAAATATCAACATAGTGCCAGGTGGGCTTAAAACCCCTTAGACCTTGAATTAAGTTACCTCTGGCTGCTGCAAGCTCGCAGAAACTGGCAAATTGGCGTCCATTCCTACGTTCAATGTCGTGGATAAAACCTCCGATACAGGTACTGTATCCCTTAATTAACACAGCCCGGGGGATGTTTCAGTCACTGACAGACAGGAATGATTGGTGGTCCGCACTGCGAGTTTTCATTGCTGGTGCTGCTGCGTCGCATGCATCCTTCCGGGTGAGTGTACCCCTCAGCGGCGTTCCATTTTCAAAATGGCCGCCAAGTGAATAAGGCGAATACTAGGCAGGTATAAATAAAAATAAAATATGATAATTCAATGTTTGCAATAAAGCAGCATAAATTTCTTACCTGAACTCTTTACGAGGCCGCGGAAAATGGCGGAGATTATACGCTGGTGCAGGGCGTGCTGAAGTGCCACGGTTGAAAAGCGACCGCACCTCCGCCTCAGTAGTCTGATGGACAGTCGAGCTTGTTTTGACGGACGCGCTGTTGGATGATCTTCGTGTCTCCTGTCTATCACATGCCGCTGCAACTGTCTCAATAAAATCACTATTTGCCAACAGATTGTTGACAATTTCCCGAGCCCTGTCAGCCATGTTGAACTATGTAAAAAGCAAACAACATGACCTTTTGCGGCTAATAGCCTAATTATCTTCTGACGTATAACTATATATTCGGGCTTTTTATATATTCAGGATTACATTTATATATTCGGTATTTACATTTATATATTCAGAATTACATTTATATATTCTGGATTTACATTTATATATTCAGGATTTACATTTGTATATTTGGGATTTACATTTATATATTCGGGATTTATATTTATAAATTCAGAGTTATAACTGTATATTCGGGATTTACATTTATATATTCTGGATTTACGTTTATATATTCGAGATTTACATTTATATATTCAGGATTTACATTTATATATTCGGGATTTACATTTATATATTCAGGATTTACATTTATATATTCAAAGTTACATTTATATTCAGGATTACATTTATATATTCGGGATTTACATTTATATATTCAGGATTACATTTATATTAGGGCTGTGCAAAAATTAATTGCGATTAATCGCATCCAAAGTAAAAGTCTGTGTTTACATAATATATTTGTGTGTGCTGTATATAATTATTTTGCATATATAATTACCTATGCATGCATGTATTATTTAAGAATTATTTGCGCTTAAATTCTGCATATATATATAAATACATAATCTATATTTTATAAATATAAATATGTTATATATGAATAACACATTTTCTTAAATATATACATGCATGTGTGTGTATTTATATATACAAAATAATTATATACAGCACACACAAATATATTATGTAAACACAGACTTTTATTTTGGATGCGATTAATCGCAATTAATTTTTGCACAGCCCTAATTTATATATATTCAGAATTACATTTATATATTCGGGATTTACATTTATATATTCAGGATTACATTTACATATTCAGAGTTATAACGATATATTCGGGATTTACATTTATATATTCAGAATTATAACTATATATTCGGGATTTACATTTATATATATTCAGAGTTATAACTATATATTCGGGATTTACATTTATATATATTCAGAGTTATAACTATATTTTCGGGATTTACATTTATATATTCAGGATTACATTTATATATTCAGAGTTACATTTATATATTCGGGATTTACATTTATATATTCAGGATTACATTTATATATTCGGGATTTACATTTATAAATTCAGAGTTATAACTGTATATTCGGGATTTACATTTATATATTCGGGATTTACATTTATATATTCAGAGTTACCCCTGCAAACAAGCCTGCACTGGCCCTGTCCGGGCCCACTTAGGGCTAGCCTAAGGGCCCCCTGCAGGCTGCTAGCGCAGGGCCCATGAGAATTTGCTCATTGGCAAAACGTTGGCCCTGCATGGGCAGCCCTCACTTAGCCCCAAGGAAGCCCTCACTAAGCCCACACAGGGCCCGCACCGCACACACAGGGCATCTACAACAATAGATCTAGTTCACAATTAATCTGTTTCACTATGAATACTTTTTGGCTAATATAACTATAAGTCTTTGGGAAAAACAATTATTCTATACATCTGAATGCAGTCACCACATAACTAATTTCTGTATTTTCACAAATGTACAGAAGTCAAAGGGATTTCAAATCAATGTATTTATTAATTACAAAACATAAAACATTAAATTCAGGTTATTATATATAATATAATTACACTATTATATATTCACATAAAAAACAGAAACATAGAAAACAGCTGTTTTACATTATGATAAAATTTCACAATATTACTGTTTTTTTTTTTTAAATAAATGCAAATAAATGCAAGCTTGATAAGCAGAATAGACTTCTTCCAAAATGTTTTCAAATTTTTTACCTGTATACTGTATATGATTTTATACAAAAAAAAAAAATAGTTGATAATAAGATTGACACTGTATTATATCTAGTAATATTGAAGCTAAACAGAGTCCCTATAACAGTGCAATTTGTAGATTTTTTGTCTTCGAGAAAATGTTTTATGAGTTGCAAACCTCTTTTTCTTTGCTTTCTCTCTCTCACAAACACAACACATCAGTTACACAAAACATCAGTTAAATTCTTTATTGCAGGTGCACAAATCCTATTCTAAAAATTACCAAACTCATAGGGTCATATTTTTTGTTGATAAACAGTAACATTTTGGCCAATTTTGCACATTTCTTGGTGTATAATTTTGTGAATCATCTATACTGTTTGGCTATTCTCATGTGGTCACACTTTCACAGTCACATATGCTCAAACCCCGTGTGGCCGTGCCTTAAATGTCAGCATACATTTCTTACAGGGCTGTGCAAAAGTTAATTGCGATTAATCGCATTCAAAATAAAAGTCTGTGTTTACATAATATATTTGTGTGTGCTGTATATAATTATTTTGTATTAGGGCTGTGAAACGATTAATCGCGATTAATCGCATCCAAAATAAAAGTTTGTGTTCACATAAATTATATACGTTTGTGTAGTGTGTATAATTATTTTGTATATATAAATACACACACATGCATGTATATATTTAAGAAATATTTGCATGTTTGTACTGTATATATGTTTATACAAAATTAATATTATACATAAATATAAATCTTTGATATATCAATAACACATTTTTCTTAAATATATACATGCATATGTGTGTATTTATATATACAAAATAATTATACAGACATATATCATGTAAACACAAACTTTTATTTTTGATGCAATTAATCGTTACACAGCCCTATATTGTATATATAAATACACACACATGCATGTATATATTTAAGAAAATGTGTTATTCATATATAAAATATTTATATTTATATAATATAGATTATGTATTCATATATATATATATATATATATATATATATACAGTCAATATAATGGCAATGTAACCACACACAGGGCCTCACAGATACATGCACACAAACAAGGGCTAACCATACTCACAAACACAAATACACAAGCCTTAACTGTGATTTTATTATATTATAAATATTATTTTATATTAATATTATATTTATTTTATTGTTAAACTATGATATTAGTTATTGATGTATTTTAAATGTCTACTTTTTATTAGGCTTATTATAAATGTGCATTGAAGTTTTTAAATGTATATAATATAATACTTGAATTGAATTTTTGGATACCACCATTAAATTATTGTTTTTATTATTATTTTACTGACTCAAAGTTTCCTCTCGTGGCACTGTGCATGTAAAATACCCCAACTATTGTTTTTATGGGAGAAAAAACTGAAAAAACGTCTACTGGCGTCGAGTAAGCTTATCTTTGGATAACTCTGTCTCTGTCTGTTTTTTAGGTAATAACGAGTGAAAATAGTTAGGTTAGATACATTTGAGTATAGGCCTGTTTTGTTAAAAATCGAAAGCTGTAATGCTTAGATGCAGAAGGAAGCCCGTAAACCACAAAGGTAAGTTTGTGTGCAGATTAGGCTCATTTCCGCCTATTAGACAGCCTAGTCAGCTCGTTTTTTGTGTGTATTGCATCACCTATAGATCATAACCTTTTAAATAGAGTTTATGAAGATATATGTAACCACAACCATAAGCTTAGATTAGCTCTTAAAACCTTGTCTCGTCAAAAGGCTCAACACGACCGCGGACTTGCATGAACACTGCTGGCAGCAAGTCTGCGTCGTTCCATTCTTATCAATGACAGCGAGTCTCGTATCTCCCTGCTCCCAAGTCATAAACCTCTGATCTCCGATTAAACATGATTTTGGGGAAATGTTGTGTTAATGTTGGTACACAACTGTATATAACAGCAATATAAGGTATAATACCAACTTTAACGATACAATGTTTAATAACTCAAAAAATATGCAGTTTTGTTTATTTCCTGAAAAATTATGGTTTTGGAGATACGAGGATTCCGCCCGACAGCGACGATATTCAGGATTACATTTATATATTCAGAGTTACATTTATATATTCAGAGTTATAACTATATATTCGGGATTACATTTAATTATTTCCTGTTCGGCCCCCCATAATATACAAACCCAATTCCATAAAAGTTGGGACACTGTACAAATTGTGAATAAAAACAGAATGCAATGATGTGGAAGTTTCAAATTTCAATATTATATTTAGAATACAACATAGATGACATATCAAATGTTGAAAGTGAGACATTTTGAATTGCCATGCCAAATATTGGCTCCTTTTGGATTTCATGAGAGCTACAAATTCCAAAAAAGTTGGAAAAAAAAAGTGTCTCTCAGAAGTCAAGATGGGCAGAGGATCACCAATTCCCCCAATGCTGAGGCAAAAAATAGTGGAGCAATATCAGAAAGGAGTTTCTCAGAGAAAAATTGCAAAGAGTTTGAAGTTATCATCATCAACAGTGCATAATATCATCCAAAGATTCAGAGAATCTGGAACAATCTCTGTGCATAAGGGTCAAGGCCGGAAAACCATACTGAATGCCCGTGATCTTCGGGCCCTTAGACGGCACTGCATCACACACAGGAATGCTACTGTAATGGAAATCACAACATGGGCTCAAGAATACTTCCAGAAAACATTGTCAGTGAACACAATGTCAGTGAACATATTAGCAATAACCCGGTCGCGAAAGGCCATGTAAACACCAGCAAAAACCCGAAAATGCTCATATCCCGGATTTTAAAAACCGGGATATTATACCTGGGGTACCCCTTTTCTAACCCGAATGTTTGGTCATGTAAACGCGTATCGGCATATTTGCAAGGTATCTTGGTCTTTTGAGTATAGAAACTTCTTGGCGCATACAAAAATCTGCATGCAGTATACATAGCGAGACCAGGCGAGACACAGCATACTTTTGGAGCGAGGTCAGTAACGTTACCAGCATCAAAGCGCAAACAAAGGCGATCTGCCCCGAACTATTCATTATCCGCGTGCTGCTGTTGTCTTTGGATACAGGAAGAAGAATCGGAAATGACGCATATTGCGTCTTAAGGTTGTTTGTACGTCCAGACGCTAACCGCGCGTCGCTGTTTACATCAGGATATTGCAATTCCATGTATACAGGAGAAACTGTCCCTGCTCACGCATGTAAATGGGTTATTCCTAATGTTTCAGAAACCTGAATAGTGACCTTAACCCGACAAAAACCCAAAAATTGGTTGCATGTAAACGTAGTCACTGATTTGGATAATGAGCTGTTCAAGTGTTTGCCATTGGATTTTGGGTTTACTTTATATTTGCACAATTCCTTCTAAGTCATTGCAGATAAAAGAAAAGTTTTGAATACCACGATGGTATATATAAATATAGCCAATAACTGTTGTCCATATATAAAACAGTATCTTCAGTGTTGCAGGCGAAATATTCGCTGTGAGCATTGCCTAAGGAGGACCGCCACCACGGTTTATGCAAGAATGGTGTTACGAATACCTTGTTACTGGAAACATCAAAAGGGATGGTGTATGTGACACAGAGATATCACCACAAATCAAAATGGTAGGTATGGTTGACTTAACTTCATTAGATACAAGTTCTCTATTAGTTATTGTCCATGTTAACATGTTATAAAGCCACTGACAAATTGTTTTTGCTTTAAAATTAAGCTGTGAACTGTTACGTGTCAGAACGTAAATGTTAAAGTGTTGAATAAGTGAGTGTGTGGGTTCTTGTTCCTTTAGCGTGTATGCTCTCTCTCCTTTCCCTTAATTAAGTGTTACAGGTGCAGCTGTTTTGGAGGGCGGGGCTGATGGACTCGTCGGATGGATATAAGCTGTGTGGAAGCTTGTGTTCCTCCTCCTGCTTCACGGTGTTATTGTGTGTGATCACAAGAGTGAAAACTACGTGTTACAGCCATCTGGCTGCATAGTGTTTTTGGTGTAAAGTTAGTGTAAGCTGCATGTGTGCAGCAAGACAATTGTTAGCGGTATCACACTCGTAATTATGGACTTGTTTGATG
Source organism: Pimephales promelas (assembly GCF_988280905.1). NCBI lineage: Eukaryota > Metazoa > Chordata > Actinopteri > Cypriniformes > Leuciscidae > Pimephales > Pimephales promelas. The sequence goes on along the minus strand of NC_142770.1, from coordinate 43,487,665 downwards.
GGAGCACACTTGATTTCTTTACATACAGACTCAAACATTATAGTTGTTCTTTAAACCAAAGGAATTTATTTAAATTATTCAAATAAATGTTATAAAACTATTTTATAGTTCCAGTCCTTGATTCTGATTGGTTGGTCAAAGCCGATATGATACAATCTTATGTTAATTAGTAATTTCCTGTTGAATATACGTCTTTACTTTATATTTGTTCTCTCTGTGGATGTGCAGTAATGTTTATTTTTGTAGCACATGTAAGAAAAGTTTGGAGCTCATGCAATAAGTGCAGATCCTTGTTGGGAGAACACGAAGCTTTTGACCGTTTATTATAGCATAAATGGTCATATAAGTGTAGTTTCTACAAACAAGTTGTTGAGAAGACATCGCTGAAGAGGATTATGCTGTATGTAAGAAACGTGACTCTTTGTTGATTTGGAAGAATAAACAGTGATAAACTAACTATATGGATTTCGAGTGTGAGTAATGTTACAAGGCAAGAAGACTTAAAAACTTGTGGAATAAATAAAAGACATTCACATGTCCCGTACAATTTAACAAAATCTTCCATGTACTTATAAAGTTCAGGTTTCCCATTTCCAGCAAAAAGGGCAATCACAAATGGCTTATGGTTGGGGAGATTTTGGACAAACCCAAGTATTGGCCAAAATTGAGTTGATGAACTTCTAAACAATAGCAAGCGATCGACATTGATCTGAAGTTTAAGGCACATTCCGCTGGTCAAGTTACTGCGATATGCCTCTAGGGTCGACCTCATCGACGGCAGGATCCCAAAGTAGTGATATGTCCCGCCAGCCTTTTCTTGGAGAGTCATACTTCAGATTGTGTGGTCTTCAAAAGAGCATGAGCATCTAATGGCAGAGATGGGTGATGGCACTTAAGAATTCATAATAATTTGTTCAAAGCACTGTGTGTAACATTTTCTTTGAGTGCCCATGTTGTCAATTTATCTTCTAAATGATTTATATTTGTTTTACTCTCAGAATCGGAATCAAAGATCAAATACTCATCAGACAATATTGCCTCTAAATCTATCTCTTCGACATCACATGGAAAATCCTCAATGACTCCATCTTCATAAATGACTCCATCTTCATCAATAACATTATCTCCATCCAGAACATTAAATTCAGACTGAATGGAATCCAATTGCTCTTTTACTCTTGCCCTGGATTTATGTTTTCAAGTCCAATTTGATGGTTCAATTGCCATGCTTCAGATATAAAAAGAAAAACAAAAAAAAAGAGAAGAAATCAGAATCATGCACCCAAGTCCGAATCACGGCACAAGTCCTACTGGAGTTTATTTCATCTCAACTTCTGAACTTCAAGACTCTTTTACACAGTCGCAGAATTTAGTGATGCGTCTTTTTAACTCCCTCATAGGGATGCGCGGTATACCGGTATTGCAAAAATACTGGTATATAATAAATTTCAAATGGTACAATATCATCATTTTGTTAAATTCGGTATTTGATGAGCTGCTGTTCCGAAGTTCTCCACTAGGCGGCAGTGCGCTACCGAAACTGATGCGAGTCACGCGAAACCGGCAAACGAAGGAACACGGTGGAAATGAAGCTCATTCGGATTTCTACACACCCGAAATTAATACATAGAGAGAGCAGTATGAGTGAAATAAGGCATTACTTTGCCTACTAAATTAATGAGAATAGTGTAGAAACAGACCTCAATGCACCACTCTGCAAACTTTGCTTTCAATAATAATGTGTTGCCATGGAATGCAACACATCAAATCTGCCAAAGCGCTCGTCAGTTGCTCATCCGGACTTGTTCAAGAGATCAACTGGTGAGTTCATCATTCAACTGATTTAATTTAGACTTTTATTGAACACTGAACAGCGCACATACATACGAGCTTATCAATTAAATATGATACGGTAAACACGAAAGCTCAAATCTTCTTGCATGACACGCTAGAACCAATTCAGTTACCGTCTCATGATCTCATCATTTTTGCAGTTTCAAACAAATATATTCATTTAATTTGAATTAATAAAGCATAAAAGTGATAGTAAAATGAATGGCATTACTGCCGCTGTGGCGACCCATAGAGAGAGAGAGAGAGATGGTAGTAATATAAATATTAATAATATTAGCCTACAATTAAGCTACATTTGTCAACATTCACTAAGGAACCTGGCCTAACAATATAGCAGTGATTAATCTAGATCAATCAGTAATAAAATGACCTAAAAATGTAATATGCTAATAAATGTTTAGCATCATAACATTACTTTTTGCAATGCATTATATGCATAATATGAAAACAAACACAAACAGTAACTAAACCAAAGCCCCTTTCACACAGAGATTCCAGAAAATACACGGATAATGTGACCCAGCATTTGTCCCGGAATTGTCTGATTTCGGTTCATTCACACTGCCAGTGATTTGCCGGGATCTGTGTGTGTGTTCACACACAACCCGTAAAAATCCCGGGAAGACACATGACGTCAGGATGAGACGTATAACGGACGCGTCGAAAACATGTTAAACGCGCATACCGTACACGCACTGGTGAACGATCTTATGGAAAGCCAAATGGGTCAAATTTCGCCACTATCCAAACCCGTTTCATTCTCAGAATGCCGTTGTTTACGGCGTTTAAGACGAAAAGACGCCGTCATTTTCGTCGTTTTTTTTATCCAGGCAATGACGCCGTTTCTGACGCCGCTGGCCACCCACAGTGCGCCGTTATTTGCGGCGCTTCTGTCTGACAAAGACGGCGTAAAAAGCGGCGTTTTGTATAATATTATAAGCAGCGCCACCCTTTTCTTCAAAGTTCAGCCCATCTAATGGATGGAAAGACGTATGTAACGTTAGTAGATTGTCGATCTGAATAGCGATCTGTCTCTAAGGTTCTGTTTTTGGAATGTTATCCTGTCAAATTTTTATTTCTTCATTGGGCATGTGTAGGCTATCGCTTTTTTTCCTTTATCGTATATGTAACTATATAGTATGATCCAAGCCTCTGTTTACATTCATGTCTGTGAAATACATTAGATTACGCAGCAAAAAGTATGTCTCCAATAGGGCAGTGGTCTGCGTGCACGGCAGTCAGTGTCGTTTTGCTCTTAGTGACAGAGGTTCGACTCCCAGGTCCGACCCTATTTTTATCTGCTTCGTTTCTTTTGTGTTGGTCAGTTGTATGACTTTTAAATTTCGAAAGACTACCCGATAGCTGACAACTGATTGAGTAAATGACAGCAGCAGCTGTTTTAAGCCCGCTATAGTGTCTGCTGATGTGTGTCCCTTTATTGCTGATTATAATGACGTATATGGGCAGATGCTTCACGATATAGTCCATTTCGCTTTTTAAGATCAATAAGACTCTTAAGATCATAAGAAGCAGTTCCCGGGAACACACGAAAGGAGGTATAGAGCCTTAACGATTCAACTAGAGATGACGCTCCAGCCCAAGCGCGGACTAGGCTACTGCTGCTCTCAACAATCATACAAGACAGGCTATTTCCATAGACTGTAAAAAATATTTCTATTTCACATTTCACATATAAATTATGTATTTTCACGCTGCCCTTGCCTTAAAATAAACATTCATATTTGCTAACGGTGAATAATAGGCTAATTTTAAACTACCATCATTCTGTTGTGATATAGCCTATTATAACGATTATACGTTTTTTATTTATTTTTTTGTTTTACTCTTTGCTGCCACATAGGCTACATATTATGTTCTCGTTAATAACGATCTTATTTCGTTAAAACGATTTTTTTTTCGCGTTATAACAAGATGTTAGGCTATGTCGTTGAAACATAAGTTTCTTGGCCTTATGGACATGTCATGTAGGCGACAAAATATGCCATATATCCACATAAAATGTATCCTGCCTAATGAGCCGCTTTAAAAAATTATATTTTACGTTTTCTACATATTATATATATTAATATATCTTCATTACCAAAAAATAGGCCATGTCGAAACACACATAAACGCCTAAGTGGTTTATTTTTTTTACAGCATTGTGTTCTTATTTTGTTTAACGAAATGTCAATCTTCGTCTTTATAACAGATCATACAATAGCCTACAATTCAATATATAAATAATCTTCAAGATACAGCCTACAATCTTACATGTAAAGAATTGTCGCCTTATAAACAGTCATTTGTGTGGTGGAATAAGCATAGAAATATATCTTGATTTAAACCTTATTTTATTAGTTCATTAACTAATCTTGCTAAGTCAACTAATGTAAAGAGCTGGAAATGTATTAGCCTAAATAATGTCAAATATTACATGATATTAAATTGTGCACCCCTTCTACAGATGTAGGCTTCATATTTGATTTGCTATGTATTGTTTTTTTTATCATGGTGTTGAAGAAAATGCAACGTTTTTGTTCCTCGTTTTTACGAAGTTCTGCAGGCTAATGCAAAGGGGTGTAGTTTGCATGTTGTAGGCCTACTATACTTCTGTAATACTGGATCTGATTGTTTTGGTGAGAATTCTGTTTCTCAGATCATAATAAAAAATATGCGTGCCCCCCTATAAACAAAATGAGTCGCTATTTAGCCTATCCTATAGGGCTGGGCTGGCGACGGCCCTAAACCAGGTTAGGCTATGTGGAATCCTCAAAAACGCGCTTTTCGCTCTCATGGTCTGAAACACAGCCTGCTAAAAACATTTTGATTTGTAGCCTATAATGTTTAAAAGAATGAAGCAAAAATCGACAAAACCGACTGTTAGAAAAAGGCCGGTTTTAAGGCTATTTTAGAGTCTGCCGATCACCAGACCATGCTCAATCTTTAAGATTAAACATTGGTCTGGGCTATATCTTCCCCTGCAGAAGATCAACGGGATCAACGGGAATAGGTCAAATAACTGCATTGGATAGTCCGTCAACCAATCAGACTAACAATCTGGGCAAATAGAGCGCAGAAGCTTTTGAATTACTAATTTGTAACCACAGAAGCAGCAATGGAATGGAGTGATTTTTGCAGGTTATGCAAATAAATAAATAAATAAATAAAATAAGTTTGTGGTATTCACACCCACTCGAGCGATTTATTTGCTAAAAAGAAGCTATTGAGTATCGATTAAACCCGCAAATAGCGCGCAAGATGGATAAGCCGGTTTGTGATTGGTTCCCGCAAATCTGAAAAGGAAGCAGCAGATATAAATGTACAGGTTTCCAACCTGTCCTGAGATTTACCGTCTACGATCTTGAGCGGCAGGGAGAAGTCAAATGGCCGGCAGATAAGGCTGGTTCTACCATTTTACCAATATGCTTATTAAGAGGAATCATTAGCCTATTAATAAATTAAATTGGCTTCAAATCTATTTCTAAAGCCGTTTTCACAATTTTTGTATCATGGCAATTAGCATTCCAGAATCTATTTAGATACTGGTAGGTGGAATTAATTGACGACAAAGCAAACTATTTGAGTAAAAGTGTGAACAGTGTAAACTACTAACTGCTCAAAATATTCATTCATGGAGACAAAGACCGAGGCGAGGATTTAATATTACAGCTTTGATAAGAGTTTGGTTAAATCATCCCAATAACAAGTAAACAAACAAAGAGTCTTTTTTCCTCAGTTGCATACATTTATTTAACCAGCTGTAGCCTAGATGAAGTCTCTAATGCTTAATATAAGTTAAACAACATAAAATAAAATATGGACAAGCCAGGTTACAAATAAACACATTTATGGTTAAATAAACTGCAGAACAACAATTTTCTCCCAGAGAAACCTTATGAAAAAAAAAAAAAAAGAATACCTGAAAGGGACAACAACATGTCTTCAAAGACATTATGACACATTTTGCCATAGCCTCAGAAAAGCCAGAACTCTTTGGCGTATGGGTATTCCCAGCGAACCTCTGTCCTCACCAAGAGGGTCACATTAAGTTAATTCAAACAATTTTGCTCTAGTTCAAACACTATCAGGAACATGCACTCTTTCCTGCCACTGGAACAGAGAAACCACATAAAAAATAAAGAATACCTGAAAGGACAACGACATGTCTTCATAGACATTATGGCACATTTTGCTGTAGCCTACATGCATTATTGCCTCGGGAAAGCTAATCAGACTTTTCCAAAGCCCACAGAACCTTTAATGGACATCTGCATTAAGTCTTTAAAAATGGCCTCTTCTGTAATGCCTCTTGGCAGATACAAAATGAGGGCACAGGTGGAAGAGAATGGAAATCGCTGGCTTCCAGGTTCTTGATCATAAAACTGTATTTCACAGTTGTGTGGAAAACCCAGTGGGGGCACAGAATCTGCTCCGGTAACAAAGATGAGTAGGTCCTCCAAAGTAACATCTAGTTCGTTATCTATATAAACAGAAAAATACAAATGTTACTTCGACCTGGGTTAGAATTGTGATTAAATATGAAGGAAAATGAGTAGCTAAACTGGAGAGCATGTAGATGTGAATTAGAGAACTTGTTAACAGCATATTAGTGTTTTATTGGTTGGCGCCTGGCCAATGAAATGGGACTTCTTTTGTGCGGGATGGTGTCACGACACCCATGCCTCTGGGAAGTTCTAAAATGCTAACATGGCTTAGTGCATCAGTTATATTACACAAGATGTAAATGATATTCTAAAAATCAGTAAACACCAAATTAAAACAGCATACTATGTACAGAAAAGCCGTACTTCACTTTCACACAGTTGCTAAAATATATTACTTTGCGCACTTCATATTGCGGTCCTGCAAAGATGACAAAGTCATTATCATTCTTGCATAGAAACAGGTTGGCGTAAGATTATGCTTACACTCCTCTCACCACCTGATTTATGAAGCTGTGCGTACCTTTGAAATCCAGGTGTGCGCAATGCCTGCCCTTGATAAATCCCACGGCCGAAAACGATCGTCATTAGAATAACACGCCCCTAAATATTCACGTCTCCGCTTCCCCCACACCCTTATCTTACGGCACAGACACAAGGAAGACGGCAAAGAGACACTTCTCTGACGTGGAGCCGAAATGACCTATCACAATGCCTTATTTTATAGCACGTCTTTTAAATTAGCATTCAATTTCGAATCATGTCACATGTATTGGGGTGTACAATAGTGATGATGATGATGATGTGATGTGGAGTACCATTCATTCACATTAATAATTGCATGACAATTTGTAATATTCTTTTTATTATTTTTTGTATTAATGACACTTGTTATTATTTAGAAGAAAAATGTCGTTATTATTATTTGTATTATTATTATTATTATTTAAAAGAAGAAGAATGTATTTTTTATTATTTTGTCAGTCTGAATTATTTTTTGTCATTGAAAGCCTTTCATTACCGAACCCAGTCCGTGTGCACCTGCTGGGCCTAACCCTGAAACGCCAGTTAAAGCGCACAGGCTCGCAACTGAAGGAATAGGCAGGCTACATATGGCTATAAATCAAATGTTGGTTAAGGCACACAAATTAAACACTGATGTCCATGTTGCACAAAAATAAACACTGAAGTTTATAATTATGTTTGTGGGTTTTAGTATGCTGTTTTAGTTTGGTGTTTATTGAGTTTTATAATATCATTTACTTTTTTTTAAATCACTTTCTTAGTGCATTAAGCAACATTACCATTTTAGAATGTACCTGAGGCGCAGTGTTGCCAGATTGAAAATATCAAAGTATCGTACCAGAAGCTCAAAATTATCGTATTTGGAAGAAAATGATCGTACACACGTCAAAAAGGGGGGGGGGGGGGGGGGGTTATATAATATATAATCTATATTAGATTATAATCTAATATAGATTATAACAATATATATAATCTATATTATAATATCTATAATATTAAATATTATAGATAGAATATTATATATCTATAACATTCTATAATACTTCTCTGATGTTCTGTAATAGCTTCCTCTGTAAAATACTATAGTATTTTTATAAAAGGAATTACGTAATATTTTGTATAATATTGTATAATATTTTGTCCTAAAATACTACAAGATTCGTTTTTCCTAAGGGATGTCTCATTCACATTAGCGTTATCAGCTTAAGGTTATCAGCTCAATACAGAGTGAGAGTGCAGTCTGTGAGAATTCGGATTCTGTCAGCAAAACCCTGTCGGCAATTTCGAGGTTACTACTGAACACCGTTTTACAAAAGGATTAATAGTTTGGAGTGAAGGTTACGTACAGTTGTTAAGTGACAAGGTTTTGTGGACTTACAATAACTTATATAAACTTAGTTGATTGAGTTAGGCTTATGTTACCAGTAGCTACCGCGATGTCTTACCTGGAGATTCAACCAGATAACAGTCTGGAAACGACACCTCCGGCCATTTGGTGGGTCATTGACCCAGTTTTTAATTAAATAAAGGCAATCATAACCTATTACAGTTCATTTTGCAATGTACCGTTGCCGGTCGGCAGCCGTCAATGACTCGCAATATGACATTTTTGTCATTCAAATACATTCGCTGCTTTCCCCCACGCCGACCACGCCCCCCAACTATGACGCGTTGCCGAGAGAGTCGACTGGATTGATGACGGGAGCGGGGGAGACGCACACACGCAGTCTCTCCCTCATACTGTGCTCTCTCGCCTTCATTTTCTCCTCACAAGCATGACGTAAATCAACAGCTAGATCAATGAGTATAGAAGCACTATGATTATGACCCCCGATCACAAAAATCTGAAATTATCGTACATTATGGGATTTTTTTCATTATTGATCGTACATCGTACAGAGGTCAAAATTATCGTACAAATACGATAATTATCGTACATCTGGCAACACTGCTGAGGCGGGGTGTTGTGATACAAAAAAAGTCCCATTTCATTGGCTAGGTGCCAACCAATAAAACGACTCCTCTGAGACTAGGTTTGTGACTTTTTTCTGCAAGTGCAAATCTCAACACTGAACATTTCACATTGGAGCTGTGAGTGTAAATTGTAGTGTACAAGTATGAATATCTACTGTAAAAGTTTTCAAATTCACATTTACATGCTCTCAAGTTAAGCTACCCATTTTCCTTCATAATTTAATAGTTTATTGCAACATTTGCATAATACATTTTACACAAATGACTTACTTTCAATTGACATCAACCACCACTCCCAAAGAAAGATGGTGTCCTCCTCTTGATCTCTTTTGTTGCTGCCTTGCAAACTCCATTTAATATCAAAGAGTCCTCGCACATCATTCCGTGACAGCTTTTTAGATGTATGAGTGAAGAGTGGTGCAAAGGTTTCCCAGTTTCTCTGGACAACTTGCCACATGTTGCCACAAGCATTCATTCCGGCGATGAACTGCTGTATCATGCTGGAAACCCTAAAATGAAAACAATTATCTTTTAAGATGTTGGTATTTAATTGCATTTCAAACATCTTTTTTGTGATAATACCAGAAAATGTGTGTTCTTATAAAAAAAAATATGGCTAAAATGACATAATTAATGACATTTGAAGAACTCTTGCCATTGGCAGTGACATGAAGTTGTCAAAATGCGCTTTTCTCAAAACTAGTATTTTTTAATAATTAGCGAACCATATATTTACATTGTATAAATAATTAAAATACATAACCTGTGGTACATGTAGTGGGTGATTATTTGTTGGTAAATAGCAGGGAAATCAGCAAGTAATGCAGAATATATGTTGGGGATCCCACATTCAGCAATCCAGTCCCCCAGTTCCATTTTGACCTCCAACATTTCCGCTGTGGTCTTACATTGTAAAATCTAAATTTTGTTCAAATTGATAAACACATTGTTAAAATGCATAATTATGACAAAATATTCTACTCATTATGCATTCACTCTGTCTATGACAGTGTTTTACACAAAGCCGATTAGACTACACGGGTCTTGCTGTTATTTATCAATACCTTTTCCAGTCGATGTTGTATATCTGTGTCATGTAAAGTTTCTAGTTCAAACGTGCTTAGGTCTATGGTCTGACTCCGACCACACATCATTTCGAAAAGGTGATGATTAAGGCATTTAATCCCAGGTCCATTGTGAAGAATGGACCATGCAGGTCCATTCTTCTTGCTTTCCTGCTGTGTAGAATTTATTCTGCTGCAGTGCATCCTGATTGTACGAAAAGAGGACGTTTCCAGGTTTCCCCTCAAAAATGCCAAGGGAGGATTGCACTTCGCTCATGAGAATTCTTTTTAAAAAAAGACAAAGATGTCACATTTCATGAAAACACTACATCCTATTTTTTGGGGGTGTTTTTTTGGGGTGTAAAAACTTAAAGGGTTAGTTCACCCAAATATGAAAATTCTGTCAGTATTTACTCACCCTCATGTTGTTCCAACCCCGTAAGACCTTCATTCATCTTCGGAACACAAATTAAGATATTTAAGATATTAAGATCGCTCCTGCATACAGTCCATAGGCTTCTTGAGGTACTGGCTCTTGCTGTCCTCGAAAAGTCATTAAAGACATCGTTAAAATAGTCCAAGTGACTACAGGGGCTCAATCTTAAGTTTATCAAACGACGAGAACACTTTTGTGCGCAAAAAAACAACAAAAATAACGACTTTATTTCAACTATTCACTTCCTTCTCCATGAGCCTGTAAGTCAGTTAACGTAGTGTGATTGCGTAGAGCTACGTCACACGTAGGCTCACTATTGGCCGACGCTGGTCATGTGTGTGTGATGCGTGTGACGTACAATAACAGAAGCTTACGCTATTAAACTAGTAACCTGATTCGCGCAGAGGGTGAAATAAACGAATAATTGAAATAAAGTTGTTATTTTTGTTGTTTTTTTGCGCACAAAAGTGTTCTCGTCGTTTGATAAAGTTAAGATTGAGCCCCTGTAGTCACTTGGACTATTTTAACGATGTCTTTAATGACTTTTCGAGGTCAGCAAGAGCCAGTCCCTCAAGAAGCCTATGGACTGTATGCAGGAGCGATCTTAATATCTTAAATATCTTAATTTGTGTTCCGAAGATGAACGAAGGTCTTACGGGGTTGGAACAACATGAGGGTGAGTAAATACTGACAGAATTTTCATTTTTGGTTGAACTAACCCTTTAAAATCAGCAATCACCTGAAAAACTCACGACGTGGTCCACCATAATCTTCGGCCATCTCACCAACAAATTCAATGTTTGGCGTTTTATGCCATTCAAAGTAGGATTTCTGAAGAGCAACACTGTGGTAAAGACAGTCTTAGCAATGGCCAGGCAGGCAGCAAGAAAAGGAAAAAACTCTGAAGTCTCACAAAGGTGATTTAATTTTCTTGTCAGGGCATGCTCCAAACAGTGTAATGTAGTTCCTTCCACCAAAATTCCAATACAGGAAAAACAAAAAAATACAAACAAAAAGGAAAAAAAACCATATCAAAATAAATTTACATAGGATAAATCAAACACGTTGGTTACTGGCCCAACAATCACTGTTTGTTCTCTTCTCCTCTCTCTCTTTTTGTCCAAACAATCAGACTCTTTATAGTTGAGGCTCCTCCCCTCAAATTCAAACGTACCAATGGCAAGGCTGTCTCAAATACAATCTACATAACTTATTTATAAGATCATATTTAACATCAACATTCAAACATTGATATTAGCATCTTCATTTTTAAGCTCTATTTTCATCATGAAAACCACCGAGAATCTTAAAAGACATGCATTCAATGTAAGAACATTCAACATTTTGAATACTTGAACTCCTCCTCCTTTGGGTGGTATAAATCAGGCTTCCTGTTCGCGAGCCCCTCCTTTCAGGAAGTTCCAGGGAGAAGGTAAGACAGAAAGATTCACCATTAACAAACAAATCATTATTTGTATACTTTACATTCACCTTTTCTCATTTACAGGCACAAACAGCTAAGACCATCATACAATGGATCGCAATGAAATGCACACCTTTCATTCGAGACATGTGTAAGACAAACAACAAATAAAATTATATTAAGCACAAAACCCACGGTTTGGTTCTTTGAATTGAAAGTTACATACCTCACTTCATCACATTTCTCCCTTCCTCCCTCTCAGGATGAGATTTGTCGGGCAACCGTGATAAGTAATCAGCAATGAGATTTTTCTTACCTGGACAATGCTCAATGGTAAATTTATACGGTTGCAGAGCCAGACACCAGCGCAGTATCCTCGAATTACTATTCTGCATGGTTTGCATCCATTTCAAAGCTCGGTGATCAGTTTGCAGGGTGAATTCCCGCCCAAGTAGGTAATATCGGAGAGAGTCAATAGCCCACTTGATTGCAAGGCCTTCCTTTTCAATTGTTGAATATCTTCTCTCTCGATCAAAGAGCTTTCTACTCAAGAACAAGACTGGCCTCTCACTCCCAGGCTCTCCTTGGGCCAAAACTGCTCCCAGTCCGACATCTGAGGCATCCACCTGCACAAGAAACTTCTTCCAGAAATCAGGGCTCTGCAAAACTGCTTCTTGACATAATATATCTTTAAGTGCTGTGAAAGCTCCTTCGCACTCCACTGTCCAGTGAAACTTAGAAGCACTCTTTTTGGTGAGGTTAGTCAATGGGGTAGCCAGGGTTGCGAAATGGGGAATAAAACGGCGATACCACCCAATTAAACCAAGGAACGATCTCACTTGTTTCTTTGTCTGTGGCCTTTGAATGTTTTGAATACACTTAAGCTTCTCCACTTGTGGCTTAATCTGACCATGGCCAATGAGGTATCCCAAATACTTCACCTCTGTTTGTGCCCACGAGCATTTGGTGGTATTAATGGTGAGTCCAGCTCTCTGAAGCCGTCCTAGGATATCTCTAAGATGATCTAAATGCTCCTGCCATGTTCCACTGTATATCACTACATCATCTAAATATGCAGCTGCATATTGGTCACACCCAGCAAGTACATTGTCCATAAGTCTCTGGAACGTTGCCGGTGCTCCATGTAACCCAAAAGGCATTACATTATACTGATAGAGCCCTGTAGGAGCACGGAAAGCAGTATATGGCTTACAGGAGGGGTGAAGGGGCACTTGCCAGTATCCTTTGCATAGGTCTAATGTAGTCATGTAACACGCTTTACCCAGTCTTTCAATCAGTTCGTCTATTCGAGGCATTGGATAGGAATCAAAGCAGAAGACACTGTTCAGTTTTCTAAAGTCTGTACAGAACCTCAGTCCACCATCTTTCTTGCGAACCAGAAGTATAGGACTTGACCACTCACTTTGCGAAGGTTCGATTATTCCCATCTCCAACATTGTGTCAATCTCCTCCTTCAGTTTCTCTACCATCCTCTCAGGAACTCGATAAGGCTTCTGTCGAATGGGAACTTCCTCTTTCAAGATGATGTTATGGGTGATCACTTCGGTACGCCCCGGTTTTTCCTGGAAGAGAGATGGAAAAGATTGGCACACCTCTGCGAGTTGTTGTTGATGTTGTTCACTTAGATGTGAATTACGACCAGGATTCTCAGCTGAAGGTCGGACTGGTTCCATTTCTAACTCATCTTCTTCTTCCACGATTGTCCGCACCATCAGTACCACATGATCTTTAGGTTCAGGCCCCCGCTCCTTAAACTCCCTCAACAGATTAACATGAAGGATCTGTTTAGGACGCTTCCTATCAGGACACAGAATCTCATATGTTACAGGGCCAAGTTTGCGTGTTACGACATATGGACCCTGCCACTTGGCCAACAGTTTGCATGTATCTGAAGGTAACATTACAAGAACTTTCTGCCCAGGTTGTAGGTTCTTTTCTCTGGCATGAGTGTCGTACCATACCTTCTGTTTCTTCTGAGCATCTTGTAGATTTTCTTTGGCCAAAGTCCGAAATGTCTCCAACTGGTCCCTCATCTGTAATACATACGAGACGATACTGCACTGGGCTGGTTTCTCTGCCGTCCATTCCTCCTTGAGCATGTCCAGGGGACCTCGAACTTGCCTGCCATACAAAAGCTCAAAAGGAGAGAAACCAGTTGAACATTGGGGCACTTCTCTATATGCAAACAAAAGAAAAGGAATCCATTTATCCCAATCTCTACCTGTCTCAGTCACAAATTTTTTTAACATACTTTTTAGTGTGCCATTAAAACGTTCAACTAACCCATCAGTTTGGGGGTGAAACGGTGTAGTGCTGATACCTTTAATGCCCAATTGTTTGTACAATAACTTCAACACATTAGCCATGAAATTAGTCCCTTGGTCAGTAATAATCTCAGATGGTACTCCAACTCTGGAGATCATATCAATTAAACATTTCACAATATGTTTAACCTGGATCGATCGTAAAGGGTACACTTCAGGATATCTTGTTGCATAGTCGCAAATTACCAGGGCAAATTGATTACCTGAACTACTCTTCACTAGAGGACCAACTATGTCCATACCTATTCGATCAAAAGGAGTGCCAATGATTGGTAAGGGCTGCAAATAACTCCGATCTGCCTCACGAATAGGGGCTACAAGCTGGCACTCAGAACAGGTCTTACAGTAATCTTGAACTTCCTGATACATTTTGGGCCAGTAGAACCGTTGACTAATTCGCCCATAAGTTTTCTGCTGACCTAAATGTCCAGAGCATGGTAAAGTATGACCCAGATGTAAGATTATCTTACGCAGTTCAGTAGGCACAACCAATCTTGGACTCTCTGTATCTGCCATATACAAAAGATTATCTTTCAAGATAAATTGATCCCCACCAAACTGTGGTACACCCACAGGCTTACCATCTACCTCACACAATTTTTGATACAGAGGTTGTAAGGTAACATCTGCCCTCTGTAATTCCCCAAAATTGTCAGGCATCCTCCACTGAGAATCAATGACATCTGACTCAGGTCCAGGAAAACATGGTACAAGCTCCTGGGCCTTAACTTTCCCCCTATGTTTGTCCTGCCTTCGTTGTTGTTTACTCTTTCTAACCTTCCCCTCAGACCCAAACAAATCCGCATGGGCATTAGGTAGGGGTTGTAGCCCTTTAGTTTGAGATCGAGTTACTACTGCACAAGTTTTGGTTGTTGCATTGACCAGATCAGTTAAAGAAGGAAAATCATCACCTAAAACCACATCATATGCCAGGTTGTCGATTACCCCCACCCTCAGCAAAAATGCCTGTCCATCAAGAACCATGGATACATCAGCAGTTGGATAGATCTTTTCTTCCCCATGTACACAACCTAAACACACTGTATCCCCATAGTTTAACATTTCACAGCTCAGTAAATGCGATTTTACCAAGGTTTGCGTGCTCCCCGTATCTACAAGTGCTTGAGCAGGATGACCATTGATAATTACTGATAAAACATGTCTGTGTTTGTCAGTGGATCTCACCAGTTCATTAGACCGCTCCTCTCGAGGAACATAACACATGTTCGTTACCTTGGGTGTTCTTAATGGGCAAAAAGATGCCTTATGCCCAGGCTGCTGGCAGTGGAAACAGATTAGAAGCCCCTTAGCAAAAGTAGAAGTTTTCCCCATTACTCCCACAGTCTGATCTCTGGGCTCCTCAGATTTCCCCTTACCCACAGTACCTTTGTAAGTCCGTTGCGGTTCCCGATGTGCGGCCATATACCTCTCTGCCAATCTCGCCGCGTCCTCTCCAGTCTGAGGCTGATTTTCTTTAACCCAGGTCCTCACATCTGGACGAAGAATCCTCAAGTACTGTTCAAGAATGATAGCCTCTCCTATCTGATCTTTAGTCTTGAGTTCAGGTCGCATCCATCTCTTGTACAGCCCTTTAATTCGATTATAGGTCTCTCCGACACTCTCACCAGATGGCACTGTGAGACTCCTGAAGCGCTGGCGATAAGTCTCCTCCGTTACATTGTACTTAGCTAGTACTGCAGCCTTGATATCCTCATAGAAACCGGAGCGTTGTTCATCCATCCCAGCATATGCTTCTAAGGCCTTGCCTGTCAACAGAGTAACAACTCGAGCCGCCCATTCATCCGTTAGCCATCCCCACGTTCTTGCAATACGTTCAAAACGAATAAAAAAACTCTCCACATCTTCCCCCTCAATGAATTCAGGGATTCGTGGTTCATGATAACGTCTATAAGGTACTGCTGGTGATTGACCAATATCTTGTCCGCTATCACCCACAGGATGTGCTTGAAGTGAATGCAACGTACCTCTTATTGTTGTTGGATGAAACGTTCTTGGTGTAGGTAAGGCGTGGTGAGTATTTTGGCTGATTTGCTCTTCCAACCCCCATTCATTCCTAGATTTCTGAAAAATGGTGGACTTCAAATCTTGCAGTTCATCAAAAAGAACTTTCTCATTTCTTCGTTGTTGTCTCATGAAACTTCTCATTTCTGTCAAAAATTCCTGTCCCATAACAACATTGTCCTTATCATCTCGAGGAGTACTAGATTTCCCAGTCTTGGGTCTTACCACCGGATCAGTAACTTGCTTGCAATGGGTTCCTCCTGTGCATCAGCCCCCAGGTCTAAATCACCAAACTGAACTTCCTCTGTATCCTCATCTCCCTCTGAGAACAGCACAGGATGTGCTCTGGTAGTCCTTTGAGGACCAACATGCCCTTTAGCAGTCATCTCACAACTTCCAGTTATCCTCTTCTACTGCCAGTTCCCGCAGAGACGTCAAACTCCCACTTCTGACACCATTTGTGGTAAAGACAGTCTTAGCAATGGCCAGGCAGGCAGCAAGAAAAGGAAAAAACTCTGAAGTCTCACAAAGGTGATTTAATTTTCTTGTCAGGGCATGCTCCAAACAGTGTAATGTAGTTCCTTCCACCAAAATTCCAATACAGGAAAAACAAAAAAATACAAACAAAAAGGAAAAAAAAAAAACATATCAAAATAAATTTACATAGGATAAATCAAACACGTTGGTTACTGGCCCAACAATCACTGTTTGTTCTCTTCTCCTCTCTCTCTTTTTGTCCAAACAATCAGACTCTTTATAGTTGAGGCTCCTCCCCTCAAATTCAAACGTACCAATGGCAAGGCTGTCTCAAATACAATCTACATAACTTATTTATAAGATCATATTTAACATCAACATTCAAACATTGATATTAGCATCTTCATTTTTAAGCTCTATTTTCATCATGAAAACCACCGAGAATCTTAAAAGACATGCATTCAATGTAAGAACATTCAACATTTTGAATACTTGAACTCCTCCTCCTTTGGGTGGTATAAATCAGGCTTCCTGTTCGCGAGCCCCTCCTTTCAGGAAGTTCCAGGGAGAAGGTAAGAGAGAAAGATTCACCATTAACAAACAAATCATTATTTGTATACTTTACATTCACCTTTTCTCATTTACAGGCACAAACAGCTAAGACCATCATACAATGGATCGCAATGAAATGCACACCTTTCATTCGAGACATGTGTAAGACAAACAACAAATAAAATTATATTAAGCACAAAAAAAAAAAAAAAGTTACATACCTCACTTCATCACAAACACATGCACTATGTAACACTCTTCTCCGGCGGGCCACGACAGTGACATGGGTGGTCGGGTCTAAATTGTCCCCCCTGAATTAATTCAAAACATCCACAAGGTCTCTTTGCAACTGTAAAAAAAAAGGATAAAAAAAATATTGCTTAAAGGATAACTAAACCCCTGGTCAGAGCCTGACTCCACCCACTGGTAATATTTGAAAAATGCTGAAAAAATGGGCAGACCCCAGCAGAGATAGAGGGGACGAAATAGATGCTAAAACACTCTATCCTGGTCGTTTTCAGTACTCGCAATTCCAACTCCTGACTCGCTACAGTGGTTTTGACGAAACAAGCTGGTTTACAGCCGCTCGTACCAAGAGCGTGGTGAGCTGAAACCTGCATAAGTGCGGAACATCCAATAGGAAAATTCAACTGCAGTAGCCACCGTTCAACCTGAAGAGGGCAGCACTAAGACGTTTTTACACCATTTATTGTAGAAATAAAAACTTTATAAACAAATGTCAAAAAAGTTACTCGAATCAATGACTGGTATTAATAAAGATCCATTCTTACAGATCATTAACTAAAAAACAGTTGGTTTAGGGTTTAGTTACTCTTAACATTCATTTAAGACATTCTTCTATGAAGGTAAAACATGCTTCTGACGCATGCAGCACCGGATGTAACTGGGCAGGCTGAGACAAAACGCGGAAGCGATGGTGCAAGGAGGTAAATTCACTAAATTGACTTCAGGTGTGTTAGTGTGAATGTGTGTGAGTGTTAGATATACATACGATTGGACTATTACTCCTGACTGGAGAAGCCAGGGTTATTTCTTCAATGTCAGACTCTGATGAGTCTAAGTAGAAGTCCTCTCTAATTGCCAAAAAATAGATACAAAATTTAAAAATATTTATAATTGGCATTTTAACATTTTAGAACATAAAATACATCTTCAGAATTTCAGCAACACATAAAACATGTCTTGAAATGGTATCTTGCATTTAAAAAAAAAAGTACACTTATAATCATGAACCTAGCCTGAAGGTCATAATGGCTGGGGTGTACTTACACTTGGATTGTGTTTGTGTGGACTGTGGGGACACTTGCAGAGGCGTGGGCTGCATGGCTGCCACTTCCAGTGGGGACACTTGCAGAGGCATGGTCAACCTGGCACATTTTTTTTCCAAAGGAAATTAAACTTAATGGAAAAATCATACAGACATAATCATATACATTGACAGAGGAGAGAGTAAAAGTGAAGGTATATTTTTGTGCTTAAATGAAGATTCCAAACTTGCTGACTACCCTAAAAGTGTTTGTCACACATGTTTCATCACATGATATAGATTTAACAAGCAAAGGCCAATGGGAAGTACAACAATAGTTTGAATATTTTTAGTATTGTACTGAATATTTTACTCACCTTCGGGCGAATATAAAGGGCAGATCTCCCCAGTGCATTAGTTGAATGAATCTGATTGGGACTCAAACTTTCCAATTGCAAAGGAATGATCTGTCTTTGGCTATTAACTTTACATAGCTCGAAATCCTCTGAAAGATCAGGAAATTCAGCTCTTAGAGCCTGTCTGAATTCTAACTCATCTGAATCACGTCGCACAACAACACGACAGGGTGGAGTGGCATCTGTAACATAAATCAGCTTTCAAATCAAAAAGTATGAAACAATAATAAATAATATTGAGAAGAAATTAATAATAATAATAAAAAAGTATTCACATATGTGAACTCACCTCTGTGTGATCTATAATGGGTAATGGTAGTGCTTTTACCACCAACACTTGTGTTTCCGAACATCTGAAACCTTTATAAAAAAAGATATACAAGTCATCATTGTGTTTTCTAGGGGCTGTTTTTTAATCTTCTTTATTAGGACCCAAGCCATTAAAGGGCGAAGGCCCTATTGTTTTCCTAAGGAATCATTTTTATTATTACTATTATTATTATACGACTTCTCAGGCACTTTTGGGGCTCTTAACAAACAGTGTCTTGGTTAGACAAATCTGGTAATATGAATGGGGTGCCATTTTGAGCAAAAGTTTGATTTTGATAATACTATGTTTGGTTGCCGTGTATACATATATTGGGTGTGTAGATTTTATACAGATATATACAGATTGGGTGTGTAGTTTTGCTATTATAAATTGCTAATTTTTTATTTGTAAATTAGCAACTTAATTGAACCATTGCACAGCAACATTTTATTACCAATAATGCTGTATTTGAAGTTTAAAAGTATTTTTATCTTGACAATTAAAACATCAGACAACAGTACTAGAACAATAATTTCAGCGTAATGATTCCTCTCGAAAACGTCGGTATGTCTGCAGGATCTTCCTCGGGATTTAAATTAGCTGGCAAAAAAGGCTGAGTTACTTTTAGAAGTTAGTGACCACTTGTGATCAACAAACTCGGGCCGATGCTACACACAGCTACACCGAGTATGGACCTGACACCAGTACAATTGCTTTCAGTCAGTCGATACTGGCGGGACATTCTATAACGCTTAACGTAGCTTACTGTACTAAGATAGTCAGTGATATTAAAAAAAACAAACTCAGTACACATTAATAAACCATACTATGCATCACTGTCTTAGTACAGTAAAGCCCCTTTCACACAGCGAGTTGATCCCAGGAAATTGCCGGCAAATTGCCAGAACGCCTTCTGTGTGAATGCAAACACGACCTGGGATTGCTTCTGGGATTGATCCCGTGTTGGGGACCTAGTAACATTGCCGTAATCAGTCCCGGAACGCGCGCTGTGTGAACAAAAGCCAGGACCAATGCCGTAAAGGGTGTGTCTTCCCAGCAAACATGCCAGTGCGGGCCCACTGTGGGTAAGTGTGGGTTTTCTGTGGGACAGTGTGGGCAAGGGCAAACCCTTTGGGGCCCCATGTGGGCTTGCTGAGGGCAAGCCCACAGTGGGCTTTCCCACAGAAACCCCTCAAGGGCCCCTAGTGGGTTAGCCCATGTGGGGCCTATAGCAGTTTTGCCCATTTGGGGTTGCCCACAGAAAACCCACACGGGCCCCCAGTGGGTTAGCCCATGCGGGGCCCATAGCATTTTTGCCCATTTGGGCCCCCATGAGGGTTTACTGTGGGCAACCCACTGTGGGTTTGCCCACAGAAACCCCTCAAGGGCCCCCAGTGGGTAAGCCCATGCGGGGCCCATAGCAGATTTGCCCATTTGAGCCCCCATGAGGGTTTACTGTGGGCAACCCACTGTGGGTTTGCCCACAGAAAACCCACACGGGCCCCCAGTGGGTTAGCCCATGCGGAGCCCATAGCAGTTTTGCCCATTTGGGCCCCCATGAGGGTTTACTGTGGGCAACCCACTGTGGGTTTGCCCACAGAAACCCCTCAAGGGCCCCCAGTGGGTAAGCCCATGCGGGGCCCATAGCAGTTTTGCCCATTTGGGCCCCCATGAGGGTTTACTGTGGGCAACCCACTGTGGGTTTGCCCACAGAAAATCCACACAGGCTCGCAGTGGGTTAGCCTATGCGGGGCCAATAGCAGTTTTGCCCATTTGGGCCCCCATGAGGGTTTACTGTTGGCAACCCACTGTGGGTTTGCCCACAGAAAACCCACATGGGGCCCCAGGCAGTTAGCCCATGCAAAGTTAAGTTGTTTAATTAACAGTCAAATGTTTTAACATTAGAAGGTTTAATATTAGAAGCTTAATCCAACTATTTAACGATCCTGTGAAATGTCAGTCCATAATTAACTAAAACTGCATATGGATTATGAGCATGTGCATTTAAAAACAAATTTTTGACTTATAAGGAATTATAAAAAAAAATATAGATGTAACTATATATTGTAATGCAGTAGGTCTTAATGAGTCTTTATGAATATATTTATACAATAGTAATATTGCTCATAAATAAGTATAAATGGTGCTATAAATCATTATAAGTATGGACTGCACAGAAAGTGTTACCATATTTATTAAATAAAATTAACTTATTTGTCACAATAAAAACAATACAATGGTTTACTGATTTGTTTTGGTATTCATCAGTGATGCATTTTATCATAATAAAATTATATATTATTGATACTAATAAATAGGCCTACATCACTGATGTAACGACTGAGCCCAATCAGACACAAACGAAACTGCGACGTCACTGGGCGTAATTTCATTACCAACTTTCAAGCATTTTAGTGCTTTCATATTCTAATGAAAAAAATAATATTACATGGGTCATAGAACTACATAATGATTTTTAAATTCATGATATAAAATGAATGATATTTTAAATTGTTACATGTTATAATTCTAGACGTTTAAATGCTGCGTGCCTTTTGAATTGTTATGGTTTCAACGCGCGTGCGAGTCGCATTCAAAGTTGTCCGGTTCAAAGACAGGAGCGCACGCGAGCAGATGAAAACCATGGAAACGAGGAAACCTCTTCAACTGACAAACAGCAAAAATGTTTTTCCACTGCTTTCAGGTAAGTTTAGTTAACAAAATCACACAAATAATACATACAAACGTTCCTAACACCTTTCTTACGTATAATTGATACGCTTCTGTTGAATATTTACTTTGTAGAAAAGGTTTTGAGTCTTCGAAAAAGTCCGTTAGCATCTCAACTGTTTTCAGAATAGGTAACGTTAACGTTAAGTTAACGTTAGCTCTTGTTTTACATAAGTTTGGGGTTTTAACCACATCTTTGTGTTGATAACAGTTTTTGATAGTTTTGTTTTGCTGGTAATTTGTCAATGGGTTATTGGAAATTAGCTAATTGCTAGCTAGCCTGAAAGAATTCACACGGTAACGTACTGTTGATCAGTGACGTCACTTACAAAGATTGATAATAAAAGTGATTTCAGAAGGGACAGAAAAAAAAACCTCCACAACAAAGGGGGAATTATTGTTTCATGATAATAATTTCATACATTTATTGCACAATATATTACATTAAGATTTTATATTCTTTTTCTCTTTTCTGCATTGCATCTCTAGCTTGATTCATTGTAATAAACCCTTTGTTCTATTGCAAATCCTATGTAACATTGTTGGCTCTGTGACACATTGCATGTTATATTCTAGTCTAGAAAATCATCATGATGTCCTGCTACAGCCCTGTCCCAAGACAACCTCCACGGCTATGAACTCGACTAGTAAGCAAAACTTCAAACATACTGTTCAAAAGTTTGGGGTCTGTAGGATTTATGCTTTTTAATGAAGTCTCACACTCATTAACCCCAGTTTTTTGTTCAGTGATATTGTCCTTGAGAAGCCTGTAGGCTAAATAATAGCTGGCAAAATAATATAATGTTATAATGGTCATAAGTTATAATAATTAATTTAACTATTATGATAACAGGATATCATGGTCATTGGTATATTCTCTAGGTGTGTTTTTAATTATGTTGGCCAATGAGGCACCATACTGTCCAGGGCTAAGGTATTTATTTATTTTCATGTATTTTTTTAATGATAAATACTAAAGTTCTTTTAACTTTTAAATGCTGAATTCAGGGGGTCAGCAACTTTAGGCACGCAAGTTATTTTTCACAGATATCTGGCCAGTTTACTCATGGCTCATATTCTTAGCCTTTAAATGTTTGAATTTATATCCACAATGCAATATCAGGGGGTAAAGATATCATTGGAGTTTCTAAAGTTACTATGCTCTTGTTACCAGATGAGATATCATTTGACCCTGTGATTCTTCAGGACCAGATCTTGATGCCATCCACACCCAGTACATGACAAAGGTGAGTTTCACAATAGCTGCCACTACCACAAACCAAGAGACCGAACACAACAGACCTTCATCCATATGAACTCACCCATACGTTGGGATAGTAACCAAAACCCGGTATTAAACATTAAACGGGCCCTGGGGCCAAATTAAAGGACAACTCCGGTCAATTTTAACTTTGAGCTAATTTTTTTGTACATTTGGAGTGCTGTCAGTACAGACAAAAATCGGTGTTGCCTACACTGTGTTATCATCTTTTTAAAATTCGCACCCTGCTGACTTCAATGGGGCATGGTCTAAACCTGCTTTTAGCCTCTTAACATCCTTAATTTGTCATTACGAGTGTACAGCCATGTGAGTGGTGTTATTAAGAGTGACCACGGTCAACCTGACTGCAGTAGATATGAAAGATATTAATAAAAATGATGTTAATTCAGCCAGCGCACATACCTCTGCTTCCTGTTTTCTGTCGAAGCCCACAGTGGTCGATTGTCGATCTCACACGTGAGTTCATTTATATCGTCTCAAACCTACCACTGTGTGGTGTTCTGAGAATATCAGCTCAAATGGATAGTTCATCCGAATCAGATGTTGAACACACAGAGGTTTGAGATGATATTCACTTATGATCGCGCGCGTGAACTCGACAATCGTCTACTGTGGGCTTCGCCCGAAAACAGGAAGCAAATAGAGGTATGTGCGTTGGCTGAATTAACATCATTTTTATTAATATCTTTCATATATATTCACCGTGGTCACTCTTGATAACACCACGCTCATAGCTGTACACTTGTAATGACAAATCATTACGAGTACAAAAAAAATAATTACAAGCTTTTTTTAAGGAAGACCGCAGTATCGATAAGCCCAGGTGTTATCAGTTCTGTCTTGCAAATTCTGTGAGGATTAGGAGGGGTATTTTAAACAATCTTCATACAACATGTTTTTCAGGCTGGTGGTTGTTTGTAATTTTAAATGTAAATTTTAATAAGTAGGGAGAAAATAAAAACCTTTATTAAACAATTGTAAATTATTTATAACTGAATCTACAAAACATACAATAATTAACATCACTTATAAACATTTATGAAACGCATAATCATGTTTCATAAAAAATGAGTTAATCATTTACTAATGACTTGTAAATGACTTGTAACAGAATTGACAAAACATACATAAAATGTTAGTATATCACTTGCTAATCATTTATGAATGTTTTGTAAAAGCTTAGTTCATCATTAACCAACCAAAATGACTTACAACTAAATGTTATTATAAACCTGTGTTTTGAGAACACAGCTCTCTCATTGACCTATTCAGTCATTCTCTTAGTTGAGCATTTATAAATAGCACCTGGAACAATCAGAAGACGTTTCCTCATTCAAAGTGCAGGTTGAAAACTTTCTTAGGTTGAAATGGTTCAACAGTACAACCCTTATTTTGTTTTTAACATTTGTATTTCAATTGTTCCTTTCTCACTTAGATGCTGTGACAAAAAGCAGTCAAGCCACTGCATGTGATGTGGAAGCCAATATGAAGACATGGCTCCGTAATCCCTGGGACAGAGATGGGGAAGGCAAGGAAGGGCCAGAACTGCAGAAATACTGTTGCCCCTGAGGATTGATTTTTAATTTTCAATCCCCTGTTTTCTGTGGTTATTGCTGTTTTAAACTGTATTATCATTAATTATAATTATTATTAAATATAAATAAATTATTTGGGGAAAAAACATGACCCTCGATTTATTGCTGCTAACAAGTCCAATTGTACTGCATATAGTAATATGGGTGTACCTACTCTGTGTGCTCAAACTTTGCAACTGCACCCACAGTGTGCCCACATCCAGCCTGCTATTATTTGTGTGGGCCAGCCCAAAGTCAGCCCACACTTTGGGCTGGCCCACGGTAAGTAGAGTGGGCCCCGATTGGAGCCAGTTGTGGGCCCACAGCAAACCCTTATAGGGGCCCATTTGGGGCCATTGCAGGCAGCCCACTGTGGGCCCACAACTGGCCCCAATGGGGGCCCACTCTACTTACCGTGGGCCTGCCCATAGTCAGCCCACACTTTTGGGCTGTCCCACTGGGGCCCCACCTGGGTCCCGAAGTGTGGGGCCCACACGTGCCCCACATTTCACGCCGGTATCTGGGCCCACAGTGGGCTGCCCACAATGGCCCCACATGGGCCCCTATAAGGGTTTGTCGTGGGCCCACAACTAGCCCCAATGGGGTCCACTCTACTTACTGTGGGCCTGCCCACAGTCAGCCCACACTAGTGGGCTGTCCCACTGGGGCCCCACCTGGGTCCCAAAGTGTGGGGCCCACACGTGCCCCGCATTTCACGCCGGTATCTGGGCCCACAGTGGGCTGCCCGCAATGGCCCCACATGGGCCCCTATAAGGGTTTACCGTGGGCCCACAACTGGCCCCAATGGGGTCCACTCTACTTACTGTGGGCCTGCCCACAGTCAGCCCACACTTGTGGGCTGTCCCACTGGGGCCCCACCTGGGTCCCGAAGTGTGGGGCCCACACGTGCCCCGCATTTCACGCCGGTATCTGGGCCCGCAGTGGGCTGCCCGCAAGGGCCCCATTCGGGCCCCAAAGAAGCTTGTTTGCTGGGTAAGAAGATATTTTATACACACAGTCAACTTCGCGAATACAGGAAGAAGCCATCTTGGAAAAATAGTCTCTACCAGTCGATCTACGAAGACTGATCCAAGTGCGCTGGTGAGATGTGAATAAGGTGATAAGGTGAGCGCGAACAGTAGTCTACGTGTACATATTGAAGACAAGTAAACGGTTTGTGTTTGTGTTTCTACTGGAAACAACGGACCATATGAGATTCTGCACAGTTCAGCGCACTTGGATCGGCGCTCGTAGATCGACTGGTAGAGACTATTTTTCAAAGATGGCTTCTTCCTGTATTCGTGAAGTTGACTGTATGTATAAAATATCTTCTTATTAAACTGTATGGACACTGACAAAGTTCTCAATGCTTCGGTTTGAATGTAGGGACTCTTGTTATGCTGTCTTGTTAGTGTGGGGCTATTTAGAGCCTTGTTAGTGGTAATAACAAGCGATTTTTATTTGTCATTACTCTATGCCATATATACTAGCATTATACTAGGGTTATAGGCTAAACTGTTTTTAGAGATAAAACTATTTACATTCGGCAATCATGAAAACAAATCTCAGATAACGGTTGACTAGGTAGCAATGTGTAATTAGACCAAAGGTTCATTTTGCGCCGGAGTTGTCCTTTAAACAGAATAACGCTTTGAACTTCAGAGATACAGCCCACCTACGGTGGAGCTCATTGATCATCAGGACAGATAACTAAACGGGTTCACGTAAACCTGGGTTGTGTTAGACCTTATGGATGTGTAGAACACAGAACATGAATTGATATTAAAACTGAGCGATCCTGACGGCGTGTCTGGAGATTTAAATAGCCCAATGAATTAAGTTGTTGTGCCGCCTGTGTAAATGCGCACAGCGTCTCTCTTAAAGGGATACTCCACTTTTTTTGGAAATAGGCTCATTTTACAACAGACAGTTTCATTGACTACCATATATTTTTTCCTACTATGAAAGTCAATGAGACCAGAAACGGTCTGTTTACTGATATTCTTCTAAAATATCAGAAAATCGGCTGATTTGATTCGAAAATGGTAAAACTCAACTGTTTAACTCTGAGGGAGTTGTAAAATGAGCCTATTTTCAAAAAAAGTGGAGTATCCCTCTGTTTTAAAATCACAAAAAGTAAACCTAAACGTTGCTTTAGCGTTGTCCTATAGTCGCTGTTTTCACCAACTGCTGGAACAGGCCTCATTAGGAAAGAGACGAAGCTGCAAATAAATCTACATTTTCAACGTAGGCTACTAATGATTAAAACATAAATGAAATACTCTATCTGTAAATATAGACTATAAAAACCAATATCAATATTATACATCCACAGAACTCTAACAATACAGTAACTCTTGGCTAATGGCTATTCAATCAGCATGTCAAAATAAGTTTAGATGAAATAATGGAGACCATTTCAACAGTCAAGTTTTTATTTTATTTTCATGGAATAAATAACACATATTTCCATTTAATCGAAAATAACAGTAAATGCATATATATATATATATATATATATATATATATATATATATATATATAAATATAATTTCAAGTTTTGACTATGGAATAAAACACATACATAACACAAATAAATAGGCTATAGGCTAAACATTGCAATTACATAATTACATACACTTCTCTGAACTAAACTCTGGAGAACTAAGGCAAGGTTTATTCTTTTGCCAGCGAAATTGCTGAGACCTTGTTCCCTACCAAAGTGATATTTACGTTAACTGGCGGGCTGGTGAATTCGATCTCAATAGGCTTCCACATCTCTTCTTTTATTAGAACCTTTCGTTCATTGTCTAACAGCAGTAGGAGCATTCCAGGATCTTCTGGCACATCCATGACCCCGAGGGCACCCACCACCTTGCACTGATCTTTGCTGATCTCCTGTAAAGACAAAGTAAACAGCCTACTGTCAAGTCACGGGAAGGGAGGTGCGGAAGTGATGCAGCACCCCCATATTGACAGGGCACAAATCACATGTGCAGTCTACACAATGGGCACTAAACAACACAGCAAAGACCTGCACCACGAAGCGACAACAGTAGTTATCTACTCTGTAAGTCAACTCAGGGTGGGTGTTATTGAGGTGGTGTTAGCAGCAGAAGTCCACTGTCAGCAGAGTGTTATACCCTATTTTACAAATGAAGAGCAAACTGTAACACTACAGAAATACAACACATGCAGGGAGTTTTTTTTTTTATCTTACCTCTACCGGTCCTCATAACTTTCCAGGTGATTTCTTTATTGTGATGATGTAGGCTATCAATATTTTCTTTAACAGTTTACTTTCATGATTAGGCTAGAGATGCTGCTGTCAGACATTTTAACGTTTCCATAGGCGTTGTAATGTCACAGCAAATAACCCGGAACATTTATGCAGCAAAACTAAAAAAAAATGTAGTTATAAAGATGCACAAAGTCTTTTAGCTTCGGAAATAATTTAGAGGCACTTATAGAACTTAGAATTGATCAGGGGGACGGCTGCTTTCCTCCAAACAGATTGACTCTATGAACCTGGACATGTGTGAGATACCGTCGACCAGAACACAGAACAACAATTGACATTAGGCTACATTCTGAACGATCCGGTCAGCGTGTCAATTTAAATATAAAGCTACACTGCTGTGCCCCGTGATTAAATGCGCACAGCGTCTCTTTTAATGTGGACAGCTTCACCCACCCGGAAAGTCACAAAACATTTTGGCCCGTTTCTGCTAATGGGTGAATGAATCAAGACGCTGTGCGCATTTACGCACAGGGCACAGCAAGAAACTCGGACAGGACCGATCAGGATGACCTGACAGCAGCTAGCCTGGGTTTTATTTTATTAAAACGATTTTATTCGTACTCCTAGACAGTCTGGATACCATGAACCACATTTCCCCCTGAAACAGGTAACCACAGAACGGGGAGGGAGCACAGGCACATTTGATAGACATTCATAGAACCCAATAATACGGCTCTGGGCATTAGTAAAGCACGCCTCAAGTACGAGAAAATGAATGTGGTTTCCAGATATCGTTTCATTCTCAATGATATGTGGTCTGGCGTTAGCCAGGCTAGACAGCAGCATCTCTTATCATGAAAGTATGTCTTTAAAGGGTTAGTTCACCCAAAAATGAAAATTCTGTCAGGATTTACTCACCCTCATGTTGTTCCAAACCTCTATGTGTTTATTTGTTCTGCTGAACACAAAGGAAGATATTTGGAAGAATGTTTTAATCAAACACATCTCAATCCCCATTGACTACCATAGTAGGAAAAAATACATACTATGGTAGTCAATGGGGATTGAGATCTGTTTGATTAAAACATTCTTCCAAATATATTCCTTTGTGTATTACTGTAATTGCATTACTTTTGTAAGGTGTTACTCGCAACACACATTTCTACTCTGCACCAGGCCGATAAGCCTGTTCTTCTCACATCTCTGTATACTGTTAAGGCGGGCATACACTGTGCGATGTCTGTGCGATTTCAGCAAGGTACCTACTCACACTGAACGAGTAAATCGCATGCGATGCAAAGCCAAAGTTCAGGATTTATGTGCTCACACTGTACGGTCCGATCGTCGAGCTGCGACTTCACTGCTCACACTATACGTGTAATATCTGCGATAACCCCCTGAATTGCGCCTAATTATAGACGTGTATGTATCCAGAGATATTGTCAAAACAAGCATCTGCTAGTATCAAGATGATTTAGCATTTTCAATTTATACATTTAATTATTATTGGTATTATTGTATTATCATTATTAGGGAAGGCGTATAGGCTAATTTTATTATTAAATTGATCCACTATTATAATTAATTTGCCACGCAATATTTTCACAGCACATAACCAACGTGCTGTGAGGATAATAAAATATTACATAATCTTACTACTAATTAAAAATTGTCTAAAACATTTAGGTCGATTACAATGAATTAAAGGCATATAAAATAACTATTAACAGTCTATAATATGTCCGAACATTGACATAATTAATCAATGAAAATTAAAAACAGGTTTATTTCAAAAACATTGTTTGAAAAATTAATAAAAGAGGTGTTACATCGCAGGTGGCTTGGAAGAAGGTGGGTAATATTATCCATTTTGCAACACGAACTGGAGGTAAGCAACAGTAATTTGTAGCTAGTTTGAACCACAGAACTTAAAGATCTCCCTCTTTTCGTTTTTATTTTAATTTTATTTTTGCTGCAGATGAAATGGTTAAACTTCTGTTTTCGTGTAGGCGCAGTGAGGGAAAAAACACTGAGTTTAGGGCAATCGGTTCGTAGCTTTGCTTCAACTGTGCGATATAGTCACGAGGAGCGGCCAAAATTTCTGACATGCCAATTCATCCGACCATCCGATTGTCGATCGTGAGAGGTTAATCGCCTCTCGTTTCTCCCTGTACACTGCACGACAAACGACGCACGACAAAGCTGAAAATCGGTCCGACAGGAAAAAGAGTCGCACGAGTCAGAATTCGGCTCAAAATCGGACGAAAATCGCACAGTGTATGCCCGCCTTTAGGTTATTCTCCATCTGTCACCAATTCCTAAATATGAAGCTCACTCCTTATCCTTTGGGTCAATCAAAATAAATGACGCCTAGGTAGAAATTGTTTTCTAGGCTACTTGTTTGACTTTTCCATTATGTTCACCATTTCTCCTATTAGTTCTTTAAACGGTTATTTCAAATCAAGTTTATAACCATAGAAATTTATGCTACTTCTGCAGACCTTCCTTGTAAGCTACATTACAGTTTTCTGAGACCTTAACGGGAAACTGTGTCCCTGTTTAAAAACCCAACCCGTGTTCCAATGTTGCTACAACTACAGTAACAAGAACAAACCTTGATTTTTGTGTAGCTGGACGAATGGAGCTGGACACCATATGGAGACTTGGTGGCTTTGACGTGCGACACCGACACATGGCTCCCAACTTGTAAATCTACCACGGCTGCGACACCTCCACAGGCAGAGAGGCACCTGCGTTTCTCCCTGTACACTGTAAAAACTAAAGGTGCCTCAAATATCCTGTCGGATACTCAAGGAACCTAAAAACACAATTTAAGTGCCTCAAAGCTCTTTCTCATAGAGTTGGGGTTACTGGAGGAGCATTGACGATTTTAGCGGTTCTTGCTGGAACTTATGGGATCCTTGAAGCACTTTGTATTAATTTCAGAGGTTCTGGAGGTACCTTTTCACTACCATGAGACCTCGAAGTGCTTTGGGGGAAATTAGAGGAACTTGCAGCCCGATCTCATGAAAGTTCGTGTCTATGGCACGAATGTCATTTCTCGTGGCATTTATACGCCAAAAACAGTTTTTGCGTGTATTTGGCACGCGATTTTCGCGTACATATGATACGCACTTTTTTGCGTATAATACACACGAACTCCCCACCCCCCCTCCCCCTAAACCTAACCCAGGGTTTTTTAGTGCGTACCATATACACGAAAAAAACACTTTTGGCGTATAAATGCCACGAGAAATGACACTCGTGGTATAGATACGCACCTTCATGAGACTGTGTTGAAACTTGAATGCTATAAAAGGGTTATTGTAAGATCTTTTAACATTTAAATGGTTCCTGGAAGATTTCTTATGTTAAAGTCAGCATCTGGAGGAACCTAATGGTTCTGTGAGTCCAGAATACATTTATTATCCTATTATAATACTATTATATAATACTATTATTAAAATAATTAAATAATACTATTATTATCCTATTATTGTTATACTTAAGTATTGTTATACTTTATATATATATATATATATATATATATATATATATATATTTCGAAAATTATATTTCTGATGCAGCTAGTATACTTACATTTAATTAGTATTGGCCTATTTTATTGATTCATTTAAAACTTAAACAACGACAAAAAATAGTAAGTATGTCTAACAATAATTATAATGATAATATGATCATATGAATTTGAGAAGAAGAAGAAGAAGAAGAAGCAGGAAGAGAACAGTTTTATTCTGTAACGAAACTGCTGCTATTCATCTGCTGTTATCGCTTCAGTGAACCTCGCGCTGCTCGCGTTCAACACAGATCAGCTGATCGTCGTCGGATTTGAAAGTAACGGCTCCGCTCATCAAAGCTTCAGCTGTTTGTTCGGCTCTCCGTTACAAGGTTTGTAAACTCGCCAAAGAAATATAAATACTGAGTCTATTCACTATATATTCAAACACATACATATATAAACTAAAACACGCGTTCTTACAGAGTTTACCACTCGTTTATTGCCATGTGGTATGAAGGTTTGCGCCGCGACGCTAACTAATCTAACGTTAAAGAATTAATGAAAATCATTGACTTATTGTCTTAGATTGTTTTAGTCATTCACTTAAATGTATTCTGTACAACTGTGTCTTCAAATTGCTGATATAACGTAATACGCATATAATAATAACTAGGGTTGGGAACCGAGAACCGGTTCTTTTCCAGAACCGGTTGTGTTTTTGAAAAAATACCGGAACCGTGCAAAATTCCTAAGTTTCGGTCCTGAAAACGGTTCTGATGCCGATGCGATATCATCATGTGGGCGAAGTGCTGGGAGTAGAAGACGCCGTCTTATTCCTAAATGACAAAAACTTCACCACTGAAGTTGCGATTTGCTCTCACACGCGCTGCATTTGTCACACACAGACACACGCACGCTGCGCGCGCCGACCGCCGAGTCACTCTCTAGCCTACATTCAAATCTGTTTGCGCTGAGAGAGAGAGAGAGCAGTTGTCGATATGAGACTGCTTTACAATCACAGTCTCAATATTTATTTGTTTCACATATTCAAATGATTTCCGTTACAGAATTAGTGAGATTATAGTTTGAGTAAACATTGACGGTAGTGGTCAAAACAGATGCAGTCCGTATATTTTTTGTGTTCAGAATTTACAAAATATATACAATGAGCGAGTGCATCATAATGTTTTTTTTTTTCAAACCGTGTTTTTGTCTTATCTTGAATCACTACGTAAAGCCTGTAATAAGCGTTAATACTCGGACTTCTTGTTTAGACTGGCCGGCGGATCGCAGCTGCTGCGGAGTAGCCCAATGCCTGCGTGACTCGTCATGGACATAAACAGAGAGAAGTAGCTCCGGCAACAATGTTCTTCCGCAAGACGCATGCAGTTCTGTTTATTAACTGCTAGAGCGCCGATTTATCCAGTAATGAAATAAGTAAAGTCTTAATTAATCAATCATTCAAACCGTTTAAAAAAATAATCTGTTCTACACACATATGTGTGTTAAAGCATATTCTACTCCTTCTGAGAGGGTATTCTTCACTGTTGGAGATACAATAAAGGAGAGGTCTAAATTATTATAGAGAATGCAGAATTTTTTTATTTCCTTTATATATATATATATATATATATATATATACTTTTTTTTTTTTGCAAAGATTGCTTAATAATATTTTGAGTTTGTTTACATTACCAGTCTGTTAAACTAATTTGTCAAGTACTATAAGAAATAAACACAAAAAGGATTGTGGATTTTTCTCTTACTAATATTTTTAATTGAATGGGAACCGGAACCGGAACCGGAATCGTTTGGCGGAACCGGAATCGGAACCGGAACCGGAAAATTTCTCACGATTCCCAACCCTACCACATAACAAACCCATAATACAGCGAGGGAGAAGAACCACATGAAACTATGCAGCTATATATGTTTTCTAACAGGGTAGTAAAAGTTTAGCTGGCTAATTTGAGCTGTTACTGTGGCTGAACTGGTTAAAGCATAAAGCCTTGTTTAAACTCGACGCGTCCGCATGAGCCCAAAGGTGCGCGCGGCAAAAATGACATGATTGTAACAGCGTGCGCATTTCCGCATCCCATAGACACCATAAACTACACACAATAGGCTTTTTCTCTGATTTTGAAAACTCTTCGCGATCGACTTAGATCTCTTACAAGATCGACGGGTTAGTGATTCCTGTAACATACTGTTTTACGGTCAATGACATGAATACTAATCAGCTGTCTTACGAACATAACAGCACATTTATCCCCACATAACAAACCCATAACACAGCGGGGGAGAACTAAGTTACATGAAACAATCCCAACTACATATTTTACACTACTCACAAGGGAAAAGTCACTACTCACAGAGTTTATGGCTAGTTTCTAGCTTTCTGCTGCTTCTCTTTCAAGGTAGTGGCGAAACGCGTTTTGTAGCACTGTTTGTTCACGTTCGGCTACGGTAGAAAGATGACGTCACGATATGGCGACCTTCATAGAAGGGGATTCCCGCGGTTATGGAGATATAAATGTCTCATTTTAAGGTAATAAAAGCATTATGGTTTATTAAGTAAGTTC
Organism: Pimephales promelas; assembly: GCF_988280905.1. NCBI lineage: Eukaryota > Metazoa > Chordata > Actinopteri > Cypriniformes > Leuciscidae > Pimephales > Pimephales promelas. The sequence goes on along the minus strand of NC_142770.1, from coordinate 43,453,626 downwards.
TTTATACACCACTGAAAACATAGTTATGGATGTCATATTGCATTTCTGTTAGAGTTTTTCTCAATTGTTTACACACATTTTCTGGTACTTGAGACACAATGACCACAACATGTAACTCATTCACCAACCCCCTGAACCAATTCTGATGAACTACAAGCACAATTCCTGCTTTACACTCAAATTGCAGCTTTAAAACACACTTTTTTCAAAACACTACACACACATTCTCTGCATTTGGCACAATTTTCATGCAGAAAATCTCTTGTTTTCACGAGGAACACACTGCCATTCAAATATTCACACTGACTCGTCACATGGACAAAGACACGTCACACAGTTTTACAATTAGCAATCAGAGCTTTAGCATAAAATACCAAAACCGAAGAGAGGATGCAGCATAGATTTTTACTGTAACAGCGTAAACATTTTTTTCTGTTGTTTTGTATGTAGACCACTGTATGTGCAACTTTGTGTTGAATGATGTGTATGAAATGTGCGATCTATTTCCCATTGTTTTTGTGGGAAAAATACAGTAAAATATATTTGTTACCGTGTATTTCTGGGTATAAAAACAATATTCTCAAATATTTTACAACACACTTATGTATGTAATGTCTGTAGTAAGTGTAACCCTGAACAAAAAAGGGCCAATTCATTATGATGAATGGAGAATAAATGTTTTACATTGATCATAGTGTTTTACATTGAGCACATCAGTGTTCAACTGGTTCTTATAAATGTCTATTCATATGATGGTTTGTGTGTGTCATTTGAAAACAAAATAACATTTTGAGAATATATAACATTATTTTGAATGTAAAGTTTCATTTTGCACTAGAATTGAGGGGTTTTGCCGATTGTGTGTGTGTGTTTTTAGATTTGTGTGTAGAGTTCTGACAGTATGAGGCATACTTGCAGGAAATGTGTGTAAACAATCGAGAAAAATTAATAGATACTCAACTTTTTGACATTGCACATTGCACCTTTAAATTTCAGAGGTAAATTCGAAACAAATAAATTCAGACAAATGTTTTTCAAAATAAAATTGAATACAAAACTAGTATTCAAAACTAGTAAAAGTATTCAGTGGCTATTAAATTTCAAATAGTTATGTCTCTCATTTGCTTCCATACTTTTACAATACTGTATGACAATCGCGGGATAAGAGGCAAAGATAATCATTAGTGTGTGTGTGTGTGTATGTGAGAGAGAGAGAGAGAGAGAGAGAGAGTGTTAGTGTGAGAGAGTGTGTTAGTGTGTGTGTGTGTGTGTGAGAGAGAGAGAGAGAGAGAGAGAGAGAGAGAGAGAGAGACTGTTTTTGACACTTAAAGCAATTTATTCCATCATTAAAGTTTAAAAAAATAAATAAATGTATTATTCCGTCATAGTGACTATAACAAACAATTCACTCTGTCTCAGTGTATTACAGTTGTTTTACTATCAATGCCAACGGCGAGAGAATTTAGTTTTGCCGTGGACAAATCAAAATTAAGTCTCATAAGACACTTGAGTAAAGGCTCATGTGTTTTGTGTCTTAATCAATCTTTCCCACACACATATAAATTATAACTCATACTCATCGCTCTGTCCATTTCAGCAAATGAGGTTTTGTGAAGGCCTCTCCTGTTGCTTTGGTGCTTTTCAACATGTGCGTGCACCCCCTGCTGGTAAAGCCGTCTAACAGCAGATAGAGAGTATGCTCAGTAATCTACTGCTTTTCCTGCAGTTTCCGGATGTCACCGTTGAATTTACTGTTGAATTTGAACCACTGAATTTGTGGAAGCGAATTTTCAAGGTGGAATAAAATGGACCGAAAATTGCCTGTTGAATATTATAGGTTGTATTTTTAAACAGTTTGAAAATTGTGGAAGTGAAATATGAAAGGTGAATATGGATTATTGAATTTTTAATAATGAAAAATGTTTTTAATTGAAATATTCACAGCTTAAATATTCAGCCATGTTGAATTTCAGCCCATAAAAATGTAAGCCTTAAAAATACAATGGATTAAAATGCAAGCAGGGTTAACACAAAGCTTTTTTTTTAATTGGTGCAATTCAACATGCTTTTTGTTTCAAAAACATTAGACATTATTTTACTTCCATACACTTCCACCTCACATTCAGCCAATCACACGCTCCGAAAGCACACTTCCACCTCACATTCAGCCAATCACACGCTCCGAAGGCACACTTCCACCTCAGATATTGTATATCATGCATACAAGAATCAAAAGTTTAAACTAAAACACAATATCGCAATAAACGCAATATCTCACAGAGTCTAATTTCACAATAAATTTCTACAAACATTTTCACTTTAGTATTTTGTGATCTGATGAAGATGAAGATGAAGATCTCTCCTCTGTTTTATTTGCTGATGAAGATGATGTGACTTTACAGAATAAAGAGTCTCTTATTTTCTTCATTCTCTCTCTCTCTCTCTCTCTCTCTCTCTCTCTCTATCTGCTCAAAAGAGGGAGCAGTGTCAGCTCTTTAATTTTATTTTGGGAAGAGCAAAGATTTTATTTTGGGAAGAGCAAAGAGGCAGTGTATATGAGTAGACAAAATAAGGTTGAAGGATCTACAGATGATGATGCTGTTTTTGTATTTATTAAAATGTTGAAATCACGTATAAGAATAGATTTTAACTATTATAGTTTAATGATCTTGGAAATTTTGCCAATATTTGGTGTCACAAAGATGTGCTCTGCTCTATTGTAGAGAATAAGCTAATTTTCAAGAGTGTGTTGATTTAATGTGATTTTACTTGAGTGTTGTTTTTTACAACTGTTTTAATAAAGTATTTGTAAAATCTCTCTCTCTGCTAATGTAGGTTAAGCTGCTGTGATATGACAGATGAAGGTTGTTCTGATGTGACTTCAGCTCTGAAATCAAACCCGTCACACCTGAGAGAACTGGACCTGAGCGGGAATAAACTAGGAGACTCTGGAGTGAAAAACCTCAGTGATCTACTGATGAACCCACAATTCAAGCTGGAGAAACTACAGTTAGTGTCATTATACTGTACAGCAATTACAGTGTGACTGAAGTTTATTTATTTGAAGACAGCAGGGCTTATGTTTCATTGGTTATAGCAGTGCACTTTATGGGGGTTTACTTATTGCTCACATTTTTTTTATATAGTTCTTTATCTTTTCACAGTTTTTTATCTAGTTAGTAGAGTGTAGTTTGTATTTTTTTTAATTCCCAGCATCTGATACAATGCACTGATTGTGTACACACAGAAATCTGCATTTTCAACAGAGAATAAAGAAGAGAGACGACAAATAAATCGTTAGAAATGAAAGAGAAGAAACAGTGTCTTCCAGCGCACAGAACTAGTGTGACTGGGTTTTAAAACAGACTATTGGAAACTAAATGCTGCTGTAGCTCTTCAATAAGATGATCATCATAGATGTGAACTATTGTTATTTCCCTGTCTTCAGTCTGAGTGGATGCAGTATTACAGAGAAACAGAGTCTCATCCTGACTTCAGCTCTGAAATCAAACCCGTCACACCTGAGAGAGCTGGACCTGACCGGGAATAAACTAGGAGACTCAGGAGTGAAGCACTTATGTGCCGTACTGAAGGATTCACACTGTAAACTGGAGAGATTGAGGTCAGTCACATTCACATACAAGAATCTAAATGCTTAAAATCACTTCAACTGTTTAAACAAGAACACATTAACATTATATTTGTACAAACATTTTCACCTTATTATTTTGTCATCTGGTGAAATAAAGATGAAGATCTCTCTTCCTCTGTTTTATTTGCTGATGAAGATGATGTGACTTTACAGAATAAAGAGTCTCTAATTTTCTTCATTCTCTCTCTCTCTCTTTCTCTCTCTCTCTCTCTCTGCTAATGTAGGTTAAGAGACTGTTATATGACAGATGAAGGTTGTTCTGATGTGTCTTCAGCTCTGAAATCAAACCCGTCACACCTGAGAGAGCTGGACCTGAGCTGGAATAATCTAGGAGACTCTGGAGTGAAAAACCTCAGTGATCTACTGATGAACCCACAATTCAAGCTGGAGAAACTACAGTTAGTGTCATTATACTGTACAGTAATTACAGCAGTGGCGGGCCGTGTATTTCACACCTAGGCCGTCTGTCCTACCTGAATTAATAACTTTTAATAGTGTATCAGCGTAAAGACTCTCTATAATTGTTGTTTTTATTTTGCACCGGCAGTTATTGGGTTATGCGGTGAGTTCGGGAGAGGCCGGTAGAGAGAAACGAGCGCGTGCGTTCGGCTGGTGCGTTTGTAAAGTGGTTCTTGCGTTCCGAATCCGATTATAAGTTCAGAAACGAAGCCTCACTTATCTTGTCGTTCAAGGGTTACAATAGTCCCTTTTCAGACGTTACAATAGTATGAATGTTTGAAAAAAATTAAGTTTCGATCATAAATTTATACAAAAAATTAAGAAGAAAATCATATTCACCACGGGGGAAAAAGCATATACTCACCAAAACTACAGATTTTTTTTTTTTACACAAAATCCATCCTTATTTCTTTCCTCAAGAAGACTTCAATTACTGTCGTACAGGTTCTAAATGCGTTTCAGTTCCAATAATGTCGTGTCTGTCTCGTCTTATTTCTAGCATAAATTTTAATTTGCTTTATGGCTGAGAGTGCCTGTTCGACAGAAGCACACAGTCACCGCAAAACATGACGATGTGTACAGCTGCCCCATGCTCTCACACAGAGTTTTGACCGAAATCAACGAGATCAGCGGGACTTTTGCCTTCAAAATCATTCGTGGCATAACTTACATTAATCTGTTCTGTTTTAACCCGGAGAGATCGAATAGCCCAGGTGAAAAGGAAATGTATTTAAATTGTACTTATTTTGATATACTTAATGTATTTTAAGTGCACCATATTAAATATGTATTAAATGTGCTAAATTGAAACAACTTCAAGTATATTAAGTGTACTTTAATATGTATTTAAGTTCAATTTTAAGGTAATAGTAATATATTTTATTATACTAAATTGTGCTAAAATGGAACCATTTTAAGTACATTTAATGTAATATAATAGTCAAGTCAAGTCACATTTATTTATATAGCGCTTTTCACAATACAGATTGTATCAAAGCAGCTTCACAGTGATAACATGTAAGTAGCACAACACAGATCAACAACATTGCTAAACACTAAATAACCCCAACTGAGCAAGCTCAAAGCAAGCCAAAAGCAAGGCGACAGTGGCAAGGAACCAAACTCCATCAGATTGGATGGAGAAAAAACCTTGGGAGAACCCAGGCTCAGTCGGGGGCCAGTTCTCCTCTGGCTTACATTCATATTGTTTAAATATAAATATTAAATATAAATATTGTTTATGAATCAAACGGCGCCATAACATATCGCAGGCGTTGAGTCGTCTCATCACAGGCGTTGAGTCGTCTCATCACAGGCGTTGGGGCATCCGAAATCCCCGTGAGAGGCTGGACACAAAACTGGACCTGACGAACGCCATTTTTCTCGGGACAAGCGTCCCGAGATAACAGCAGAAAGGCAGATGGGAAATAATTAGCATAGCTGATGTTCATAATGATTTCCGTTATAACTCACAAACTCTCCGTAACCCGAACTCTCCGCAACCCAACCATACGCGCCGACCCGTTTGTCTAAAAGGCTGTCGAGCCCCACTGGTGCGTTAAGCAGTTTCAGTGGCAAACGGTTCCGTATGGCATAACAGAGGACTAGAAGGTAAGCATTATGTGAATGCTTGACTAAAGAGATGCGTCTTTAATCTAGTTTTAAACTGTGTCAGCGAGTCAGAGGCTCGGACCGTATCGGGAAGGCCATTCCAGAGTTTTGGAGCTAAATGCGAGAACGCCCTCCCTCCTTTACTGGACTTCGATATCCTAGGAATGACCAGAAGCCTTGAATTTAGTGATCTTAAGGTGGATTGTAGGGCGAAAGAAGGTCCGTTAAGTACATAGGTGCTAAACCATTTAGGGCTTTATAGGTCAGTAGTAGTATTTTGTAGTTGATGCGGAACTTAATAGGTAACCAGTGTAGAGATGATAAAATCGGTGTTATATGATCATATTTTCTTGATCTAGTAAGAACTCTAGCAGCTGCATTTTGTACTAACTGTAGCTTGTTTATTGAGGATGCAGGACAACCGGCTAATAAAGCATTACAGTAATCTAGTCTCGAGGTCATGAATGCGTGAACTAATTTTTCTGCATCAGAAATAGATAGCATGTTACGTAGCTTAGCAATGTTTCTAAGGTGGAAAAAGGCTGTTCTTGTAACATATGAAATATGATTTTCGAACGACAAGTTGCGGTCTAGTATAACACCCAGGTCTTTTACTGTTGTGGATAAAGTAACAGCCCAGGTGAAAAGGAAATATATTTAAATTGTACTTATTTTGATATACTTAATGTATTTTAAATGTACCGTATTAAATATGTATTAAATGTGCTAAATTGAAACAACTTCAAGTATATTAAGTGTATTTTAATATGTATTTAAGTTCAATTTTAAGGTAATAGTAATATATTTTATTATACTAAAATGTGCTAAAATGGAACCATTTTAAGTACATTTAATGTAATATAATAGCACTTATTCAAAGTGTATTTTAATACACTTTAAATCGACTTTAGAAATACAGCATTAGTATATTTTTAGCTTCACAATAATGCGTTCTAAGTATATTTTAAATATAATTTCAGCTTATTAATAATGTATTAGTAGAACACTGTAGGACCCACTATTAACATATTAAAAATATATTTTTTCCAAAAACCATTTAATATAAAAATAATATATTTTAATGTATTAAAAATACAGTTAAACATTTTAATTCAACAAAACAAATATTTCTACAACACACACAAACACTCTTTGAAAGATAAAACTAAACAAAATACATTAACATAAAATGCATTGATTTGCAGAGGTATTAAACAGAACAATAAATAAATAAACTAACTGAAAGGACTAGTTCACTTTTAAAAAAAAACTTTTGCTGATAATTTACTCACCCCCATGTCTTCCAAGATGTCCATGTCTTTCTTTCTTCAGTCGAAAAGGAATTAAGGTTTTTGATGAAAACATTCCAGGATTTTTCTCCATATAATGGACTTCACTGGGAACCAAACGGTTCAAGGTCCAAATGGCTAACAGTCAATTTGTCGTGAAAGCATGAGAATTGGCTCAATTGCGAGAGTCTCGTGCTGAATGCTTGAGAGTTGGCAGCCCTGACAAAACTTTTTTCGAGTCAATTCATTCATTTCGTTCGTTGAATGAACCTAATGACTCGGAAAAAGATTTGTTAATTTTGATGAACGAGTTCGAATAGGAGAGTCATGAACACGCATAACAGAACAGAGCAAGGCGACCATTTGAGCTTATAAAACTTAAACGTTGTTTTTTTTTTTTTAAATGACTGATCGTTTCGCTTGATAAGACCCTTAATCATCGTCTGGAATCGTTTAAAGCCCTTTGAACAGTTTGCACAGAAACTGTCTTTTGGACCTTGAACCGTTTGGTTCCCAATGAAGTCCATTATATGGAGAAAATCCTGGAATGTTTTCATCAAAAACCTTAATTTCTTTTCAACTGAAGAAAGAATGACCTGGATATCTTGGCATGGGGGTGAGTAAATTATCAGCAAAAGTTTTTTTTTTTTTTTTAAGTGAACTAATCCTTTAAGTCAAACAAAGTGAAATACAATAGCAAAAAGTAAAGTGGCCAAATCTTGAGTAAAAAGAGAAGTTGACTTGTTCAGTCCGTCATAGACTCTTTTGGGGACATCAGAACCACCGAGGGAAATCTGGAAAGAATAAATAAAACAAGCATTAGTATAAACTTGTTCATTTATAATTCTAATAAAAAGCTGTCACTTTGTTACTTAATTCAGAACACTTAATGCACAAAAAGTCAGATATAATTATTATAACAAATAGGATTTTTCTTTATCATAAAGAATTTTCTAACCATTTCTGAGGTTTCAGGAAGACACAGCTCAGATGATCTTGGGCTTGAGCTGAATGAACCTCGTTTCATGGACTCCAGGACCTCTTTGAGAGATGCTAATATCCCTGGAAGCTCTACAAGAAAAAATAAAGTTGCATGTTATACAAAGTTAGGGCAGAAATAACACTAGTTTGTGTTCTTCATATATAATTTGTATTTTGTTTAAATGATTTAACGAACCATTACTGTAACTTCCACGCTATTATTAAAGTAATTATTCATTATTAATAAAGACAGAACATTCTATTGAAAATTACAAGTTGGTGACAGCTGATAACGACTTGATTAAATGTAAAAAAGCTGAATACCAAACATAAAATCATATAAATCAGTCCCTCGAGAAAAACACGATTATGCGATTGCATAATTCAATGCATAATCAGGCAAAATACATATTCATGCGGGGGACGCAATTTTTCAAATACGTGTTAATATATAATAGGTCACTTAACTAGCTGCTACATGACACACTATTGACTGTTTTTGTTGTTTTTCACCAACAAAAAGTTACAAATCAAGAGGATCAACTACTACTTACTCCTCATCTACTCACAGGTTTAATAAAAAAATGTCTTTGCAATGTGCAAATTCCTTGGCTAGGCTAAATATTAAATATAAAATCTCTCATTTCATTATTTAACATCGTTTTAATTTCTCAGTGCAAGATATTTAATAATTGGTTTTGTGAAAGCTTATAGTTGGTGATTACAACTTAATTTATTTATCGAATTGACATGAAAACTGACAGCCTACTAATAATTAATTAGATTTTACTATGAATTAAATATCACAAATGTGTAAGTTTTATTAGAGCTTAAAATATATTATAATATTTAAAACACAAGACGTTACTTAGGGACAATCAAGCCTGTTGTGTAATCACCATTAATAACCTTTTTTTCTGCAAACACAGTGTGCAATGTTTTTATAGTTGTTTTATGTCACTGTCTAGATCTATAACATTAAGTTGATAACTGTTAGACGTCAACAGATAGACGTTAACTCGCTTTAGTGTCAAATCAACAGAAACGCCAGTAATCCACAGAACATCGACATCAACTTCTGAAAATATTTTCAGAATATTAAATATTTTTATAAACTTACCACCAAGAAGTAAGATCTTTTCTGGCAGTATCTTGCTCTGTCCATGTCGTGGCGGCGCAGCTCTGCGTTGTCCTCTTCACTGCTAAATTGTTCGCGGGAGCTGACGACCTGGTAATCTGCTCGTGTGTTCTCTTAATATTAGATCGGTGCTATCCACATTCACTAGGTCAGAGTCAGTGAAATAACAAAGCAAAATTTGGAAAATACAAGAGAGAGGATGTGCGGCACAACCCATCAAACTGACAGGTTTATTGCCCCCCATAAAAATAAGCCCCGCCCCCTTTTACCCCTCCCACCCCTCCCACTTATGAACTGTACGTACACCGTGGGAAATTCCCACGGTCTCCCTCCTCTTTCCACCCCTCACCATCACCACCCCTAGCCACCTCTTCTGGACTGGTCACGTGATCGGGGGAAAAATTTCCCCACGAACCGGACCCCGATCCATCCGACCCGGTACCGAACTGGACACCTGTTACGGAGGGGTCGTGTCACCACCCCCTCACCACTTCAGGGTGATCACACGATCCCCACGATAGTGAAAAAACAATACATTTTCAAACTTTAAGGACGACATAAAACAAAAGATAGGTTTAGTGATTTTATTAAAAGAAAAATCTTTTACACAGACTTGAAGTTGTACAAACTATAACAAATACAATAACGTTGTAATAGTGTTCTATTAAAAAAAGTTTTCTAAAATACATCTTTAGTGTTTCATTAAAAATGCACGGCTTCATATATATTTTATGTTAAAACAGTTTAAAAATTGTATTAAAAAGTCAAAGATCGACCATTTTACAGAAAAAGTCAAGCAAAGGGGTTTTTCATTACAGAAAACTGTTTTTTCTAAACCATTTATTTTTAAAAAAGACATACGTTTTACAAAACAATGTTTTAAAATCCGTTTTTAGTCAATTTATATCATTAAGACACGGCAGGAGTCTTTACCTTTACACGCTATTTAGTAAATTGCTACGTTTTTATATAAAACATCTGTTTCGCTCTTTTCACAATTACGCGTTTTAAAAGTATTAAAATATTGTATAAAGTTAAAATACATGTGTCTTTAGCGTTCATGCATCTGGGGGCATTAAATCGTGTTTTTAAAAACATCTAAAAGCGTATGTATTAAACTTATATCAAGTAAATAGTTATGTTTTCTTAATAAAACATAAAACCGGTTGTTCTAGCTATATCAAACAAATAGACCTATTTCTATCATACATTTTAAAAAAGTATTACTTTTCACATAACATGTATAATGTTTAAATCTATTAACCCATTTATAGATACAGTGCAAGCCTTTAACGTTACATCCAATGCATTTTTAAAATAAGACGGGTGTTTTAGAGTCTTCAATAACAAAAAAATAAAAGTATTTGAGCAAAAGTTTTACAATTACATGCCGTTTAAAAGTATTAAAATACACGTCTCTTTACTGTTTTATACATCTGTAAATGTTAAAACCTTTAAAACAGTTTAAAAATTTATTCATATGTGAAAAAAGTCAAAAGACCGGTCATTTTACAGAAAAAGTCAAACAAGTTTTTCATTGCAGACTTACGTTTTATCCTGTTTTAAAAAATCCAACAGCAATGATTTATCCAAAACTTTAGAGATATTCCAAAAGTCCTCCGATTCAAACTTGTGTAAATGTAATCCCGGGAGCCCCGCGAAACACGTCCATTCATCTTGACCGGGAGAAACCATACTGACTGTTTGCATCTGTGCATGGAACCACACGCAGACTCCTCCCACGACACTCCCACATCACGTGACCCCAGTGCACGCGGTATCCATACGTACAGCACGTCCACCCCCAACGTCATACGGCGGACTGTTTTAAAAAACGTCCGTTCAGGACGGAGCATGAAACTTAAATGAGAGAATTAACGCCTTGCAATGAGGCGCGCTAACCACGCCTCCTCACACGCCCCGTAGAAGACGCACGTGCGGCGGATTGGTCCACGCTCTATTCACGCCCCTGAACGCACAACACATTGGTCCTCGCTTCATAGAGGCGCAGGTAAACTCCTCCCATACTCTGACAGACGCTGTTTTAAAAAGCCAGAAACACAATACTCACTTTTTGTGGTTTAACTGAAAAAACTTATTCGCCTATAATGGCTACTGCACCCGAACCCAAGACTCCTGAAAGAAACATTGATGAGGCTATGGCGGATCTGACTCTAGCGCCTAGGAAAAAACGAGGACCATCATTAACGAAGTTTCTTCACGAGCCATTGGGCCGTGTGGAATATTCATTTCAGCTATCAGATGGACGTGCATGCATTTACAATTTCGACAAACATAACCGTGAAGTCCGTCTGAGTAATGTGGACGGGGACGAACGGTTTACAACGAATATGACAGAAGACCCTGATTTATTGTTTACCGAGAGAGACTGGATTTTATTTTATACGAAAGTGTGGAGGGACTTGCAAGATGGTGGAAGTGAGCCGCTATTTATAGCGGAATGGTCGGGTCTGAGTTTTGGGACAAGATACAGGTTGCTTGCGGACCACATCAATAAGTATGACGAGGACTACATTTACATTCTATCCAGTGATTTCGGAAAGGATGGGGATGGATGCTCGTGGCCTATCAAAGAGAGCGAACATCTACGATTTTATGATTTAAAATTCATCTTTCAATGGAAAGATATCGCGAATTTGAATGGTATTTTTTCTGAAATACACAAACTTTTCCAATGGTGCGACGCTTTTGACAGATACGAGGGTATTAAAGTGAAGTTGTTTCACCCGGAATGGTGTACACCCACTAGGAGGGGCGTGCATATAGCACCACCCACGCTCTACAAATAATAATGCCTTCGGATTCCGCCAGTCCAGCTCATACTCGCACTATGTCTCAAGAGGATATCATCTCACCATTCTCCCCTCCCGGATCTGTTGATGGTTACCCGTCAAACGGGTTATCACGGGGTTTGGGATCACCGGATGTAGCGAGTGGATGCACACAAAGAAACATCGACTGGCTGAATAAATTTTGTACGGATTTTGGATTTCACAATCTGGCATTCCTCACAAGTTACGGAGCAGGTGCATTCGGGCCGGTTCCACCCCCTTTAACCTGCGTGAGCGGTGACGCGTCAGCGGGGAAACCGGATGTGTGTATAGGGGTTGTGGGACTCAGGATTATTAAGGCAGTCGTTACCATCATACTGGAATATCTGATCGATAAGCAAATGAAGAAGGATTGCGCCGGATGTACCGTAGACCATCCGTCCCAAACAAGACATTCGTGTCTGTTTGAGCCTACACCATATTATTTTTACAATTGTTTTGACGAAATCAGTCTGAAACTCCTCAAACCTGAGCTGAAAACTATCTTAGCTCAGGCTTTGAATCTGTACGGGGCTACCCCACACCTGCAAAGAATCCAGGGAGCTGTGGAGACTATTTTGTTTGAGCTCAAAGATGAGATGTACATTGTGGAGCATCTGGCGTCTATCAGACAGAAACTCGTCGATGAAATCTACGAGGAAAATATCTACACGGCTGTCGAGAAGTGGAAACTCATCGATGATGAAACCTCGGTTTGAAGATGGAAACTGCTGCACCTCCTGGATTGCCAAACATTTCTTTTAAAATCATATGTAAAACTAAAAAGTGTGTTTTTTTAAAACCTCTATGTTTTTATTTTATTCCTTGTGTTTTTAATTAACTGAAATAAAAAGTATGTATGAATAAAATAAATGTTTTTGTAAAACCTCTATGCTTTTATTTTATTCCTTGTGTTTTTAATTAACTGAAATAAAAAAGTATGTATGAATACGAAAATAAATGACTAAAAATTGTTTTTGTAAAACCTCTATATGCTTTTATTTTATTCCTTGTGTTTTTTAATTAACTGAAATAAAAAAAGTATGTATGAATACGAAAATAAATGAATAAAAAAATGTTTTTGTAAAACCTCTATGCTTTTATTTTATTCCTTGTGTTTTTAATTAACTGAAATAAAAAAAGTATGTATGAATACGAAAATAAATAAAAATGTTTTTGTAAAACCTCTATGCTTTTTATTGTATTCCTTGTGTTTTTAATTAACTGAAATAAAAAAGTATGTATAGATACGAAAAATAAATTAAAAAAAAAAAACCTCTATGGTTTTATTTCTTGTGTTTTTAATTAACTGAAATAAAAAGTATACAATCTAAGACTGATATTCTTGAAATAAAAAAATATATTTATCGTGTATGTTTGTAAAAAAAAATAAATAAAAAACCCTCAACAAAGTTTTAACATGATTCATTCATTCTTCTCTGAAAAATCACTGTATCGACATGAAAAAAAAACTATGGCCCCACGAACTCTGGTGCACACAGATGGTAAAAAGAGGGGGGCTAAAAACACATCACACAGCAGCAGCGTGTGGTAAGATTAGCTGATAAAGTGAAAGGCTGGTCAGTCAATAAAATATAAGCGGGGTCGTGTATGGGGGAAGATCAATAGTTTTCAAACAGACTTAGTTGATATGGGGTTTTTTGGAAATATAACTATGGTATTAAAATACATTATTACGGTTATTGATGTGTTCAGCAAATACATATGGTCCAGACCTATGGAAAACGGGGGTTTGTTGTGGTTAAAACGTTCACGTCTATTCTGAGTGAGGCGTCATATCATTGCAAAGTTTCAAACAGATAACGGTACAGAGTTTCTTCAATAAAGGTTTTCAACAGTAAAAATAAAATAAAAACATCACCTTGCAATAATCACTGATTTAAAAAAGTGAATATGGTCGAAATATTTAATACAGCTTTAAAAGGACGTAGGTAGTCTGTGTTTTTATTAAGAGGAAAGCTGAGAGAGGGACTATCTGCATCCTGGTAAGTCTCAATAAACATCTATCTGTTGCTTATCAGGGTTTTTTAAATTATTAAATAATATGCTTTAAGACTTATTGTTCTGATAGATTTAGTGTGGAGAAAATGAATAGAGGATCTTTTACCTGGTTGGGTAATGAATCGTTCAATTTCTTTGAAGTGTTTTCAATGAATTTTATTACCAAAAGCATGTAACAGAACATCACATAAAAAGATGTATAAACATGTATAAATGTACACATAATCATCAAACTTCACAGAGTACATTTTTTGTCTGAATTATACATTAGACTCTTTACAAATAAGTCTTATGACATTGTGGACCACTCACAATTCCTGAAAAAGGATAGTACAGTCTATAGTCAAAACACTTGATTCAGGCATATTTCACAAAATATCCCTAATACCCATAGGGTAGTGTCCTATAATCTGGTAATATTATTCTTTTGTCATACACAATCTTTAACCTCTTCACAATAGTTCTGTTACGTAACGTAAAATGGGTCTTATCACGAGTGATGGTTGACGATTGTGGTTCCAGCCCTTTAAATTTTTTATTAGATGATAATGCTGCTCGTGGTTAAAGAGATGTACTGTTTTTGGATGAATTTCGTCAGTGTTTTTGTACACCTGCAATTTGCCGGAGCAGTCTCTGTAAAAAACAACGATTTTTAACTCTAAATATTTTTCAAAAATGGACAGATTTTGAAACCCTATTTTTTCATTAGGCGTAAAACCACATGCTGTGTGGATTTCCCTCGCGGGGTTTTGTAGGTCTGCATCAGTGTAAGACGGATTAATAAAATGAGCGAGGCAATAACTAAGACACATGTTGTTGGTGAAGTTAGTAGGACTGAATAAATGCATTTTGTTTTTCTCTACCGATTCGCTAATTGCAAGATCTGTAATTTTCCTCCGTCCTCCCCCCGTCCTACCCAGAGCTACACTGACCTGAAGCGATAGCGTCGAGTCTGTGCTCAGCTCTGTATTGCTTTGTGCCGCTTGTTCAATCTGTTCAATAAATATTTCGGGGTTATGGTTGTTTTCGGGGGTCAAAACAGCATTTATTGATGTGGGTAGGCTAGATCCTGTTAGGGCAATGTTAATGTAACCATCGTTGCCAGCAACCTGTTGCGATAAGCCCACAATCTCACTTAAAATATTGTGCAGACGATGATTAAAATCTGCCAAATCATTTGTATCTATTTCACGGAGATTCAACGTTCTGTTAATTTCTACCCCATTGAAACGCGGTCTCGGTATTATTACAAAGTCACCCACACTACCACCCTCAGATATTAGTGTGTCTATTTCCTCCCGACTCAACTCCCCATCCCTTCCCCCATTCTGTATGATTTCATCATCATCATTATTATCATTATTATCATTATCTTCGTCTAACCATGTTTGTTGTTCGACGATAAGATTTTGCAATCTTTCCCTAACTGAAAGTCCTGTAGTGTCTAACGCGTTTAATTGTTCACTTATTAGCCGTTGTAAAAGTTCGCTATTTCCATCACCTCTCGACATGATACCTTCGTCAGGGTCGATATTAGGAATGTGGTGATGATGATTCGAAACCTCCATATCGGAGTGGATGGTTTCATCATCATCCATATCTAGCCAGGATCGCTGTTCGGCAATAAGATTTTGCAATCTCTCCCGAGGCGGTAACCCCGTAGTATCAATCCCCGTTACCTGCTCACGTATTAAGCTCTGTAATTGATCGTTAATACTTTGACGCCTCGAGTTGAGGCGGTCGTCTTCATCAGAGTCGTTATCCGAACGTGTTTTTTTAGAAAGCATTTTTGTAAAAGTGGTTTATTTAAAAATAGTGTATGACAAAAAAAAAAAAAAAACATACAATATACATAAAACTAATGTCTACAGATATGAAAAAACGTAACAGGCATACAAACTCAAAACATCATGTTAATACAATTACAGACTTTGTGTAAAATAAACAAGTTAAAAACAAAAGCTTAAAACTTTAATAAAAAATAAAAATAAAAAAATAAAAACAAGCATTGAAAAAATGAGCGGTCATCATCTCCTCCTTAGGGTCTCGGGTAAATCTCTCAAAATACGTTGAATGATATTCAAGCGTTCAGAAATTAGCGTTACTGCTAGGGTGAGTATTTGCTGATCTCCTCTTACCTGATCAACAACTCCCCACAGACGCCTGTTCTCAGTCTGTGTTTGTTCGTGACAGTTTCCAAAAAACTCTACGGTGTTGGATAATTGTCCGGCGTGTTGATTTTGGAGTTCGATAATCCTGCGCTGAAGAGCAACTACTGGCGCTTGTGATTCGACGAGCAGGTCCTCTGTTTCTTGGTAGGTTAAGGGTCGTGAAGCGACATCTAAAACCCTTAGAAAATTCCGGTTGGCACTGCGAAATGTGTCATAACTCAGTCTGTGAAAATCTTGAGGGGTGAATAAAGGTCTGAACGGATCGTGGGTATCTTCATCGGAGTGTGTACTGGGTGATGAGTCTTGAGATCCGACGGCATCCAGCACATCTGCCTGGGATTCTAAAAATATCTCCAAGTCTCTTTCGGGATAATCTGGTTCTAAAATAATAATAATAATGTTTATTATAATAGCAATTTATGTATTATTTATATGATATAGACTGTATAGTATCTCACCGCTATCTTCCGAAGAGGATGCGTTAGGGGTGACCTCACAGTCTCTCGAGGCAGAAAGTCGTTTCTTGTAAGAGCCTGCTGTACACTCCGTTTCTTCGTACTTCGTATTGGAGGTGCGCTCATCGGTCGGATTTTCCTCTGGGGATAAATGACATTTTTTATTAATTTAAATAACAATATATAAAAATATATTATATTAAACTAAAATATGTTATATTAAAAATGATCATGTATGTATAGGGTATTGCTTTACTCACCGCTATCAGGGTATGCTAAACGCAGACCGTTGTCTGGAGCATATTCTCCATAAGTTTCACGAAGCCTTTTAATCCCCCCTACAGAGTTTTCCTCTGGGGATAAATGACATTTATTTTTATTAATTTAAATAACAATAGATTAAAATAAAATATATTAAACTAAAATATATTAAACTAAAATATGTTATATTAAAATTATCATATATGTATAGGGTATTGCCTTACTCACCACTGTCAGGGTATGCTAAGCGCAGACCCTTGTTGGAGTCGTATTCGCCATAAGTTTCACGAAGCCTCTTAATCCCCCCTACAGAGTTTTCCTCTGGGGATAAATGACATTTATTTTTATTAATTTAAATAACAATAGATTAAAATAAAATATATTAAACTAAAATATATTAAACTAAAATATGTTATATTAAAATTATCATATAGGGTATTGCTTTACTCACCATTGTCAGGGTATGCTAAGCGCAGATCATTGTTGGAGTCGTATTCACCATAAGTTTCACGAAGCCTCTTAACACCTTTCCCCGAAGAAGGCCTCCGGAGTTGTTTGCGACTTGGCTCCGTTGCAGATGCGTTCGTTCTGGTGTCCGGAGAAGTGTCTGAGTGCTCACTGTCCGCCCCTAGAGTACTCCAGGGTGTGACGTCCTCATAACCGTGTATCGGGTTGTCCAATGATGCACATACTGTTTCTTCTGACGATTGCATAGGTCGTTGTGTTACAGAGGTCTGTAACGCGGGGGATTCGAATGTGTTTTCTGCACTGTTTTGTAAAATTTCATCAAGCGGACAACCGTCTGATATCGCTTCATCATCTAAAACACATGCAAACAAATATATCACATACCCTTTTAATATTTTCATTACAGATATAAAATGGAAAATCATAAAAGACAAAGAAATAGGCTACTCACAAAGAGAATCCAGAACTTCTGCCAAATCAGCATCAAAATATAGATCCGGGAGTACATCCTCTATACATGATGATAAAAATATTTATATAAGTATATATACAAATAGTTTATAATAGTTTTGTTGCTAAATATTAAATCATCAACATACCGTATTGGTTTTCAGCCATTTTCCTTAGAGACTCGAGACGTGGTGCAATATGGTTAGAGTGAAAGCGCCGAATGAAAGAACTTGTCATGTTTTTAAACATCCCGACTTTTCCCGCCATCTCATCCTTTTTCAAAGGATATCTTTCAACTCCTCATGTGGTAGGGGGGCTTGTGATATTTTATTTTACGACTTACGAAAGATGTGGGGGAAACCCTCCAGGACTCATCAGATAACACCTCTAATAAAATAATTCGTACACTACAAACGGAAAAACAGGTATTGGGACTCCGTGTGGACGTGGCATGGGGTCGGGGCCAAGGGGTCAGTGTGTGTGTGTGTGTGTGTGTGTGTGTGTGTGTGTGTGTGTGTGTGTGTGTCACCAAAGTGTAGGCAGTGCGTTTATCTGGAAAAGACTTCCCTGCACCCCTTAGAACTCTAATTAATCCATAACAATGTACTCTGCTTTTGTTTTAACCAGTTGGATTATTCAAAGTTTTTGATTCCGAATGAAATCGACATGTAATGTAGAATCAAATAAAGTAGGCTATATAAAAACTATGTGAGACCTCAGGTCTGACTGTAATGGCATGTTTAAAACACTGAGGTAAACATTTTAAAATATAACTTTTAACATAAAATATACCACAGGCAAACTAAGAATAGGTATATTTGTTTGATATAAAACAATCGGTTTTATATGCCACAAAAGCGAGTATTTAGCTTTGGGGTTTTTTAAAACAGCCTCTGTCAGAGTATGGGACGAGTTTACGTGTGTCTCTATGAAGTGAGGACCAATGCTTCTTTATATAAATGGAGCAAATATGTTTTATATAAAACGGAGGAATTTACTAAATAGCGTGTAAAGGTAAAGACTCCTGCTGCGTCTTAATGATATAAATTGACTAAAAACGGATTTTAAACATTGTTTTGTAAACGTATGTCTTTTTAAAAAATAAATGGTTTAGAAAAACAGTTTTCTGTAATGAAAAACCCCTCTTGTTTGACTTTTTCTGTAAAATGGTCGATCTTTGACTTTTTAATGCAATTTTTAAACTGTTTTAACATAAAATATATGACCCCGTGCATTTTTTATGAAATACTAAAGAGGTATTTTAGAAAACTTTTTTAATAGAACATTAAAATATTTTACAACATTATTGTATTTGTTATAGTTTGTACAACTTCAAGTCTGTGTAAAAGATTTTTCCTTTTAATAAAATCACTATCTTTGTTTTATGTCGCCCTTAAAGTTTGAAAATGTATTGTTTTTCACCATCGTGGGGAAAATTTCCCCGTTCGCGTGATCACCCTGAAGTGGAGAGGGGTTGGTGACGCACATACGAATAGGTATATTTGTTTGATATAAAACAATCGGTTTTATATGCCGCAAAAACGAGTATTGAGCTTCTGGTTTTTTAAAACAACCTCTGTCAGAGTATGGGAGGAGTTTACCTGCGCCTCTATGAAGCGAGGACCAATGCTTCGTGAATGCGTCTTCTACGGGGCGTGAATAGAGCGTGGACCAATCCGCCGCACGTGCGTCTTCTACGGGGCGTGTGAGGAGGCGTGGTTAGCGCGCCTCATTGCAAGGCGTTAATTCTCTCATTTAAGTTTCATGCTCCGTCCTGAACGAGAAGCCTCTCGCTGCATCCTGCGGTGGACATCCAACCCGGCCCCATCCAAGTGTGACGTCAGAAGCTACCACGCCCATGCCCAAATTGGACACATTCTCGTTAACATTTAAAAACAGGAAGAACTATCAAGAAGAGAAGACTAGAAGACGAAGGTAACTGCGAAACAAAATGCACAAAACACACTTGCGGTTTTAGTATAAACACTGTTTAACATAATACGAATGAGCTGTATGAGAATGAGATGTTACCTGTTGTAAGTTGCTCTTATCACTTTATTAGTAGTTTGTAATGTGTGGGGCTGATCACTTGACTAGCATGCCTGCTCCGCAATTAGCGCGAAAGCCCGCGATATGTAATAAATTGTCAAAATATCGACGTAATTCGAATCAATAAGGTTTGATGTTGTTTTAGAGCTATGAATTATCTTCAACTTTCATATTGGTCATTTAACTCCCCTGTGATGTCTCTTGGTGTATTTAGTATCAGTAGCCTATACTCTCAACTGAAACTTTTGTTATGTCTACTATACTATTATTATTATTTCACCAATTTCATGTTGTTATTTGGATTAAGGGTAAATATAAAAATATATTATTTTAGTGTTTATGTGTGACGTTACATCCTGTAAATCTTATTCTGCTTGAAAAAGAATATGAGATATATTATTGTACATTTATATTTACTTTTTCCATAGGCAATCATAAATGCCCTGGCTGTCTCCTGGCTGTGATATCTCCTCACAGGAGGCTGAGCACGTCTTCCTTTCTGGTCTGGATTATCATTGCAGGTCAGAGTAGATTATTCATTATTTTTGCACAATGCCCAGTGCACCCTTTTGTTACTGATAATTCTGTTACAGTAACACAACTGTGACTGTTCTCTGATAACTATTTCAGTGAAGTGGAAGATTTTAACTGACAAATTGACAAATAATTGAGGAAAGAAAGGAGACCATTCAATTGTTGGCTGTTACTTTTACATTTACACATTTGGAGTTTGGAATTACGTCAGTAACATGAATATTCAATTTGACTTTCTCTCTCTACAACTCCAACATTTCATAACTGTTTAGTGTTAAATCAGAAATATATATTTCATTTGAACATGTTAAACTCATTTGTATTTCTCTCTCTCTCAGAGTTGAAGCCATTCCTGCAGCAACTGGTGGAAAACGGGGGATCTTTTTGGTGCTTTTGTTCTAGCATAAATAATTTTGTTCTTTCGTATAATATGAATAAACACATATGTATATATAAATAAATTCATGCTTGAATCATTCTCGAGTTTTGCCTTCTGATATTCTGGCCATATCATTTAGTGACTGCATGTGCTGATTCCATCGTTATTTTATCTGATAATGAGCAAATTAGTTAAACTTAAGTAGGTTAATCAATATACAGCATAATTCAAGAAACTAGGGCTCACACCACTTTTCAGTTGAATAAGATTGATATACATTTTTAATTTGTTTTGTATGAATTTACATTTTTGTAAATGTCTCTGATGCATTTTGAATAAAAAAACACATTTTATAAAAATACTCCTGAGATTAAATGTCTTTCGAACTATGTACATACAAACTAAAACAAGGGTCCTAAAGCTGCAGCCTCCGATTGTGTAGGGATTTGCTCTGAACAACTGACATTGGTAATTTTAACAAAAAGTTATCACACTTGCATAAATGGGTCATTTTTTAACCATATGTGTAAACTTGATGTATTAACACAAAATATTACATTAAAAAAATCATTTGTGACCAAGATATTTTGAACTATGATGATATTTTGAAATGTTAAACTCATAAAACCTGTACAGAAGAGGAAGCGAGAGATTAACTGTTTTTTTGTGTATTAGAATATTGTGCAAAAGTTAATTTATTTCGGTAATTCAACATAGCTATATGCCGTAATCATCAAATTTATAACACATAAAGGCATGAAATATCTCACTTTGCTTATAATGACTAATGAGTATATTATATATTAGTATATGATTTAAGGTTTACATAAATTCCATTATGCCATTTCAAAGTAATTTGCTATAACAGGCATTAACAGGTGAATTCTTAATTTGTAAAAATGCAATATTTCTATAACCACATAGAAAGAAATGTTTAAAAACGTTTTTTTTAATTATTTTTTAGAAGGGATAACTATAAGTGCAGTTTGGATCCCATATAATTAAGAAAGAGATAAAAACTCATTTTAGTTTAAATATAGATGCTCCCTTATATGTTTATTATAGCAAAACCATGATTATTGATTACCATTTGTAACAGAAATACAAGAGAAATACAAAAATATCGTTTTAAGGTACATTGTTTACTTGTCATTAACTTACAAAACCAGTGAGCAATGCAAACGTATTGTCTAATACAGCTGTTGAAGGAGTGCTTGTGATTTAGACGATTCCAAGCCTGCCAAAGCGTCACAATTTAACTGCACCAATAATCTGTAGTGCCACATCTCTACACAAATAACCTCATCTTTATTATAAATCAATAACTACTATGATAACAACCATAAACATATTCCGGCATGTGTACACGAATCACATCAAATTGAGTCACGTGCCGTCTTTGGACATGGGCGTGGCTTCTGACGTCACACTTGGATTTGGGCCGGGTTGGATATCCACCGCAGGATGCAGCGAGCTGTAGTTGGACGGTTGTGTAAAATAAATGGCAATACTGCCTCTCATAAATAACACGAAGACTTCACAAAGCAAGTCTTACAATTAACAGCCTACACGAACACCCGTTTGATCGATCTGCAACAGAAATGAAAATTAACACATATTTCCAAAAAAGAAATTAATATGTTCTTCAATAATATTGGCTTATACAATTCATTCTCATAAATAAGATGGTAAACTGAGCGAAATAATGTACAAAACTGATATTCTCGCCAATATGTCCATCTAACGGAGCAGATATAGCAATTAGATCGTCAGTCAGATAGATAGATAATTAGAGAGATATATAGATATATCGATAAATAGATGTATTATTTGTCTACTGGGGAAAGTAGTTTTCATCATAAAAATGTCTTCATCAGCTACGGGAATCATGGTATTCATGCATATGTCTTTAGTTTGTTTTATTTTTGATAAAATAACGTATGACGTGTCTCAACCATTCAGAAAGCTGCAAGAAATTACATTTGCGCTGAACTATTTCCCATTTAGATTATAAGTGACATCCGTAGCTTGTCAGATGCAGAATGAAATGGATGTAAATAAAATGCCCCATCACAATGCGTATAATGACGCACAATGGCTGATATTGAGCTTTTAGAAGATGTGGCGATTAAATGGAAGGATTCGAAGCATCATCTTGTAAAAAGGGCCACGAAATCGACCCAAATCGCGGAATTCGATTCGTGGGGAAGGTTTCAAGCGTGTTCCGTCTTTTCCGTGGCAAAGTGAAGTTAATTAAATGCAATACATTTAATCTTATGTATTAACTCGTTTCATCGGACTCCATAAAATGAAAAGGGTTTATCAATGATATCTGTGCATCATTTAATACGTTAATGCTTGACTATTCCTTTTAACTTTAATGAAAATAAAGTCAAAGTCTGTTAGAATAGCCAAATATAACAATTTATTATGTCAGGTAAATGTATCATTAGAATTCCACAAGATAATCAGAGCAAACCATCAAATGTTTTAGAACAAAGAACTTTACCCAACATAGGCTACATGAGCTGAGCCTTGAAGACACAACATCACGGGCTGATCTGAATACAGAAAGCAGCCCCGAACTCTTGTTGCATCTCCCTTTATAATCAGACCTCATTTCATATGTAAATCACCAGGATACAATGGACTGAATCCCCCCCACCAGTCTTACTGGGGGAATGAGAGCAATCCTTAAAGATTATCAGATTCACATTAAAACCATATTCTTGTGTGAGTTTTCAGTATCATTGACTGAGAGAGTGAAAGAGAGAAGATGCAGATAAGATGTGCAGAGAAAAGGGGGTAGGGTGTCAAATGTTAATTTGCAAGCAATGCCTTTTGTCTTTAGAGGCCACTGGTCAGATATTTTCTCTTTAACCAGTTTTCCAGTCTTACAGATTCCCTCCTTGACCCCAGTGGGTCAGATTCAGACACTTTAGGGGTCATAGACACAGTAAGACGTTTGTTGTAATCCTTGTTGTAATTCAACAATTGTCTCTTTGCAATGTTGGCATCTGTTGACGCTCAGAGGGCTTTGTTCACCTGCAGAACACCTGTTCTCATCAGGCATATGTAGCTTGAGTCCAGCAGGTGGATGAGGCGTTCAGGCTTTCTTCTGGAGATGTGAGAAAAGTTTGTATGGTCAATCTGGACCTTTTGACTTTCAGTTGGCGTGTCGTTCCTTCATGAAGACACTCACGTTTCCCTGGCACCTTCCCCATAACGATAATCTGTCCCTTCTCGACCAATCCTGTCACCTCCAGCGGTGCGGTTGTCTGGACAGACCTCAGTGGGTGAATGGGCTCTCTGTGAGACGTCTGAAAAGCATCTTAAATGTCTGCTTCGCGAATGAAACACATATGTACTTGAACTCATGAAGAAATGCATGGAAACGCATAATGCAACAAATCAAAATCATGTCATGTTCAATGTAAAATATCATGTTCTTTTCAGCAAGTGTGCTCATATTTTTCTCAGGGTATTGAATGGAAAGGATGTCTCATATTAAATATCCAATTCTTAAATATATTTTTCGGTCTGAATTATAAAAAGGAAATGCAGCAAAAGGTCAGTGTACTCAAAATAATCAAATAGATTCTCTGACAAGAAGTCATGTAATAAAAACAATCGACGTTTAATAAATGAATATGTATATAATAATCAGTGTTTGTTAAGGAATCTTCCAATGCAAGCCACTTATGCAAATCTAGGAAGTGACTTGAAACATTCTTAAATGTATTCAAGAATGGAGATTGTTCAGTCCTTGCAACAGGTGTGAGAGTGTGTGTTTGTGTGAGGGTATGAGTGCATGTGCGTGTGAGTGTGTGTTTGTTTGTCTGAGTGTGAGTTTGAGTGTTTGTGTGAGAGAAAGAGGGAGAAAGAGTGTGCATGTGTGTGTGTTGTTGTTGGCTAAGTCACAGTCAATGACAAGGTTGAATTGACAATTCTGTAATTGATTGAAGCGCTCATACTTCAGATCTATTTAGCTATGATGTTACTGTTATTAGTGGTATGTTGAGAAATCAGGGGCCCTCTGATTTTCCAACCACCCCAATAACAATCAGAAAGTTTAAACATTATGAAATCTAATGGCAAGTCTGCCACCGCTTTTTGATGCATTGCATTGATTTGTGACTGTAGCCATTAATATGTGTTTCCAGTGTTTTTCCATGAGTTTGCAGGGTGTGGTGAACTGCGTGTGCTATGTCATGGGATCAGCTTCCCATCTTTATGTGTGTGACGCTATCCGGATCTGTGAGTGTGAAGATGCACAATATATCTTTAGTGAAGTGACACTATTGGACTCTATGTCATTTTCATCTTCTTATGATGTGTGTTCAGTCTGGATAGATTTGATCTATTCCGGGTGATGATGCTGTGAGTGTGTAGTGTTGGAGGAGTGTGTTCAGTCAGTGTTCATGTCTAGGAGATGATGGTGGAGTTCTACTGTATAACAATTGTGTTGCAAATTTTAGTTCCAGTTCTAAACTGGGAGGCCATCTAATGTAGTGATGTGTTGTTGTGGGATGTAAAGGCCTCTTGAATTGTCTTTTTACCCATCTCCCGAATCTCAGGTTATGTTCTAACAATCGTGAAGATCGGCTGTCCCGGCGTCCGTCCTCCGAGGAATTGTAGAAGTTAACCTGACAGAAGCAAATGCAGAGAGAACCAGTTCATTTTGATGTTTTCAACAGTTTCAAATTCAGACATGTGGACACTTTCGTTTGCTTGCTCCATTATCATGTCCATAGCAATTTTAATTCCAGCTGTCACATGAAACCGAGTTTCATTGACCAGGTCTGAATTATTGCTGTTGTTGCTTCAGTGTGCGACACTTAAACACTGCTCTTGCAGTTAGCCTTCACAGTCTGCTGTGTCCCAGCATTAGAGATCCCAGTCTTCGGATTTTAAACTTCAAGTTGCTTTCATTACAGCCAGATCTGTGGGCATGAATTATTTCATGGTGTCATTCACACATTTGGTTAGTGGTGGTCTCTCATTACCTCAGATGTTTAGTTCACACCCTCCTTGTAAATTTTCTTCCTTGGTCAGTTGCAATTAACCTGTGCCACACCACACTTCACACTGCATGAAAAGTGGGATTTTCGTCAGTAAGCGGCACTGTAGATTGTCGTGGAAGTTCAGGTTTACGACTGCACACGGCAATTTACAGGTAACACTCAAAACTGCTGTGAATTGCCGGAAATTGACGTGGGCCTTGCTTGGCAGTTGTCCCCCCATTGTCCCCCCTTCTCCTAAATTTAGAGGAGCTTTGAAAATGCTGTGAGCTATACACATGCAAATAAGGGTAGGGGAGTTTCACCCCAGGTAACATTTTTCTGAAAGGTATAACTTCATTCTAAGACAAGATCAGGCTCAGTATAACCTAATTGCTGTGTTTTTTTTTTGTTTTTTTTTTTTAACATTGCACATAATGCACAACAATTACAACAATAACATGACATCCAAAAAGATAACAATCAACAAATAATAATTTCACAATAAATAAGAAACAAATAAAAATAGGACAGAATTGAACAAATGAAATAAAAACAGGAAAGGGACTATCTCTATTGTGTATAATATTATGATTTAAGAGAAAGATAGAAACCAGTAATTTGTACTATTTAAAGAAAGAAAATTAGCTTCAATTAGCTTCAATATTCTTTAGCAAATACAATTGTATCACTACATTTTTATCGATACAATTGAGAGACAGAATATACTGAAAACTAAAAATTAGACCAAAAAAAAAAAAACTTCAAACAAGGTTTAGAATTATTCATTTTACTCTTATGAATATGAAATTTTCCTAATAAAATTATAAGATTCATCATAACATTTACGGAAGCAGTTTTCAAAATATATGATAACATCTTTGATGTTAATTCACAGTTATAAACAGATGTTTTTTGTTTTTGTTTTTTACTATTTTTTTTACTGGTTTATTTAATTTAAGTAACCTAATAAAGTTATTTATTTATGCATATATGTATTTTTACATTTCATGGTAGCCTATTTAGGTATATCCACCTTATTCCTAATTTAAAATGAACTAACAGCAGCAGAAAAGTCAAGGACAGCCGACGACAGCCTTTCAACCTGAGTCAAAAACCAGTGAACGTAACTCTGATTGGCTGAGGCAGCATATCGTCATAATCCAACCTGTAACGTCAGCCACTCTGATTGGCTGAGGCAACGTGCCAGGCATGTGGCGTGTTTTTTTAAGCAGAAAGTAACTACACAGATATTCAGCCTGCTTCGCCGTCATGATCGCTGGGGAACCCATCTTTTCCTCTAAATTGAAGGTAAGTTCGTCCAGCTTAGTGAATTCTATGTCCATGTCTACTTATAGTTTTTGGTAGTTTAGCGTTTTTGTCTTAAACTTCACAAATCGGCTGTGATTACTGCCGCGAATGTCCAAGGGTGTTAACCTAACGGAACAGTTTTTTGTTTTGCATTAGCTTGCTGCTCTTCATTCTTTTTTTGTTTCATTTCAATTTGAACAAATTTGGGACACTAAACTGTACGTTGGGTTGCACGTTGTTATCTGGCTGCAAGTTAGCTACCATTCTTTGATAGTAATCAAACTAACTCATTTACTCTGAATACCGTCAGAAATTATGAAAAAATAATAAGTGCCAGGGTCCTAAAACAAAGCGCGTAATGTGCTTGTATGCTCTAGTGTAGGCTATCCTTGTTTGTAAAATTGCATCACTTTGTGTGATGAGTGAAATCTTCAGATGTTTGTGATTTGTTTTGTCTCTCAGGGGCTGTTAGGAGTGAGGTGTCCTTCGCTGATGGGAGAAAAAACACCTAAATAAGGTAACGTTACGTGTTGTGATCTCATCCTCTTTTCTTTTGAACAGACCCCAGTCAAATAAAAAGTAAAACTAAACTAATTTGGATTAACGTCTGTGTTTATAGATGACTTTGAGCGTGAGACAGTGGTGAAAACGCCAAAGAGAACTGGAACATGGCATGTTATATTCAGTTATAAATGTTTGACCAAGTTTTTAAATATCTTATAAATCTGTTCAGTTTCATCATTTGATAATAACTTTTAAAACAAATTTTTTTGTGGTATAGATGCAGTGACTGAGACTGGGAGATGCAGTGACTGAAACCTGGTGGTAAGTGTTGATCTATTGGCAGTGGAGAAGAGACTTTTAATAGACACCTTCTCTCTTGTGAGCTAGCAAACTTTGTTATTCTAATTAGAGCATTGTAAACATCACCAAATGTGTTCGTTTATTTCAGTGTTCCAGAAAAAGGTCCTGAAACTACTGGTCGACATCCGCCATCGCCTGAAGGAAACCAGGTAGTGGATGCAGAAGAAACATATTTTTGCTTACAAATGTGGGGACTTGGGGCAGATTGCCTTTGCATACATCTAAATCATTTGTCTTTTTCAACTTTGCAGAAGGGGTCATGAAATTCGGTTCCACAGCCACTGAGGTGTATGTACATCAAGGTGAACCTCAAGCATGCGTCGCAAAGACTTAAATTCACTTCGCCCTGATGAGCCAAGCCTACAGGACTTAAATTAAGAGTTTTAAAGGGATAGTTCACTTTGAAATTATTTTTTGAAATGTTTTGGCTTACGTCAAGGGCATCAGTCAGTCATATAATGGAAGTCTATGGGGATCTCTTAAAAGAGCATGCACAGAGAAGTACAAATTAAACATGATTTAATGAATCATAACTGTAAGTACACGTTGATGGCTTAAGATACGAGACGAGCGGTTTGTGTGAGAAAATGAACAGTGTGTGTGTGTGTGTATATATATATATATATGATCTGCGCATGCGGTGGAAACCGCCAGAAGCGATCTTGCACTGGTACGTCACTCATTGTTTACACAGATTTCGGAAGTTTTACTGTGAAGATCTAAACATATTAAGATGTATTGCATTTTGTGTATATCTAAATATTAGAGTTGAGCCGGATACTCGGCTGAAACGAGTATCCGGTACGGATAAAGCACTTTTGTCGAGTACGAATATTATACGAGTAATTCGAGTCAATATCTGTGCTCGGATAAAAAAAAAAAAAAGTTATGTTGAGATTAAGGCTGAGCGATATATCAATATAAAGAATATATATATTTTTAAATGTGATATGTAATTAAACCATATTGCATATCGATATAGGCTATTCAGGTTTGCGCTGTGATCCTTGCTCCAAGCAAGCTGCTGCGTGCTGATCCAGAGCTCTCTGCACTGCTCCCCGCGCCCCAGCCACTCCTTTTCCACTTTGCGTGCTTGATTAAAGCATGTTATGTTATGAAATAAAGTCTTTCACCTCAGCAAAACGGACTTTCTGTCCTGTCACCCGTTATACTGTAACGTTAGACGTAACGCACACTCAATTGCACGCGCAAATGCGGTGGCGCGCGCTGGATCGCCTCTGTATATAAAGTGCAAAAGAAACTAGGCTATACGAGCATGCAACACCGTTACGTTGTAAATTACACGAAATAAAAGCAATGCAGTTATGATTTTCATTCTATTCACCAGAGCAGTTTCCATGTTTCATAAACAGTTCTTGTTAGTATTGTGTATTCACTATTCACCATAGTAACTGTCGTTTCTATATTAACCCCTTAATGCCCCTATTTTTCTTTGTGTTATTTTTTATATTTTTTTAAATGACTGTAATGGCTCATACCAACGTTGTATTAACAAAATAAATAAACCAATTAATAAATCACAATTACAATTCCAAGGGAATAATCTGCAATGAAGATTTTTGTCATAGCTAATCATGCAGCCCTAAGGTGAAGAAACCTGTTTATTATTTATTCATTTGGTTTGGCAAATGTTCAAGTTTCAATAAAACTACTTGTGACATGTCATATTTGGCTTTGACTGAACATTTGCTCTCACTTTGCAGAAAAAATATCGGGATATATTTTGAACATCGAAATTCAGCCTAAATATATCGGGATATGACTTTTGGCCCATATCACCCAGCCGTAGTTAAGATGAAAACTCTTGTTCATTACATTTTACTTTATAATTGCAGCCACTTGTGTTGTATTCATTGTTGCAAAACTTGTTTTGTAGTTCGTTTGTTATCATGATCAAAACTATTGATCTGAAGCTCAATGCTGATGCTGTCATGTAAATAGTTTTATTTCTTATCAGCAAAAAATATAGCAATTTCAGATCAACCCATATCAATTGCATGCTTAAAATAACATACCGGTTAAAGCCCCGCCCATTTCAAGACTACCCGACCCACTTCCGGGTTTAGGCCCCGCCCAGTCCGAGTACAGATACAGATACAGATAATTCATATGGTTAACAGATACAGATACAGATACAGATAATGCTGTACTCGCTCATCCCTACTAAATATATATACACACACACACACACACACACACATTTATACAATATAAATACTGTTTGTTTTCTTTCCCAAAACGCTCATTTCGTGTCTTAGTCAATCATTGTGTACTTAATTTATGAGTCATTAAATCATGTTTAATTTGGTCTTCTCTGTGCATGCTCTTTGAGGTGGTGACCATAGACCTGCATTATATGACTGACAGACAACAACAGTTTGACCTAAAAATATCAAAATTGAAAATACTGTGGAAACAAAACCACCTGCATCTTGGATGCCCTTGAGATAAGATAAAACATATCAAAAATTTATTTCAAAGTGAACAATCCCTTTAAATTACATCCTTATTATTCGTTCATAATTCTGCCTTCTGTGTTTGATATATCTGGTGCCCAATTCTGATGCCATTCAGGGCAATTTATTTTTGAATAGAGATGCAATATATTATTGATTTATTTGTATAACTGTAGTGCTGTATGTATGTATGTTGTCCCATGTTTCCAGAGGGTGGAGGACATGTTTTCTGTGCTTTGAAAGATGTTCTCCTATGCTGTGTACATAGTTTTGTGTTTGTTCTAATAAAGCTATTTCTTTGAATAAACAGTATGTGGCAAATGTTCCTTTCCTCAATAAATTCATGTCCTTGATGGTAATAATAATTTAGTCCATAGGATAACAATGACATGAATAAACAACATAATAGCATATCATATGAATATGAATATATGATTATTATTATTATAATTTTAGGTCGGCTGACCAATAGTAACAGATCTGCCAACCAATCACGAGTGATTTTCTTGTTTAAATGTAGTGAATTTCAACCAATACTGAGTGAGGAAATTCAAGCCATTCTCTGGCAAGGCGCGCGCAGTGCTGCTATTCATATGCTAATTAGGGCCATTCACACCTCCGCGAGCGCTGCATGCATACGTCATGGTTCGTTTCCGTCAATATGTGGCACAGTGGAACGCGACGTTCACAGTCTGTAAATTGTCGTTAACTGCCGAAAATTAGGGAGATTTCCGGCAGTTTACGGGGACGAAAATCCCACTTTTCATGCAGTGTCAGTGAGTGTTTTCCGCCCTTTTGACACAGGGTATCGGTCAATGAAATCGAATTGTAAGGATTAATTTCATACTTCTCCAATTAATGCTTGCTTGGCGAGTATAATATAATGTGTATTATAATTTGAGTTATAATACAATTATATTTTAGAATATAAATAAAATGATATTATTTCTGGTCTCTGAAGAGTCTCTGCTCTTTTGCATGTCAATATCTTTGAATATGAAAAGGCTTTCTGACTCAGGGTTGATAAGATGTATATTAGCTGTTTCTCTTTTCTGTTTGTTAGGTTTAAAATATATTTTCTTCTGATTTAGTCTTTTTAAATGGCTATTTTAACGTTTGATTATTCTTTTGAACTCTAAATTTTAGTTTTATCCATTTAGATAAGGGAATCTATATCGCTCCGCAGTACTTCCTCGAAGCCCGCGCGACACACCCCCGTCAGTTCCAAAAACCAATTCAGAGGTAATTTGACTTAATATCTAAGATCTGCAGTATTCACACGTACAATCAGAGATATCTTTACAAGTCCCTTTGAATGCCTCCTCTAGAACATAAATCAATGTATTACTATGGTAGGGACGAAAATGACCACCATGAAAGAAAACAGTTTATCAACTCAACGTCTCTTAAAATGGCTTCAGGTCAAACCCCGCGGTCTGAGAACCACGCACGTTTATCCAAAGTAATCATTAATTTAGAACAGTGAATATGGGCACACCCAAAACTAGGTTGATTAATCAGTGTTTGCTGATTCTAGTCGGAAATAACTTGCCCCGCCAATTCAAAGACCCCTTGAATGCCTCCTCTAGAAATTAAATCAATGTGTCACTTTAGTAGGGACGATTGACCACCAAGAAAGAGTATAGTTTATCAACTCAACATCTCTTAAAATGGCTTCAGGCCAAGCCCGTGGTCTTTAAACCACGCACGTTTATCCAAAGTGATCACTGACCTAAAACAGTGGATATGGACACACCCAAAACTAGGTTGATTAATCAGCGTTTGCTGATTCTAGTCGGAAATAACTTGTCCCCCCATTCAAGTACACTTAAAATGGTATCGGATATTAGCCGTCGCTAATCTGACGCGAAAGATGTGGAAATATACGAATCCAATAATCTAGGGAAAAAACAGTCTTTCAGAGTCATTCAGAATTAGTTCAAACGTAACCATTTACAAATGTGAAAAACAGCTCCCATTAAGTGGAGAGGTAAAGTCTATGTTTTCTAAAGCTTTGAATATGTTACCATGGCGCCTTTTATATACTTGTATTACTCCAGCATGTCACAATGTTTTAGAGTTTATCCTGCCATCGCTTTTACAGACTCGCCACATTTAACAGCTCCTGTAACCAAGCAAAGTCTTCTAATTTTCTGCAACCAGGTAGCATACCAAATACTTTAGAGATTTGTTTTTCTGAGAAATTTAAATAATTTAGTTATCTGTGTTAAATCTGATGCGAAAAATGTGGAATTATTTTGTTTGCCGAATATGAAAAGTATTTCTGTCTCAAATTCTTCTCATTCTGTTCATGAATTAATGAGCATCAGTGTTGCCAGATTGAAAATATCAAAGTATCGTACCAGAAGCTCAAAATTATCGTATTTGGAAGAAAATGATCGTACACACGTCAAAAGGGGGGGGGGGGTAAGGGGTATATAATATATTAGATTATAATCTAATATAGATTATAACAATATATATAATCTATATTATAATATCTATAATATTAAATATTATAGATAGAATATTATCTATAATATTCTATAATACTTCTCTGATGTTTTGTAATAGCTTCCTCTGTAAAATACTATATTATTTTTATAAAAGGAATTACGTAAAATTTTGTATAATATTGTATAATATTTTGTCCTAATACTACAAGATTCGTTTTTCCTAAGGGATGTCTCATTCACATTAGGTTATCAGCTCAATACAGAGTGAGAGTGCAGTCTGTGAGAATTCGGATTCTGTCAGCAAAACCCCTCGGCAATTTCGAGGTTACTACTGATCACCGTTTTACAAAAGGATTAATAGTTTGGAGTGAAGGTTACGTACAGTTGTTAAGTGACAAGGTTTTGTGGACTTACAATAACTTATATAAACTTAGTTGATTGAGTTAGGCTTATGTTACCAGTAGCTACCGCGATGTCTTACCTGGAGATTCAATAGTCTGGAAACGACACCTCCGGCCATTTGGTGGGTCATTGACCCAGTTTTTAATTAAATAAAGGCAATCATAACCTATTACAGTTCATTTTGCAATGTACCGTTGCCGGTCGGCAGCCGTCAATGACTCGCAATATGACATTTTTGTCATTCAAATACATACGCTGCTTTCCCCCACGCCGACCACGCCCCCCAACTATGACGCGTTGCCGAGATGACGGGAGCGGGGGAGACGCACACACACTGGCTGCGTTCCAAACCGCATACTCAATGAGTAGGTACTTAATTTCAATAAGTACTTACTCATCGAGCGCTAAAAGAGTAGGTACTTTATAGCCAAATCTCGTTGAGTATGAATGCGAACCGGACATCTGCCATGTTGACGTTATCATGTGACCTACTACGCGTTATCACAAGCGCAACACCTTCATGCAATAAAAAAAAAAATGAACGATACGTTTAATTAATCTACCTATAAATATCTTGATATTGATGAAACTTGCTCATTTTGTTGTGGTATTGTTGAAGAAACAGCTGCCTATTTATTTTGTGAATACATTTAGGGTTGATTTAAGTTGTTATATTTTAAACCCTACTGACCAACAGTGTTATTCTAACGATACTTTTTTTTTATTAAGAAACCCCAAAATCATCATCTCTTGATTATGTTGTTAATTTCTTTATTTTATACCCAAAAAGTTTCTCCTTTAAGTTTTCCTCTTTTTCTTCATGAATTTACCTCGTTTCATCCCTCAGATATAACAACAACTTTTTTTTATGTATTATGAAGAACTATAATGAAGATATTTAGCCTTTTTTATTGTTCTTATTTCCTGTGTATAAATATAATTTTATGTCATATTATGATGTACACAAACCAATGATCTTTATATTTTCTGTTTTGTCACTATGATTGTTACATAAACTATAGTATCTTTCCATGATCTTGCATATTAATAAGTTTAAATTATATGAGCGACAAGTGCTCTAACACTTCATAACATCAGTAACTTGACAGCACAACCTAGAACAGCGTTTGTAATGTCTGCACAAAGGAGACGGGCAGCTGCTTGAAGATCTCTTTTGGAGAAAACTGTTGATTTTATACTCCAAAAATGTAAGTATCACTGCTTAAAAATTAATATTACCTCAGAATGAATTTCATTGTTAGCCCACCCCAAAACTTAAACAAAATAATAATATTAAATGCTGACCAATACTTATATAACTTTTTATATACTAAAAATATAATTTAATAAAACAAGCAAAATGTAATTTGTTTTGTAATATGACAGTAATGCATGAATTCATTTATATTGCTAAATGCAGTGAAACATCTCAATTGTCAGTCAATCGATGAATTAATGCATAAATTAATTACATTTTATATACTGACAACAATAAGAAACATGAATAAATGAGTAAAAGAACAAATAAAAGTAAATAAAAGTAACCATCACAATAAACAAATGCATATACAAGTCAACACATGAAACAGCTTTATTCAAACTACAAGCATGTATTTACAGGCACTGAACCCCAAACCCTACTGCCGACTCAACACAGCGGTTCCTATTCTTTGATGACAGCATTCAGCATCATGAGCCTCTCTCCACTGGATAAACACACGCGTGTTCTTCTGTCCCTGTAACATACAGACAAGATTCACATTACGAGCTCAACACTGCACTTACATGTTGAGGTTGATGTGTTAACTCACTTTTAATCCAACTTAAATGTTCCTCAATATATCAACACCAATAAGGGACAAATTAAATATATATCATGTTTAGTTACTTTATATATGTTTTTATTCACAGCACATAATTTTTCTAATGTAAGCAGTGTTGACAACAGTGAATTATCCTACATAATAGCAGCACACACATGTATTTTTCATGTTGGGATGTGCTCACCTGCAATACTTATACAATATTTTCCTTCCTGATGTAAATAGACATTTTAAATAAGCGTTTTTAAGATGTATGGTTATGTAAATACACGTTGGAAACGTAACTTTACGGTTACTGGAGCTCCCCTGTTATCAATACATAATAAAACATGTGTTTACAGCAAAATCACAACTATACTATACTGTCTAACTCCTTTAGACGTTCAACAGTTAAAACGTTTACTCTATAGTAGTTTAACACATACGATTTAAACCGTATTTACTCACATTTGAAAACCCCCGCGTCGCTTATCTCCGCGATGTTGATATTGACGTATCCTCTCGCGTGGCCTCCTGGGATAGATGAGTATCATGAGTAGCCGTGGAAAAGCACTCAAAAATCTGGGCGGAAGCAGTAAGCCATCCGGGAACTTCTCGCCTACTCTTTTTATGAAAACTGATGTTTGGAACGTACTGCTTCCTTCACGTACTGTTTTCGCCTACTATATAGTAGGAAAGTAGGCATATTGGAACGCACTTAAGTCCAAATCTCGCGACAATTGCTACGTCACCCAGGTAATTCTCGCCTACTCTTTTGGATTCATTCATACTTTTTTGCTCGCCTACTCTTTTTCCCATACTAAATAGTAGGGAAGTATGCGGTTTGGAACGCAGCCACAGTCTCTCCCTCATACCGTGCTCTCTCTCGCCTTCATTTTCTCCTCACAAGCATGACGTAAATCAACAGCTAGATCAATGAGTATAGAAGCACCCCCGATCACAAAAATCTGAAATTATCGTACATTATGGGATTTTTTTCATTATTGATCGTACATCGTACAGAGGTCAAAATTATCGTACAAATACGATAATTATCGTACATCTGGCAACACTGATGAGCATTGTGAATCACATTATAACCACATTCAGCATAGACACACACACACGTTTAATTCAGTTCACACAGGATACATGGCCTTGAATACAACATCAACAGCCTTTACCTAAGTGTTCCAAAACACTTACAGTAAAGCAATCCTGTGTTTAAAGAATAAACTTACATTTAGCCTATGTGCACATATAGTAGCACAAACAACTATACAGTGTGTTCTGTGAGTGCGTTACATGGTGTGAAGCACAACCCCAAATTTGAAAATACAAACTATTGCATTATTGCTTTTTAATCCCATCTGCGTTACAGTGGAAGCTTTCAAATGCAATATAAAGTTTACCAAGATTAGTTTATGTTAATTATAGAATATTATTCAATGTGGCCTATGGCCCATGGAGGGCTAAGTCAAACAAAGGGTTAAGTGTTTTTGAATGCAGCATGTCCTTAGCATTAGCATTAGCCTCATTTCAGAAGCCGCATGCCTTTAGCATTAGCATTAGCATCATTGTTCAAGCAGCATGGCTTTAGAATTTATAGTCTCGTTTTGGAAGCAGCATGGGCAATACTAGCATTTATCTTAGCCTCGTTTTTTCTAAACAGCATGGAAAATACTAGCATTTAACCCTGTTAAATTGCGTCTTAGCCTGTAAATCATATCATTGTGTTTTTTCAAAGTTTGTTTTATCATAAACAATGCATCGTCTGCCTCATTTATAAAATCACGTGTTTTCTGATCGTTTACAAACTTAGATTTTTATTCCTGTTGTTTGTCGATTCTCTTCACGTTTGCTGGTTTGTTTCAACAAAGCCACTACAATAATGAAGACAAACATGCAAGTTTTGTTTTATAGCTCCTCAAGTAACGTTAAGTCTACCCGAAAATCATTTGAAAGATGTTATTTCAAATTTAGGTTTCTTTTCTTTTTGCCTAATCAAACAAGGATATCTTTAAAATCTATTAAACAAGGGTTTTACTCTTATCTGCGCGCCGCGGCTGTTTTCATGTCCTCGCGTTTTAGTTTCGGACTAAAACAAAGGGTTCCCTTTCGAAGGGAACTCAACAATACGTCGAATGACGCAATGGGGAACGCCTCAGGCGTGACAGGTGTCTGAAATCAAATATCAACTCACAGTAATCAGGTTGACCGGCGACAGCCCGTGCTTCATCAGCTTGAATGATGAGCGCGTCAATCTGGATGTATAAGAAGGGCGCCTTGAAACCGTGACAACATCTTTTCGTCTTCAGGGACTGTTTGTCTGTGTGATAGTATCAACGATTAAGCGCGCAGAGACGTGGAGAAACACTTTGCGCGAGTGTGCCGACTTGTGTCCAGATATTTGACACCGGAGGATTCACACGATCTGTGCGTGTTCTGCCTGAGAGAAGAGCATGCGCGGGAAGCTCTCGAGGGAGTTTTCTGCGCGAACGGAGAGTTTTCCTTTCAGAACTCTCTGCTCTCGTCTGACCCACTTCTCGAGGGAAGTGGGCGCGGCATCTGAACCCCGCGGTTCCGGTTCCCGCTCGGGCTGAGGCTCAGTGGCGGTTGAGCTCGTGGAGCTTTCAGATGGAGCTGGCAGATTATCGGGAGAGGGGCGTTAACCTCGCGGATGATCTACCAGCTGACGAGGGTGAGTTACAGTTAATGTTGAACATCCAAGAAGAGAGAAAATGAGAGCTCTCTCTCTCTTTGGTGAATCTGTAACTGTTCTCTTTGGGCAGGGCAGGAGTTGGCTGTAATATATATATATATATATATATATAGAAAATGATGTCAGTTTGGTTGAGACCGAACCATTTCAGCCCTCCTGCCCAGTGTACGCTGAGCTGGTTGACATTATGGGGCGCGCCACAGACAGATTGCTGTTGCAGTGGAGGCGCATCTGGGAGGAACCCGCTCATGGTATTTTGGATGGCTGGTTCCTCCCCACCCATAAGCCACCAGCCCGGATGAGCCTTCCATTCCTTTCCGATCTCCACGCTGGGATCGAGAGGGTATGGAAGAATCCGTTCTCCTCACGTCTCTATCTGCATCAGCGGGCTAGTCTCGCTGCTGTGGAGGGAGCCGTGGAGCACGGATAAGTGTCGATGCCGCCAGTGGAAGAGACGTTGGTTAACTATCTCGTCTCTGGTTGGTCCTCTTCACTAAGAGCTCTGACCCTGTCATCCAAGCTGCTCAAGACATCTTCATGCTTGAATGACAGAGCGTACACGGCAGCAGGTCAGGCAGGTGCGGTTCTGCACGCCCTTGTGGTCCTCAGGCCTACCAGGCCGATCTGCTGCAGGACTCCGGGCCACCAAGCAATCTGCTGTTCTGTCGGTGCTATGGTGGCCACGGAGAGACATCTGTGGGAGCTCCCACATACTGTGGTTGTCGGGTTACAGGCCTCACCAGGCCTTCCTGGTTATGAGCTCCCACTGATTGTGGTCGCCAGGTTACAGGCCTCACCAGGCCTTCCTGGTTATGAGCTCCCACATGCTGTGGTCGCTGGGTTACAGGCTTCACCAGGCCTTCCTGGTTATGAGCTCCCACATACTGTGGTCGCCAGGTTAAAGGCCTCACCAGGCCTTCCTGGTTATGAGCTCCCACACATTGTGGTCGCCAGGTTACAGGCCTCACCAGGCCTTCCTGGTTATGAGCTCCCATATACTGTGGTCGCCAGGTTACAAGCCTCACCAGGTCTTCCTGGTTATGAGCTCCCACATACTGTGGTCGCCAGGTTACAGGCCTCACCAGGCCTTCCTGGTTATGAGCTCCCACATACTGTGGTCGCCAGGTTACAGGCCTCACCAGGCCTTCCTGGTTATGAGCTCCCACATACTGTGGTCGCCAGGTTACAGGCCTCACTAGGCCTTCCTGGTTATGAGCTCCCACACATTGTGGTTGCTATGTTACAGGCCTCAAAGAGGCCTTCCTGGTTATAGTTCCCATATACTGTGGTTGCCGGGTTACAGGCCTCACCAGTCCTTCCTGGTTATGAGCTCCCACTTATTGTGGTCGCCAGGTTACAGGCCTCGCCAGGCCTTCCTGGTTATGAGCTCCCACATGCTGTGGTCGCTGGGTTACAGGCTTCATCAGGCCTTCCTGGTTATGAGCTCCCACATACTGTGGTCACCAGGATACGAGCTCTCACATACTGTGGTCGCCAGGTTAAAGGCCTCACCAGGCCTTCCTGGTTATGAGCTCCCACACATTGTGGTCGCCAGGTTACAGGCCTCACCAGGCCTTCCTGGTTATGAGCTCCCACACATTGTGGTTGCTAGGTTACAGGCCTCAAAGGGGCCTTCCTGGTTATGAGTTCCCACATACTGTGGTAGTCTGTTTACAGGCCTCACCCAGCCTTCCTGAATGTGGGCTCCCACATGATGCGGTAGCCAGACTACAGGCTCACCACCTTCCCTGAGCACTTTGCGGTCACCAGGCTTCAGGCTTCATTGGCCTTCCTGGTTGTGAGTTGTCACATGTCAGGTTGCAGGCTTCACCAGGCCTTCCTGAATGTGAAACCCCCACTTTTCGTGGTCGCTAAGTTGTAGTGGTGAGTCTTCACATGTCAGGCTGCAGGCCTCAGCGGCCTTCCTGAATGTGAGCTCCCCATGCATTGGGACTATCGGGTGTTAGGCCTTGTCAGGCCTTCCTGATTATGGGTTCCCACTTGTTGTGGCTGCCAGGTCACAGGCCTCAAATTCGGCCTTCCTGAATTCAGAGTGAAGTACACTAACCCCTACTTCACCTATTATTGTGGTAAATCACATGACGGGATGTCTTGTGTACTTTCTAAAATCCATTTCGTATGGTAAGGGTCACACGCGGTATGCTTCGGTCCCTTCTTATGTGGCTCAGACCCCGGTCTTCCCTTGGGTCCCACTTTAAGAGGCGTCCTGTCACTTAAGTAGGCTACAGGGACGCCCTTCTCTGGCTAACTTCTGGAAGAAGTAGCTTCCACTGGGTGGAGTAAGCTCCCACAGGTTGTGGTCACCAGGCTGGGTCTCACTGACCTTCCTGAGTACGAGCTCCCACCCAATGTGGTCGCCAGATTACAGGCCTTACCAGGCCTTCCTGGTCATGAGCTCCCACACACTCTGGTCGCCAGGTTACAGGCCTCAACAGGCCTTCCTGGTTATGAGCTCCCACATATTGTGGTTGCTGGGTTACAGGCCTCACCAGGCCTTCCTGAATTCAGAGTGAAGTACACAAACCCATACTTCACCTATTATTGTGGTAAGTCACCCGACGAGATGTCTTGTGCACTTTTTAAAATCCATTTCTTATGGTGAGGGTCACGCGCAGTATGCTTCGGTCCCTTCTTATGTGGCTCAGACCCCGGTCTTTCCTCGGGTCCCACTTTAAGAGTTCTTAAGAGCTAACTTCTGGAAGTAGCTCCCACTTGGTGTGGTTTTCAGGTACACCAGGCTGGGTCTCACTGACCTTCCTGAGTAAGAGCTCCCACCGGATGTGGTCGCCAGGTTACAGGCCTCACTAGGCATTCCTGGTTATGAGCTCCCACATACTGTGGTCGCCAGGTTACGAGCTCCCGCATACTGCGGTCGCCAGGTTACAGGCCTTACCAGGCCTTCCTGGCCATGAGCTCCCACACACTGTGGACGCCAGGTTACAGGCCTCAACAGGCCTTCCTGAATTCAGAGTGAAGTACACAAACCCATACTTCACCTATTATTGTGGTAAGTCACCCGACGAGATGTCTTGTGCGGTTTTTAAAATCCATTTCATATGGTGAGGGTCACACGCGGTATGCTTCGGTCCCTTCTTAAGTGGTTCAGACTCCGGTTCTTCACTTTGGGTCCCACTGTAGATGTGTCTTTGTCGCAATACATTACGACAGGCACTTCCCTTGTTCAGGCTATCTCCCACAACTGGTGGTTTTAGGTCTGATTAGACCTTTTTCGAGGTAGCCCCACATTGTGGGTCTGTCAGGTTTCTAGCCTCTGGCTTTCCTGAAGGATGAGCTTCCACATGCTGTGGTCGTTGGGT
Source organism: Pimephales promelas (assembly GCF_988280905.1). Classification (NCBI taxonomy): domain Eukaryota; kingdom Metazoa; phylum Chordata; class Actinopteri; order Cypriniformes; family Leuciscidae; genus Pimephales; species Pimephales promelas. Next base: position 43,412,504 of record NC_142770.1, on the reverse strand, counting down.
TTCAGGCCGCACAATGTATGGCCTTCCTGACATGAGCCCTCATGTTTCAGAGCTCCCCACACAGGGGGTCATCAGGTCTTAGGTCTCATTGACCCTCCCGATTTTGATCCCTCTCTTACTTCCTCAGTGCTCAAAAGTGAGCACTGGGTGGAAACTCGTGGATTGAGTGTACGATTCCCGTTGTTTTGAGGTTGAGTCACACTCTCCGGGGGATCCCGTCTCTGTGATCCGAAACTCGATGGTTTCTGCCAGCTTCGCAGGCCTTCAGTTTTTGGATGCCTTTCCTAGGCAATTTCCAGAGGCTCTGTCTTGGACGGACAGGCTATGGCCAGACTGTGTGTCTTAGTACAGATCACCAGGCCAGCCTGGGGGCATTTCAGGAGGAGTGTTCTCCTGAATAGTGACTGGCTGGGGGTCCCTTTGGCCCCCTAGCCACACTCCCTAGAAGGGACCCCTTCTATTTTGAAGTTGTGGTCCTAAAGCCTTTGAGCTGGCCCCGATTTACCCACGTTATTACGTTCTGGTTTTTCTTGGTTCATTAGCTTGGGCTATGACCGGTAGGGAGTGCTGTCACTGACAGCCCGATGTAACATAGGGTGAGTGGTTTCAGTGTTCCTTGGAATTACTGGTTCTGACAGTTGTCACTGCCTTTTCGGCATGCACTCCCCTCAGCATGGTGGAGTGGGTATTTCGTTCCCCATTGTGTCATTCGACGTATTGTTGAGTTCCGAAAGGGAACGTCTCAGGTTCCGACTGTAACCTATGTTCCCTGAGAACAGGGAACGAGACAATACGTCTCGTTGCCATGCCTCGGGGCCTGCCTGCAACAGTCCCTTCAGACGATAGGATGTTGTCATGGTTTCAAGGCGCCCTTCTTATACATCCAGATTGACGCGCTCATCATTCAAGCTGATGATGCACGGGCTGTCGCCGGTCAACCTGATTACTGTGAGTTGATATTTGATTTCAGACACCTGTCACGCCTGAGGCGTTCCCCATTGCGTCATTCGACGTATTGTCTCGTTCCCTGTTCTCAGGGAACATAGGTTACAGTCGGAACCTGAGACGTTTTCTTGCTTAAGTTTTATTTCTCCCTGGCCCTGAATATGTGAATTTATTTATTTCATTGCATGTCACAATTGTTACAATTTGCTGAAAAAAGAAATTGACCTTGTAATGCATAAATCATTTAGTTAGTTCACAATTTCATAGAGAATAAAAATAAATAAATATAAAGCCAACAGCCAATAGATAGAGAATTGAAACACATATCATATAAGTAACAAATAATCTGTATAAAAATGATAAACAACATAAAAGTACACAGCCAGAGTATCAGAAGGTAAATATCAGTTAAATTAATTATAAAGTTAAATTAGATAAATATTGCATACATTCTGATGCTAATTTAGCATTTAATCCAGAAATACAGTTTATAATGTAACCCAAGTTTAAAAACATTGAAAAGACGTTTGTTCTTCATAAATTTCGATTTATGAAAACAATATAAATGTACGTTTGAGGCAAAGTGTCCATTAATAAAACATTGTATATCATTCCCCAGAGAAGAGCATGTGAACAGCTGTAGAATAAAAGCTGCATTTCTCATCTAGAGTCGGGATACATTTCTCAATAATCTTGTTACAGGGGTAATAGTGCTGAAGAACTTTAAATGATATTTCTTTTACTTTGTTTGTAATTATAAATGTATGTGGGTTACTCCATGCTCTATTCCCATTAATATTTCCAGTCAAGGGGACCATTTGTACCTGGAGGCAGGGATAGATTTCACACATAAAAGCTTTTTATTACTTTGTTGTTGATTTTTCTGTCTAGAAAAGATAGACTATTTATTGAAACACTGCTGGAGAAAAATACACTAATTTGATCAAATCTGTCCATCTCTAAGTAGGGTGATGATCCCATGGGGTTTAGCTCTGGATACAATATCAAACTCTTTTCTTGCAGGATGGAAATTAACTTCATCATAAGTAATTTGATTTTAGTTATTTAATAACTGGGATACCAGTTGAATATCATGTTTAAAGCAGTTTTTCCAAAGATAAAGTTTGGATCAATGTTCCAGAAACTGTTTGGATTTTCCACAAATCTTTTAATCCAGTTGATTTTTAATATTTTATTGAAAGTGAAGTCAATGACCGATAAACCCGCCTCCTCAATTTTATTAGTCAAGATGTTTTTCCTGATTTTATGAGGCTTCTTCCTCCATATAAAGTTATATAATAGTTTGTCTAGATTGGCACATTGTAACTTATGAATTTTTGAAATTATTTTGTAATTGTAACAGAGTTCGTTGTTATAGGAAAGAGGAGGCGGGAACCAGCGAACATTCAACACTTTTAATAAGAAAATAAAACATCTACAAAAACGAAAGTGTAAGCCAGCAGCCCCTCGCGGACGACAGAAACAGAAGTTCAGGCCTGTTCCTCTCTCAATCTCCCTTTATGCTTCCGCTCCTCCGTGAGAGATGCGAGAGATACTGTGTGTCGCTCATTATCAATCACACCACCGGCCTCACGCCGTCCTCTCACCTCGTCCTGCTTGCCACAGCAATATAATCGGGCCATATTTGCTATGTCATGTGTGGGCCACTTTAGGTTCACTCATAGGCGTCCCCACCAGATTTCCTCATGAGTCATTCTGTACCACCACTGTTTTATTTTCTAAAAAAGCTTAATTGAGCCATTCTGCGGCTGCGCTGGTGACACACTTCTCTGTTCATAACACTGCAACAACTGTAATCGTTTGGTGATCGTTGTTTAGGTAAACCACGTAACGCTTTTTCACGTTAGGACTTATATATAAAGCCCATGAGAACTGTGAGGAGTCGACGGCCGCTCCGCTGCCCTGCTGAAAATGTGAAGCAGAAACACTTAATGTCAGATAACGGCCATAATAATTGGACTTTGGGTTTGATTTATTTACTGTTTTCAGTGGTTATGAGGAGCATAAGAGAGAAAATTGGTAATCATTGTTTAGGTACATTAAACCACATCACATCATATTGTAAACATGGACGGCTACTCAAAGCTGAATAGTGGGTCATATATGTCTAATGCTCTAATTTCTTCTCCATAAAACGAGTCGGACATCATCACATTTTTGTACATATTTTTATATATTTGCATTAGTAAGCATCGTCATCGTCAATAAATCATTGCGTTATTTGTGTATGACCTGCACGAAAGAGAAAAATAAATGAATGTGTCTGTGTCCCCAGCACATTTCAGACCACACTGACGCCCATGGGTTCACATTCAGATTCACAGTGATTACTGTCCCTCATCTTTGGCAAAACTGGCCCAGATTTGTTTTAAGATACCTGGGTCACATTTGCTGCAATATGTGCATATGTGGACCATATTTGGTTTACACCCAGATTAGTCATTGTCGATTGTGCCACATTTTTGCCATAGGTGGCCCACATTTGATTTGTGATATTTGGGCCATATTCATTATTTATCATATGGGCCACTTTAGGCCCACATTCAGATTACACATTGCCATGAGTGCCGCATCTTTGCCTAAAAAGGTCCATATGTGATTAAAAAAAATATAAATCAATAACAATAAACATATGTGTATAAAATGTTAGAGAGAGAGATACTGTAAATGTTTAAAAGTTACATGTAATCTCTATATCTTTTGAAACATTTATGTGCTATACTTGACAATCACCTTCATGATTAGAAATATTTGAATAATTCTGGATGAGTTTAGTCTAAACATTATTATATTTGCAGGCCTGATAGTGAAGATTTCTGCTGACACTCATCTGAGCTTCTTCCTCTGTTCCACCTTTAATTACAACTAAACCATCATTTGGCTGAATAATAAACCAACATTAATCATTCAATATCACATGTTTCTAATACGCATGCTAACACACACGCTGCTTTATTTAATAGTGAAGTCTGAGTCTCTTCCACCTGTATGAAACACATTTACACATGTATTTCTCCTCATAGACAGCAGTGAGACTCTTCTGTGGATCACCTGATGGTTTCTGCTCCTCTCATCTCCGTTTCACAGATTTAAACCTTGATGGAAATCCACAGACGTTTTATGATCAATCTTCATCTACACTGTAAAGTGGAAAAAAGAGAAAACAATCAGTGTTCAGAGGAACAAAGTGCTGTTTTTCTTTAGTAAAAGTAAGTTAAATTGAATTCCTGTAATCAGATTAATGACTGACTTTACATGATCTTGGATAGAGATATTTGTGTTTTTAAATATAATAGATGTAAAGCCTGAATCATGTTCATATGTGTGTGTGTGTGTGTCTGTGTCTGTGTGTGTCGGTGTGACTCCTATTGAGTCTCTGTAAAGGAGAAACTAATGAGTGTACGGCGTATGGAATAAACCACAGCGAGCAAATACTAATGTTATTTTGAGTTAAACACAAACCTTTAGTTAAAGCCGTTTGTCCTCTAGTTTAAACATGTTTGTGGGCTCTTAGTAAATAACTGAGAGTAAAGTAAGTGTAGAGTAGTGTGACGTGTTGCTTGTCACAGTAAAAACACACTAGAGACAGAGACATTGCTCATGTGAGCTGGACGCTGTGAGCTGAAGCTGGAACTGCACTGATTTTAGCAGGAGTGCAGCGTTTCCTACTATCTGACCAAGTCTGTTTCACACTCAAATGATTCACTTCTACTGACACAGTTCATAAAGCAGGTGTTGATGTATAAAGCTGTGACAGTGAGCTTTTCTTCTCTTTCCTCCTTTGTGTTCAACATTTCAATAACTTCATTTTGTTCTCACACAAACCCTTTGTTGCAACAAATCTTAATGATAATTTCCTTTCACGAATGTTTGAAAGGTTTGTTCACATATCAGAGGTAAATGAAGATGTCTTTAATATCTCAGTGATGTTTCCTCACCTCAGGACACAGTTTGTGTCTCGTAGTTCGTCTCTGAGCCGCTGCTTTGAGTCTCCGATCTCATTGTCTCTCAGCTCAAGCTCTTTTAAAAACTGCAGAGCTTTTGAGTTCGTCAAAGACTGAGTTAAAGAAGAAACATCTGTAATACCACAGCACTGTAGACTAGAGAGACACAAACAAAAGAAGAGAGATTATCTTACAAACAAATCATGAATGTGAAGAATTTTACACAAATATAATGTGAATTTAGACTCACTGTCAGATATTGAGAATAAACTGTTTTAGTTTAATAAACCCATAAAGTGCACTGCTATAACCAATGAAACATAAGCCCTGCTGTCTTCAAATAAATAAACTTCAGTCACACTGTAATTGCTGTACAGTATAATGACACTAACTATAGTTTCTCCAGATTGAATTGTGGGTTCATCAGTAGATCACTGAGGTTTTTCACTCCAGAGTCTCCTAGTTTATTCCCGCTCAGGTTTAGATCTCTCAGGTGTGACGGGTTTGATTTCAGAGCTGAAGTCACATCAGAACAACCTTCATCTGTCATATCACAGTATCTTAACCTACATTAGCAGAACGAGAGAGAGAGAGAGAGAAAGAGAGAGAGAGAGAATGAAGAAAATAAGAGACTCTTTATTCTGTAAAGTCACCATCTTCATCAGCAAATAAAACAGACAGAGGAAGAGAGATCTTCATCTTTATTTCACCAGATCACAAGTACTAAGGTGAAAATGTTTGTACAAATACAACGGTAATGTGTTCTTGTTTAAACAGTTAAAGTGATTTTAAGCATTTTGATTCTTGTATGTGAATGTGACTGACCTCAACATCTCCAGTTTACAGTGTGAATCCTTCAGTACGTCACACAACTGCTTCACTCCTGTGTTTCCTAGATTATTCCCACTCAGGTTCAGCTCTCTCAGGTGTGACGGGTTTGATTTCAGAGCTGAAGTCAGGATGAGACTCTGTTCCTGTGTAATATTGCATCTATAAATACTGTAGACAGAGAAATAACAATAGTTCACATCTATGATGATCATCTTATTGAAGAAATAAAAGTAGCATTTAGTTTCCAATAGTCTGTGAAACCCAGTCACACAACTTCCCTTTCAGTTGATAACGTCTGACGTAGTTATCGCGTCAGAGAGCCTATGTTCTTCGAGTACTTTTGAACGAGCCAATAGCCATGTTTCCATCCACTTGTCAATCGAATTATCTGAAATTCGGTTAAAAAACTCATGCGGATAAAGCTGGTGAAAGTGTGTTTCCATCCAACGGCTTTAAAGCGAATAAAAACCTGTACGTAATGACGTCACATGCTGTTTTGCGATCAAATTGGTATATCGAATTGATTTGAGACATTTTAAGGTGTTTCCATTTATTTTCGCACTGAATCGAACAACATTCAAGCAAACTTTTGCGAACAAAGTTTTGTTAGACAAAACGGATCGCGCCATCTACCAAAAAATGATCAATATTTCACAAGTTGAAGGCTAATAATGCTTATGTGCCAGCTGATAGCGACATATGAATGGGATCATGTATGCGAGGCGGTTGTTGTATTCGCCTCACAACCGCCTCGCTATATATTATCCTGCTTATTACATATAAATCAACCAAATAAATAAATAAATCAATCATTTGACACAAAATATTGACTTAAAAACGAGTTGATTGATTTAAAAATATTGCTTCTGCTAAAGAAAATAGTATGTTCCGTCTCTGAACTGCGTCCATGGCAACGGTGTGTTAGCAGCGCCGCAGTCTGTTAACTAGAAATAACAGACCACATTCTACATTAGAATTCAACTCAACAATGCACGTATGCCCGACGACAGCGGAGGTGACTGTGGTTTGGGAACGAGCGCTCAATCAGTTCTGGGAGATCGTGGTTCACGGAAACCCTTTGGTTGAAGCATCCTTTTGCTTTGTCCACTTACATCTGTCTTTGTTGACATCCGCCATGTGTGCGCAAACAGACTGGCCGGAAATGAACTCGTCTTCTGACGTGTTGCAACCATAAAAGGGCATAAAACTTAATCGCAATTCATTATTTATTCGGCAAATAACGTTTCCATCAGCTTTTATCGCATTAGCCGTATATCGATCAAGAGAAAATTCGATGAGACCGAACGTATTTCATTTGAGTCGATTTTCATGAAATTTCATAGAATTTTACTGTTTCCATAAGGCTTTTTTCATTCGATATCACTTAATTCGGATAAAAACGTGTCGGTGGAAACATGGCTAATGTGAATGGTGTGCGTGATTCGCATCACAGACTCCGCCCGTGCGCGCGGGTATAAATACGGAAATGGAAGCACACATTAGTTGCCTTTCACTTTGGAGCCATTTGTATTGATGTCTCTGAAGAGTGCTGTGGATTTCAACAAGAGAGTGTGTCGGTGTTCTTTTGAAAAGACTCTCCCAGTGCTGGTGAATTCTAGCCTGGCTGCGCCCGCCTACGCACTTCCGCTCAATTTCATTTTACTTCAGTACTACGTCTGGGATCGCTCCATATCCTTAGGTTTCCAGAAAATCAATTTTTTGTAGGACCAATCAGTGAATAGAGGGAGTGGCTGAGAACGATGACGTTGATGTAAGCGCGTCAGTTTCAGTTCAGTAATGGCAGCGGAGAAAGACGTGAGAAAAGCTATTCGGTCCGTTGTTGGAAAAGAAACTGCCGAATATACAGAATTTAAAGCCGGATTGTTATCGTCTCACCTCTTGTTGCACAACTGAGGACCAAGTGAAGGAGGCAGAAAGTTTGGAAGTTTGTGCTGGGCAGCTTGTGTACGATGACAGTGACATTTTGGACGGACGGTTTAGCCTGGTGTTCGCGGTGTTCGGAAGCCCCGAGTCCTGCTGCTAAACTATTGTTGAAGATCCGCTCAGGAGTCATGTCAGTCGCTCATATTCCCAACTGTAAATTTACTGATTCTTGTGATGAATAGAACATTTTGAGCCCCTTTGTGCACTCGTGCAGGAGGTTGGTATGTCAGTTTTACATGTTGTAAATCATACAAATTGGTTGTGATTTAAAAAAAAATAATTGTCATAAATAAAAATGTGAAAAACCATACTTTGAAGATATTTGATTTTCAGTTTTAGATGGCAATGGTTGATTTGTTTTACTAAAAAAAACGTCTCGGTTACGTATGTAACCCTCGTTCCCTGAGTAGGGAACGGAGACGTTACGTCAGAAGTGACGGAGATTGGGGGGATTTCGCATAGAAAGCCAATCCTCTTCGAGTATTTAAACACGAGCCAATGGCATGCAATGCCTTGGGGCTGCGGAAATTTGCATAGCGTACTCCGCCCTACTCCGTGAGTATAAAAGGAGGAAGTGAACGCAACCGCAGTATGTCTTCGCTGAGGAGCCAAGACTGAACTCGGCATCTACCCAGCGATACAGCAGAAGTGGCAGGGAGACGTAACGTCTCCGTTCCCTACTCAGGGAACGAGGGTTACATACGTAACCGAGACGTTCCCTTTCGTAGTCACTTCGAGTTACGTCAGAAGTGACGGAGATTGGGGGTCTGTGCCATCACGCCATCTTCAAGCTGTCTTCCAGTGCCCTGCGAAAGACTGAACCCCCGAGCCTTACCTCTTTTTTTTTTTTTTTTTGGGGATCCGACTTTGACACAGGAATACCAAGGTACACTGGGAAACATATCCCGAAGGGGACATGCTACCAGCTGCCTACCGAAGGGAGGACTTATGAATACACATATGGCCACATAGGGACGCATATGGAACACTGGAGTACCAACCGCAGGTGGCTACTGATTTAAACTCCAGGGGTGGCAGATGGCTTGCCAAGGGAAGACACATGCTCAGAGAGGCTTACAGTGGATAATACACATGAGACGGTTACCAAGGGGAACCGTGCGCATGGAGGCACCTAGCTAGCATCCAGAGCAACGCAGTGGTGCCCGCATCGTCGGTGCTGGAGGACTCAAGACTTCAATGGAAGAACTGAGGAAATATCGCACTTATCCAGTCCGGGGAGTGGAGTGGCGAGCAAGCGAAGACACCTGAGCGGATCCAGAACTGGCCGAAACGAGTACGTGAGAGGATACCGGCTCAATTCGCAGATTATAGAATCTGGCGAAGGTGTTGGGTGTCGCCCAGCCTGCAGCTCTGCAGATGTCTGTTAGCGAGGCGCCGTGCGCTAAAGCCCAAGAGGAGGCTACACTCCGAGTGGAATGGGCCGTCACACCAAGGGGGCACGGAAGGCCTTGCTGCTGGTAAGACAAAGCAATGGCATCCACTATCCAGTGGGACAGCCGTTGCTTTGAGAGAGCCCTTCCCTTCTGGCTCCCTCCATGACAGACAAAGAGCTGGTCTGAGGTCCTGAAACACTGCGTTCTGTCGACATAGGTGCGGAGAGCACGTACCGGACAGAGCAGTGCCAAGGCTGGGTCTGCCTCCTCCGGGGGCAGCGCTTGCAGGTTCACCACCTGGTCCCGGAAGGGAGTGGTGGGAACCTTGGGCACATATCCAGGCCGGGGTCTCAGGATCACGTGAGAGTAAGCCGGCCCGAACTCCAGGCACGCTTCGTCAACGGAGAATGCGTGCAGGTCCCCCACCCTCTTGATGGAGGCCAATGCAACCAGGAGTGCTGTCTTCATGGACAGAAACTTTAACTCTACCGATTGCAAAGGCTCAAAGGGAGGCCTCTGCAGAGCACTTAAAACTACCGAGAGGTCCCAAGAGGGTACGAGGGGAGGACGAGGCGGATGCAGCCTCCTCGCTCCCCTCAGGAACCTGATGACCAGGTCGTGCTTCCCTAAGGACTTACCTTCCACTGCTTCATGAGAAGCGGCAATGGCCGCGACGTAAACCTTAAGGGTGGAGGGCGACAGCCTGCGCTCCAACCCTTCTTGCAGGAAGGAAAGCACGACACTGATCGAACATCTCCGGGGGTCTTCTCCGCGAGAAGAGCACCAATTGACGAAGAGGTTCCACTTCAACGCATAAAGGTGTCTCGTGGACGACGCTCTTGCGGAAGTGATGGTTGCCGCCACCGCAGGTGGCAGCGAACTCAAACCTGCCTCGTCCCGTCCAGGAGCCACACGTGCAGCCTCCAAAGATCGGGACGAGGGTGCCACAGAGTGCCCCGTCTCTGAGAGAGTAGGTCTTGTCTCAGAGGAATAGGCCAAGGAGGTGCTGTCGCGAGGAGCATGAGATCGGAGAACCACGTCTTGGTGGGCCAGTAGGGGGCTACCAGCAAGACCTGCTCCTCGTCCTCCTTGATCTTGCACAACACCCGTGCAAGGAGGCTCACTGGGGGAAACGCATACTTGCGTGGGCCCCGTGGCCAGCTGTGCGCCAGCGCATCCGAACCGAGAGTGCCCCAGGTCAGAGAATAAAACTGGGCGCAGTGGGCTGAGTCCCGGGAGGCGAACAGATCTATCTGTGCCTCCCCGAACTCTTTCCAGATCAGCTGGACCGACTGGGGATGGAGTCGCCACTCGCCGGAGGTAGGGCGGACCCGAGACAGCTCGTCGGCTGCCCAGTTCCGGTCTCCAGGAATGTGAACTGCACGAAGGGACCTCAGGTGCTTCTGACTCCATATCAAGAGGTGGCGGGCGAGCTGCGACAACCGGCGCGAGCGTAGACCCCCCTGGTGGTTGATGTACGCTACAGCCGTAGTGTTGTCTGAGCGGACAAGCACATGCTGGCCCTTGAGCAACGCTCTGAAGCGGTGCAGGGCGAGCCGTACTGCCAGCAGCTCGAGGCAATTGATGTGCATGAGGCGCTGGGCCCCCGTCCAGGAGCCGGCGGCTGCATGCCCATTGCACATGGCACCCCAACCCGTGGTAGATGCATCCGTGGAGACGATGAGATGCCTGGAAACTCGCTGAATAGGGACGCCCGTCCGTAAAAAGCTGAGGTTCGACCACGGGAAGAAGGTTCGCCGGCATGCCGGAGTCACTGGGACTCGGAGCGAGCCGCGATGCCATGCCCACCTCGGGACTCGATCGCGAAGCCACAGCTGAAGCGGTCTCATATGAAGCAAACCGAGCGGCGTTGCCGCGGCCGCGGATGCCATATGCCCCAGGAGCCTCTGAAAAAGTTTCAGTGGAACCGCACTCTTGCCCTCGAACTGACGAAGACAAGTCAGCAGTGAGTGCGCGCGCTCGTTCGTGAGCTGCGCGGACATGGCGACCGAGTCTATCTCCACGCCGAGAAAAGAGATCCTCTGCACGGGGCAAAGTTTGCTCTTCTCTCGGTTGACCCGAAGGCCCAGACGGGCTAGGTGCCGGAGCACCAAGTCTCTGTGTTCGCAAAGCTGAGCTCGAGAGTGTGCTAGTATCAGCCAGTCGTCGAGATAATTCAGGATGCGAACCCCGTGTTCGCGAAGGGGAACAAGGGCTGCCTCGACGATCTTCGTGAAGACGCGAGGGGACAGAGCTAACCCGAATGGGAGAACGGCGTACTGATATGCCTGGCCCTCGAAGGCAAACCGAAGAAACGGTCTGTGTCGAGGTAAGATGGACACATGGAAGTACGCGTCCTTCAGGTCGATCGCTGCAAACCAATCCTGATACCGAACACATTCGAAAATGCGTTTGGCCGTGAGCATTTTGAACGGTAGTCGATGGAGAGAACGGTTCAAAATGCGCAGGTCCAGGATCGGTCGTAACCCACCGGTCTTCTTGGGGACAATGAAGTAGGGGCTGTAAAACCCGGACCTCACCTCGGCTGGAGGGACCGTCTCGATTGCACCCTTCGCCAGCAGGGTCGCAATCTCCGCTCTCAGGACTGGGGCATTGCCACCGACTATCGTGGAGCGAACTCCCCTGAAGCGGGGAGGAGACCGTGCGAACTGAATCGCGTAGCCGAATCTGATCGTTCTGATGACCCAGCGGGATACCCCGGGAAGCGCTAGCCAGGCTTCCAGGAAGTGAGCCAACGGGGTCATGTGAACCACAGACGTCCCCCCGGAGGGGCAGCGTGGCGGGTCGACTGGCACGCGTGCAGGAGTTACCCCGCTCGGATGCGTCGAAGCCCGCTCCCCGACAGAAGGGACCAGGGAAAGCGGAGCGTTCCACGGGGGTCCGTTCTGCCGGGGGTCTGGCGAGAGAGGGGGAAGGGATTGGTGTAGCCCGGGGACGACACACGCACCCTTCCGCGCCCTCCGAGACAGAGAGGAGTGAGTGGGCCGACACACTGGGGCATCGGGGGCACTCACTCCAGTCTGTGAGCTCAGTGAGGATGTCAAGTCTTTCTTTAACCAGTTCAGGGTGCTGCCCACCCGTGGGTGAGCAGCGGGGAGCTGAGAACAAAAGATTCTCCCCCGGCCCTCCACCGGGGGAAGGAGGGGGCCTGCTACCGCCTCCTGGGAAAGACTCGAGATCGACACTGAGCCGCCCGTGTCAGGATCTTCGCTTGGCCTGGCGTTTAGCGGGGCGAGCGGCCTGAGGGGGCTGTGACGCCGGCCTGCGGCCTCCTCGACGCCGGGGCCCGGGTGAAGGCTGCTGCTGGGGCCGGGCGGGAGGGAGGGGAGCCGCAGGGGGGCGTCCTCGGCGGCGAGCAGGGGGAGGCACCTGTGCCGACGACTGGGTGGAGGCAGCAGCTGGTCGTCGGGGCAGGATGTGTTTGATGGCCTCCGTCTGCTTCTGGGCGGTGGAGAACTGTTGGGCGAAGTCCTCGACCGCACCGCCGAAAAGGCCAACCTGGGATAGCGGAGCGTCGAGCAGACGAGTCCGCTCAGCGCTCCGCGTATCCGCCAGGTTGAGCCACAGATGACGCTCCTGAACCACGCTAGTGGCCATCACCTGACCAACGGCGCGAGCAGCCACTTTCGTTGCCCGGAGAGCAAGGTCAGTGGCGGACCGCAGTTCTTTGAATGCCGTCGGATCAGTCCCGCCCTCGTGCATGTCTCTGAGCAACTTCGCTTGGAAGACCTGCAAAGTGGTCATAGCATGCAGAGCGGAGGCCGCCTGTCCCGCCGCTCTGTAGGATCGCGCCGCCATAGCAGACAAGAACCCACAGGCTTTGGATGGGTGCTTAGGAGGACCACGGGTGGAAGCGCTCTGTGGACACAGCTGCATCGCAACAGAGCGCTCCACCGGGGGCATCCCAGTGTACCCACGGGCGGCCCCGCCGTCGAGGGGGGGAAAGGCGGGGGAGAGATCGCGCTCTCGAGTGGACAAAGGAGCCCCCCAAGAGCGCGATAACTCCGCATGCAGCTCGGGGAAAAAAGGAATTGGAGTCGGCCGTGGCTTTGCAGCGGCAGCCTTGTCCAAAAACCAATTATCCATCCGTGAGAGGTCGGGGCAGGATGGAGGTTTCCATTCTAGCCCGATACTCCCAGCGGCTCGAGACAGCATGGCCGTCATCTCGGGATCTGATGCGGACAACGCTGGGACTCCCGAAGGAGGCAACGCAGCCGGATCTTCCTCTCCCGAGGAATCAAGCCCGCCTAGTGATGCTGTGATAGACATCGCATCATCATCTGGGGCGCTGCTCGAAGCAGCCGGTGCCGCCGAAGAGACAACCGACCGAGTCGAACTAGCGCCCGCTGGCTCACGCACTGAGGCGGGAGGTGTGGCCCGAGGAATCGTCGGGGCTTTATCCCACACCGTCACCGTTAGATCGCCCGGTCCCCGGGTCGACGGGCCCCCTTTCGTGAAGGAAGCCGATCGAGTAGGGGGGACCGGGGCTCTCACTCTAGTGAGATCATTGAGCCGCGACCTCAGTGTGGAGATGGTCATGGTCCCACAGAAGGAACATGAGTCATCCACGAACGCTGCTGCTGCATGCTGAATGCCCAAGCAAACAAAGCAGCGTTCGTGACCATCAGATGACGACAGAAATCTACCACATCCAGAAGGGCACGGGCGAGCCATCTTTAAAAAGACGTGCCGCGTGCAGCTCTTTTACAGAGAGGAGAGAAATTCACTCTTTCAGCGCTGAGGCTACCAGGGAGAAGCGCAAAGTCTGGCAAACCACTGCACAGATCGCAGGCAATGCAGAATCTCGCTGGGTACCGCCGTCACACCAACACTGAAGAGGACGCTCGTCTCGAAGAGTCTTGAATCAGCTTTGAGGAGTGAAGAGGTTCTCTTGGCTCCGAAGCGAAAACATACTGCGGTTGCGTTCACTTCCTCCTTTTATACTCACGGAGTAGGGCGGAGTACGCTATGCAAATTTCCGCAGCCCCAAGGCATTGCATGCCATTGGCTCGTGTTTAAATACTCGAAGAGGATTGGCTTTCTATGCGAAATCCCCCCAATCTCCGTCACTTCTGACGTAACTCGAAGTGACTACGAAAGGGAACTAAATGCCATATAAAAATGTACAAACACATACTTTGAAGACCATAATTAAGGTAATTAAGAAACAATAAGACGTAATATGAAAAATTGTTGTTTATTACACATCTGCAGATAGAGACAGACTGATCATTCACTGTAGCAGCTAACGATACAGCATTTGCGGCAGATCAGAAAACGACCACAGCGGCGTATTTGTAATGATTAGACACAGCTTCCACCGTTGGATGTATATATCACTGTCCTTCGTGTCAAATATACATTTCGAATTAATAATTGTTCCTAGATTAACAAAACCTGCGGCGCTCGTTGACTGAAATCCTATTGTAAACATAATCCTCTTCGGCGCGTGACATACGTCACTCACGACACCCCGTTAGCGATTGGCTATGGCAAATCGTGAGTGACTTTGGGCAGATCCAATAGATTTTAACTTTAATAGTGAACCCGCCTACAAGGAAGAAAACGTTTGTCAATGGAGCGGTTCCAGACTCTATGTGGAAATGAAATGAACTAGAGTCTGGTTGAACCAGGCTAGGTGAATTCTACAGTGCAGTGCAGTGGTGGTCGTGAGCTTTGAGCTCTCAACTGCTGTTTTAACAGCAAAAGCAGGTTTTTGTGTTTGTGTGTTTGACGGCTGGTTGAGGGCGAAAAAGTGAGTGCTTCACTGTTTTTCAGTTCTCTGAATTCAGTGTTGCCGCGGTCATTCCCGTGTGCTCCAGCAGTGGTGACGGGACCCATTTCTGAAAGAGCAACATGGGTGTGTTTGCGTCTTTAAAAAAAAAAAAGTTGTCATTCCACGTGTGCGTTTCTGGATGCGGTCGTTCCCTTTTCCTCTCTGACAGTCACAATTGTTGCATCACGTGTTTGAGCTATATATTTATGTGTGTGTCTATATATATATATACACAGTATAAATATATACATATATGTTCAGCATGCTGAGGCAGCGTTTGTGGATGGTTCATGTTGTCATTGCGGGAATATGACTGTCGCGGTGTTGAGTCTCCATAACCATGCCCCACCCCCGGATGCCGTATGGGATGGGTAATCGGAGGATAGTGATGGATGTCTCGCCCGGTAACCATTCCCTGTGGGCTCCTCACTCCTCTATCACACCGCAGCCAATGGAATTCCTGTTGAGCATGCTGGTCCCTCTGTAATGGACCGATCAGCTGTTTCAATGGGGGTTTCCCCAAAGGATAAGATGTTGATGGCAGCATCGGAGGGTGAGCTGATCTCTGGAGATGACGAATCGGCTGTGTTATCTCCCTCTGGGAGTGTAACATTGCCCGAGCCAGATCCAGAAATAGAGGTCGACCGATTCATCGGATTTGCCGATTAATCGGCACCGATAGTTGATTGGTGGAACTATCGTTATCGGCAAAAATCCGCACCGATAGTTATTTCCTGGTTTCGTCCGTTGCTGGGGCGGCTGAGAAGTACGCGCTGTCATTCATTACACAGTACGAGAGAGCTGAGAAGGGTCTGCTGGCATCATGCAGTACAAGAGCGGCCTCTAGAGGTGTCATAAAAACTATCAACTGATGCCTCGTGTTGTTTATTTCGACAGGTGACACTGCGCGCTGCACTGAGAGCGCGCGCTGTGTGAAGAGTGGAGATCTGACATCTGATGCGCGTGCTAAAGCACGGACAGCGAAAAGGTATGTACACAGGAAATTTTGTCATATCATTATAAACTGATGAATTTGTTGACTAAATGCTGCATTAGTAGAGAAAGAACCGCACAACAGTATGTTTGTTTGCCTTCGAGAGTGGCTGAGAGGACGCACATTAGTAGTACCTCAAGCGGTTAAAACACTGACACAAATACTGTACACCTATACACAAATACACAGTCCGACCCGAATGTTTAATGTCACAAATTGTTACCATCTATTTGCATTAGTTTATATCCAGCTGGTCACTTTGATGCATTCATTATGCAGCGACGTTGCATAGGCCTATAAGCTAGAGACGTATGATAGCAAACTGATATGTTCATACAGCCGACAAAAACAAACGAATCGGAGAAGCATTCGATTTCGGTTCTTTTTTCACCATCACTTTAATACATATTTATTTTTATTAAATATTCATAAAGTTCTATAAAATACAGAGCTCCAGACTGCGACCAAATAGTCGCATTTTTGCTACCAAAATTTGAGAGTGTGCGACTGAATTTTACATCCAGTCGCACATTTGCGACCGGTAAATTTGCCACACGTTAAACGCATGGTAAGCGTGGAAGGGACGCGTCAATGAATCCGTGACAAGAAAAGCGCGATTAAACGTCTGTGGGAAGGAGACGGAGACCAATATCACAACCTGATGTGCGTCTGAGCAATAAGCGATCTATCGACTCGTTACCTAGCAGCGAATACAAACAAATTGAAAGTGAAACTAAAATACGCAACTCATATAGGCTATGATTCACGGACCGTTGGCGTTTTTATTAGGTTGGACCAATAATAGACAGCACATAGTTCATGTAAACTAGCTAATAAATCATTGTTAACAAATTGGACTTGCAACATGTTATAGCTAAATAAACACACATTTGACATATTTTAATGTTTAAATTATTTTCAGATGGCAAATGCTTTGAAGAAAGTACCAGTGTGGGAGTATTTTACTGAGTTATCGCCAGGGAAAGCACAGTGTAATATCTGTGACAAAATAATCAGCATGGGGGCATCAACATCTACAGGTAAAAATACTACGAACATGTGGAGTCATCTGAAGCACATACATCCAAAAGTCCATGAAGAGGCTAGAGAAAAAAGAGGAATGAAAGATCCTTCTCAGCCATCAGTGTCTCAACTGTTTGAAAGCAAGACAGGGTGGAAGGATACAGATCCAAGGTCTATCAAAATTGATGCCGCTATCACTGAAATGCTAGCCACTGACAACCAACCATTTTCAGTGGTTTCAGACCTTGGATTTAAGAGGCTCATGTCCCTTATGGAACCCAGGTACCGAATAAAAAGTGAGAAGTTCTACAGAACAAAGATGCTTGATGAAATATATTCCAGAGATTTGACAAAAGTGAAAAGTGTAGTGACGAAGGACAAGGCCCCATTCATGGCCTTCACAACTGACTGTTGGTCTGGAACTACAGAGTCCCTGATGAGCCTAACTGGGCATTTCATTTCTGAGGACTGGTCTAGAAAGCAAGTGGTGCTAAATGTCAGGCCCATGACTGGATATATTCAAGAAACCTTCCTAGACATGTTAGAATATTGGGATATTGCAACACACCGTGTTGTTCTTGTCCTAAGAGATGGGGGAGCAAACATGGTAAAAGGAATGAAACTGGCTGAACTTCCTGATTTAAGCTGCACTGCTCACACACTTCAGCTCATTATCAATGATGGCCTATCTTGTCAGAGAGCTGTCCTCGACATTATTGCCATATTTAAAAGCTGTGCAACTCACTTCGGCCACTCTGTACTGGCCAAACAGAGGCTAAGAACCATTCAGGAGGAGCTTGGTCTCCCAAAGCACAACATCATCCAGGCCGTCCCGACTCGATGGAACTCAACACTTCATATGCTCCAAAGAATGTATGAACAGAGACGGGCACTGAATGTGTACGCTGGTGAACATGGCCATATCAGCTGCTTATCTGCCACACAGTGGGACATTGTCAGTAACCTTATTGACACACTGGTTCCCATCGAAGAAGTCACAATGGAGATGAGCAACTCTGAGTCTTCAGCAGGATGCATTATCCCCAGTGTGTCTGTTCTGAAGCTGATGCTGCAGGCAGAGGGTCAATCATCAGTAGGGATTAAAACTTTGCGCAAGACCATGCTTGACAGCCTGACAAAGTGGTTTTCCAAGGCAGAAGAGACAAAAGTTCTGGTCCTAGCAACACTCCTTGATCCTAGATACAAGGCCCGTGCCTTTGCGTCTGAAGACACACTTGAGAGAGGAAAACTGTGGCTAAAGGAGGAAGCTGAAAAAGAGCTTGACGAGCTCAGAGAAGAAGATCCGAGCCCTGCACCAGAAGGACCTGAGCAGGATGAGGGTTTGGAATCAGAAGCAAAGAAGCAGAGAATCCATCAGCCTACTTTACTGGACACCCTGTATGCCAGGGTCCTTGGTGCCACGGCTGTGTCCCGGGGGATGAACATGAACAGCTTTGAGAGTGAGCTTGATTGCTATTTGTCAGAGCCTGTCATTGAAAGAAGTGACATGCCTCTGCAGTGGTGGCAGAAAAATGACACAAGATTAAAAACACTTGCACTTCTGGCCAAGAAATTCCTGTGCCCCCCACCATCCACTGTGCCTAGTGAAAGGGTGTTCAGTGAAATTGGCATGATTTATGACCCCAAGAGGAGCCGACTGACTGGACACCATGCACACCCACTTTGCTTTCTCCATTATAATTTGAAGTTTCTTAACTTTGAATATTAAAAGTGAACTAGAACTTGAACTGGACCATGTTCAATTTGAATCTTTTGTATTGTAGTTCTATAACTAACAGGACTAGTTTCAACTGTTTCACAAGTTCAAATGTTGTTATTATTTGAAACGTCTTTTTTTGTATTATTTTTATTATTTGTATTATTTTTGTATTATTATTTTTGTATTATTTTGAGTATTATTTTTTGTTTGTTTGAAAGAATGCGTTTTATTGACATGTTTTCATGGTTCATACAGTTTTTTTGTATTTTTATAATAAAGTTCAGAATCAGCACTGTTTTACTTGGAGTGTTATGTTTGTTTTTATCCAGTATCAATTTTAAAAACTATCGGTTGATTAATCGGTTATCGGCAAGTACAGCCCAACCTAGCTATCGTTATCGGTAAAATCCAATATCGGTCGACCTCTATCCAGAAATGTCAGTATCTCAGCTCGCCTCCCCAGTGCTTTTCTTTTTTTAAATGCATGGAGAGCTTATCAGCTGGTGAACGGCACCTTTCTCTACCAGAAACTGCCTGAATGGCTTTTCCCCCTCACTACCCTTGGTTGAGGAGCGGTGAAGGGCTGCGAGGTGTCCCTCCATTGGAGCTGTCTGTCATGGCACATGTACACCTGTGTCTGGCGGCCGCTGCCTTTTGGTGGGATTCTCGTTCTGCCCTAGGGCCTGTGAATTCTCGTCCATTTCATTGGGCAGAGTTTACAAAGCCTTTGAGCAAGCCACCTCCGCTTCCATGCCATAGTGCTGCCACAGGTCTGTCAGGCCAGGGCACCCATGGACATGCACGCGGGTAGCCCAGACCATGCGCTCAAATGTGTGCATTACACTGCATTCGTCCTCGCCCTCCAGGGTACGAGGGTCGTGGCGAAGTCCATCTTAGTGGTCCAGGAACGCCATATTTGCTCAGTCTGGTTGATGGCGGATGCGGACAAGGTTCGGTTTCTGGTCTCTCCAATTTCCCAGGTTGGGCTGGTCGGTGATGTGGCGGAGAGCTGCGCCCAAAAGTTCTCTGCTACCCAAGTGCAGACGGAGGTCTCCGGCACATCCTGCCCCGGTGGCAAATTCCTCTGTTCCTGGGCTCCAAGTGGGGAAGGCTGGCGGTGTGCGAACCCTGTAAAGCCTTACACCCCTAAGCCTCCTAAGTCGGATGTGCTCTGCTCAGCTCACGCAGTTTGGAGCACAATCTCTGTTTCGCAAGCACGCTCACAATACTTTACGGGAGATTTTTAACTAATTTGTGGTATAACTATAATCTTTCAGGGATTTGACCGACCCATACAGTAGCTGTCAACATCGAAGGGAGATTTCCCAGAATCCATCCCCAAAATAATGTGTTTTTTTTTCAAGATTCTTACTCACAAACTTTTAAAATAATCTACTATAATCAAGTCTATAAAAAAGTCTAAAGAGTTTAAAACTAGTCTAGCCAACATATGTGTGAGAGAGAAAGAGACAGTGTGTGTGTGTTTGTGAGAGAGAGAGAGAGAGAGAGAGAGAGAGAGTGAGAAAGAGACAGTGTAATACCATGGAGAATGTTTAAATACTAGCTTACGAGGGAAATGGGGAGGCTGCTTCTGCTGGATGATGATTGGGATTGATTGATGAGCTGTGTGCAAAGCTTTTTTGTAACAGCGCGGGCGGCACCGCATCCGAGGATGAACGACTTAAAGTCGAATCTGTCCGAGCTAAGCTTGTACCTCTCACACAATCAGGGCGTAAAAATACAGGATATTTTATGGGAAAATACTAAAATGGGAAGACGGTAAGAGCTAAAAGAAACCCAGAAACAAATAGGAGGGTTGATAGCTATGGACCGACCGGGTTGAGCGTGAGAAATCGGGGGTGTGACGTGTGAAACCAATCAAATGCGGGTGCCTCACGGCCAATGCGTGAGAGTTGGCAGCTATGATACCGACCCATAATGTCTATTTGACCTGTAGCTCGTATCACAGTTAAACTGTTGCTCGTATCACAACTAAACTCGTATTGACGTTTATCATCATCATGACAGAACCTGCAGCGTCTGATCTGATCTTGATCATTTTGATGCAACAAATTGTCAAGCTAAATTGTATAGCTAAAATAATATACTACTTACTAATATTTAGCCTCCATATAACTAATTTAGTCAGTGGCGGCTGCTGGTCTTTCAAAGAGGTGGGGCAAAAGAACAAATAATCAGGAAACAAGATAGGAGTCAACACAATCGATAGGAGAGCACATGGCACAAGGAAAACACATGACAAGCCATGTACTCTCACCAAACATAAAAAAACCCCCACAAGGACATGGCCAGTAAAACAAATTACAAGCAATGTACTCACTCAAAATGAGACTTGAAGAACAATGAGAACACTCATAACCTACGTGTTCAACAGAACATAACACCATGAAAGCACACAGCTAGAGTAAGGCACAACCTGCTGTGCTACACCGCAAAGACAAAACATGATATGAAAGCACGTGGCCGATGTAAACACGAACCGCGTGCTACACAAAACACAACACACATGAACAGAGCGAACACGACACCGCATGCGAACACGACAAGACAGAACGTTATACACGAGAATGAGCGTAAGCTCATCCTGTGTGCTTACAACAGAAAATGCAGAGCATGAATGTCTGAATCCCGACACAAAACTGAAACCAAACTAGACAGATGTGCCGTGATTCAAACACCAAGCCGCACATGTAACAAGGCACCTGACACTTATGGAGGAATGTGGGAATTATGTTAAACTGTGAAATGTATGATGAAAACTGCAAATACTAAGAAATATGTTACAGCAGTTTGTCTTTCGAGTACAATTTTAAAATCCGCTATTAGACTGAGCAAGAAATTTTGAATAGCTTCCGCGTCAGCGACTTTTTATTGTATGAAATCGCTGTCAATCTAAAGGAGATGCAGTCCTCCAATCATCACGCAGACGCCCAGACTCCAGACTAGCCCACTTCCCTATTCACCCCTAAAACGCGGGGCATCCATGGGCGGAACATAAATGCAGCTTTTATCCAGTGACCATCTAGTTTCGAAGCACTGAAAAAATCTGTTCAAAGCAGCCCCATTGAAGTCAATGGATGTAATTTTTATCTTTACTAAATATCTGTATTTTAATTAGACGCATTCCTATTTTGAATTTATGCAGCGTGCTTAAAGGGTTGTAGTCTGTATTTTATTATTGCACTTTTTTATTATTGCTCGTTTTCGCCCATTCTCGAAATATTCGCTTTTGCTGTGGTAAAGGGTGGCCACAGCTGTTCTCACTCAGGCGATTGAAAGAAGTAGATCTAGCATGCGCGCTGTCGCGGACACGTCAGTGAAAGCATTCAACTTTCGTGTTCTGCCTCCTCGTGTGAAGACCGACTTGGGTAAAGACCTGCGACTCTACCGGCGCGATTTCAACGACAGCTACAAGACAGTTAAGTATCTTCTTCACCCTTTACTTTCCCACCTTTTTCTTTTTTCACTTAATTAACATTCTTTCAATACATTCCTGTTGTCTCTCGACAACGATCTCTCATCATGCACCGGAAGGCAGTGCAATACTGCTAATCTGTGCCCTATTCTCTCATCCTCACACTCATCTCTCTCTCTTTCTATGGGACCATGGAATTGTCAATCAGCAGTCAATAAAGCTGACTTCATTCCAGCCTTTGCATCTCATTCTACTCTTAATTCTCTTTTGCACTCAACGAAGGCGGTCACATTTTCTCTCCCTTTTCCTCCCCTTACCTCCCCTGCTTTTTGCTACTCTTGTCACGTCTAGTCTACTGTCTTGTACTTTGAGAGACTCTCTCAGCACTGCTCTCCAAACTAAGAAATTATGGATTTCATCAACTGGTCTTTCAACACAATTGAAACCATCTTCTCGACTAGAAGCTTGGGTTCGGGGGAACCTGACTGCCCTGCTGGACCGTTTGCAGCTGGCTACGCGATGGACGTGTGGGAAAAGTGGCGGGTCTTGTGTCTGTCGGCTCTTTCTGTGGAGGACGTTGAAGATATCTACCTATTCGGAACCATGATAACAGGTCTTATTCTGATTGGATTAGGCATTGCCCTGGTTTATCAAGGAATTAAAAAGACAGTGACAGCTGTCCAAAGCCTCACAAGGCTGCCCGTCATGATTGAAGCGGTGGGCAGAGCTGTCAGCACTGAGACTGTGTCTATGCATCACAATATGGATAACATCACGGAGAAGCTCACATCTCTGCAAAGGCAAAGGATTGTTTCGGAGACCAACATGGACATGGACTTTAAGAATAGTCATGCAAATGTAATGCGGCTACTCGCCTGAAGACCAAACAACCCCAATCTTATCTGTTTCGGTCGTCCCGAACCAGCACTGGCCTTGGTAAAAGACCTGGGTGTTATACTATAACTTGTCTTTCGAACATCATATTTCATTTGTTACAAGAACAGTCTTTTTCCACCTTAGAAACATTGTTTCTGATGCAGAAAAGTTAGTTCATGGATTCATGACCTCAAGACTAGATTACTGTAATGCTTTATTAGCCGGTTGTCCTGCATCCTCAATAAACAAGCTACAGTTAGTACAAAATGCAGCTGCTAGAGTTCTTACTAGGTCAAGAAAATATAATCATATAACACCGATTTTATCATCTCCACTGGTTACCTATTAAGTTCTGCATCAATTACAAAGAACTACTACTGACATACAAGGCCCTAAATGTTTTAGCTCCTGTGTATTTAATGGACCTTCTATCGCCGTACAATCCATCGCGTTATTTAAGATCACTAAATTTGAGGTTTCTGGTCATTTTTAGGATACCTAAGTCCACTAAAGGAGGGAGAGCGTTCTCGCATTTAACTACAAAACTCTGGAATAGCCTTCCCGATATTGTTCGAGGCTCTAACTCGCTGTCCCAGTTTAAAACCAGATTAAAGACGCATCTCTTTAGCCAAGCATTCACATAATGCTTACCTTTTATTCCTCTGTTGAATCAGATCAAATGCATTTCAAATGCATTTAAACTGGGACACCGCTGTCGGTGTGTGAATGAGTGTATGAATGGGTGAATGTGAGGCAAATGTAAAGCGCTTTGGTGGCCATTAGGTCTATGAAGGCGCTATATAAATGCAGTCCATTTACCATTTACCATTTCACTAATTCACACTTACAAATAAGTCAGATAGAATAAATGCATATTTGGCGTGCTGTCCGAGGAGAGGACTCTGGGCTCGGTATGCGGCCCGAACCCAGAGTACCCCCTCCCATTCCTGACTGTGGTAAGAATAAGCCAGGAGTGAGGAGTCGGGGTGGAGGAGGGATGCTGAAACTGTCAAGGAATGTTAGGTGAGTTGACAGTGAATATTTACATATACTTCCTCTCGTGCTGATAGGCCGTGTTTCCACCAAAGCGTTTTTCCACGCGCCTGGCGTATGTTTTCAATTGTTTTCAATGGGAGCGTTTTTTAAACGCCATAAGCGTACCGAGGCGCTGAGCGTTTTTTCACGCTGAAGCGCAGAGCGCCCAGCGTTTTTTACTGGTCGCTGGGATTTGAAAAATGCTCAACTTTGGATAAAACTCAGCGCTCATCACTGTCACTTTTTACCCAGCCGTCCAATCACAGTGGAGGAGGGGCAGGACTAATACCACACTGACCAACTGTCACAACATTCAACTGCTGGGGATATTCTGTATCATAGCAACGAAACGTCTCAACGGAAAAAACGCTGCGCTGCCAAAACGCTCTCAAGCGCCCAAAGCACTGGCTAAAAACGCGTTGGTGGACACATGGCCATAGGGGAGACATTTAATTGTTTGGTGACGAGTCGATTGGAATGATTTATTTGAACCTCCCGAATCTTGTTCATAAAACATAATTTCACGAGTTCACACTTACAAATAAGTCAGATAGAATAAATGCATATTTGGCGTGCTGTCCGAGGGGATGGCTCCGGGCTCGGTATGCGGCCTGAACCCAGAGTACTCCCCCAAAAAGCTGCAAATAAAATGCAGGACAGCCGCCAGAATGATGCTGATGACCCCCCAAAAACTTGCAGAACGCAAAGCTTAAGGTTTCAGCTGCAGGAAGGGGTGGTTCGCTGGGAGGCTTCTTTTTTATTTTGCCTGCCACCGCCCCGAGGACAACTTTATTTTTATTACAAATTATGTTTTAAGTACTAACAGTGATTACTTCAGATAAAACCACATCCAACCATAATGCTTTGAATGACAGAATTAGACTGGACGTAGAAGGGCAGGAGGAGGACGGACATATACAATCGATAAACAGGTAGACACTATCGAATAGAACAAGAGAAAAAAAAAGACAAAAAATCAATCAAAAAAAAACAAATGCAGATAGTCACTGATGTACAAACGAGCAAATTAAAGCTTGGAAAACTAAAAGACAGATAAAAACATACGGACAGGCAAATATAAAGATACAGTATTACAAGTCAGTTGGGAAAATCTAGTGAAAGGGTTGATGGTGATTAGTGTGTGTAAGTGTGTGTGCGAGTATGAGTGCGGGATAACAGAGAGAAAGAGAGAGAGAGAGAGAAAGAGAGAGAGAGCAAAAAGAGAGAAGTAGAAATGGATAGAGGGAGGGAGAAGAGGCTTGTATCAGCGCAATGATGCGAGGAAGAGGGGGGATTCAGATGTTGAGTGCCGACGTTTTAGCAAGGAGTGTAAATGGCAAAGTTATTGCTGAGTTTGAAGAAAGATAATTGGAAGGGTTCCAGATGTCTTTGAAGGCTGATGTTTTGTTATTCTTTTGAGCTGTGAGCACTTCTGTACAGATGTAATCTGAGATTAGGTTAATCCAATAATTTATATTGCAAGAGTGTCTAGATTTCCAGTTTTGAAAGACTGTTTTCTTAGCGATGGTTAGGGAGACAAGTAATGGATTTTTAAATTTCTGTGGAATGGGTATAGAAGTGGTGTCTCCCAGAAGACAAAGTGTGGGAGAGGGACTCTACAGTCCAAAATGGTAGAGAGTGTCTTTGTGACTGATGTCCATAGGAAATTGACAGGTTGACAGGACCAAGTGGCGTGTAAATATGTATCGGGACTCCCCAAAGTGCAGTGAGGGCAGATGTCTGTGTCGGCTATTCCCATTTTGAATAGTTTGCTTTGGGTGTAGTGAATCCTGTGAATGGTTTTGTATTGTATAAGTTGTAAGTTGGTGTTTGAGGTCATAGAGAATATATTCTTACAAATATTTGTCCAGAAATCTGGGGTTGGAGGGATGGCCAGGTCATTTTCCCATTTATCTTTGGGGAGTGTTATGGAGGAGTTAGTCGAGGCGATCAATTTGTAGAGCTTAGAAATTATTTTTGTGGATTGTCTGCAATTTTTAATAGCTGTTCAAAAGTGTCTATAGGGTCCAGTGTGCTATTTTTATTAATTTTGGTTTTAATTATTGCTTTCAATTGTTGGTAAAGTAGGAACTGGTCCCTTTCAACCCCATATTTCTGGACAGTTGTGTGGAAAGATAAGAATTGGTTATTTTCAATTAACCCTTTCACACGTAAGTTTAAAATATTCTAACTGACCCCCCAGCGTGAGTTTTTCAAGGCGACCGTTATTTAGAACTTGCCACTTTAATGTTTCCATGGTGACGCGTCATTGCTTGTCACGTGACACAGCATAACGAGAACAGAGCGCGGAATGAATGATGATCTGCTTTTATGTCATTTTTCCTTTTTTATTAAAAATATTCAAAAATGTATTAGCTATATCATGAAACTCTGATATTCCGATTGTCAAATATGTGCAAGTGGATGGGTTTTGTTGTTTAGACATCTTTATAACGATCGCGTTAGTTGAGCTGTATGCACAACGGGCGGCGCCATTTTAGTTTCGTTTTCAGTTCAGAGAATCGGATCTGTTGGATTTATAACGTCAATTCATCCACTTCTCACGAAATACAAGATAGTAAGTGGCTGGTGAACTGGGAGAAGAATAGGATCAAATGTTAAGCTACTTACACAATGTGTATCTGATATGAATAAAATGTGTCGTCTTATTATAATTGAAAGGATTATTATTGCCGCTTCCATAGACATCTGTATGTATTTTACAAACTCAAAATCATTGTTTTGCTAGTACATATGTGTATTTAAATGTCTGAAACCTAAAATAAACATTATGTGGTTGAAAACTCTCAATATTTGTGATATATGACAGCACTGAGTGCGTCTGTCTCTGGCTGAGCGCCAGCCAACGCGCGAGAGCAAGTTTGAATTTAGCAGTTGCTGACGTGTGCACTGAACGTTCTAATCACACCGGTGTGATCGTACGCTCCAGGGACCAGCCAAGACTGATCACACCGGTGTGATCGTACGCGTGAAAGGGTTAAGTGGTGGAGGTGGGTGATAACTTTAGATTCCCATTTGGGGAAGTGAATTGGTGTCTTACATAGTAGGAAATCTGGATTATGCCATATAGGGGTATATCTGCACGGTGTTATAGTAGATTTAGCGATTCTATTAATTTTCCACCAGGCTGTCAGAGTTGTGCTTATAGTGATGTATTTGAAAAAGTAAATTTTTTTGACTGTTTGAGGTAAAAATGGTAAACCTGCAATTGAGATGGGGAGTGTTCAATTTTGTTTGGGAGGCTTCTTTAAATGTAGGACGGGAGTTGGTTGTCTTGAGGTCGGATGGGAGTATCGGAGCTCCTGTGGGAGCGGAGTACAAGACGATGCTGCGGCAGTGGGCCAGACTTGCTGGGAGTAATGGAGCTCCTGCGGGAGCTGAGTAGATGACAATGCTGCGGCAGTGGAGCAAGTTTGGAAGGAGTAACGGAGTTCCTGTGGGAGCGGAGTACTCGACACTGCTGTGGCAGTGGGCCAGACTTGCTTGGATTAATGGAGCTCCTGCGGGAGCGGAGTAGATGACACTGCTGCGGCAGTGGACCAGAGTTGCTTGACTTTATGGAACTTCTGCAGAAGCGGAGTAGATAACACTGCTGCGGCAGTAGAGCAAGTTAGCACGGAGTAGCGGAGCTCCTGTGGGAGCGGAGTACATGGCACTGGTGCGGCAGTGGACCAGACTTGCTTGAATTAATGGAGCTCCTGCGGGAGCGGAGTAGATGACACTGCTGCGGCAGTGAAGCAAGTTAGCGCAGAGTAGCGGAGCTCCTGTGGGACCGGAGTAGAAGACACTGCTGCGGCAGTGGAGCAAGTTTGGATGGAGTAACAGAGCTCCTGCGGGAGAGTAGAAGACGCTGCTGCAACAGTAGATGAACTTGCCTTTGACTTGCTTTCCTGGGATCCTATTGTGAGTTGAGAGGAAGTTAGCTGAGGAGGGTTCGTTGAGCTTCTTTGGTATGGAGGTGGTTTGAACGGATGTAACTTTTAAAGGCCTTCAAGAGTTTGGTATAGTTTGATTGTTAATTGGAGATTGAAGATGTATACGAAGTGGCCTTTTTCATTTGGTCTGACTTGCTTTGTTTGATGAAGTAAGAGATGGTTTTGTTGTCTAGTACTGATTGTGGGATGGACTTCTGGGTTGAAGCTGGAAGTGATGGTTAGTTCTGAGCGTCTTAGGAAACCGAAGAAAGCCAGTATGAACATAGCGTCCAGAGTGCGGGCACTGTTGGTGGAGTGGTAGCCTCGGCAGAGTGTGGAAATGCATTTGGTAATTATATCCAAAGTTATTGTTTGTCTGGCATCTGGGCAGGGTTTTTTGGATGCCTTTGATGAGCATTGATGTCTGGGAATTTGCAATGTTTGCGGAGGGTGAACAAAAAAAAAGGAGTTTGTGGAAGAATTGGATTCCATGATGCTGTTAGTCAACCGTACTTTGCCCCACAGGAAGGCTGCTACCACTAAACGATACAATTTGAACAAGGCTGAGGGTGTAAGTGATTGTGGTATATCTAGCAACTGGAAGGGCCATCTAGACGCAAACCAACGGCCTTGGTAGAATCCTCCGAAACCAAAGGAGGGAGCTGCATCTGTGAACATTTGGATATCCACGGTGAGCGAAATTAGATTATTATAAAAAAGGACAGGCCGTTCCATTGTTTAAGGAATGTTATCCATAAACTGAGTGTTGCTACATAAAGTAGTTAGGGAGATTTGGTCCTCTGGCGTGTGAACAGATGATGTGAGGAAGAGGAGATGTGGGATGAAAGGGCAACCATGTGGGATTTTTAATTTTTTTAATCTTTATTTACAGACCTTTTTACAGGGCATATGATGCGAGCATGTGCGCCGCCGCAGTAGCTGCAAATGTGTAAAAAACGGCAGCGTTGCCATAAGCAACGCCCCGAATTAAAATTATTGCAAGCTTGGTTGTTGGATGGGAAGGAGATTTTTCTTCTTTGGGAATCCGTGGGTGAGTCGTTGAAATTAATGTTTGCTGGTCGCGGGACATAACTGGTTGATTTTTCAGCTGATGAATCTGGGGCGGGGAGGATTTTCAGGGTTAATCAAGGGACAAGCCGTGGTGGAGTGTGAGACAGATCTGCAAACTGTGCAGGATATGTTGCGGCAGCCTAGGAACACTCTATTGTGTAGCTCTGTGTCAAGGGCGCCCCAGTAAGGGCACTGGTTCCACTGAGCTACACGGACGGCGCATTTTGCTGAGAACAATTTGTGTTGAAGTGTAGAAATGGGTTCCTCCATACGACAATGCAAGCTCTGTAATTATCACGAGATAATGCAGATGATTTCGCTATACCGGCTGAACGCAATTCCGAATTCAGAAAATGACAGGATGTGGGGATGAATTATGAACTGGGTTTTTTAAAGTGACTGAAAAATTGCCGCAATCGATTTGCCGATTTGAAACAGAGGAAGGGAGGATAGATAGAAGGGAGGATAAATCAATGTCTGCACCTGTGTGTATCTGTGCTCTGATGTTGCTGGTGACAGGGGGCGGTTCCATAGCTGTAGCGATCGGCGGGATGGGCATCGGTGTTGCGGAAAATAGAGTGAAAGGAGAATGATTTTGGGGAAAGCTGTTAGGAGGAAAAAAGCCTGGGCCGAAGCCTTTTGTGGAGGCAACCTCGTACTTGGGTCGGCCCCTAAAGCTTGGGGGGGACTGTAAAAGTGGGGAAGGAAGAGAGCTGGGGAGATAGGAAGTGTGTCTGGGCCTGCGGCTCTAGCTGAGGCAGCCTTGCACTAAAGACTGGTGGTGGGACTGCAGGCCAAGGACAGGAAAAAGGGTTGGAAAAAATTACGGGAGGATTATGGGGTGGTTGGGCTTGTACCATTGGCATACTCACTGAAACTGGCAATGTGTCGTGAAGTGCGGTACTGGGCAAAGCCGCGGTCTGTAGCTCAGCTAGACCCCGAAGCCATTTGTTTTGAGAATAATGGCTGGCTGATGACGTTATTGGCTGGGCTAGCCGGCTCAGCCAAAACCTAAATGGCTGCTGCAGCCGCCAAACTTTTCATAGCTGCAAACGGCTGAAGCTGCCTTTTCATGTCTACAGATGTCTATGTTATACTGATTTACTAGATCTCAATATTTTCAAGCAATGCATGGCTTACACTGCATGGCTGCTGTGTAAGAATGCAAACTTGTCAAACTTCACGGAGTAACGTTATGCATATATTTATGACATGTACAGTAATTCGCTGTTCAACTTTAAGCCGAGACACTACGGATGAATAGGGTAAAATTTTTAACTAGCAGATATCACCATGAAACTTTCCCAGTTGATTACTTACATTAAGATGAGAAAAAGAAAATGTATCACAAGTTTTCTTTAATTTTTATGTTTAAATATGCAAAATAGGCAATATATAATTTAATATGTGCCAATTTGCTTATATTTTAAAAAACGAAATCTGAGTTTTGGATAAAGCCAGGTTAAAAATGTTTTTTTCATTGTGTTCACATATTAGATGGGAAAAAAATTACTGAGGGATTTATGGATATCTAATTTTGTTATCCTGTAAATCAGAATATAATGATTTTCGCCATGTTTTTTGGAATAAATGTTATAAATATCAGGCTACAAAAAATATATTTACAAATCCGTCTGTAAATGTCTTCATAAAATAACTAGATCTACTGAAGTGAAGATTTCTACAGACGCAAACAGACGAAGTGTAGTAAAATAAAGACCTAAATGTATATTTCGGATTTTTTTACCACAATTCTGAAAGGACCCGAAGACAAAAACCCTAAAATCTCAAAATTGATCAGTAAAATAAAAAAAAAAAACACTATGTTTTTGCCTGCCATCACGCGTCTCGGCTTATAGTGTTATCAGTATTATTTTGGACAACGTTTTGCACACTTCAATGTACACTGAAGCATGCGTCGTGAATTAGAAATGTGGAAACGGGGTTGTTACTGCAGTAATATCACGTTCAGTGCTATAAATCTCTCCGTTCCAGAATATTTAATTCATAACATCAATCTTTGATTCAGGTGTTTGTGCAACCGGAAAGTATGTGAGAAGTGCGATCTAAATTACCTTTCGTGCTTCGTTCCGCCATTTCACCTCAACTACAAATGCGAGGGGAAAAAAAACATAGCTTCTGAATGGAAAATGAGCAATTTTAATTGGTCGTCAATTCACTGAGTCTGTCTGCGTATCGTAGCAATGAGCACAAGACTGTGCTGTTGTGAATCCAGTGGGAAAATAGATCTTGTGTATTGTTTATATATTTCGTGTGTCTATGTGATAGAAATATTATTTGATGCAAATAATTTTAGCCGGCTCAGCCAAACTTTATCAGCTGGCGGCTCAATATGGCTTACGAGATTATTGGCTGGCGGCAGCTGATATTCTAAATGGCGGCGCCTGGCGGCGGCTTCGGGGTCTAAGCTCAGCGGAGCGGAGAGAAGAGTGGGGCCCGTTGGCGGCGGAATCTGGGGTGCGGCCCAGGCTAACTGAAGGCCTGCTCGTGTAAAACTGGGCCCTGCAGCGTCGGGAGAAGGTGTTTTCTGAAAACGTGAGTTTGGAGTTTTGTTATTTGCCTTTTTGCTGTTTTTGAAGGTGGAGTGGATTTTGGAGAAAGGAAAGCTGCCTGGAGAGAAACGTACAGGTTGTACAGTTGTGCTTTGTTCATCCTCCTAGAAAAATTAACGTCAGGGCTGATTAGCGCTTGTCTCAATCCCAGCACTGTCCACTTCTCGATTGCAGGAATATTGGGTTGTGCTGAGGTGTAGGAGGAAGCTGGAGATGGTGGAGGTCTTGATGGTGGAGGTGAGGGCAAACCACGGCACCTTGCGGTGCGAGAAGCGGCTCGGCTAGGCCGGCGGGCGCTTTGAGAAGCTGGAGGTTCGGAAGCGGTAACCTGTTGAGCATGCAAGCTCGTAGCGCTGATAGGGAGCTGAGATGGAGCCTGACCGATGAAGGAGTCGTCATCGGAAGGGTAGAGTTCGATCTCTTACATTGTGACAAATGGGTGGGACCAAATGCTGAAACTTTAAGGAATGTTAGGTGAGTTGACAGTGAATATTTATATATGCTTCCTCTCGTGCTGATAGGGTAGACATGTAATTGTTTGGTGACGAGTTGATTGGAATGATTTATTTGAACGTGCTCTTCCCGAACCTTGTTTATAAAACATAATTTAATATTATAAAACTTGAGTGTGTAGGTTATTTGTATAGGTTGCATAGTATTTACAGTCATTACGTTCCTTTGTATATTGCGTGAATGATGGGTGGTTGGGCAGAAATTGTGTTTTGCGGTAGGTGGTATGCCATACGGAACCGTTGCCACTGAAACTGCATTAACGCACCAGTGGGGCTCGACAGCCTTAATCAAACGGGTTGGCGCGTATGGTTGGGTTGCGGAGAGATTGTGGTTAGGTGTCAGCAGCAGGAGGGATGTAGAGGATTAGTAAGCTGTGCTGAGTTGATTGGGGGACGGAGGGGGGTGACTCTGGGGTGCCAGAGTCACTATCTTCAAGTTTTTAACATCTACTCTTGTGTATTGGAACTCATTATGAACAGCAGCTATGTTATTTATTTCCCATTTGCTTCTCCGATGTTATCTCAGGACGCGAGTCCCGAGAAAAATGGCGTTCGTCAGCTCCAGTTTGTTTCCAGCCTTTCACGGAGACTTCAGATGCCTCAACACCTGCGATGAGACGACTCAACGCCTGTGAAGAGACGACTCAACGCCGGCGATATGTTCTGCCCTAAATTATTACATGATTAACTAAATGTATTATTCCATGTAAATTTCTGAAATGCACTTTCTTCCCAGCAAACACAGAACGTTCCCCTAACGTTCCCGAATGTTCCCATGAGGTTATTTTTTGAGAACCAAACAAGAACGTTATAGGAAAGTTCCATGTAGGTTATTTTTAGGTTCCATTTTTATAACGTAAGGAGAATGTTCCAGGAACGTTCCCTTAACCTTAAGGGAAAGTTCTAGGAACGTTCTGGGAACCAAAAACTAATGTTCCCAGAACGTTCCTAGAACCTAAATTCGTTTGCAGGGAAGCTGCTTTGAAACAATATGTATTGTGAAAAGCGCTATACAAATAAATTTGAATTGAATTGAGTTGAACTGGGAAGCTTTGTAGAGGAGCTGGATGTGCTGCTGTGCTCTTTCCCTGAGGATGGCATCCCACTTGTAGTCTTTGGCGACTTCAACATTTATCTAGAAAAGCCGTATGCTACAGACTTTAGGCCCTATTTTAACGATCTGAAATGCAAGTGTCAAAGCGCAAAGCGCAAGTAACTTTGTGGGCGGATCCCGGCGCTGTTACTATTTTCCCGGCGGGATAAATGCCTCTTGCGCCTGGCAAATCTAAAAAGGGTTGGTCTGAAGTAGCTTCATTATTCATAGGTGTGGTTTGGGCGTAATGGAAATAAACCAATAAGAGTGTCATATCACATTCCCTTTAAGAGCGTGATGAACGAGGTGCACTTGTTCCATGGTGCAATTCTATTTTAACAGCGCATTTACCAGGTGCGCTTCAGCATCGGTTCACAGCCGAGGAGATTGATGTTCTTGTCAGGGCCGTAAAAGAAAGAGAAGTGACATTGGGGACGGGACAAACCCACCCAAATTAGCTTCGGTTAAACATGCATATAATAATTTGGGTAAATGTGTAAGCTTTATGCCTATTTTTCCCATCGTCATGGACACAACAATGATTTCCCTCGTGTTTATATATTTTTTTATATTATAATAATGTATCATTTGCAAAAAGTAAAATGCATCTGTGTAGATGAGAGAGTCATCTACAGTGTATGCGCGTTGTTCACACTCTGTATTATGGCCAAGCATGCGAGCTTAAAATAGCATCTGAATGTACGCGCCACTGACTTTAGACCAGGTTTTTTCTGGTCATTGGCGCAATTGTTTTCTGGAACTGCAAAATAGGGGTTGTTTGTGCCGACACACGCCTCCTTTTTGCGCCAACCCGCCCAGGGAGCGCAAGTTCATTTCCTAGTTTACTGACGTGCTACTGTGGAGGAAAAAAGCCCGATTCGCGACAAGTTTCCCCCTTAAAGCGAGTGCCGAGAAAAATTCTATATAAATGTAATGAATTATTATTATTATTAATGTAAGGATAGTTACAATACAAGGATGATGATGCGTTAATTTACGTTAAACTGGACAAACTTAATTGCAAGCGTTAACATTGACAGCACTTAGTACACAATAAGAATCTCATTACTTGAATTAGTGAACATAGCCCCTCTCTATGAATGAAAACTTTATACCTTCTCCGTCTTCTGTGCAGTGCCACTTGTAACGCAAAGTTGAGATGTTGCCCAGAGATAAAAAAAAAAAAAAAAACAGTAGATGGTCGAATGAAAACGAGACGAGAGTTGTCGTATTTCCTCGCGTTTATAGAGCCACTCAAACGTTACACTCGTCGTCTTCTCAAAATCCGAATGACAACTTCGTACATTGTATCATATGATACTCATTAGTTTCTTCATATTGCGTTTGTACAGAATTAACACAAAATTAGTAAAAGAACAAATATTACAGTATGAAATATATGGAAATATCTCCATGCTGAGCCTTTTTTGCACTTCCTGATTTCCCTTGAGAATCCTTGTCCAATGAATGGACGACCTTAGCACACGTGTGGTTTGGTTTACAAATTTTGGTTCACTTGCAAAAAGAGCAGTGTGAAAGCGAACCGTACCAAAAAAAAAAATATCAATCAATCAATCAATCAAATTTTATTTGTATAGCGCCTTACAACAGCCAAAAGGTGCACAAGGCGCTTTCCAGTAAAAGCATCAATAGACAACAGAAAAAAGGGGAAGAACAAAACAAAACACAAAAATAAGCCAGAGTTGAAGATTACATGTTAAAAGCTTGTCTGAACAGATATGTTTTTAACTGTGATTTAAAAGCACCCAGCACAGTGATGCTTCTTAGGAATGTTGGTAAAGCGTTCCACAGTTTAGGGCCCTGGACAGCAAATGACCGGCCTCCAAACTTTTTATATTTAAATTTGGGAATGACCAGATAGGTCTGTTCAGATGAGCGCAAAGTTCTGGGTGGTTGATAAACTGTTACTAAATCGGCGAGGTAGACCGGGGCCAGACCATTAATAGCCTTGAACACAAACAGTAGAATCTTATACTCCACCCTAAACCGTATCGGGAGCCAGTGGAGCGAGCAGAGGACAGGGGTGATGTGCGAGCGTTTGGAGGTGTTGGTGAGTAGACGTGCTGCCGCGTTCTGAACCAGTTGAAGCCGATTAAGAGATGATTGATTAAGTCCAGTGTAGAGGGCATTACAGTAGTCTATCCTCGAGCTGATAAAGGCATGAATGACTTTTTCAAAGTCAGCTCGGGACAAGAATGGTTTGACCTTACTGAGAAGCCTTAGCTGGTAAAAGCTCGCCCTGACAACAGCGCTAATCTGTTTGTCATACTGCAAATTTTTGTCAAAAATAACACCCAAGTTGCGTACAGTGGGTGCAAACTGAGGTGTTAGAGGACCAAAACTAAAAGAACTACTGGGTGAATCAGGGCTAAAAAGAATGTACTCCGTCTTTTCTTCATTCAAATGAAGGAGATTCTGGGAAAGCCACTGCTTAATGTCCCTAAGGCAGTCATAGATGGGGTCCAGCGCAGATTGTTCAGAATCACAGGAAGGTAGATCTGGAGGTCGTCTGCATAGAAGTGAAAGTGAACATTATGATTGGAGATGAGTTGTCCAAGTGGTAGCATGTAGAGGGAGAACAGAACAGGACCGAGAATGGATCCTTGAGGCACACCGGATGACAGACAAATATATATATTTTATTTGGTCCGGACCAAAGCAAGTGAACTATCGGACTTTCCTGGTGTGAATACACCCTAAGCTTCTCCTCTCCAGTCATCCTACCACCTGTCCTCTAGACCCCATCCCTTCACACTTTCTACAAGCAATCTCTCCTACACTTCTCCCAGCTCTCACACACATCATCAACTCATCCCTCCACACTGGCCCTTCCCTACTGCATTTAAGCAGCCTCAGGTAACTCCATTCCTTAAAAAACAACGCTAAAGACATCAGTTCGAGAGAATTACAGACCTGTCTCTCTCCTACCATTCATTGTGAAAACACTTGAACGAGTTGCTTTCAACCAATTACCATCTTTCCTGTCTCTGAACAACCAGGATGTCAACCAATCAGGCTTCAAGAAAGGCATTCAACCGAGACTGCATTGGTGTGTAACGATTACACTATAATAATATACATAAAATGTATTTAAGGGGGGCCGGGAGGCCAATTTAGCTCAAAAGGAATGATTCATTAATTTACAATGAATCTTAACCGAATGACTATGGAACCGAGCAAATGACTCGTTTAGAGTTCATTTGAACGGGCTGTAATTGCAACAGATATAAATATCCAATCTATAGTGAAACACTATGTATTAGCAAGGTAACTTTAGATCGACAGTACAAGACATTAAATGTGCAAACACGACACAAGAAAATTATCTTTTCAAATATAACAAGACTTTATTAGCTATTCTAAACACATAAAACTAATGTCTAACATAATCACACACACACACACACCCATATGTATGATACAGTCGCGGAAAGGGAAAGAGTGAGTTGGAACGAGAACGAGAGAGAAAGTTTCTCTATGCACTTAAGACGTAACCTAGAACGACCATCAATCATTAATTTAAACCTTCGTTTCTTAGACAGATTATTCAATTTACATTAAAGCACCAGTTCAGCTAAGAGTCTGGAGTACTTGCTTGTCTCTGCATTGCTTTGGGGAATTCCCTTTTTGCGGTGTTTCGTCAAAAGGGGTTTCCCGGCCGAGTCCTTGGCGTGGCTGTCTTCTCGTGCCGGGGATGGAAGTTTCTGAGCTGCCGGTCACGTGCGGTTGGAAAGTCTTTACAATTCGAAGCGCGTTGCAGGAGAGAAGTTTAAACGAAACTTTGCAGCATACTTACCTATGAACCGAGACTTTTACGAAAAAGAAAATAAAGGAAAAAAATGAAAGTAAGATGAGTTAGATGGCTTGAATGAGCTGTTTTAACCCCGATCTTGATGGGTTATTTGTCTGCTGGTCTAATTTGGTCTGCCCGATGTCGTCGTGGTTTCTTGATGAGTTTCTAGACGACACTCTGTTGTTTTAAGAGAGGAGCCCGAACAGAACACTCTCTTGCCGTTTTAGAGAGAGGTGCGAACTTAAAACAACTTATCTGGTTTTAGAGAGAGGCGCGAACATGAGGCTTGCTCCTTTGTTTGGGTCTTTAACTTAAAAGTTAGGCCAACCTCTTTTGGAGAATTCTGACCAATGAGACAATGGCATCATTTAGGAGGTGGATCTAGTTCCTACTTATCGTTATCCAGGAAAACATCGTTATCCTGGCGCCTGCAGGGCCTTAAAAGTCTTTCTCTGAGGGGGGTTTCTAATCTCAGAGGAGACAATTTGGAGCCGTCTTGGGACTTTGGAATGTGGTGCTCAGATCCAGAGTGCTGAATCACTTTTGAATTAATACCATGAGAGATTAATTTGATTAATTTGTGTTTGGTTCGCCCCCAAATTCTCTACAGCTGTCAGACACCGAAGCCCTGCGGATCGCAAAAGCTGCTTCCAAATCAGTTCTCATCCCCCTGGATCTGTTTGCTGCATGAATCATCGTGAATACTGTGAATCATCGGATCCTTCTGTCCACCCTCTCATCACTGAGTATCACAGGTACTCCTCTCCACTGGTTTGAGTCCTATCTCACAGGTAGGTCCTTCAAGGTCACATGGAGAGGTGAGGTATCCAAAGCACATCAACTGACCACAGGGGTTCCCCAGGGCTCAGTTCTTGGACCGCTCCTCTTCTCCATTTACACCACATCACTTGCAGGCAAATGGTTTCTCTTACCATTGCTGTGCTGATGACACCCAGCTCTACCTCTCATTACAACCAGATGATCCCACAATAGCTGCACGTATCTGAAGCTGTAATGCTCTTCTGGCTGGACTTCCATCATGTGCAACTAAACTTCTACAAATGATCCAAAATCTTACAGCTCGTTTGGTCTTCAACAGTCTTCAACAGGGCCCACGTCACTCCTCTGTTCATCTCCCTGCATTGGCTACCACTCACTGCTTGCATCAAGTTAAAGGAGTTGACACTTGCATACAGATTGACCACAGGATCAGCTCTCTCCTACTTCCACTTATTACTACAAGTCTACATCCCCTCCTGAAGCCTACGTTCAATCAATGAGCGATGGCTCGTGGTACCATCACAGAGAGCCTCAAAATCACTCTCCAGAACATTCTCATTCTCGGTACCATGCTGGTGGAATGATCTGCCCACCCTCACCCGGAATGCAAAATCCCAGACAGCTTTCAAAAGACAACAGAAAACTCATATCTGTCCGGTCCCTGTATGACCGAAGCAGGAGCTTAGTTCGCATTGCCAGTAGTAAGTCAGACTTCATCCCGGTGCATGTTGGACTCCAGCAGGGCTGCCCTTCGTCGCCGGTTCTGTTCATAATTTTTATGGACAGAATTTCTAGGCGCAGCCAGGGGCTGGAGGGTGTCAGGTTTGGGGACCACACAATTTCGTCTCTGCTCTTTGCGGATGATGTTCTCATGTTGGCCCCTTCACACCAGGACCTTCAGCATGCACTGGGACGGTTTGCAGCTGAGTTTGAAGCGGCTGGGATGAAAATCAGCACCTCCAAATCCGAGGCCATGGTCCTCAGTCATGGTCCTGATTTTACGTCATTGTAGGAGGAAGTGTAAGAGGGGGGATTTCTGTAAAGACTACAAGCACTAGATCTCACCCTTTCAATCCCGTCCATAGGGGGTGGGGCCTAATGCGCTAACAGACCTATCATAGATCAGTGCCAGTGCGTTTTGATTTCACTGGCAGAAACTTTTTGAAAATATGGATGAAGGTACTGAATACGCAGACAGATGCATTATGGAGGATTGGGATTACATATCTTTTTTGGAAGCTAAGCTAGCAGGCTCTTGTTCTGTGGAGAAAGCTGAGTTGTAACTTTAGGGGTTACCGTCCTCTTTTTCCCGGACATGTCCGGCCGTCGATGTCTGGGATTCAGCTTTTACGTTCTGCAGTTGCCATGCATTGTTTACATGTAAGTTAGAGCTTTTGTTTCAATCTAACTGAATTCATTCTGATTGCTGAATCTGAATGTTGTATTAACATGAACGCTAAAAAAGTGATCGGTTGATGTGCGTTTTAACATTGCGTTTTAAGAAAATTCCTGCTCCTCCGTGAGAGATACGAGAGATACTCTTCGGTAATCCCGCCACCAGCCTCGCGTCGTTCTCCACGCGGCCCTCACTCGTCCCCCTTGCCACAGTAAACATGACTCGCATCGTTCAATTCAATTCAATTCAAATTTTTCACAATACATATTGTTTCAAAACAGCTTTACAGAAAGTGCATTTCAGAAAAGTACAAGGAAAAAACATTTAGTTAATCATGTAATAATGTGAGGCATAACATATCGCCGGCCTTGAGTCGTCTCTTCACAGGCGTTGAGTAGTCTCTTCACAGGTTGGGGGATCTAAAGTCTCCGTGAGAGGCAGGAAAGCAAATGGGAAATAATTATCATAGCTGCTGTTCATAATGATTTCCATTGCACAAGAGTAGATGTTTGTGGTGAGGGGGGCGTGGTTTTCGCGCTGTCTGCACTGAGAGACGAGTCAAGGAGCTGTGCGGTGAGTAAGTGGGTCAAGATAAACACCTGTGTCTGATTGCAGTGATTGGTGTGGGGAGACGGATAAAACCAGCACAGTGGGAGAAGGACGGAGAGAGAGAGCAGGCTGGAACTCGGGCTGTGAACTGAGAAGCTGTCGTTATCGACGTGGAAAGAGTTTTGTGAAGGACCTGTGGACTGAGCATTGTGAACTGAGAAGCTGTCATTATCGACGTGGAAAGAGTTTTGTGAATGAGACCTGCCGTAGTAGGAGCTACGGTAAATGCGCTGTGTGCGCGCCTTTTTGTTTTTTGTTTTGAGTAATAAAATCCAGTTCGAGTTCCAGCACCGCCGACCCTGTCTCCTTGTTCCTATTAACTCATTACGAACTTTGTTACAATGTTAAAAACGTGAAGACAGTGACTCTGGCATCCCAGAGTCCCCTCCGTCCCCCACTTAACTCAGCCCAGCTTACTGACCTCTACATCCCTCCTGCTGCTGAGACCTAACCACAATCTCTCCACAACCCAACCATATTCGCCAATACGTTGACTAAGGCTGTCGAGCCCCACTGTCGCGGTAATGCGTTTCAGTTGCAACGGTTCTGTATGGCATACCACCTACCACAAAACACAATTTCTGTCCAACCACCCGTCATTCACGCAATATACACAGGAACGTTATGACTGTAAATACTATGCAACCTATACAAAAAAAACCTACAGACTCTTCAAGTTTTATAATATTAAATGCATTCAATCTGATTCAACAGAAGAATAAAAGGTAAGCATTATGTGAATGCTTGGCTACAGAGATGCGTCTAATCTGGTTTTAAACTGGGACAGCGAGTTAGAGCCTCAAACAATATCAGGAAGGCTATTCCACAGTTTTGGAGCAAAATGCGAGAACGCCCTCCCTCCTTTGGTGGACTGAGATATCCTAGGAATGACCAGAAGCCTCGAATTTAGTGATCTTAAAGAGCACAATGGATTGTAGGGCGTTAGAAGGTCCATTAAATACACATGAGCTAAACCATTTAGGGCTTTATAGGTCAGAAGTAGTACTTTGTAATTGATATGGAACTTAATAGGTAACCAGTGTAGAGATGATAAAATTGGTGTTATATGGTGGTCATATTTTCTTGACCTAGTAAGAAGTGTAGCTTGAGTGTCATAATTGTGTGTATTATGTGTATAATTGAGTGTCATCAGCATAACATTGGAAATTAATTCCATGTTTTCTTATAAGATTACCAAGTGCCAGCATATACTGTATATATTGAGAATAGCAGAGGGCCTAACACCGATCCTTGCGGTACTCCATAGTCTACTGACGTTATCTTTGATTTTTCCCCATTTAAACAGACAAAATGATAACGGTCCGATAAGTACGATCTAAACCAGCTTAATGCCTGTCCCTGGACACCAGTGTAGTTTTGTAGTCGATCCAAGAGTATTTTATGATCTATAGTGTCGAACGCAGCGCTTATATCTAGTAGAACAAGTATTGAGAGACAGCCTTGTTCAGAAGCTAAAAGTAAATCATTTATAATTTTAACTAACGCAGTTTCTTTGCTCTTTCGCTACAGGTAACCGTTCTTTCAGTAGTTTAGTGGGTATTGGATCTAATGAACATGTTGTTGGTTTAGATGCAATGATAAGTTTGTTTAGCGCCTCCTGTCCTATCGTTGTAAAGCGGTGTAGTTGTTCTAGGGGGGCCATAATTGAGGCTGAATCATAAGACACCATAGAGGATTGTGCATTTACATACGATTACTTGGTAACACTTTACAATAAGGTTCGTTAGTTAACATTAGTTAACTACATTAGTTAATATGAACTAATAATTAATAGCATTTGTTAATCATTGTTAATGTTATTTTCAACATTTACTAATACTTGATTAAAATCTTGTTACCATTAGCTAATGCACCGTGAACTAACATGAACAAACAATGAACAGCTGTATTTTCATGAACTAACATTAACAAAGATGAACAAATGCATTAACAAATGTATTGCTCATGGTTAGTGCATGTTAGTAAATACATTAACTAATGTTAACTAATGAACCTTATTGTAAAGTGTTACCGATTACTTAGAGCGAGTAAGTAAATGATTAATAAACTATTTAAATGCACATTCATACATCTTATTATTCAGACATATAGTGATGGTTACTTAATGTGTTAATAAATGCTTTATTAACATGTATTAATACTGTAATTAAGGGTTAATTTGGGTAGTTATAAAGCATTTAGTAGTGGTCAGTTAACTATGTTCGTGAGCTCATCTAAAGTGAGGACTAGTCATGCCTTGTAAAGCATTTTTAAAGGCTGTTAAATATTTCTATGTTCTGTATCACTGTGTTGTGTTTGTTACATTTTACTGTTTAGAAGATTGACGAGTCTTTAAATCACCTTTATAAATGCTTTACAAAGCATGAATAGTCCTCACTTTAGATTAGCTCACAAAAATAGTTAACTGACCACTACTAAATGCTTTATAACTACCTGTATTTACTACATTTACTTACACTTTCTAAGTGATCTTTTGAATGACTGACAACTCTTGAACAACTGGTTTGTAAATAATGCTATACTTCATTTAGAAATTATTAATTGATCATTAACAAAGTATGAAAATACAAGCATTAACCGCATTATAGATATGCTTATAAATCAAGAAAAAAGCATGTATAGCTATATTTATAAACTGCATATTAATGTCTATTTGTTACGGAGCAGGCTCCCGCACCGCCTCCTCTCAACCAGCAGAGGGAGCCATCACCAGAGTACTAACTCGTATCAGGACTTCACTTACATAATGCACCACCCCTGGGACTGATTACACACACACCCGAACTTCATCAGACTTCCTATTTAAGCCACACTCAAACATTGATTCAGTGCGAAGTATTGCATTGCCACGGGTGTAATGACTGAGCGTTTAACCCTGATCTGCCTTTTTGTGTACCGACCTCGGATTGTTCTACCACCCTCGTTAGCCTGCTGCCTGCCCTGATTCGGATTGTTTTGGATTACCGTTGTCTGCTGCCTGTCCTGATCTTCTGCCTGTTATCTGACCAATCTCTGTGCCTGTCCAGTGATAACCCTGTTCTGCCGATCTCTGACCCTTGCCTGTTTGACCTGTCTTCAATAAAGCTGCAAATGGATTCCAATCTGTCT
Source organism: Pimephales promelas (assembly GCF_988280905.1). Taxonomy (NCBI): domain Eukaryota; kingdom Metazoa; phylum Chordata; class Actinopteri; order Cypriniformes; family Leuciscidae; genus Pimephales; species Pimephales promelas. The sequence goes on along the minus strand of NC_142770.1, from coordinate 43,369,632 downwards.
CGAGCTTCGTTACAGAATACTTCGCCGACTACGAATCCAGCAGCAGTATTACAAATTTCCTCCGAACTCACGTCTCAAGCATCTCGCCTGGATCTCCATCACCAGCAACACAGCCACCTGACGACACTTACGGAAAAGCTTGTTCAAGGGTTGCACGAATTACGAACTGCCATTTCTAATCCACCTGTTACACCTGTTAATCCTCCTGTGGAGAACCCGCCAGTGAATCCCACTACTTCCGTAGCTCCGCGACTGGCTTTTCCTGAAAAATTCGACGGTAATCCGACTAAATGCAAAGGTTTCCTCCTCCAGTGTACTCTCTTTGTGGAACAACAACCATCACTGTATTGTACGGATGCCAGTCGGATCGCGTTCGTCTGCTCGCTGCTGACCGGACGGGCACTGGAATGGGCGACAGGGGTTTGGAGTACTACCGGCTCTTCTTTCGCCTCTTTCAGTGAGTTCATCCAACAGTTCCGCCAAGTCTTCGAACATGTATCAGAGCGTGGAGATGCCGGTGAGCAATTGTTATCGCTCTCTCAGGGTAACAGATCAGCTGCTGATTTTGCTTTAACCTTCCGCACTCTCGCGGCACAAACTAATTGGGTTGAGAGCACATTGAAGACTTTATTTCGCAAGGGTCTCACTGTAGAGCTGCAATCTGAACTCGCCTGCCGTGATGAGGGTAAATCTTTGTCTGAGTATATTGATCTGGCCATTCAAGTTGACGCGCTGATTCGTTCACGCCGATCGATCCGGTTCAGCCAACGCCCCCAACCTGAAACCTCCGCTGAACTAGAGCCTATGCAGGTCGGATTTTCTCATCTCTCTCCTGAGGAGAGAGAACGCCGCAGGCAGCAGAGACTCTGCATGTACTGTGGTCAGCCAGGACATCTGAAATTCGCCTGTCCGGTTCGTCCATCAACTGCCCCTCGCTCGGTGAGTTCATGCACAGAAACCCCCTCAAAACCCTCTAACTTTAAATTGCCAGTTGTAATCACTATTAGAGGAGAACAGTTCAGAACTACGGCTCTCATAGATTCTGGAGCCGCGAGCAATTTTATATCTCATACTTTTGCCGACCATTGCAAGCTTAAACTAATCCCTTGTCTTTCCTCCTTGGCAGTGGAGGCGCTAGATGGTCGACCCCTAGGGGAAGGAAGAATTCAGAGTATGACTGAAAAGCTTGAACTGCGTGTAAGCTCCCTGTATACTGAACTGATCAATTTTTATGTGATTCAATCACCCCATCACCCCATTGTCTTGGGGTTTCCTTGGTTACGAGCTCATGATCCCCAAATTTCCTGGACAGAGGGGCAAATTATACAATGGAACTCATTATGTCACGACCACTGCCTGACTCCCGTAATCCGTGCCCCTCTTCATGCAGCAGAAAACGAGTCTCGAAATGCCAATAAAATTAATTCACCCCGAGAAAATCAAAACCCTTTGTCCAAAACTGATCCAGAGACAATATCTCACAAGGAAACTGAAATTCCTGTTGTGTTTGCTGATCTCCTGGAGGCATTTAGTGAGAAGAAAGCTTCCCAGCTTCCCGAACATCGCTCCACTGATTGTGCCATTGACCTCCTCCCGGGTACCTCACCACCCCGTGGCCGAGTGTTCCCTTTATCTCAACCCGAATCAGAAGCCATGAAAACTTATATTCAGGAGGAACTCGCCAAGGGATTCATTCGACCCTCAACTTCCCCCGCTGCTGCTGGATTCTTCTTTGTAAAGAAAAAGGACGGAGGTTTACGACCCTGCATTGACTACCGGGCTCTGAACGACATTACAGTGAAATTCCGTTATCCTCTTCCTTTAGTACCAGCAGCACTTGAACAACTTCGACAGGCAAAATTTTTCACTAAGCTGGATTTACGCAATGCTTATAATTTGATTCGTATCCGAGAGGGGGATGAGTGGAAGACGGCATTTTCCACCACTAGTGGGCACTACGAATACCTTGTCATGCCTTTCGGTTTGTCCAACAGTCCGTCAGTGTTTCAATCCTTCATGAATGATATCTTTCGAGACATGCTGGACAAGTGGGTGATAGTTTACATTGACGATATTCTGATCTACTCGAATTCCATGGAAGAACATGTTCAACAGGTCAGGTTAGTCCTTGAACGACTCATTCAACATCAGCTCTTCGCCAAAGCAGAGAAATGTGAATTTCATCAGACGAGCACATCGTTCTTGGGTTACATTATCAGCCAGGAGGGGGTCGCCATGGACGAAAAGAAGGTAAAGGGGGTTCTGGAATGGCCGTTACCTCAGACTCTGAAGGAACTACAGCGGTTTTTAGGATTTGCAAACTTCTACAGAAGATTCATTCGCAACTTCAGTATCATTGCTGCCCCTCTCACGGCTATGACCAAACGCCAACCGTCCAAACTAAAATGGTCCAATGAGGCGGAACAGGCTTTCGAGGAACTCAAGTCTCGATTCACTTCTGCACCCATTCTCCATCATCCGGATCCCGAGAGACAATTCATTGTGGAGGTTGACGCTTCAAGCACTGGTGTGGGGGCAGTGTTATCTCAACGACAAGGTAATCCTGAGAAGATGTTTCCATGCGCTTTTTTTCCCCGCAAACTTTCACCGGCAGAGCAGAACTATGATGTGGGGAATAGAGAATTACTGGCAATGAAGCTAGCATTAGAGGAGTGGCGACATTGGCTGGAAGGAGCTAGTCAACCCTTCATCATTTTCACCGATCACAAGAACTTAGAATATCTACGATCTGCAAAACGTCTCAATCCTCGACAGGCAAGATGGGCTTTATTTTTCACCCGTTTCCAGTTCACCGTCACATATCGCCCAGGGTCCAAAAACGTCAAGCTGAAGGTACCATTCAAAATTCCACTCCAGAAAACATTATCCAGTCCAGTCTACTGGTGGCTCCCGTCCAATGGGATATTATCACTGAAATACAGCAGGCTAACAATCACACGCAGACCCCATCGGCATGTCCAGACAATCGACTGTTTGTCCCGGAAGCATTCAGAGCCAGACTCATCGATCACGTTCATTCAACTCCCAGCTCTGGGCATCCAGGTATTACGGCAACGATTCAGCTCCCACAGAACCGCTTTTGGTGGCCCACATTATCGCTTGATACCACCAAACAAGTGAAGAGTAGTGTCAATTGTAACATGTCCAAAACACCCAGACAGCTACCGGCAGGCCTATTAACACCACTCCCCACACCCCAACGACCCTGGTCTCATATTGCAATCGATTTCATCACCGATCTACCCAAATCTCAAGGGCACACCACCATTCTTACCATAGTGGACAGTTTGTCCAAAGCATGCCGACTCATACCCCTACCCAAACTCCCTACTGCTTTAGAAACAGCCGAAATTCTTTGCAACCAAGTGTTCCGTTTTTATGGTCTACCTGAAGACATTGTTTCTGATCGAGGCCCTCAGTTTACTTCTAGAGTCTGAACTGCATTCTTTAAAAGTTTAAATGTCAACATTAGTTTAACCTCAGGATACCACCCTCAATCCAATGGACAGACTGAATGCCTGAATCAAGATGTCACACGTTTTCTAAGAGCTTATTGTCAAAAGGAACAAACCCGAGTGGAGCAGATATTTATTTTGGGCAGAATACGCACAAAATTCTTTGGTCAAACCAGCTACAGGTGTAACTCCTTTCAAGTGTATACTCGGCTTTCAACCTCCCCTATTTCCTTGGTCCGGAGAACCGACAGAATTACCTTCTGTGACCGAATGGCTACGCAAGAGTGAAATGATCTGGGATCAGGCCCATAGACATCTCCTTCATGCTGTCCGAAGACAAGAACTACAGGCCAATCGTCGTCGGCGCCCTGGCCCGCAGTACAGCGCTGGTCAATGGGTGTGGCTTTCCACTAGAGATCTGAGACTTCGACTTCCCTGCCGTAAACTCAGTCCCAGGTATGTTGGTCCTTTTAAAATAGTGAAACAAGTTACCCCTGTGTCTTTTCGCCTGGATTTACCTGCTGATTACCGTATTTCTTCTACATTTCATATATCCCTATTGAAACCTGCTGTGGGCCCGAGGGGAGTGTCGGAAGCGGGAGCCACAGCCCCAGATCCTGCACCGCTCCTGATTGACGGCGAGGAGGCGTACCGAGTGCATGAAGTGCTGGACTCCAGGCGCCGAGGTAACGTTCTCCAATATCTGGTGGACTGGGAGGGGTACGGTCCGGAGGAACAATCTTGGGTCAACGCCAGTGATATTCTGGATCCATCGCTTACGGAGGAGTTTCACCCAAGCTACCCGGAGAAACCGGCCCCTAGACCCCGTGGAAGACCCCGGCGTCGTCAACGTTCTCGCCTCAGGAGCTGCTCGCAGGAGGGAGCCATCACCAGAGTACTAACTCGTATCAGGACTTCACTTACCATAATGCACCACCCCTGGGACGGATTACACACACACCTGAACTTCATCAGACTTCCTATTTAAGCCACACTCAAACATTGATTCAGTGCGAAGTATTGCATTGCCACGGCTGTAATGACTGAGCGTTTAACCCTGATCTGCCTTTTTGTGTACCGACCTCGGATTGTTCTACCACCCTCGTTAGCCTGCTGCCTGCCCTGATTCGGATTATTTTGGATTACCGTTGTCTGCTGCCTGTCCTGATCTTCTGCCTGTTATCTGACCAATCTCTGTGCCTGTCCAGTGATAACCCTGTTCTGCCGATCTCTGACCCTTGCCTGTTTGACCTGTCTTCAATAAAGCTGCAAATGGATTCCAATCTGTCTCGAGCTTCGTTACACTATTAATGTTTTAAAAATGATGAATTAACTGTTTACTCATGCTTAACTAATCGTGAGCTTATAATTATAAGGTTCTATCTCCGTTTAGGGTAGTTCTGAGATATTGAGCGTCAAAGTTTTTACATCCCAGCTGGCAAAACTGTTGTGTAGAATAATTTTCTATTATAGCTTTATCTATTAATCTTTTTTTTTATAGAAAAATAACACCACACAGGCATTAATAAACACCTAATGGATCAGATTATGTCAAAAACTCAATTTCGACCAAAAGTGGAGATAGAACCTTATAATTCTAAGCTCACGTAATGATTAATAGCGTGTAGTTATTATCAAGTGTTACCACTTCAGACACACTGTAATTGCTGTACAGTATAATGACACTAACTGTAGTTTCTCCAGCTTGAATTGTGGGTTCATCAGTAGATCACTGAGGTTTTTCACTCCAGATTCTCCTAGTTTATTCCCGCTCAGGCATAGCTCTCTCAGGTGTAACATATTTGATTTCAGAGTTGAAGTCACATCAGAACAACCTTCATCTGTCATATAACACCAGCTTAACCTACATTAGCAGAGAGAGAGAGAGGGAGAGAGAGAGAGAGAGAGAGAGAGAGAGAGAGAGAGAGAGAGAGAGAGAGAGAGAGGGGATGAAGAAAATAAGAGACACATCATCTTCATCAGCAAATAATACAGACAGAGGAAGAGAGATCTTCATCTTTATTTCACCAGATCACAAAATACTTAGGTATGGGTTTGGGATCTATGTAGCTACACATAACAAAAATAATCATCATTACATTATTATATAATTTATTAGGCTGCATATTTAGAAAGCAATTTGTCAAATGTCATTCATAATACAGGTTTGGCAATAATAATACAGTGCTTTAAAGATATAGATTACTCTATCATTCCCAGCCATATAGAAAATAATAATGCATTATTCACAACTATTTTTTGTCACAGTCCTCCGTCTGCACCAGTCTGTCTTGTCTTCAGCACTACACTTCCCAGGATCCTCTCGTCACCCTATCCCGTGTTCACTCCCTCATCAGCCACCTGTTCCTCGTCATCATCATCTGTTTCACCTGTTCTCACCCCATTATGTTTGATTATTCTGTGTATTTAGTTCCCTCTGTTTTACCCATGATTGTCGGTCGACGTCTAATGTTACCCCGTGTTCCCCTGTATCCCTGCCTGTATCCAGAATTAAAATGTTATCTTCCATGTGAATCTGGACTCCTCCTATTCCTTCCGTCTGCACTCCTGCTCTCCAGCACCCCACCCGCGTGACAGATCGACCGACCACCAAAAAGCAACATGGACGCCGGGATTTTCCAAGAGATTCTACACCCGATTCGCCGGCCCCGTTTGATGCTCGTTCCCCGAAAGCCTGCGCTTACCGTCAGTCTGGTCGAGCCCGAGCTTTCCCCGCTGGTTCCGTCCAGTCCTCCTGAGCATGAACTCCTGTTTTGGCGCCCCCGCTTGATGCTTGTTCCCAGAAAGCCTGCGCTCAACCTCAGCCCTGCCGAGCCTGCGCTCACCGTCAGCCCTGCCGAGCCCGAGCTTTCACCGCTGGTTCCGTCCAGCTCTCCAGAGATTGAATGCTCTTCACCGCTGGTTCCGTCCAGCTCTCCAGAGATTGAATGCTCTTCACCGCTGGTTCCGTCCAGCTCTCCAGAGACTGAATGCTCTTCACCGCTGGTTCCGTCCAGTCCTCCGGAGACTGGATGCTCTTCACTGTTGGTTCCGTCCAGCCCTCCAGAGACTGAACGCTCTTCACTGCTGGTTCCGTCCAGTCCTCCAGAGACTGAACGCTCTTCACTGCTGGTTCCGTCCAGTTTCTCCGAGCCCGAGCTCTCTTCTTCGCTGGGCCCGACCAGCCCAGCCCCAGAGACCGTCCAGCCAGCGCCAGAGACCGTCCAGCCTGTGCCGGAGACCGTTCAGCCTGCTTCACCATGGTCTCGCCCTCAGCCTGCTCCGCCCTGGCCACGCCCTCAGCCTGCTCCGCCCTGGCCACGCCCTCAGCCTGCTTCGCCCTGGTCTCGCCCTCAGCCTGTTCCGCCCTGGCCACGCCCTCAGCCTGCTCCGCCCTGGCCACGCTCTCAGCCTGCTCCGCCCTGGCCACGCCCTCAGCCTGCACCGCCCTGGCCACGCCCCTTTCAGGCCCCAGTTCGTCCCCCCTCCTTCCTCTGTTCCGCGGCGGTAGGTCACGCCTCCCGGGAGGGGGGAGTTCTGTCACAGTCCTCCGTCTGCACCAGTCTGTCTTGTCTTCAGCACTACACTTCCCAGGATCCTCTCGTCACCCTATCCCGTGTTCACTCCCTCATCAGCCACCTGTTCCTCGTCATCATCATCTGTTTCACCTGTTCTCACCCCATTATGTTTGATTATTCTGTGTATTTAGTTCCCTCTGTTTTACCCATGATTGTCGGTCGACGTCTAATGTTACCCCGTGTTACCCTGTATCCCTGCCTGTATCCAGAATTAAAATGTTATCTTCCATGTGAATCTGGACTCCTCCTATTCCTTCCGTCTGCACTCCTGCTCTCCAGCACCCCACCCGCGTGACAGATCGACCGACCACCAAAAAGCAACATGGACGCCGGGATTTTCCAAGAGATTCTACACCCGATTCGCCGGCCCCGTTTGATGCTCGTTCCCCGAAAGCCTGCGCTTACCGTCAGTCTGGTCGAGCCCGAGCTTTCCCCGCTGGTTCCGTCCAGTCCTCCTGAGCATGAACTCCTGTTTTGGCGCCCCCGCTTGATGCTTGTTCCCAGAAAGCCAGCGCTCACCGTCAGCCCTGCCGAGCCTGCGCTCACCGTCAGCCCTGCCGAGCCTGCGCTCACCGTCAGCCCTGCCGAGCCCGAGCTTTCACCGCTGGTTCCGTCCAGCTCTCCAGAGATTGAATGCTCTTCACCGCTGGTTCCGTCCAGCTCTCCAGAGATTGAATGCTCTTCACCGCTGGTTCCGTCCAGCTCTCCAGAGACTGAATGCTCTTCACCGCTGGTTCCGTCCAGCTCTCCAGAGATTGAATGTTCTTCACCGCTGGTTCCGTCCAGCTCTCCAGAGATTGAATGCTCTTCACCGCTGGTTCCGTCCAGCTCTCCAGAGATTGAATGCTCTTCGCCGCTGGTTCCGTCCAGCTCTCCAGAGTCTGAATGCTCTTCGCCGCTGGTCCCGTCCAGCTCTCCAGAGTCTGAATGCTCTTCGCCGCTGGTCCCGTCCAGCTCTCCAGAGATTGAATGCTCTTCACCGCTGGTTCCGTCCAGCCCTCCAGAGACTGAATGCTCTTCACTGCTGGTTCCGTCCAGCTCTCCAGAGACTGTATGCTCATCACTGCTGGTTCCGTCCAGCCATCCAGAGACTGAACGCTCTTCACTGCTGGTTCCGTCCAGCTCTCCAGAGACTGTATGCTCATCACTGCTGGTTCCGTCCAGCCATCCAGAGACTGAACGCTCTTCACTGCTGGTTCCGTCCAGCCCTCCAGAGACTGTATGCTCTTCACTGCTGGTTCCGTCAAGCCATCCAGAGACTGAACGCTCTTCACTGCTGGTTTCGTCCAGCCCTCCAGAGACTGTATGCTCTTCACTGCTGGTTCCGTCCAGCCATCCAGAGTCTGAATGCTCTTCGCCGCTGGTCCCGTCCAGCTCTCCAGAGTCTGAATGCTCTTCGCCGCTGGTCCCGTCCAGCTCTCCAGAGATTGAATGCTCTTCACCGCTGGTTCCGTCCAGCCCTCCAGAGACTGAATGCTCTTCACTGCTGGTTCCGTCCAGCTCTCCAGAGACTGTATGCTCATCACTGCTGGTTCCGTCCAGCCATCCAGAGACTGAACGCTCTTCACTGCTGGTTCCGTCCAGCTCTCCAGAGACTGTATGCTCATCACTGCTGGTTCCGTCCAGCCATCCAGAGACTGAACGCTCTTCACTGCTGGTTCCGTCCAGCCCTCCAGAGACTGTATGCTCTTCACTGCTGGTTCCGTCAAGCCATCCAGAGACTGAACGCTCTTCACTGCTGGTTTCGTCCAGCCCTCCAGAGACTGTATGCTCTTCACTGCTGGTTCCGTCCAGCCATCCAGAGACTGAACGCTCTTCTCTGCTGGATCCGTCCAGCCATCCAGAGACTGTATGCTCTTCACTGCTGGTTCCGTCCAGCCCTCCAGAGACTGAATGCTCTTCACTGCTGGTTCCGTCCAGTCCTCCGGAGACTGGATGCTCTTCACTGTTGGTTCCGTCCAGCCCTCCAGAGACTGAACGCTCTTCACTGCTGGTTCCGTCCAGTCCTCCAGAGACTGAACGCTCTTCACTGCTGGTTCCGTCCAGTTTCTCCGAGCCCGAGCTCTCTTCTTCGCTGGGCCCGACCAGCCCAGCCCCAGAGACCGTCCAGCCAGCGCCAGAGACCGTCCAGCCTGTGCCGGAGACCGTTCAGCCTGCTTCACCATGGTCTCGCCCTCAGCCTGCTCCGCCCTGGCCACGCCCTCAGCCTGCTCCGCCCTGGCCACGCCCTCAGCCTGCTCCGCCCTGGCCACGCCCTCAGCCTGCTCAGCCTGCTCCGCCCGTCTGCACCAGTCTGTCTTGTCTTCAGCACTACATTTCCCAGGATCCTCTCGTCACCCTATCCCGTGTTCACTCCCTCATCAGCCACCTGTTCCTCGTCATCATCATCTGTTTCACCTGTTCTCACCCCATTATGTTTGATTATTCTGTGTATTTAGTTCCCTCTGTTTTACCCATGATTGTCGGTCGACGTCTAATGTTACCCCGTGTTACCCTGTATCCCTGCCTGTATCCAGAATTAAAATGTTATCTTCCATGTGAATCTGGACTCCTCCTATTCCTTCCGTCTGCACTCCTGCTCTCCAGCACCCCACCCGCGTGACATTTTTATTCGCGTAAACTCAAAATAACAAGAAAACTGTGTACTTTTGTAAAATAAAATAAAACAATCAGGCACGTTGTCATAAAACTGCACATGGAACGTGGACAGAGGTGATCCAAACGCAGGCTTTATTAAGAGGAGAATCCAGAGAGAGATACAGAGAAACATGCAGGGGTCAAAACCAGGTTAGCAGTCCAGATCAGCAATAATACAATGCAGGGATAAGGCAAACGGGAAGACCAGAAAAGGGCAGGGAGTCCAGGAACCGTGAAACTCGAAAATACTCGGAAACAAGAAACCAGGAAAACACTCGAAACAGTCATACACTAACAATACTGAGCAATGGTACAAAGGGCCACTCAGTGCGCTAAACAAGATAATAGAACACAGGTGCATAAAATCAACCATAACCAGTCCAGGGGAAAAACATAATGGAAACAATAAACTAGGAAGGAGTTCCCCCCAGAGGCTCAAGAGGGCACTCCAGCCACAGATCGTCACACACGTTTTCATGGTCTCTGTGAACTGGACTACGAGAACTGAAACAAAATATAGCCTATGTAGGTTAAAGCTTGAAAGATCCACTTTAAAATGAACAAATTCGAATCGAAAGCTAATACCTTCCCATTATGTAATCTGCATGAGAGGTGCATTTCTCAGGTGGATCCGACTTACAGCAGAGATGGAGATATGTTTTAGCCGACACTGATTTAGAAAACAAAAGTTTATTAATAAACTATTAAAATGCATCATTATTTTTTCAGACATATTTATTATCATTAGCCTATAGCTCGCCTATAAATCACCTTTCTGTTGGCTGAGGTTCCAGAGACATATCTGGCTCTTCTCATTCAGCACTGCAGGAAACATATAATTTCCAGGTTCTTATTTGGCCTTAGAAAACCATGTAAAATAATTTTAAAAAAATCATATTTATTTGTGAATGTTTTAAATGTTTAATAAAGGGGCAAAAAGTCATAAAACAAAAATCTGTCAATATTTATTTATTTATTTATTTATTTTTTGCGCAGCATTTGGTTTGCACAGTTCAAATAAAATTTTGGTGTTCAACTTTGCGATTTAAAAATACAACAACCGTTCACATTTCGTTCTGCAAAATTACGGGTTAAAAAATTAAAAACGAATGGACACAAAAGTACACTGATTGTTTGGACAGAATACGAGACACAGTCCTTTATTAAATTCAAGTCAAGTCAAATATATTTATATAGCGCTTTTCACAATACAGATTGTATCAAAGCTGCTTCACAGTATCAACCAAGACAACCAACAGTGTTTGTTTATTCATGAAAAAAAGACAATCAAGTTTGGTAGAGCTGATCAATGGTATGACGGGTCATTTAATTTGAATATCCCAACTGAGCAAGCCAAAGGCCACAGTGGCAACAAGGAACCGGAAAACTCCATCAAGTGACCCGATGGTGTCCTAAAACTTCATCAGATGACCCAATGGAGAAAAAAAAACCTTGGGAGAACCCAGGTTCAGTCGGGGGCCAGTTCTCCTCTGGCATTTATGAACTAGAGGCCAAATTTACAGTAACTGTAGGATAAGAAATTTATATGAATGCCAGGCTAAATAAATGCGTCTTTAGTCTAGCTTTAAACTGGGAGAGCAAGTCTGAGCAGCGAACAATATCAGGAAGGCTATTCCAGAGCTTTGGAGCTAAATGTGAAAATGCTCTCCCTCCTTTGGTGGATCTGGATATCCTGACCAGAAGCCTCGAATTTAGTGATCTTAAAGAGCGCGATGGGTTGTAGGGCGATAGAAGATCCGTTAAATAGACTGGAGCTAAACCATTTAGAGCTTTATAAGTCAAAAGCAATACCTTGTACTTAATACGGAACTTTGTAGGTAACCAATGAAGTGATGATAGAATCGGTGTTATATGATCTTATTTTCTTGATCTAGTAAGAACTCTAGCGGCTGCATTTTGGACAAGCTGTAGCTTGTTTATTGAGGATGCAGGACAACCAGCAAATAAAGTAACACAGTCTCATCCCAAGAAGTCATATATCTGACATATAAGTTCTTGGGATGAGACTGCGCTGAATAAAGCATTACAGTAATTAGTCTCGAGGTCATGAATGTATGAACTAACTTTTCTGCATCAGAGCCTGATAGCATGTTACTTAGCTTAGCAATGTTTCTAAGGTGGAAAAAGGCTGTTTTTGTAACATATGAAATATGCTTTTCAAAATACAGGTTGCAGTCTAATATAAAACCCAGGTCTTTTACTGTAGTGGATAAAGTAACAGGGCATCCTAATATGTTAAAGCTGCAGTAGGGAGTTTTGAGAAAACGTTGACTTAGTCTGAAAATTTGAACAAGCACAACAACAGGTCCCACCCCCTTGCTCTCTGCTCTGCTGCGCTACAGCCCTCCCTCCACAGCTCGTCCCCCACAGCAGAGCTGGTCGTGAACGCGCAGGCTAGTAAACAGGGCCACCGATGACGGCGGATAAATAGTTATGGCACATTCACTGATAGGGACTAAACGTCAACAATATGCTTTACATTGACTATGGCCTGCCCATACTTTGACTACAAACTTGGTCCTCAAATCCTTATGTATTTTGCAATCCATGTAACTTTATGTTACTCTTTCTATAAGTTATAAATAGCTAGTAAGATAACGTTAATATAACGGTAACTAACGTTACAGTATTTATACCATGGTCTGGGTGAATACTCGATTCTGATTGGCTGCAGGGTGTCCGTTAAAAAGTGATAGAGGACACCTAGTAAAGTAGTTCTGGTGAAACTGCCTGTTTACCATTCGAAATTAATAAATAAATGCGCTGCCCACAACAGCTGTGAGTAACCATAGCAACAGGCAGTCAAAGTATCCGTTAACAATTTGCTCTATCAAAACAAACATCTAACGTTAGTTAGACATTACATAGCCTACTAATACAACAATGAACGACTTTTTCTTTGAACATTTATGGAGAATATGACAACTTTTACGACTGGGATGCTGCTGAAGAAAGAAAAAAATGTAAATAAAACGGAGAAACGTCACAAAGAAAATTACACCGCTGCTGCTCTGAATGAGACCCTGCGGGAGTTTTACGCAGCTGTCCAGACAACTAAGTCAGGAGGAGAGTACAGTGTTTCAAGCCTAAGGAGCCTGTTTGATTAATTGTTTTATGTGTAATAAAAAAATAATAATAACTATGCCTACCTTTGTGTTTCATGAAAAAAAAAAATGCATTTTGAACCTGAAGGGTTCTACAAGCTGAGCGGACTATAAATATCTCCGGTTGCTAAATAAGTTAAACCAGGCAAGTTATTATTTGTAAAAACTAGATTTAGCCGAATTAAAATATAAACTAGCAGTTAATGTTTTAAAAATGTTTTATTTGGCAAGTGACCATGGTATAAGCGGGTTAATGCCCTCCGAGGTGTCCATTGTCAGGTTTTAATGGACTTCGGTCCTCCGCTGCGCGTCGGCCGGTTCACGCCTCGCCGTCGTCCATTAAAACCTGACAATGGACACCTCGTCGGGCATTAACCCTTACATAAGTAATTATTATAGCGATATATAATGCTAGATAAGGTGTGCTAGTACATTATTTCAGCAACATGACAAGCCAGTGAATTAGCAGGTTTCAAGAGAGGGGTGTGATCAGCGGGTACACGAACGTGATTGACACTGCTAAGACATTCCTCCTGGCTCTGATTGGTTGTTTCTGTCGGGAGCGTTGTATTTCTGCAAATAGCAATAGGACCACTGGGAGGAGACAGAGGAGCTTGATTTTTTTACAGATTATCTGTCTCATATTCTACTGTCAGGACATAATGACAGTTTTAACAAATATGTAAAAAATATTTTTTACAAAAGTTACATACCCCAGCTTTAAAGTCGTGCTGCGAAAGATTTGGACGTTTTTTAGAAGCAATAAGTATTACCTCTGTCTTGTCTGGATTTAATAAAAGAACATTACGCGTCATCCAATCTTTTATATGATTAACACAATCGGTCATTTTGGATAATTTTGCGTATTCATCTGGCCGTGATGAAATATATATTTGAGTGTCATCAGCATAAGAATGGAAACTAATTCCATGTTTCCTTATAATATTACCAAGTGGCAGCATATACTGTATATTGAGAATAATAAAGGGCCTAACACAGATCCCTACGGCACTCCATAGTTTGCCGAAGTTGTGATTGATTTTTCTCCATTTAAGTAGACGAAATGGTAGCGGTCAGATAAGTATGACCGAACCAGCTTAATGCTTGTCCTTGAACAGCAATGTAATTGTGTAGTCGATCTAATAGTATTGTGTGACCTATAGTATCGAATGCAGCGCTAAGATCAAGTAAAACTAGCATTGAGGTACAGCCTTGGTCCGAAGCTGGAAGTAGATCATTTGTGATTCTAACAAGCGCAGTTTCAGGGCTATGATGTGGCCTGAACCCAGAATGAAACTTTTCATAGATGTCGTTTTCTTGCAAGAAAGAGACGAGTTGAGCGGACACAACTTTTTCAAATATTTTTGGCATTAATGGAAGATTTGAGATGGGTCTGTAAATTGCTAGGTTATTTGGATCTAATTGTGGTTTCTTAATAAGAGTTTAGAAATGCCAGCTTGAACATTCTTGGAACATGACCTAAAGATAAAGATGAGTTAATAATTACTAAGAGAAGAGGCTCTTCCTCGATAGGTAACACTTCTTTCAGTAGTTTAGTTGGTATAGGATCTAATAAACATGTTGTTGTTTTAGATGAAGTGATACGTTTATTTAACTTTTTTTGTTCTATGGTTGTAAAGCATTGTAATTTTTCTTGCGGGGTGATAATTGCGGCTGAATTATAAGGCGCGAGCAAAGATTGATAGTTTACGATTGTGATTCTGTTGCTTTCAATTTTCTCAGTGAAAATTCATAAAATCATAAAAAAGAAACAATAATTACAGGAATAGGCTAGGGACTAGTTCCAACCCTTTAGTTCCAACCCTAATCAAACACACCTGAACAAGCTCCCAATTCGCATACTATCCATTCCAAATAGTAGGGAGTAGTATTAGTAAGCGAATTGGGACGCAGCAAATGTCTTCAGGATTACGAAGGCTATAGGCAGAGGTTTTTGTCAGTGTTGGATCCAAACTCTGCAGAACAGCGGCTCTACAGGACCGAAGTTGCCTACCACTGCCTTAGGCTATATGTGCCGTTCACAATATAAGGGTCTTTCTCGACAAACATTAATGTAAACACACCTAATGAAACATAGGCCCTGTCACACTGTAATTGCTGTACAGTATAAAGACACTTACTGTAGTTTCTCCAGCTTGAATTGTGGGTTCATCAGCAGATCACTGAGGTTTTTCACTCCAGAGTCTCCTAGTTTATTCCTGTTCAGGTCAAGCTCTCTCAGGTGTGACGGGTTTGATTTCAGAGCTGAAGT
Organism: Pimephales promelas; assembly: GCF_988280905.1. Taxonomy (NCBI): domain Eukaryota; kingdom Metazoa; phylum Chordata; class Actinopteri; order Cypriniformes; family Leuciscidae; genus Pimephales; species Pimephales promelas. The sequence continues at coordinate 43,354,544 of NC_142770.1, read as the reverse complement.
CAGGATGAGACTCTGTTTCTCTGTAATACTGCAATCACCCAGACTGAAGACAGAGAAATAACAATAGTTGACATCTATGATGATCATCTTATTGAAGAGCTACAGCAGCATTTAGTTTCCAATAGTCTGTTTTAAAACCCAGTCACACTAGTTCTGTCAGTCAGTACCGTGATCCTCAACTACAAGTTCATTGGTGAATTCCTCCTCCTCATCGCTCTCCTCCACTTCTCCACTGCTAACTCTGCCTGCCTCGCTTGTGCTAACAGCTCCCGCCCAGATTCGCAGGGCTCTCTTGCGCGCGCAATCTGCACCATACCGAACTGGCTTAAACAGACTTACAAATTATTTTCAACAGGCAATTTTTGGTCCACTTTATTTCACTAAGGAAATTCGCTTCCACAAATTCAGTGGTTGTATTTCAACAGTAAATTCAACGTTGACGTCCAGAAAACGCAGGAAAAGCAGTAGATTACCGAGCCTCCATCTGCTGTTAGTCGACATCACCAGCAGGGGGCGCAAGCGGGTGTTAAAAACAAAGCTTTTAAGTTTCAAATCAGTTAAACCAATTTCCTTTTAAAATTATTTACTGTTTTGAAGCGTTAATCTAAGCGTGCAAGCGAGTAGTTTCGAAACGACACACACTGGCCAAAAACTCAGGCCAAAAACGGCATAAAAACTACTATTATTCCCTTTAATTACTCTAATGTCTGATTAAAACATCTACAAATGAATAAAACTGATCAGAGATCAGGTTAAACCCACAGTTCAATCTCATTGAATCTGCATGATAGGGGTTCACAGAGATAATCTTCCCCCAGCGGTGAACCACTGACATTCCCAACGTTTTTAAACAGTCATGACGTAACGAATTCTCGGTTCCTGAAATCATGTGATTTTAGCAGTTATCAGTGTTGGGAAAGTTGACTTTCTACATGAACAAGTTCAAAGTTCATTTCACATATTTTAAAATGAACTAGTTCAGTTCATAGTTCATACTTAAAAAAATTAAGTTCATTTATAGTTCTTTTTTTCCATATGTTGCAAGCTTTATTTATTTATTTATTTATTTATTGCCACAGCCCATATACAACCACAGATAACAATTATTTTATCGACAGTTTGCACCACCCAGAAATATGGGTTTTTGCCTGAAAGTCTCTATAGAAATCCGGCACCCTATTGTATGAAGTTAAACTGAGAGAGCGTGCGTTCACAGGCACCAGAATGAACGCGTTCACAGTAACGTTCATCAGGCAGTAATATAGTACCGTTTAATTCACGTTCGCCCAAAATATGAACACGTTCATGAACTATCGTTCATTGAACACATTCAGGCACAACACTGGGCAGTTTGATACACACTCCAAACCTCTGATTCAAAACAAAATATTCAGAAAGGTATCGTATCTTCATGAAGCGTGTTTCGAAAGCGTCCATCACTAGCGTTCAGACTTTTATAATGCACTTGTTTAATCTTTACAAGTTGCAGTATATGCTTAATCAAAATTAGACATTTTACATTTTGAGAAATACAAACATTGAATTGAAAGCAGTTACAAAAATGTTTGATTCATTACAAAAAAAACATTGTTCTGCCTCTACAGAAACTGAAATAATTATTGACCCATGATCCAACTGTTCTTTAAAGCTTGAGACCAAGTTTTAATTGTGTGTTTTTAATTTGCTGTTTAATTTTCTTACTTTAAATTGTGGCTCTGTGTGATGCTGAGGAAAAAAATGCCCTGACTCAAACAAGTGAGCAAATATTATCATCGGCTAACATTGCAACTAAAAGTAAAGTAATATTATAAATAAATGAGCAATACTCACGCCAGTGTGTTGAGTTGACAGTGTTTATCCTGCAGTAGAGCAGCAATCTGATTCACTCGTGTGTCTCCTAGTTCATGTTTAATCAGATTCAGCTTTCTCTGGAGTAACGGGTTTATACCCACAACTCTATTCACATACTGACAGGCTTCCTCTGCAGCAGGACTCAAAAACCTGCAGAACAGTCAATCCAGTTCTCAAATAAATGTCTGTTGCAATACAAAAAAAGATGGTAACACTTTAGAATAATGGTCCGTAGTTAACAAGTAGCTATGCAGGAAGTAATAGGTAGTACTGCATTAACACCGAACTTAATACTATTAACTAATATGGAAGCAATATTAACTAAGCATTAAGTAATAGGTAATTTAGTACAAATGTAGTTCCTTGGTAGGTATTTGATTGTTACTAAAGAAATATATCCTCATTGAGAACTACTTGTGAACTAAGAAATAATAACCAATTAATTACTAATCACAAAAGTAACATGTCTAAAAAGTGAACAGTTGTGGGGGTTTTACTCTTAACGTGGTCATAACATTTGAAGCATGTGCCTCAAATGGGTTCTTTGTGGAAACCAGTTTATGAAGTTTATATATCCTCCCAAATACATTAGCTAGGTTGAGATTGTGACCACTACTCTTGCCAGGATGGACGCATGTTCTCTGTTTATTTAAAACTTAAACATAAAATAATACTAATAATGACAGTTTTTAAAAATAAATCTTAAATAATTAGGAAGTGATGCTGACACTCTCATGATTGGATTAGTTCACTATTATGAGCTCTATTGAATGTCAGTCACATATATCTCAGACTCCAAAGACCTATAACTTTATGTTACAGTAGCTGCCTGAGGAGGACTTCTCTTTAGGACATGAATATAAACATTGATCACTTGTCAAAAACAATTAGCATCTTTAATGAAGAAATTGGCTGCATTTATGTTACGATAAGCGCAAAACCACATCTTCCAGATTACAGTGTTTGTTAGAATATTAGTGCCTCACAGAACCTGTACAGTATGTGTCAAATATAAAATTAAATTACTTGTATGATTTGTGAAAAACATGTTAACTCCTCACTAACTACTTAAGCGTTACCTTGTCATCCCGCAGGAACTACTAGTGATGTGGCCCATTATTTTAAAGTGAAAAACATGTTAACTCCTAACTAACTACAAGCGTTACCTTGTGTAAACATTGCGGGATGACAAGGTAACGCTTGTAGTTAGTTAGGAGTTAACATGTTATCCCGCAGGAACTACTAGTGATGTGGCCCATTATTTTAAAGTGAAAAACATGTTAACTCCGGGATGACAAGGTAACGCTTAAGTAGTTATTGAGGAGTTAACATGTTTTTCACGAATGATACAAGTAATTTAATTTTATATTTGACACATACTGTACAGGTTCTGTGAGGCACTAATATTCTAACAAACACTGTAATCTGGAAGATGTGGTTTTGCGCTTATCGTAACATAAATGCAGCCAATTTCTTCATTAAAGATGCTAATTGTTTTTGACAAGTGAACATCAATGTTTATATTCATGCCCTAAAGAGAAGTCCTCCTCAGACAGCTACTGTAACATAAAGTTATAGGTCTTTGGAGTCTGAGATATATGTGACATTCAATAGAGCTCATAATAGTGAACTAATCCAATCATGGGTGTCAGCATCACTTCCTAATTATTTAAGATTTATTTTTAAAAACTGTCATTATTAGTATTATTTTATGTTTAAGTTTTAAATAAACAGAGAACATGCGTCCATCCTGGCAAGAGTAGTGGTCACAATCTCAACCTAGCTAATGTATTTGGGAGGATATATAAACTTCATAAACTGGTTTCCACAAAGAACCCATTTGAGGCACATGCTTCTGAAATGTTATGACCATGTTAAGAGTATAAAACCCCCACAATTGTTCACTTTTTAGACATGTTACTTTTGTGATTAGTAATTAATTGGTTATTATTTCTTAGTTCACAAGTAGTTCTCAATGAGGATATATTCTTTAGTAACAATCAAATACCTACCAAGGAACTACCTTTGTACTAAATTACCTATTACTTAATGCTTAGTTAATATTGCTTCCATATTAGTTAATAGTATTAAGTTCGGTGTTAATGCAGTACTACCTATTACTTCCTGCATAGCTACTTGTTAACTACGGACCATTATTTTAAAGTGTTACCAAAAAGATTGATAGAAGAAAAAGAAACTAGCAGTGGTGGTAACGAAGTAAAAAATACTTTGTTATTTTTTTCGGGGATCTGTACTTTACTTGAGTATGTTTAATTTGCATCTACTTTCACTCTTACTCCACTACAATATTAACCCTCTGGGGACCAAGGGCTATTTGGGGTCCTTGGGATGTTCTGACATGGCCTGATATCTGTGTTTTTTTTTTTTAGCTGATTATAAACATATTAATGGCACAGGTGAAATTACACTATATAGCAGACAGGCAACCATAACTTATGAGCAACATGTTTGTACATGTTTGTATTTTTGAGAGAATATTGTTTATGCGTGGTTATTGTAAAAATTTAAAATGAAAGTTTCTGAAATAAGGCCACAAAACATATACTAAATATGCGCCCACAAGACTTGTTTTGACTAATGGATATTGTTGCCTAGGGTTTTTTCTTCACAATGATCTGAAAATCCTTCTCCTAATCATTTACATAAAACTGTGAATTGGGTTATATTGTGAAAAACAGTTTTTTTGTTTGCCAAGGCAATATGCGAATGGGTGCGAACAGACCAGCCCTCATCATGAATAATTAGGTGATTCTCACCTGAGAGACACGCATAATAATGAGCCATTCATTAAGATGAGTCAGACAAGAAAAAATGAAAGGACAACATACATTCATACATATATATACACTCACCGGCCACTTTATTAGGTACACCTGTCCAACTGCTCGTTAACACTTAATTTCTAAGCAGCCAATCACATGGCGGCAACTCAGTGCATTTAGGCATGTAGACATGGTCAAGACAATCTCCTGCAGTTCAAATCGAGCATCAGAATGGGGAAAAAAGGTGATTTGAGTGACTTTGAACGTGGCATGATTGTTGGTGCCAGAAGGGCTGGTCTGAGTATTTCAGAAACTGCTAATCTACTGGGATTTTCACGCACAACCATCTCTAGGGTTTACAGAGAATGGTCCGAAAAAGAAAAAACATCCAGTGAGCGGCAGTTCTGTGGGCGGAAATGCCTTGTTGATGCCAGAGGTCAGAGGAGAATGGCCAGACTGGTTCGAGCTGATAGAAGGGCAACAGTGACTCAAATAACCACCCGTTACAACCAAGGTGGGCAGAAGAGCATCTCTGAACGCACAATACGTCGAACTTTGAGGCAGATGGGCTACAGCAGCAGAAGACCACACCGGGTGCCACTCCTTTCAGCTAAGAACAGGAAACTGAGGCTACAATTTGCACAAGCTCATCGAAATTGGACAATAGAAGATTGGAAAAACGTTGCCTGGTCTGATGAGTCTCGATTTCTGCTGCGACATTCGGATGGCAGGGTCAGAATTTGGCGTCTACAACATGAAAGCATGGATCCATCCTGCCTTGTATCAACGGTTCAGGCTGGTGGTGGTAGTGTCATGGTGTGGGGAATATTTTCTTGGCACTCTTTGGGCCCCTTGGTACCAATTGAGCATCGTTGCAACGCCACAGCCTACCTGAGTATTGTTGCTGACCATGTCCATCCCTTTATGACCACAATGTACCCAACTTCTGATGGCTACTTTCAGCAGGATAATGCGCCATGTCATAAAGCTGGAATCATCTCAGACTGGTTTCTTGAACATGACAATGAGTTCGCTGTACTCAAATGGCCTCCACAGTCACCAGATCTCAATCCAATAGAGCATCTTTGGGATGTGGTGGAACGGGAGATTCGCATCATGGATGTGCAGCCGACAAATCTGCGGCAACTGTGTGATGCCATCATGTCAATATGGACCAAACTCCCTGAGGAATGCTTCCAGCACCTTGTTGAATCTATGCCACGAAGAATTGAGGCAGTTCTGAAGGCAAAAGGGGGTCCAACCCGTTACTAGCATGGGGTACCTAATAAAGTGGCCGGTGAGTGTATATATATATAAATATACACACACACACACACACACACACACATATATATATATATATATATATATACATATATTAAATGAAAAGTTCAGATTCAAAAGTTCAAAAGCCTCTAAGTGCCATTTGAAATTTTCTTCTAGAATGATCATTTTTATCAAGCTTGTATATTTAGGGTCAGTAATTTCACTTAAATGACTTAATTGTCATTTAAGTGAAAATACTGAACTTAAATATACAAGCTTGATAAAAATGACCATTCTAATAATTATCATTCTAGAAGAAAATTTCAAATGGCACTTTTGCATCTGATCTCTTCATATATATAAATATAAAATCAAAGTATAAATGAAAGTCAAAACCCATTTTTAGTCATACTTGGAAACAAATCCTAGTCAAATAGGTTATATGGGCCATTTTGTAGAATTGTTTCAAAGTTAGAGTTTAAAACATCTTGAAAAGAAAATAATATGAGCAGAAACTGTCTAACTAAATGAACGTTCGTTCATACGTTCGTTCACACACCCGAATCATATTTAAACACTCATTTTGGTTTTACAGATAACTAATGTGATCTTATTGTTGTTATGTAGGAGCTAAAGTGAATTAACGCACGGCGCGTGCATCTGTGAATTCGTCTATTCCTTCCTATCAGACGCGCATTTGATATTTAAACAGTCTTTGTGCAGTTTACAGACACTATTCAATAACGCGATTAGAACAAAGCACTTAAGAATAAATGACTTACTGCATCGACTGAATCTGTGCTCCTCAAAATGAAACAGGTAACTGAGGTAACTTTTTTCCAGGATCTCCTCAATGCGCAGCAAGACGATGGGTTAGGACGAGGTTAGATCCGTAATAAACTGTATTTTTTTTTATCTATGTGGGCGTTTTCATGGCTTGCCTCAAAATTAGAGTTTGAAAAGCACACACTTTCAGTGGACGGTGTAGGATTGAAAAGAATCCAAGACATTTGAAATGATCTTTACTGTGTTCCACCCCTTCTTTTAACCACAAGGACCATTGGAGGATCAAAGAGAGAGGAGCTGATAGTGATCAAGGCCTGTAGGCCAAGATTGTGTACTTTGTGGGGTCAATGAATTGTCACACCTTTAGAACACTGGGGGAAGTGTAATTATCTGATTGGTCAGTTTAAATGTCTCACATTTGGGTTTTAGTCACATGGTCAGGGAAAGGATAAAAGAAGACTGTAACTGTTGCTCTGTCGCTTGTAATGCTCTGCTCTTTCTATGCTCTGGCTCTCTCCCTTTCTTGGGGTTCTCTCCCTTTGCATCCTCTGTTCTTTCTCTCTCTCTCTCTCTCTCTCTCTCTCTTTCTCTCTCTCTCTCTGGTAATATTTTACATGCTGGGTAAGATTATTGGTATAAGTTATCATCATTTCATACATCTATTTTGTAACTATTTTAAGTGTAACCATAACCATATTTTGTCATTAAACCTTTTCAATTACAACTAAGATGCTATCTAGTTTTGATTTGGTATTGACTTTGAAGTGCTACCTATTGCAATACAATACTGTCACTCTCTATAGCAAAGCTCTCCCACATATTAAGCTATTGTAACTGCGCTTATTTCCGTCGTTGGTATAAGTTGCAGTGGGTGGAATAGACAAGAAATGTGCATTTTTCTACCATCTTGCTAATAACGTTTCTTTAGTCATTCGGCAGTCTTGCAGCCTGAACCTCTGCAGGAAATCCACCCTTACAGATGGTGCCGAAACCCGGGATCCCTTGCAGTGTGTTTTCTGAAATTCACTCTGAATGAGACAATATTTTATAGTTGATTTTGTGAATGGATTAAGCTGACCTGATGACCATATGGGTAAGTCTGTTTTCATTGTTTTATGGTATGATAGGAAGTCTCCATTTGAATGAAACAGAATTTAGAAGGTTTTGAATAGCTTTAATAGTCACATTATAATTTGTGAATATTGTGAATATTCAGATCTCCTCAGGGATGGAAGGGAAAAATTCTGATAATAGTGACGTATTGTTTGTCTTATGGAGCAAAAAAGTTGAGCCTACCTTATGTAAACTCAAGAAAGAGTACATTGATTTTAAATGTCCAGATGAGGAATTGCTCCAATGGTGGGACACAATTGGCAAACATCAAAAGAAATCAAAACATGATGAAATAATTGAGGCTCTAAACTTCATAAGATGTACACGGCTTCGTGAGTTAACATCGTGTCTATTTTCAAGTATAGATGCTAAATGTAAAGAAGTGCAATCTAAAAATGCAGAGGCACAAAAGTCTGAGGCAAAGATTAAAGATCTTCAAACACAGCTAGATAAATTACTAGCTGAACAGTTAGCCCTGACTGAAAAGTGTAAAAATCACAAAGAGAACATTGCAGATCTGAAGGCTAAGCTAAATGCTAAAAAGCATGTTCACTTAGAAGAGGTGACTTGCTCTAATGAATCTGAAACATTTAGTTCAGAAAATGCATGTGCAACTGCTCTAGAAAGTGTGCCTATTTCAGTTCTTAAGGTGATGCAGCACCGTAATAGCGCAGAGTCATGTACCAGAACGCATGGTGTACAAGCATTCGAGAGTCGTGAAAATCCTCAAACTCCAGGAGAACGTAGCAATCAACCCTATGGTAAAGAAAGCAGGTTTTGCAGTTCCTGTCAGAAAATAGGCCATAAAGAGGGGAAATGCTGGTCACTGGGTAGGGGTAGACCTCCTCCTTATTTTCAGAAAAATAGCAAACCACTTTCTAAGAGTAAAAATCTGCGATCTGCACGTACCGGCAAAACTCTTAATGAGTTAACCGCCTTGTTCATGCAAGGCCTTCAGCTATTAACTTCACTTGCTAGTGGGTTGGTAGCCCAATAGCAACAAGTTTAACATCCAAATTGCAATGATCCTGTTAGTATTTTCAGATTTGTAATTGCGCGTAACACATTGCTCATAGAACACAATTTATAGTTGTTTGTGCTACTACAATGTGCACATAGACTAATTAAGTTTATTTCTTTAAGACACATGATTGCTTTACTGTAAGTGTTGGATGAAAACACTTAGGTGAAAAGGTTGTAGATGCTGTGCATTCTAGGCCAAGTATCTTGTGTAAACTGGATTAACTGTTTTACTGGAATTGCATTGCAATTTCAAGTTGCATGTGTGTGTCTATGTTGAATTTGTCTCCGTACTGGAAAACTCTGCTATTTTCCATATAGCTGCAGTAAAACCACGTAAAGGAGCATAGTATGGCCATGTGGCTACAATGTGCTTCACAATTGCATTAACCATGAAAATGCTTTGCTCACAACAGGATTCAGTAACTCTGAACTTTGCACTGTTATCATGCTTCTTAACAAAAACATAGGTGTGGGAAGATTTTGAGCCAGATCACATCTCATACTCACATTCTCATGCTGGCTCCCTGTTACAAAAACAGGACCAAATTTGCATCACAATTGTAAAACTCCCTAATCTTTGTTTTGAGGCATGAAGAATTTACACATAGCCACAGCTAAATGCAGCCACATAGATAACACCATTTGATCTTTACACACAAAGTCAAATCTGCAGCTGATTGTGCCTCACAAAATTTAATTCATACAATTCTATTCAAGTCTTTCATCTAATAATTGATTGTTTTGTTTTTACTTTGAATTTACTTTATCACTTAAGTAATCACTTGTCTCACCAAGTTAAATTTTAAAATGTATGTCAGTATTACTAATTTTTACCAAAGTACAAATATTTGTATTCTCATCAATGCTTTGGAATATTTCTGAAACTTATTGGGTGTATGCTTATTTGTATTTTGTCCATTTGACATTGATTAAATTGAATCTCTGTGTTTGGTTGCACTGAATATTTTGCTGATACTGTACATGAAATGGGGTTTTAAACCAGCATTTGTTGTTTTGTTGAAATGCAATTTATTTAAATGTTTCCAGAAACAATGTAAGAGCTTGTAAGATCTTCTTTTATTCTCCCTTGATCACATTTTTAAGTATATCAATTTAAGGGCTTTTTGCCAGAGACACATTTTAATCTGACCATATCAAACCTCTAATCAATGACATTGACAAATGCCATATGTATGCCTTTTCTGTTTGTTGTGCTTCATGCTCTTTTGAATCACAGGATTCCTGCTAAGTTCACACTGTGTCCTGCCTCTGAAAGAGGAACCAGTGTTTGCTCCCAGATTCAGTACCTTTTCTTGTGGAAGTGTGGAGTGTTCGATGGATGATTTGCATATCTATGAAAGGTGCAACACCATTTGATAGCCTCCTCATGCAGGGCTGAAGGGAGAACAAAGACTCAAGACTGACCTGCTGGTATTGCAACAAGCCTGGACGAAAAGTCTGAAGATGCAACTACACACAACAGAAAGCATGTCTTTATGGATTGTGTCACCTTTGGGCTCCATGGGTGTGGCCAACGGTGCCAAGGGGGGAATTGTAGGATTGAAAAGAATCCAAGACATTTGAAATGATCTTTACTGTGTTCCACCCCTTCTTTTAACCACAAGGACCATTGGAGGATCAAAGAGAGAGGAGCTGATAGTGATCAAGGCCTGTAGGCCAAGATTGTGTACTTTGTGGGGTCAATGAATTGTCACACCTTTAGAACACTGGGGGAAGTGTAATTATCTGATTGGTCAGTTTAAATGTCTCACATTTGGGTTTTAGTCACATGGTCAGGGAAAGGATAAAAGAAGACTGTAACTGTTGCTCTGTCGCTTGTAATGCTCTGCTCTTTCTATGCTCTGGCTCTCTCCCTTTCTTGGGGTTCTCTCCCTTTGCATCCTCTGTTCTTTCTCTCTCTCTCTCTCTCTCTCTCTCTCTTTCTCTCTCTCTCTCTGGTAATATTTTACATGCTGGGTAAGATTATTGGTATAAGTTATCATCATTTCATACATCTATTTTGTAACTATTTTAAGTGTAACCATAACCATATTTTGTCATTAAACCTTTTCAATTACAACTAAGATGCTATCTAGTTTTGATTTGGTATTGACTTTGAAGTGCTACCTATTGCAATACAATACTGTCACTCTCTATAGCAAAGCTCTCCCACATATTAAGCTATTGTAACTGCGCTTATTTCCGTCGTTGGTATAAGTTGCAGTGGGTGGAATAGACAAGAAATGTGCATTTTTCTACCATCTTGCTAATAACGTTTCTTTAGTCATTCGGCAGTCTTGCAGCCTGAACCCCTGCAGGAAATCCACCCTTACAACGGGGTCACATTAGCATGTCATTCACTTTAATGAGGTGAAAGGGAAAAGACTTGCTACCAGCAATGATCCCGAGATTCACGACAGGGATCACCCATGGCCATATCTCAATGATCGAATTCACTGAAATCAAGGGAGACTCTTATCGCCTGAAATTTCTTCTTTGCCTGCCACAGGTGAATGAAATTTCAGCATTCAAAACTTCACCCAAAAATCTGAGATTACATATTGAAATTAGTTGACATTAAAGCAACACTAAAGAAGATTTAAAATAATGTTACCAAAATCGTTTCAGTGATTCAAGTTGTAACAGGGTGAAAGGGGTTCACTTATGCCTTCACTTTGTGGTCCTATATCATGCTATAACCACACTATGTCAGTTTTCCAGATTGGGTCATGTTTCTATAGTTCGAATGAGACATAAGAAAATGTCTCGGGCTATGACTATAACCCTTGTTCCCTGAGAAGGGAACGAGACACTGCTTCGTTGAAAGCGACTCTTTGAGAACACTCCCTTAGCATGCGCTTCTGAAGTATGACTGAAACTAATCCAATCCTGATTGGTGTTGGGTCGTGACGTAACGTGACGGCATAACCGGATGCATAAAAGTGATGCTGGCACACACACACACACATTAGCCTCGCGATCAAGCAGATGCCGGGAGCCCTTCTTAGGTGACCCAAAACACACTTGCAGTTGGTCCGACCTCCTCCAAGAAGAGGACCTCTCAAGGTACTGAAAATACTCAAAGCTCTGACGGGGCAGAGAAAATGGAGCTGCTCCTCTTCTGCCGACACATGAGGTGGAGGATTGAACACCTGCAGGACTGTAAACCGTGCCGTATTAGCAGGCACTTTAGGCTCATAGCCCGGTCTCGGGTGCAAAAAGGCCTTAACTTTGCAAAAAGGCCTTAACTCGACCCGCAGAGAAACGATCTTAAACGATCTTGATCACATCAGGGCAACCAGAAGACTGATGCCCTCTTGACGGACCTTCTCCAGGACTCCCAGGAGCAGAGCGATTGGGGGAAACGCATACAGATGAAGCCTCTGCCAGGCCTGTACCATGGCATCCAACCCCAGTGGGGCTGGATGTGAGAGGGAGAACCAAACTGGGCACTGGGACGTCTCTTGAGACGCGACTAGATCCACTTCCATTGGTCCAAACCTCTCCCATATCAACTTCACCACATCTGGATGAAGTTTCCATTCCCCCGGCATCAGCCCCTGCCTCGACAGGATGTCTGCTCCCTGATTCTGAACCCTCGGAACATACAGTGCTCTGATAGACAGTATTTTCCCCTGGGACCAAAAAATAATCTGATGTGCCAAATTCAATCTGTACAGAGGGCACAATCTGAGTCCCCCTTGTCGGTTCAGAGATGGACTCTATACGCGCAGGAGAAATCAGTGCTTGCATCGTAACCGAGTTCCACACGACGCCTAGAAACAGACAGGATGCTCTGGGATGGTTCTAACACACTCTTCTTTGTGTTGAGCCTCAACCCCAATTTTTGAATATGGCCAAGGTTGACATCTCAATGCCGAACCGCCAGTTCTCGAGACTGGGCCAGAATGAGCCAGTCGTCGATATAATTCAGGACGGAATACAGTTCATGACGGGAATAGTAAGCATCTTGAACCTGAACCACCTCAGAGAATGGTTCAAGTGTCTGAGATCTAAAATTGGCCTCAGCCCTCCATCCTTCTTTGGAACTATAAAGTACCGGCTGTGAAACCCTGACTCCCTGTCTGAAGGAGGAATACTTTCTATGGCCTCCTTAATCAGCAGAGATTGCACTTCTTGTTCTTCAGAGAATTTGGGGGGGCCGTGCCCAAACTGCAGTCTATTCCCTGATTTTATTATTATGCAGGACCCATGCAGATATGTTGGGAAGATGTTACCATGCCTCAACAAAATCTACTAAGGGGACCAGCTTCTTGAGACTGGCCTCTGGTGTTTTCCGAGCACCGCTCTCAACCCCCCGAAGCAGAAGATCGGCAGGTTGTAGTCTATACAGTTTTCATGATCATTACTGATGCTTTTTCTTTATTTTTTTTAAAAACGAGGTGGTGTGCGTTCGCTGAAAAAATATGCTGCCCGAAGCGTCACAGATGGCGGGAAACTCACATCGTTTCCTTGAGGGCTCCGCTGCGAGAACAACCTCAGAGTCCCTGCAGCTGAAAAACACCCCCACAGCATGATGATGCCACCACCATGCTTCACTGTTGAGACTGTATTGGACAGGTGATGAGCAGTGCCTGGTTTTCTCCACACATACCGCTTAGAATTAAGGCCAAAAAGTTCTATCTTGGTCTCATCAGACCAAAGGATCTTATTTATCACCATCTTAGAGTCCTTCAGGTGTTTTTTTTAGCAAACTCCATGCGGGCTTTCATGTGTCTTGTACTGAGGAGAGGCTTTCGTCAGGCCACTCTGCCATAAAGCCCAGACTGGTGGATTGCTGCAGTAATGTTTGACTTACTACAACTTTCTCCAGTCTCCCGAATGCATCTCTGGAGCTCAGCCACAGTGATCTTTGGGTTCTTCTTTACCTCTCTCACCAAGGCTCTTCTCCCACGATAGCTCAATTTTGCCGGGCGGCCAGCTCTAGGAAGGGTTCTGGTCATCCCAAACATATTCCATTTAAGGATTATGGAGGCCACTGTGCTCTTAGGAACCTTAAGTGCAGCAGAATTTTTTTTTGTAACCTTGGCCAGATCTGTGTCTTGCCACAATTCTGTCTCTGAGCTCTTCAGGCAGTTCCTTTGACCTCATGATTCTCATTTGCTCTGACATGCACTGTGAGCTGTAAGGTCTTATGTAGACAGGTGTGTGGCTTTCCTAATCAAGTCCAATCAGAATAATCAAACACAGCTGGACTCAAATGAAGGTGTAGAACCATCTCAAGGATGATCAGAAGAAATAGACAGCACCTGAGTTAAATGAGTGTCACAGCAAATGGTCTGAATACTTAGGACCATGTGATTCAGTTTTTCTTTTCTAATAAATGTGCAAAAATGTCAACAGTTCTGTGTTTTTCTGTCAATATGGGATGCTGTGTGTACAATAATGAGGGAAAAGAACAAACTTAAATGATTTCAGCAACCTTTCGGGACTACTTGCAGTCCGTGTTGTGCATCTTTTTCTCTCCAGAAACATGTAATGGATCACAGCCGGCCTGGAGAGGACACACGTGTTTCACTGGAGAAGTCATTTTATGTGGATAATTGTCTTCAGAGCTTTGCTTCCCGTGACATGGCCATGAATCTGGTCGACAAACTCTGCAGCCTTCTAGCATCTGGTGGCTTTGAGTTACGACAGTGGGCTAGCAACAACCCTTTAGTCATCAGTCATCTGCCAGAGGAAATTCAGTCTCAGAGCAGCATCCTCTGGCTCCGTGAAGGTCATGAAGAGGCTCAAGAATCAACACTGGGCCTGCATTGGAATTGTCAATCTGACACACTTTCGTATAAACAACGCACACCTGACCATCAGAAGTGTCCACAATGCGAAGTATATATCAGATTCTTGCTCGCCAATTCAATCTCTGAAAACAGCCCTGCAAGTGATCCCTGGAGCACAGACTGTAACTGAAGAAGTGTTGCGGACTGTTCTCATTGAGATAGAGGGTCTACTGAACGCTAAACCGATTGGGTATACATCTTCAGATATTGCTGACCCAGATCCCGTTACACCCAACATCTTGTTGATGGGGCGGCGGGACGCCTCACTTCCACAAGTGACATACCAGGATACCGAACTCCTTAGCAGAAGGAGATGGAGACATAGTCAGCTGCTAACTGATCACTTTTGGAGGCAATTCATTCGCAATTATTTACCCAGTCTTCAAGCCAGACATAAATGGATGTCAGAAAAGGACAATCTACGGGTAGACAAAATTGTTATGATTGTGAATCAGCAGCTACCTCGCGCACTGTGGCCAGTGGGAAGAATAACACAGGTCTATCCAGGGAATGACAACCGAGTCAGATCAGCTGAGATCAAAGTAAAGGACAAAACTTACATTAGACCGGTAACCAAGATCATCAGTCTACCTCCTTTTCCTGAGTAACCTATCGATAACTCAACACTTAGTATGGCCTTTTAGTTGTTCAAATTCACGTTGTGAATTTGGGGGTGGCTGTAGAAAAGGCCACCCCTTTGAAATGGACTCTTCCGATCTCCCTGCCTCTGTTCGTGAGTTGGACTGTTCGTAAAAGGTGTACGGAGAGTTAATAAGCCAGATCGTCTGAATAGAGAATGTGCTGACGTGTTTATGGTGAATAAAATTTGTAAATAGCAGTTAAGTTCGATCGAAGTGCTGTCATTCAAGGATTTAAAGATTATGTGTGTGCGTGCAGCTAATAGTAAGTACATTTGCATATTTATCGCATAATACATCCGTGGGGTAGATTTGAATAGGCTGTCGCAGCATTGTATCTGAGTGTTCATATTGTTGGTTATGTTTGCCTTTGTATTGTCACTTAAATAGCAAGTCATCCTCCCGTATTGTTATCAGTATAGGGTTTGATATATTTCTATGTTGTGTGGACCTCAATTGGGTTTCGGGGAACATGTACGGGCATGTTAGCACTATGTGAATTAGACATACAGTGAGGAAAATAATCATTGGGACAGTTATAAATATATGTATATTATTATATTGCTTTATTTCTTTAATTCCCTTTAATACATCCTTGATTATATTTATACCAGAATTGTAGTGCTGTTGTAGATCTGTGATTTGTAATTCAGTTAATTCATATTCGGTATATTGTTAGTTACAGAACCACATACATGGTCAGATTCATTGTTACAATAAAGCATCTACGAGAACCCAAAGCCCTCTGGTGTGAGACATCCTGTTCTAACCGGACCTCCTGTAGCCATTCAATTAAGGGGGGGGGGGGGGGGGGTTGACTGCGATTTCACTTTTTTCATTTTAAATTGTGTGTAATGTTGCTGTTGATGCATGAACAGTATCTGCAAAGTTGCAGCGCTGAAAGTTCAGTGTAAGCAGAGATATCGTCTTTTTAAAATCAGGAAGTAGGGCTGGGCGATATATCGCACGATATTGTTATGCGCATCTAATCAGTAAAGCCGGTTCCTTGATTAGCAGGAAATCACCTTCACATGCTTTCAAATGGACGATATGAGTGTTAAAGTTAATGAGATAATTAAGTGATTAATTTAGTGATGATTGAGCATTATTGAAGACACCTGATGATCACAAGCAGAATCGCTGAAGGACAAAATCACAAATTGTAAGCCACCGTTATGGAGATCAGTGTCTGCTTTAGTTGGGCTCTTGACACTTATACTTTCACTTTAAAGGGACTCTGTGTAGATTTTTAGGTATTTTATTATCTGAAATCAATATTTTTATTCATAAATATGTCCTCAATGGTGTACAAATACCTCTGCAAATTATCTGACTTATCCTCGTAAATGAAGAATTTATTATCTTTATGTACATGGGACGGGTAGGTTCACGGAGGCTTCCATGTCCGTTCCGCCATCTTGAAAACTATAATAGCAGAGAGGGTCAAAAAGTACCACCAGCCAAACGCGTTTCCACAACGCGTTTTCGTTCAGACTCAGAGCCATCGTCACGTCACATTGAGAGGCGCATTCCCTGCAAGTTTAAACGGCTGCATTGTACTCCTATGATTGCTGATTGCTCTTTTGCTCTATTATTTGTTGCGGACCATATGCCGAGTCACAGGAGAATGCATCCTCCTCGCAAAAAAAGGCCAGACTTGAACGAAAAAGGAAACGTGACCGAAGATTGCAAAAAACAAGGCCATTAATTTTTCCGTCATAAAATTAATCGGGTATGGTTCGATTTTCTGCGTTTTTCGCATCCAGAGCCAGCATTTTGAGAGGTCTTTTGACAATTCAGGGCCGGGGGAGCTCGTCCTCAAATCATTGAACATTATGCGCCGTGCTTTCAGTTTCGGTTTTCAATTCGATCAAGTGTTTATGTTCTCTTCTCTATATTGGATTATGAAATTAATAAACCTCCCCTTTCAATCAGATTGAAATTTAAGATCGAATAAGGTGTGATTGAGCAGCCTATTCGATAACTAATGTATTATTTGGGCACAATATACACAATACATACACAATAACAGCCTAGCTGTTCTGTCTGCCCAGCGCTTCCACAGGGCCGCGCGCGGGTGTGTGTGTGTTTGTGTGTGTGTCCATACCTGGTCCATACCAGACACACTGCCAGTCTCCGTTCAGAATCGATTGGTTCACGGAAATTGGTGGTCTTGTTTTTAATATGTGGCTCCAGAATCGCTAGCAAAGCATCAAACTGTCCCGCTGACATTCTGAGGTAAATTTTGAATCGCTCAGGATAATTCCTCTCGGCGCAATTTCAGGATTGGATGGATATTTTCTATTTCTTCTCTTTTCAATATGAGAGAGGGCAAAAATCATCCTCACTGCTTGACGAATCCATTTGGTATTTTTGCGTTTTTTCCCGCAAAGGTTTAATAAATACGCAACGGACTCAGTGTGCAAGGTTTCTATGCGTGACGAATTTTTAGGCTGACGTACAGGAAAATACGCATACGAAAATTTCGTACTCAGTGTGCAATGGCCTTAAATATCTATAGCGTTTTAAACCGTGGAAATAGCTAATGCAGCAGAAAGATTTCAGAAGAGACGCTGAAGTTGCCTGCTTTCTCCTCGACAGGTTAGTCAATGTTACAGTCTGACTTAATTTTTTTGTCATTGCTTGGTTGTGTACTTTATTATATAGACAGTATAACATTTATAGGTAAAAAAGTTAAACAAGGTCTTTGATGAATAGCAGCTATTGACTTTACTCGCAGCTATTGTGAAGGAAGGTGCTAAAACAAGGTTTGTAAGTTAATTCTTTATAACCTATAAATTCAGTAAGAATATAGAGATAATGATTGTAAGAAAATATTGCTCTCTGTAAGATTTTCTATAGCTTTCTTTTTATATATAAATGATCAATTAGCTAAAATTGTGATTTTGCTATGTGGATAAGATTGTACAGAGAATTAAAATTAATTTATACAGCTAGACACATAAATTGTACACATAAGTTAACACATAAGTTGCTGGGGGTTTTTTAAGTTACAAACCTGTTCACCCGGAGAAAAACTCGATGAAGTGATACTACAAGACATCCTGTCATAGCATTTTTGGTACATAACGGCAACCGTAGATGCAATACGCACTTGAAAATGCGAGGCGCTGGAGAGCAAAATTCGTTTGAATGCAAAATACTATTTAACCACTAGATGGGGGTATTTCCTACACAGAGTCCCTTTAAATTTTGTGTGTCTGCTTTATGATTGATTAATAGAAGTCAAATAAGGCATATTTGATCTAATAGTGTTGGTTATGTTTTGACATAATCATGCTGTGATCTGTAAAATGAAACTTTTCAGATGATTTGGCTTAACTTGTTAGCAAGATTTCAGTGATTGTACTGCATATCTGTATTTTTCTTTTAACATAAATTAATTAATCAATATTATTCTGATCCAATCACTTTCATGCTTATTTAGAAACACAGAGATCAATAATCAGCCTGTCTATCTCAACTGTGGTGGCGAAATTAATCCTTGTTGCCACCAATCACAACTCATTAATGGCTCCCATCATGCATTGCGGTTTGAATAAATTATGATCTGAATTGTCTATGTAATTTACTTTTCCTACTTGAATATTCTACTCGTCACCGTTGTTGAGAAGCATTGACTGAATCTTGAGGTCTGTGTGTGCCTAAAGGAAAGGGTTTTTTTTTCTTTTAAGCAACTTTTGAGAAAACTGTCTATTATATTTAACATTCTGGACATTTATTCAGAATCTAAGTCATACACTAAGCAAAAGCATAAATTATATGTTATAAATTGTATAAATAAACTTTATTATAAATTATATATATATAGCCTATATATAATTACATACATTTCAAATGAAAAATGTCATTACATGACCAAAATCATTTTATTATTGTTTATTTTTGTTCATCTGATAGATATAACTCAGATGCAACAGCAAATTAAAATATAAAGTTAATAATATAAGGGTCAAGAGCCCAACTAAAGCAAACACTCATCTCCATAATGGTGGCTTAAAATTTTAGATTTTTTGCTTTAGGTGTCTTCAATAATGCTCAATCATCACTCATTTAATCACTTAATTATCTCATTAACTTTAACACTCTTGAGTGCGGACTCATATACACTCCCAGGTGTGTTAGTTTAACACGGGAGATTTTGTCGTGACCAAGAGCCGTAGTTCACTGACCAGCTGAGCCATATCGCATTAAATATCGATATCGATATGTCCTCGATATTAACGCGATTTGGCTCAGCTTGTCAGTGATCTACGGCTCTTTGTAGTGAATGCCGCTCCATCTGAAAGCAGGTGAAGGTGATTTACTAGTAATCAAGGAACCGGCTTTACTGATTAGATGCGCATTCAATATCGTTGGATATATCGCCCAGCCCTATCAGGAAGTATAATTGCCTACAAAAACGACTTGATTGGGACTACAGCTGGGTTATGGTACGTCACTAACCCGCACATTTGCATCAGCCCCTCCCTCAGAATATGCACAAAATGGCATGCGTATATTTCTGAGGCACGTCGACTCGTCGAGTGTGTTGTTCACGCAGCTGTCAGGTCTTCTGTGTTTCGGGCTTCCCATGGGCGCTGTACTTCCTCAACAATGGATACAATTTATGTTTGATTATGTTCCTGAAAATGACGATCGTAATCTAGCTCTCTGTGCTGAGCATTTTACGGAAGACAGCTTCCATAATCTCCACGAGTTCAACTCCAGATTCAACAAGAAACATGAAGCAGTTCCGACTTTAAAACAAGAGGCAGCAGTGCAGGGCCACAATCTGAAAGGAGGCTAAGACTTCATCATTTTAAATGTATTTGCATGTATAATTCCAGACGTAACGTTAGCCTTGTGTTTTATTGAGCGACAGTTTAGCCAATCACAACACACCGGGCCAAACTAACCAATCTAAGCCCATTACTGTAATGATATCAGTATGTTGTTCCTGAGAACACCACTAGAGGTCACTGTGTGTTAAGTGATGGGTTGAACATGACGAGAGCAAAGAAAAGGAAAAAGAGAGCACATTGAAAGAACGAGACATGCTTGTAGTTACTGCACTGCAGATTGTTTAATAAAGTAAGAATTAAACAAAACATGGTACCAGGAGTGAAATCATCCGAAGATTACCTGTTGTGAAAGCGTCAAGATGGATACTTTGAGACCACCGGAGAATTTGAAGCTCACAGGCAATGTTGATTGCAACTGGCGCAGTTTCAGACAGCAATTTGAGCTATACATGGCAGCCATCGGGATGGACACGAAGCCAGAAGCACGTAAGGTTGCTCTATTATTGACAATTGCTGGTCCACACGCTATTGAAGTGTATAACACCTTCGTGTTTGCTGAGGGTGAGGATAAAAACAAGCTTGACGATGTGCTAGACAAATTTACTGCTCACTGCTCACCGAAGAAGAATGAAACGTATGAAAGATACATATTTCGTTCACGTGTGCAACAACCGCTTGAAACATTTGACAACTTCTTAACTGACCTGAGACTCAAAGCGAAGACATGCAATTTTGATCAGCTGACTGACTCGATGATACGAGATCAGATTGTGTTTGGCATAAGTGATGCGAAAGTAAGACAACGCTTACTGAGAGAAACAGAGCTCACGTTGCTTGAATCAATCAAAATTTGTCAAGCCAGTGAACTTGCTCAGCTGCATGTGAAAACGTTTGGTGAAATGATGCCGAAGAGCGTGTCTACGAGCTCAGATGCAGTAATCGGTGCAGTGTCATTCAAAGGAAAGCGATACATGTCTAAAGCTGTAAAGCAGACAAATGATGTGTACAATTGCAAACGTTGTGGTACAGAACATCAACCTAAGCAATGTCCAGCTTTCGGGAAACACTGTGGGAAGTGTAATGGTAAAAATCATTTTGCAAAACAATGTTTCTCCAAAGGGAAAATGAGACAAAAAGAGAGATCTGTCAAGATGATAGAGGAAACTAACCTCAGCGATACCTTCTTCGTCGGCATGGTTAATTGCCAGGAAACACAGGATTCTGAAAAAACTGAAAAGTTAGCAGAGCATGTACAAAATCAGGAGGGTGCTGACAGATGTGACAAATGGAGAACACCGTTAGAGATTAATGGAACGCTGATTGCTCTCAAGCTTGACACTGGTGCAAAAGCAAATCTAATCAGCATGACAGACATCAAAAGGATGAAAGAAAAACCTAAAGTAAGGAAAAAGTCGATACTTCTCAAAGACTATAATGGACAAATCATTGACTCTCTTGGCATATGTATACTGAAAGTAACGGTGAAAGAGAAAGTGCACCACCTGCTGTTCTCTGTTGTGGCTGAAGGGCTAGAATCTCTGCTAGGTGACAAAGCATGTGAAAACCTGAATCTTGTCAAAAGGGTGTATCACATCAACCAAGACTACTCAGTGGTGAGTGCAAGTGATTCTGTGGATGACATAATGGAAAATTTCACAGACGTCTTCAAAGGGTTTGGTGTTTTACCTTATGTTTACAAGATCCAGTTAAAAGAGAATGCGCATCCTGTAGTGCATTCTGCTCGTCGAGTTCCTGCACCTCTCAAAGATCGTCTGAAAAAAGAGCTAGACAGGATGATCACACTTGGGGTAATCAAAAGAGTCGAGGAGCCAACAGACTGGGTGAATTCGATGGTGTGTGTGAAAAAAAAGAATGGAGAGTTAAGAGTGTGCATGGATCCAAAAGATCTAAATGATAATATAAGGCGTGAACACTTTCAAATACCAAAACGTGAAGAAATAATGAGTGAAATGTCAGGTGCCAAATACTTTACAAAGCTTGATGCTTCACAAGGATTTTGGCAAATACGCCTGGATGACGAGAGTTCAAAGTACTGCACCTTCAATACTCCATTTGGTAGATATTCGTTCCTCAGACTACCTTTTGGAATTGTCTCTGCATCAGAAATATTTCATCGAGCGATGGAGAATATCATCGAAGGGCTTGAAGGAGTCAGAGTATATATTGATGACATCATCATTTGGGGATCGTCACTGCAAGAGCACAATAAAAGACTGACCGACTTGTTGCAGAAAATAAAAGTGAGTGGATTGAAACTCAACAAAAACAAATGTCAGTTTGGAGTGCAAGAACTGGTGTTTCTTGGAGATAAGCTATCAAATCAAGGAATACAGCCGGACAGCGAGAAGATCAAGGCCATAATTGAAATGGAAAGTCCCACTGACAAAAAAGGTGTACAACGAGTAATGGGCATGGTGAATTACATAGGAAAGTTCATTCCGAATCTTTCTGCAAGAACATCACGCATACGCCAACTCTTACAAAAGACATCAGACTTTAAGTGGACAGATGAACATGAGACTGAGTGGCAGCAGTTGAAGGTAGCATTGACATCCGCACCTGTACTGCAATTCTTTGATTCCACAAAGAAAACTAAAGTGTCCACTGACGCATCCAAAAATGGTTTTGGTGCTGTTTTATTGCAAGCGGATGATGAGGTTTGGAAGCCAGTAGCATATGCAAGTAGATCTATGACTGATTCTGAGTGCAGATATGCACAAATTGAAAAAGAGTGTTTGGGATTGGTTTTTGGGATGGAAAGGTTCCATAGCTATGTGTATGGTCTTCCTACTTTTGTGGCAGAAACAGATCATCGTCCATTGATTGCAATAGTGAAGAAGAATCTGACAGAGATGACACCAAGGATTCAAAGGCTGATGATGAAGTTGCAAAGGTATGATTTTGACTTGGTGTACATGCCTGGCAAATACCTGGTGATGGCAGATACACTTTCGAGAGCACCGACAGGAAATTGTGTGAGTACAACAGAAGATGATGTAGAGATACATGTCAACATGGTTCGTGCTGCGTTTCCTGTATCAGATGAAAAGTCAAAGATGATAGCACAAGAAACCAGAAAAGATGCCGAACTGCAAGCTGTTGTTGACAACATGCATAATGGATGGCCAATGGGTGAATCTTCAAAATATCGTGAAGTCAGAGGTGATCTGAGCGTAGTGGATGGAATGCTGTTGAAACAAAACAGAATTGTAATTCCACAAAGTTTAAGGCAAGACATGTTAAGCAGGATTCATGAAGGTCATTTAGGAATGGAAAAGTGTAAAAGGAGAGCAAGAGACACAGTCTTCTGGCCTGGGATGAACAAAGACATTGAGAATCTGGTGAAAAAGTGTGAAACATGTCAGAAATTCAGAAGCAAGCAGATCAAAGAAACAATGATGATACCGGACTTACCAACATCAGCCTGGGAGAAAGTTGGAATGGATCTCTTTCATCTGAAAGGTAATAATTATTTAGTGATAATTGATTATTACTCAAATTACCCTGAACTAGCCTTACTTTCCTACATGTCCACAAGGTGTGTGATAACACATGCAAAATCAATTTTTGCGAGACATGGAATACCACAAACTGTCATGAGTGACAATGGTCCATGCTTTAGTAGCAAAGAGTGGCGAGATTTCTCAGTGCAATATGACTTCAAACATGTTACCTCAAGTCCAGAATATGCCCAGTCAAATGGCAAGGCTGAGAAAGGTGTTCATATTCTCAAGCAACTGCTGAAGAAAGCTGCAGATAGTGAGTCTGATCCATACCTCGCTTTGCTCAACTACAGAACATCTCCATTGGAATGTGGTATGGCTCCAGCTGAAATTCTGATGAACCGAAAACTTCGTACTACATTGCCATGTTGTTCACAGCAAAGAAAACGTGTGAAGTTAAAACAGAAGTTCAACCAGCTGAAAGAAAAGCAGAAGTTCTATTATGACAGAGCTGCAAGGCATTTGCAACCATTGATGATGGATGATGTTGTGAGAATCAGAAATGATGAGAACTGGAGCAAGAAAGCTGTGGTCATGCAAGAAGTAGCTCCGAGATCGTTTCAGGTGAAAACAAATGATGGACAAATTCTCAGAAGAAACAGACGTGATTTGTTGAAGACTGAGAAAGAGTCACAAGTCTTGAATCAGAGCAATCCTGAATCTGAGTCTACTGCATTGTCTGCAAGTGATGTTTGTGACACTAATTCAAACACAGACAGTCAAACATCAAACAGTCACACAGTTACACTTAGAAGATCTGCAAGACAAATTAGAAAACCTGAGAGACTGGATTTGTGAGAAAGTGCTCAAAGTTATGGCAATGAAAAAGTAATTGTGTTGTAGTTTAACAGTATACCATTAGTTTGATAGGTGTGTACAAACCTTAAGTTAAGATGTTGTACTGAATGCAAATTTAGACATATAGGAAAACATTATGTTACTGTTTTATGTTTTCTTTAAAGAAAGGGGGATGTAATGATATCAGTATGTTGTTCCTGAGAACACCACTAGAGGTCACTGTGTGTTAAGTGATGGGTTGAACATGACGAGAGCAAAGAAAAGGAAAAAGAGAGCACATTAGGCGTTTCTCAATGTCAAGGAAGGATCCTCGGAAGCCGGAATTTCGAGGATGCTACGTCATCGACGTCCGTCGAAGGACTGTTCCAATGTCGAGGATCCTCAGAATTTCAACCAAGGACTGAGTCCTTCGTTCGGAAAATATCCATACACAGGAAAGGATGCATATGTGTAGCCTTCGCGCTCTTAAATCACCCACAATCCTATGCGCAGCTTTGCTATCTTGTTCAAAAAATAAAAAATGTCGACCGTTAGCGGAGTCGGAGTGATAACGGCAATATGCTTTCAAATGTAAGCAAGTATAATTTCAGTTTAGCCATTTATTTAATGTTTGTTAAACTATTTAACATATCGGCTCAAATTTGCTGAGGGGATTTAAAGCTGTTCCCTTTTACTGGTGATTAACTTTTTAATTTTTACTTCATAGCCTTTTTTGTTGGTCACATATTTTACAATTGCATGTGTTTTAACAGCTAGATCATGTTGCTAATATGGAGGTAGTTCTGTTAACTCCGGTAATATAATCGTTTTTGAATGAATAAACTCCTTTTTAAATCAATATTTTGTGTCAAATGATTGATTTATTTGGTAGGTAGCCATGTTATAAGTGGGAAAATGTATAGCGAGGCGGTTGTTACAGCGAATAGAGTTCGCGGGGTTGTATTCACTATAACAACCGCCTGGTTATACATTATCCCTTTATTTATTTATTTCTATGAGGACTGACAAGACAAAATAAGGACTGTCAAGTGTATTTAAACAATGCAGTACACCAGCACAAGGATTTTTGCAGCGCCGAAGCGGACCTTTCACTGATGTAATGACGCAATGACGTGCACTTGCTAGCCTGTTCCATTTACATGTTCTCCGAACGCTAAAGAGGACCCTTGCCTAGCCTCTGAAGGAAATGACTTGGAAGGACCCGTCCTGCCAAGGAAGTATCCTTGACATTGAGAAACACCTATTGAAAGAACGAGACATGCTTGTAGTTACTGCACTGCAGATTGTTTAATAAAGTAAGAATTAAACAAAACAATTACGTATTTCTGAGGGAGTGTTTTCATAGAATCAGGAAGTCAACCGCTCGTTCAGGGCAGGGGACAGAGGAGAGCGCGGCTGACAATAAAGCTGAAGTTTATGAAAAATAAGACTTTTAAAAAAAGAAAAACCACGAATACATGTTATATTGCACCCCATAAATACAATTATGCAAAGAAAAAAAGCAGTCAACCCCCCCTTTAAGCCGAACCAGAAAACATAAAAAAGAGTGGTTAGCAGTATTTTATAAGTGTTGTTGAGTAGACAGTAAAACCGGAGTTTTTGCGCCACTGATGGCTTCTGGTTGGGTAACGTGGCTTTAGGGGTTATATCGCCGCCTGCTGGTGTTGAATGCTCTTGACATCGCTCGATAGCGTGTTTTTGCGTTTTCATGTGGATGGAGGTTTTTTTTTTTTTTTTTTTAATGCAGGAGGAAAAACTCTGGTTATAAAAATACCCGTGTCCGTGTGGACAAGGCCTGAGTCCTGTCGTCTCAGGAGCTGATTAATGTAAAGAAATCTCAAATGTGCCGGAGAATCGCTGCTTGCCTCCATTCTCCTTCTGGAAACGTACTTATGAAGCTTTCGTCTGAGCGTTTCGTTTCATCTGGGCTGACTGCTGTTTTGAACCCGATACTTTATTTGAACATTATACTACAAGTACTCTTAGTTTCCCTTTGTGAACTCTCTGGCAAGCTCTCTCTATTAAAGAGATATTATTTCATTGCATTTGCTGTCTGGTCCACTTACCTTCATGACACCTTATCTTTTAAATTATTTTATTTTGTTTTATTAGTGAGCCATTTGGGGAGAGGATACATATTCAAAACTTTCTGAAAATGCAGTATGTGAATTAACTACACAATTACTAGAAATGTGTACCTTATACAATTTGCAATCAAAATTACAAGTGGAAAAAATACAGATTTTTTTTTTCAAGATTTAACTGTGAACCAATTTTGTTGTTTGTGTGTATATATTATTTTTGTCATTGCATTCTTTTGTGGTTCAGTAGCCGCATTTCCATTATCCTTCAAATTGAAATTGCGAAATGAAAATATGCAAAATATATGGAAACATGTCCATTTCGCAAAAACTCCCGTTTATCGCAAAAACGTTTTTACGCTCGCATGAGGAGGTTTTTTAGGCAATTCGAAAAAGGAACATTTTGCAAAACTGCACTGGAAACGGGTTTTGCGCATTTAAAGTCACCTGACTTAGAAGACACGGTGTGTTTTGGGTCTGTGTCCGCAAATAATAATAATTATTATCATTATTATAACATTTATTCAATGCATTCTCATCCTAGGGCGTCATATAGGTGACGCTTTTGACATTGTTATGTTATGTTATGGGTAGGTTTAGGTCTTGGGTAGTGTGTTAGGGTTAAACTACTAGGAGGCGCCCTCTGGCCCATATAGATCTGCGTTTCATATTGATGCTAAAGAGTGCCATGTGCGTCGGATGTGGATGCAATTTCATAATCGTCACCTATATGACGCCTTGGGATGAGACCGGGCTGCATTTATTAGTGTTGAGCATCCGAGTGCGCATTGACTCTCACTCTCTTGTGCAGGAAAAACAAAACGAAACGTTAAGTGCTGTTTATCCTCTTGCAGGATTTTATTAGCAAGCATCACTTGAACATCATGATCAGTTCACATGTTTTTCTCAACTCAGAAGCATGGGACGTAAAGAAGAATGTAACGTCATCACCTTCAAATATAACAATAGAACAATACGGGTAGTCGGGTACCGTAATACAATGTATAAGGGTGCAATACATTTAACAATTAGGCTACATTTGTACATATTTGCTACATATCTACTTGTTTTGCGCAACATTTGTACAGGTCAACTAAAATGTTAGTGTTCTTTGCGTTTTAAAAAAATACAACGACAGTTCATTTTTCGTTTTGCAATTACGGGTTAAATAAGGGAAAACGAATGCAAGTACACTGACCGTTTGGACATGATTAAATTCTTTTCATAAAAAAAATTAGTTCTTTATTAAATTCATAAAAGAAACAATAATTAGCCTTTCGCCAAGCCCCGCCCCCCTTAGTTACTGTTGCTACCTCCGTCAAACAAATGGTCAATCACGACCAGCGCGACAGATTGCCATGACGGCAAAGGGTATTCCCGTGCGTGTCAGTGACCATTTTTGGAGCAATACCTCCGTGATATCATCCAGATCCGGGCAAAATGGGTTACAGTATGCGGTGGAGGGATTTATTCAAAATATAAAAATAAGAAATGAAGGAGACACGACTAGGCTAATGCTTACCGGTCTCAAGAAAAAATCAGAAAAACCCCATGATGCTACCTCAAATGCAACCAGCACAGCCTAGAAGATTTTATAAACTCATTTAGTGGCTAATTGTTTCGAGTTAGAAATGAAGAGCTCTTTTCCAAAACGCGTTAAACGACATTTTTAAAAAAAATGAGTTTGTCGTGTCATTCTGCTGTGGACAGAACCCTTTCACTGCTCTATCAACGTTTCATGCCGAATCGCTATATTTCCTTGTTTAAAATGTACTGCAAGATACAGTTTCTTTCCAAACCACGATAAGCGTAAACACGATAAATCCTCAAATTCAATGAGCGCTCTACACAATCCAGCACGGCGGCGCTCTGAACAGAGGTTTATTATGTTCATTCATTCCTCAAAATGAGTCCTAGTTTTCTAGTCGACTAGTAGTAGATCATTTAAGCCATTTGTATTATCAGTAATCACATATATTGATTTAATTAAATGGGAGAGAAACCATATGAGCGTTTTTAATTGCATATTCCGCATCTCAACGTATGCATAAAGCTTGCCACAAAGAACCGGCAAAAGTAATGATTATGCATGAAACATTTGAATTGTTTATTAATAGGCTAAACTAGTGTTCCCTATCGTAGTCACTTCGAGTTACGTCAGAAGTGACGGAGATTGGGGGTTTCGCATAGAAAGCCAATCCTCTTCGAGTATTAAAACACGAGCCAATGGCATGCAATGCCTTGGGGCTGCGGAATTTTGCATAGCGTACTCCGCCCTACTCCGTGAGTATAAAAGGAGGAAGTGAACGCAACCGCAGTATGTTTTCGCTTCGGAGCCAAGAGAACCTCTTCACTCCTCAAAGCTGAATCAAGACTCTTCGAGACGAGCGTCCTCTTCAGTGTTGGTGTGACGGCGGTACCCAGCGAGATTCTGCATTGCCTGCGATCTGTGCAGTGGTTTGCCGGACTTTGCGCTTCTCCCTGGTAGCCTCAGCGCTGAAAGAGTGAATTTCTCTCCTCTCTGTAAAAGAGCTGCACGCGGCACGTCTTTTTAAAGATGGCTCGCCCGTGCCCTTCTGGATGTGGTAGATTTCTGTCGTCATCTGATGGTCACGAACGCTGCTTTGTTTGCTTGGGCATTCAGCATGCAGCAGCAGCGTTCGTGGATGACTCATGTTCCTTCTGTGGGACCATGACCATCTCCACACTGAGGTCGCGGCTCAATGATCTCACTAGAGTGAGAGCCCCGGTCCCCCCTACTCGATCGGCTTCCTTCACGAGAGGGGGCCCGTCGACCCGGGGACCGGGCGATCTAACGGTGACGGTGTGGGATAAAGCCCCGACAATTCCTCGGGCCACACCTCCCGCCTCAGTGCGTGAGCCAGCGGGCGCTAGTTCGACTCGGTCGGTTGTCTCTTCGGCGGCACCGGCTGCTTCGAGCAGCGCCCCAGATGATGATGCGATGTCTATCACAGCATCACTAGGCGGGCTTGATTCCTCGGGAGAGGAAGATCCGGCTGCGTTGCCTCCTTCGGGAGTCCCAGCGTTGTCCGCGTCAGATCCCGAGATGACGGCCATGCTGTCTCGAGCCGCTGGGAGTATCGGGCTAGAATGGAAACCTCCATCCTGCCCCGACCTCTCACGGATGGATAATTGGTTTTTGGACAAGGCTGCCGCTGCAAAGCCACGGCCGACTACAATACCTTTTTTCCCCGAGCTGCATGCGGAGTTATCGCGCTCTTGGGGGGCTCCTTTGTCCACTCGAGAACGCGATCTCTCCTCCGCCTTTCCCCCCCTCGACGGCGGGGCCGCCCGTGGGTACACTGGGATGCCCCCGGTGGAGCGCTCTGTTGCGATGCAGCTGTGTCCACAGAGCGCCTCCACCCGTGGTCCTCCTAAGCACCCATCCAAAGCCTGTGGGTTCTCGTCTGCTATGGCGGCGCGATCCTACAGAGCGGCGGGACAGGCGGCCTCCGCTCTGCATGCTATGACCACTTTGCAGGTCTTCCAAGCGAAGTTGCTCAGAGACATGCACGAGGGCGGGACTGACACGACGGCATTCAAAGAACTGCGGTCCGCCACTGACCTTGCTCTCCGGGCAACGAAAGTGGCTGCTCGCGCCGTTGGTCAGGTGATGGCCACTAGCGTGGTTCAGGAGCGTCATCTGTGGCTCAACCTGTCGGATACGCGGAGCGCTGAGCGGACTCGTCTGCTCGACGCTCCGCTGTCCCAGGTTGGCCTTTTCGGCGGTGCGGTCGAGGACTTCGCCCATCAGTTCTCCACCGCCCAGAAGCAGACGGAGGCCATCAAACACATCCTGCCCCGACGACCAGCTGCTGCCTCCACCCAGTCGTCGGCACAGGCGCCTCCCCCTGCTCGCCGCCGAGGACGCCCCCCTGCGGCTCCCCTCCCTCCCGCCCGGCCCCAGCAGCAGCCTTCACCCGGGCCCCGGCGTCGAGGAGGCCGCAGGCCGGCGTCACAGCCCCCTCAGGCCGCTCGCCCCGCTAAACGCCAGGCCAAGCGAAGATCCTGACACGGGCCGCTCAGTGACGATCTCGAGTCTTTCACAGGAGGCGGTAGCAGGCCCCCTCCTTCCCCCGGTGGAGGGCCGGGGGAGAATCTTTTGTTCTCAGCTCCCCGCTGCTCACCCACGGGTGGGCAGCACCCTGAACTGGTTAAAGAAAGACTTGACATCCTCACTGAGCTCACAGACTGGAGTGAGTGCCCCCGATGCCCCAGGGTGTCGGCCCACTCACTCCTCTCTGTCTCGGAGGGCGCGGAAGGGTGCGTGTGTCGTCCCCGGGCTACACCAATCCCTTCCCCCTCTCTCGCCAGACCCCCGGCAGAACGGACCCCCGTGGAACGCTCCGCTTTCCCTGGTCCCTTCTGTCGGGGAG
Organism: Pimephales promelas; assembly: GCF_988280905.1. Lineage (NCBI taxonomy): Eukaryota > Metazoa > Chordata > Actinopteri > Cypriniformes > Leuciscidae > Pimephales > Pimephales promelas. The sequence continues at coordinate 43,323,678 of NC_142770.1, read as the reverse complement.
CGGGCTTCGACGCATCCGAGCGGGGTAACCCCTGCACGCGTGCCAGTCGACCCGCCACGCTGCCCCTCCGGGGGGACGTCTGTGGTTCACATGACCCCGTTGGCTCACTTCCTGGAAGCCTGGCTAGCGCTTCCCGGGGTATCCCGCTGGGTCATCAGAACGATCAGATTCGGCTACGCGATTCAGTTCGCACGGTCTCCTCCCCGCTTCAGGGGAGTTCGCTCCACGATAGTCGGTGGCAATGCCCCAGTCCTGAGAGCGGAGATTGCGACCCTGCTGGCGAAGGGTGCAATCGAGACGGTCCCTCCAGCCGAGGTGAGGTCCGGGTTTTACAGCCCCTACTTCATTGTCCCCAAGAAGACCGGTGGGTTACGACCGATCCTGGACCTGCGCATTTTGAACCGTTCTCTCCATCGACTACCGTTCAAAATGCTCACGGCCAAACGCATTTTCGAATGTGTTCGGTATCAGGATTGGTTTGCAGCGATCGACCTGAAGGACGCGTACTTCCATGTGTCCATCTTACCTCGACACAGACCGTTTCTTCGGTTTGCCTTCGAGGGCCAGGCATATCAGTACGCCGTTCTCCCATTCGGGTTAGCTCTGTCCCCTCGCGTCTTTACGAAGATCGTCGAGGCAGCCCTTGTTCCCCTTCGCGAACACGGGGTTCGCATCCTGAATTATCTCGACGACTGGCTGATACTAGCACACTCTCGAGCTCAGCTTTGCGAACACAGAGACTTGGTGCTCCGGCACCTAGCCCGTCTGGGCCTTCGGGTCAACCGAGAAAAGAGCAAACTTTGCCCCGTGCAGAGGATCTCTTTTCTCGGCGTGGAGATAGACTCGGTCGCCATGTCCGCGCAGCTCACGATCGAGCGCGCGCACTCACTGCTGACTTGTCTTCGTCAGTTCGAGGGCAAGAGTGCGGTTCCACTGAAACTTTTTCAGAGGCTCCTGGGGCATATGGCATCCGCGGCCGCGGCAACGCCGCTCGGTTTGCTTCATATGAGACCGCTTCAGCTGTGGCTTCGCGATCGAGTCCCGAGGTGGGCATGGCATCGCGGCTCGCTCCGAGTCCCAGTGACTCCGACATGCCGGCGAACCTTCTTCCCGTGGTCGAACCTCAGCTTTTTACGGACGGGCGTCCCTATTCAGCGAGTTTCCAGGCATCTCATCGTCTCCACGGATGCATCTACCACGGGTTGGGGTGCCATGTGCAATGGGCATGCAGCCGCCGGCTCCTGGACGGGGGCCCAGCGCCTCATGCACATCAATTGCCTCGAGCTGCTGGCAGTACGGCTCGCCCTGCACCGCTTCAGAGCGTTGCTCAAGGGCCAGCATGTGCTTGTCCGCTCAGACAACACTACGGCTGTAGCGTACATCAACCACCAGGGGGGTCTACGCTCGCGCCGGTTGTCGCAGCTCGCCCGCCACCTCTTGATATGGAGTCAGAAGCACCTGAGGTCCCTTCGTGCAGTTCACATTCCTGGAGACCGGAACTGGGCAGCCGACGAGCTGTCTCGGGTCCGCCCTATCTCCGGCGAGTGGCGACTCCATCCCCAGTCGGTCCAGCTGATCTGGAAAGAGTTCGGGGAGGCACAGATAGATCTGTTCGCCTCCCGGGACTCAGCCCACTGCGCCCAGTTTTATTCTCTGACCTGGGGCACTCTCGGTTCGGATGCGCTGGCGCACAGCTGGCCACGGGGCCCACGCAAGTATGCGTTTCCCCCAGTGAGCCTCCTTGCACGGGTGTTGTGCAAGATCAAGGAGGACGAGGAGCAGGTCTTGCTGGTAGCCCCCTACTGGCCCACCAAGACGTGGTTCTCCGATCTCATGCTCCTCGCGGCAGCACCTCCTTGGCCTATTCCTCTGAGACAAGACCTACTCTCTCAGAGACGGGGCACTCTGTGGCACCCTCGTCCCGATCTCTGGAGGCTGCACGTGTGGCTCCTGGACGGGACGAGGCAGGTTTGAGTTCGCTGCCACCTGCGGTGGCGGCAACCATCACTTCCGCAAGAGCGTTGTCCACGAGACACCTTTATGCGTTGAAGTGGAACCTCTTCGTCAATTGGTGCTCTTCTCGCGGAGAAGACCCCCGGAGATGTTCGATCAGTGTCGTGCTTTCCTTCCTGCAAGAGGGGTTGGAGCGCAGGCTGTCGCCCTCCACCCTTAAGGTTTACGTCGCGGCCATTGCCGCTTCTCATGAAGCAGTGGAAGGTAAGTCCTTAGGGAAGCACGACCTGGTCATCAGGTTCCTGAGGGGAGCGAGGAGGCTGCATCCGCCTCGTCCTCCCCTCGTACCCTCTTGGGACCTCTCGGTAGTTTTAAGTGCTCTGCAGAGGCATCCCTTTGAGCCTTTGCAATCAGTAGAGTTAAAGTTTCTGTCCATGAAGACAGCACTCCTGGTTGCATTGGCCTCCATCAAGAGGGTGGGGGACCTGCACGCATTCTCCGTTGACGAAGCGTGCCTGGAGTTCGGGCCGGCTTACTCTCACGTGATCCTGAGACCCCGGCCTGGATATGTGCCCAAGGTTCCCACCACTCCCTTCCGGGACCAGGTGGTGAACCTGCAAGCGCTGCCCCCGGAGGAGGCAGACCCAGCCTTGGCACTGCTCTGTCCGGTACGTGCTCTCCGCACCTATGTCGACAGAACGCAGTGTTTCAGGACCTCAGACCAGCTCTTTGTCTGTCATGGAGGGAGCCAGAAGGGAAGGGCTCTCTCAAAGCAACGGCTGTCCCACTGGATAGTGGATGCCATTGCTTTGTCTTACCAGCAGCAAGGCCTTCCGTGCCCCCTTGGTGTGACGGCCCATTCCACTCGGAGTGTAGCCTCCTCTTGGGCTTTAGCGCACGGCGCCTCGCTAACAGACATCTGCAGAGCTGCAGGCTGGGCGACACCCAACACCTTCGCCAGATTCTATAATCTGCGAATTGAGCCGGTATCCTCTCACGTACTCGTTTCGGCCAGTTCTGGATCCGCTCAGGTGTCTTCGCTTGCTCGCCACTCCACTCCCCGGACTGGATAAGTGCGATATTTCCTCAGTTCTTCCATTGAAGTCTTGAGTCCTCCGGCACCGACGATGCGGGCGCCACTGCGTGGCTCTGGATGCTAGCTAGGTGCCTCCATGCGCACGGTTCCCCATGGTAACCGTCTCATGTGTATTATCCACTGTAAGCCTCTCTGAGCATGTGTCTTCCCTTGGCAAGCCATCTGCCACCCCTGGAGTTTAAATCAGTAGCCACCTGCGGTTGGTACTCCAGTGTTCCATATGTGTCCCTAGGTGGCCATATGTGTATTCTTAAGTCCTCCCTTCGGTAGGCAGCTGGTAGCATGTCCCCTTCGGGATATGTTTCCCAGTGTACCTTGGTAATCCTGTGTCAAAGTCGGATCCCCAAAAAAAAAAAAAAAAAAAAAAAAAGAGGTAAGGCTCGGGGGTTCAGTCTTTCGCAGGGCACTGGAAGACAGCTTGAAGATGGCGTGATGGCACAGACCCCCAATCTCCGTCACTTCTGACGTAACTCGAAGTGACTACGATAGGGAACGTCTCGGTTACGTATGTAACCCTCGTTCCCTGAGTAAGGGAACGGAGACGTTACGTCTCCCTGCCACTTCTGCTGTATCGCTGGGTAGAGGCCGAGTTCAGTCTTGGCTCCTCAGCGAAGACATACTGCGGTTGCGTTCACTTCCTCCTTTTATACTCACGGAGTAGGGCGGAGTACGCTATGCAAAATTCCGCAGCCCCAAGGCATTGCATGCCATTGGCTCGTGTTTTAATACTCGAAGAGGATTGGCTTTCTATGCGAAACCCCCAATCTCCGTCACTTCTGACGTAACGTCTCCGTTCCCTTACTCAGGGAACGAGGGTTACATACGTAACCGAGACGTTTTCTGTCAGTGTCAGCAACAAAGATAAAGTTGATGATGCTTACTCGCCATCTTCGCAGTGAACGCGCATAGAGAAACGCATACTTCTAATTAGCCTACATACGCAGAGAGTTGCCAATTTATTTTAGTTTTTAATTGTTTTGTTTAAAAGTAGATATTTAAAGCTTTCTGTAGCTTAGTTCTCAGGCCTGTGTGAGGCAAGCATCGCGTTGTTTCGGTTCATATTATGAGACGCGCTCCGGTTCACCTGCGCGCCTCTGTGTCCTGATTATATTGTCTGATATTTACTTTTAATGTATTAATCCAGTCAATTTGTCGATGAAACATTTATTAAAATGAAGATACAATTTATATGAAACGAAATTTACAAGCTTTCTACAAAACAAAACTTAATAAGTGGTCAAAATCATGTCTGACGCACTCCAAATATTTTCCGATATTGGGCAGCTTTTGAATTTTGATCCTATCTTACTCATCTCATGCGGTTCCCTTTTCGTAGCCTACTCAACATAGATGAAATAATAAAAATAAGTAATGTAATATTATTAAAAACAAATGTGAAATGTTTATTTTGTTTTTTTGTTTTTTTTTTAACTTATATTTAAGCGTCATGCTGCTCCGCTTTGCTCACATGTTATGTAGCCTGTGTGTGTGTGTGCATGTGCTGGAGGGGTGCCCATCCCTTTTTTGAATATCTTATTGATCATTTTTAATAATTCGTTTTTTTCATGCATATGTTGAAATTGGTATTAATAATTTGTTTTTTTCATGCATATGTTGAAATTTGTACTATTTGTTTGAGGTTTATTTCGATTTATAGCGTTTTGGAAAAAAATAAAATTAACTTTTAAATTATCATTAACAATATTGTTGTTTGATTTAATAATTATTGTTCAAAATGTTCAGACTGAACCAATAAAACATTTAAACAGGATAATTTGAATATTCACAAAATGTGTGGGTCTAGGTAAAAAATGTAGTTTTCCTGAAAACTATTGAAATGGATTTATAGCGTTTTGGAAAAGAGCTCTTCAAATATGGTTGCATATTTAGTCATTTTGCCTCCGATGAGTACACATTCGCACTAACAAGCAGGTTTTTCAATACTACAGCAACCATTTGCGTGTCATGTGTTTAAAAAGTAGGCCTAACTAACGTTATGCATAAGAGACGGAAAGAGGCAGAGAACCATACATTATTTAAGGTTCTATTCGTTACGATATTGATATATGAACTGATGTTTTCAAGTAAGCGTCATGCTTTCCCCGTTGCGAGCGTGCACTCCTTTAAACTGTAGTCTACGGTGCTGCACTGCTAACTTAGCTGACTGCTGCTCATTTTCCCCGAGAATATCATAGGTATGTTAACAACAACCCTTTAGAAAATGTAATTCCTTTGTGGATCCTCTTGATCTGCTTTCTCCGTGCTTCTTTGACTTATCTCAGTGTCTCAGTCTCACGCACACTGCACGTGAGTTATTTTACTGGGAATGGGACTGCAGAAGTTTAAATGTTCGACACATTAGCACAATTAACCACACTGTTTAATCTATCTTAGGCACTGCTCGCGTTGTGTTTTTGGCTTTGGAAAGGGAAAAAAACTTCTCCAGACAATCTCTCTGGGTATTTTGTGTCCAATTTACAAATGCCATGGGCGCACCACTTCACCATCTTGCTTGGAGTCAATGTTTGACGGAGCAGCTCACATAGTAACGGTTGCTATGATGTGTGATTGGACAATGGCCGTTTTGAGGGAGGGGCCGGCGAAAGGCTAAAGGCTACAGGAATAGCGTACTGGACTCTAAACCTCAAAGAAATGCCACAATCAAGACCTTGGAGCAGAAATGAGGGAGAAACACCCAGGAACTCCATGTCTTTCCCTGCCATTAGGCTAATGCTTGGATAACACACCATATCTCCTTCCATTAATAATAAAGATGTCTACTGCAGTGGCTGCATAAAGGCTATAAACCTACCAACGTCCGTTGCCATGATTTTTGGAATGACTTATCGCGAGAGGAAAAAAAGACGTTTTAGTAGCATAACATCGGTTAATTTTGCAGGTCATTGTCTTCTCGGGTCTGAATCAGGGCATTATTCATGATCCTCACAATAATTCATGTCAAAACATCTCAAGGACCCGAAAAACACTTCAGACCCCAGAGGGTTAACTAATTTAGTTAAATATTTGATTCTGTCTCACCTCAGTGTCTTCAGTTGACAGTCTGGATCCTGTAGTAAATCATTGAGCTGCTTCACTCCTGATTGTCCAGGATCATTTCCTGTGAGATCCAGCTCTATCAGGTGTGAAGGGTTTGATCTCAGAGCTGAAGCCAGAGCTTCATAACCTTCTTCTGTTACACTGCAGTTAGAGAGTCTAGAACAGGAATGAAAGCATTCAACTGATTAATCAGTTAAGCCCCAAACAATTTAAATCCTTAAACTTTAATTTTATTTTTGTTCTTTGTACAAATGCATTGAAAGTTAGTTTCAAAAACTGACAACTGAATATGGATGCAAACAAAAGGCACGGAAATCTATAATACTGTATGAAAGACATCAACATCACTTTCGAGATTACAATTATCTAGTTAGTTTTAAGTCCATTTAAGCTTTTATCTGACTCCATTTTATCACAAGCTCAAATTTAAGTTAGCTTTCCAATTGGTTATTGGTCAATTAGATAATAGTTTAGTAGTAGTAGTAGTAGTAGTAGTAAAATCTTTATTTATCCCTTTACAGGGCAATTTAAGTAGCTTCAACCTCACAAACATACACATTTTTATAAAACAAAAAACAGCCAAGCATCACAAAACCTTACGAAAAATCATCACAAACCCCGGGCATTTATCATAAATATTCATATAGCTACTCTCTAAAAATCACGGTACCTTTATCTTTGTTTCAAATAAGTATTTGCACTCATAACTACATTTGAAACAAAAGACCTAGAAGCTTTAATGGTCCTCCACTTGAGCACTCTACATAGCTTTCCTGAGGGAAGGTTTTCAAATTCTAAAAACAAAATGTGGGATGTATCCTCTAGGTGTCACGGACTAGAAGAACACAGACAGGTAAGTACAACGGGGGTTTATTGAATGAGTTGGTAAAAGTTCAAAGGCAGGTGAGTTTCAGATCATCAGATATCGCGGATGGAAAGGAGCAGTCTGAATAAAGAGTTGCTTATCTTTGCAGGCACAAGTGTCGAGGAGGAAGGAGCTGGACCGGGGATTGGAGCGAACAGGAGACGGACAGGAACGGAGGCTTCGTAACAGGTAGGTCACTGGAAGTAAATGCTCGGAGGATAGGGAGTCTGTTGCCAGTAGTGTTGACGAGACCAGACAGGGAAGGACTGAATGAGCGACTCTTTTATCGTGCAGGTGATTGGGATGGAAAGTACGAACAGGTGGTGATGGCAGGTGAGGATGATCAGTAGTTCAGGTAATCAGAACGAGTGGGCGAAGTGATGGTGTCTGGTGCTGACGCAGATGGATCCGTGACAGTAGGATAGTTAAAGACTTCCTAAGAACATTTCTCTCACACAAAGCTGACAAACCCAACTGTACTGATCCTCTAATCTTTGACCCTACATTAATAATGTGCTGAAGCTGGGATCTACTTTTAACTTTTAATCGATAAAACCAACAGATCATAGCAAAGGTTAAAACACTTTCAAGGAAAGATCTATAAAACATTATCAATATGGATTTATCAACTTCAGAGGACTTAAATATAACCATTTTTGTGCTTTCGATACAATAAAATTTATCATCAATCAATGTACCCAAATACTTATTTGAACTGACCTTATCAACCTCTTTAAACGCAATAACTACTTTAGATAAAGTTCTGACAGTATCATAAAATTCTATAGTCATATCTTTAGTTCTCTTTCGAGGTAACTCAAACTGCATCGAATGACACTTTGGGGGGAACGCCCCTCAGCGTTGCGCCTCTGAAGTGTAGAGATTCTGGGTCGGACATCATTAACCAGTTTGCATGCAATTACTCAGAGCTTGGTTGGCAGAGACCCTTTTAACACATTCCTACGCATATGTGTTTTAATTCAACTTTGACTTTTACTGCAGTCAGGCGCCCGAGTGTCTGGGGTTACCTGACTAAGTGTGATTTAGGACGAACACGGAAACATCACGGGGCAACATCCCCCGCCCGTAACGACAGTTAATCTGACCGCGATCAGATTAACTCTCTCTCCTCTTTGATCCTTTGACACCTCCAAAAGCGAGGGAACTCTGGATACAAGCCAGACTTCGTTTGTTCTATCGCAATATACGTGCGACCCGCTGACCCACACCTACATGCAACACACACACACATTAACGCGTCCGCACGCTGAACATTCCTGCACGCACACAAACACGGACATCTCTGAAAGCTTGTAAAAGAGTTACCAAAATTATCTAGTATGCCGAAATACATGTAAAAGAACTGTAATTCACTATTTCAGCTTCGAATGGACTCACGCGTGTCAAAGAAGTTTAGATAACTGTAATACAATGCTTTAAACATGTAATTCAATAATGCTGTCAAAATAGTCCAATGTGTTTGATGTCTTTGTAATCCTCATAGCATGATCTGTCTTTTAAACTGTATATCGATATTGTGAAATGTATACCATTATGTATAAGTTTGTTTTCAAAGTTAGCAGAACTTTTCCTTTGTCTTAAGAACCAAGATTAACAACGTGATATGTTAATCAAGTGGGCGCGCGCTCCTTCAGTTGTGTGACGCTCATTGGCCATCCGAGGGTTAGGGGGGTCCCAAAACACCCTTGAAAAACTCTCGCCACAGATTCATCGGGCTCTTAACTCTTATGTCTCCTAATTTCTTAGCTCTCTTACCTGATTGCTCTTGTTCTTACTCTTAAGCTTAGACTCTTGAACTCTTTCCGGAATTCCTTGGACACTCTCGGCGTCTTCTGAAGCTTTTTAAAGTTATCAGTTTTCGTTATTTTTACTTCGTTTACTTTTGCGAATAGCCAGTTAAAGTCGTACGTGTGTCCTCTCCAACAAGAAGACACCATCCAGCGCGAACTCGTTTTGAACTCCCGCGACGCACACCCACGTGGGGAGAACAAAGGAACCTGTCTCCAGCCTCACGGACAACCGCACGCTTCCAGCATACAAAGGTCTGAATAGCAATTTGTTCCATCAAATTTGAAACTCAAGATATAATCCTGTGGTTGTCTCTGAAGGTTTAAAGCTGTGCTAGTAACTGTACTTCTCTTTGTATTCCCATTTTCCCTTGTTTCCTTTTTAGTTTCACTTTCATTTTGTGTACATACATATATCGTGTGGTTTTTGTAGTGTAACTTAGTCGTGTGTTTTTATTAAACTCATTTATACATTCTTTGCCATTGTTTGTATTAATCACATAACAAAGCCTCTTTAATATTAGATCCTAACGCTACAATCTGATTTTGTTGAGTGCACAAAACATTGTCAGAAAATTAAGCTAAACAGATGAAGTGATTGATAGTTTTACAGATCCGCACGCTGGCGCGCTGACTGAGAAAACTGTGTAATCCTTGTTGTTTTAAAGAACAGCCCCGATCTGTGGAAAATATATGCTCCAAATTAATCATAATTCGTTGTGTTTAATTTCGTCATATATACCTGAAGCAGACGTGTGTTGTGACACACCCCTCGTTGGGTGATTTAATTCATGTGAGAAACTCGGTTTAACGAATATTCTATAAGTTGCTGATCCAGATCATTGATTTTGGAATATTCTTCCCCTGAATTCAAATTGAGCTATAAACTTAAGCCGAGATTCTTTACAGTTTTATGGTGGAGAATGCGGGCATATTTTAAGCTTTGTTGTGTGTGAAATTAATGCAGTGACAATTTTTGTATACTTTGCTGTTTGGTTGAGAAACACGACCGCGCGCCGTCGCGTGACTCAAGTGCGCGCCGCCGCAAATTGAGAATCTGCAGTATCTCTCAAATCCGCAATTACATGATTGAATGTGCTTAACGTTTTAGTCGTGGTAATTGTTAAAAATAAATTGCAGTTCAGAATACTGATATTCACTGTTAAGCGTTTAAGGTTAAACTGTAGTTTGTGACGAAAGTAATATTTACCTGTACAGACGTGTACATGTTAAAGATATTCTTTCGACTCGCCTGTTCAAAACGAGATTCTTTTGTCAGGACGAAAGAGGAAAGAGTAAAGCGATGTTCCTTTAATCTTCCTATAGCCAAGGCCTGATTTAAATTCGTTTAGTTAACGAAACACTCCGAGTTTTAACTTTTGATTTAGCTAACCAGATGTTAAAGCAGAACATATCAATCATTAAGTGCTAAATGATTAATGTGTTTGGAGTAAGCCACAGACGTAAATTCCTGTGATAAGTGTACGTGTAAGCGCAGTAAAATAATTTCTGCCTCACGCACCCGTGAAAATAGCACGAGAATAATCCGCCTGGATTGTATTGCATGCATTCAAATTTTGCGCGCCCCAGAAGGGACAATGAAGTGGTTCTGATTGTAATTCTACTCCTCAACGCTAGAGCGCAGCCTAGCGCCTCAGAGTTTCAAATTACCACCAGACCCTTTTCATCGACGTGAGCAAAATAGTGCCATCGCGTGGACATTTGTTGAATAGGTCTTGTTTTCCTGAATTTCCCTTCCCAGTCATTGTTAACTCTCATAATTGAGGCGATCGCAGCGACGCTCGCCTCTCCTCGTTCTGTTTGAGATTTCAGTCTATTTTCAGTTGGACTCATTCTGTGTCAATTTACAACAAGATTGGCATCGAGAGTGATATCCATCCGTTAATTTTCATAATCTCATTCAGATTTGGTTTTGAGAAAACGTAAGAAGATGCACCTGAATTAAATTCTCATTTAATCTCATGGATTGTGTTATGGGCGTTTCCACTTAATTTTCGTTTCCCTCCAAATAAGGTTATTGATTTCTCCCTCGGGTAGATCAATAAGTCTTATTAATAATTTACTTTTCTCCTTTCTGATAAATTGATTGGTTTGTTAATTCGTCTCAAGGAATTGATAACTTTTGTTGATTTGTTTTCAATAGATCAATAACTGTTATTAGTTGTGTGAATTGATAACGCTTATTAATTTCCTTTAATAATTTTTTTGATTAATTAATTTTTTTTTTGAAAAAAAAAATTTAATTAATTTTTACTTTCATTTATTTGATTTCTTTTTTTTGTTTCTTTTCTTCCCTTCAGCCTGTGATACCCTATCACATTGCCTTAGGGATTACGTAACATCTCTGCACACGCTTATTTGAATTTAATTTAAAACCTTTGAATTGCAATTTCAATTAAGTGTGTCTTTTCTACCAGGCTGACCACAGAGAACACGCCCTCTGGTGGCCCAAACCCGCCACTGCGCCTGTGTACTCCTGTGTCTCCTGCCCCACTCTCTGACTCTCTCTCTCCCTCTAGGGTATTCTGATTGTCATACTTCCCTTTTTGTGTTTTCTTCTCTGCCCCTAGGTAGTAAGATTTTGTATTTTATACCTCACAAATACTCAATTTGGTTTAAACAAGGTCAACTTTAATTAATTTTAGAGCCCTTTTTCTGCCACATTTCAGTATTTTACAGGAAACATTCTCTTGTGTGTGGTGATCTGATCTTCATCCCTGGTTGGTCTCCAGTGGACGGATTTTTCCTACCGGCGTAACCAGCGCTAGCTGTGGGTGAGTCTCGGACCCTCCTGTCTCTGTCCATTGGTGCGGCACGCAACAAGACATCAGCAATCTGGTAAATTCCACAAAGAGGGGTCACTCACGCTGCGACACAAGGCAATTTCGGAACGTTCTCGCAAACCGGGGCCTAAAAAGGGGCCACCCTGAGAAGGGGGTTCTGTGAGTACACCCTTTTTGCAGTGTCGTAAGCAGGTGACATCCTCGGAATTGCCAGGTCGTGTTAAAAGTCGAAGTTGTTTGAGCGGGCGCACCGTGGTAGATGTACAGGAAGGGCCCGCGGACACCTCAGTTGAGTGTCTGGAGCGACGGGGGAATTTTCCTCACCATTGGTTCCATTCAGGAGTGATTTCGGGTCACCCCAGGCAAGCTGAATTAAGGTAAAGAAATACAGATCATTCACTTAGCATAGGCCACAAGAATATTAGATATTCTCCCTTGTCGTCTAAGTGCTACCCATTCGTGCCTCAGAAAACACACATAGCCGGCACAAGCCTTCTTAGTCCCCGTAACACTTTCTCAACTGTAATCATTCTCTGTATCCACAGACCCGTTAGTCCCAGTGCCTAACCCCATTTAAGTTTTCTCTTACCTTGCTGTTTTTCTTCTGCTCTCTGTTCTGTGTGAACTGTGCCTTTCAGGTCACCCAGAGACACAGCCTACAGAGACACCCCAGGAAAGCTAAATAACAGACTGACAGCCGAGCCGTCAGTGGCAGCAGTGACCCACTGGCTCCGGCCCTGTCAAATCTTTATTTAGGCCCTGCGCTGACCTAAACAATTTGTCTCTCTCACCGTCTAACTGTCTCCATCAGTTAGCCAAAATTCCCGTAAACGGCATCGTCCGTACCAAAGGGATAGCGCCTAAATTGTGAACAAACTTGCATTTGGTCTTTGTGTGTGTTGTGCTCCTCTCGCCTACAGTAAGCCAGTATGTCCCAGTCTCCCCACCCGGCCGCCCATTGGGACAGCCTTGAGACATGGCTGACCGCCATGACCGCCGCGTTCCTGCCCAAGGAGGACAGCGACGCTGAGCCCCGGAGCCAGGAACAGCTGGACGCCGAACTGGACACGCTGATGAGGCAGGACCCGACGCAGAGCTACAGCCACAAAGAATGGGCCCGAATCGTGGGAAAGCTGGCCCATACGCTGGTCGCACAAGCCCGCCTTCACGAGAGAACTGCCACCGACCTGGAACAGGAGACGGCAACTCTACGGCTCCAAGCGGAGGAGGCCCGGCGCGACCAAGCAGAAACCCAGAGTCGTCTAAACCAGCTACTACGCGACGAGGAGGAAAAGTACCCAGACCTGCAAAATGAAGTGCAAAGACTTCAAGAGGCCCTGGAACACCTCCGTCTGGACACCGACCAAAAGGACTTAAACGAAAGGAAAGCCAGAGAGACGCTCACCGAAAAACTGGAACGTGGTGACTCTCTCCTTACCAGAGCCAAGGCTGAATTGAAAGACAGAGACGCTAAAGCTAAGGCCTGTGAAAAACACTTGAAAACAGCCCAAGCTGAAATTGATAAACTTTCCCAACAACTAGATCTCTATAAAGACGAGCTTGACGCCGTCCACCAAGAACTAAAACACTCCTATAAACTGCAGAGTGACCGAGTCAGGGAAACGCACACTACAAAGTTTTCCCTGACCAGTCGACCCGCACACTTCAGTCAAGACTCCAGAACTGTGATGGAGGACGGACGTCCACCGTCTCAGACATCTGCGGACAGCCTGCCAGGGTCCCCACCCTCTGGAAAAGGGGGGGCCTCACCGTCAGTCCCTGACACTCGCCACGGCATGGGTTTCAAAGAACTTGACAAGTTGGCAAGAAACATCCCTACCTTCACACCAAACCCTGCAGGAGGCCACGATGTTCATGCCTACCTGAAGGACATTGACTTTCATTTGAACACTGTTCCCCATGTCACCCCGTGGGACAGGTTGTATCTGGTCAGAATTACGTCCAGTCGGGACGTACGCAGCTTCCTGGATCGTCAACCAGACGCTGTCAAAACGGATTACCAGCAACTGCGACAAGCTTTCATCCGGGAATTCTCTGATCCAGAAACTGATCAAGGACTAATCACCGCGATGAACCTCAAGCAGGGACGACTGGAAACTCCGCAGGCCTATTATGCTCGCCTCAGGCAAGCCTACTTCGGTGCACGGAACGAGCCCGGAATGGAAGAGGACTTTAACTTCCGAACTTTGTTCCTCCGAAATCTGCATCCCACTGTGAGCCATCACTTAGGGGTCCTGGCATGCCCTCAAACCATGACAACCCAACAACTGCGAGATTTGGCCCACAAAGCTTTTATCAAACAGAAAATGGTTTCTGAAAAGACTGTTAGAACTCCCTCTATCTGCCCCATCACTGATCACCACTCAGAGCTGGCACTAGAGGGCGCCCAACAGCACCACACTAACAGACTGTTTAACAACGACTCCAGAACGTTTCAGGCCAGCAGAGGGCAACGCAACCGTGAGGGTGCACGCCCCAAGCAGCAAAGCCGACGCCCTGAGTCCTTTGGCAACCCACGGCCTCCCCACAACCAAAGGGGTGGAGCCACCCGGGAAGCCAGCCAACAGTCAAGAACCAGCCGAGCTCCAGCAGCAAGAACGCCTAGCCCAGAGCAGCGGCAACAGAAAACTCCACGGCAGGCCCCAAGCAAGTCCAAGTCCAAATCCGAGCCTGCCACAAAGACAAACAGTAAGTCTACGTCAGAGAGCGCAGAGATCCTGAAAGTTCTGAAAGAGCTTCTTCACAAGAAAACTGACAAAGAGGATAGGCCAGATTCTTCGTGACTATGGGTGAGGACTAAAAGCCTGTCTGACAGCCCTCCTATTGAATTAAGCTCCCCGAACACTGCTCTCCTGACACAGACCGCTGAACCAGCTGTCACAACACCGAGTGACAGCGATACACACTCCTTGCTGTTGCCCACCACACATCCCGAAGTGGACAACGCAACCCCTCACACCAGCGAACAAACCTCTGAGATACCTGAAAGTGCTGTTTTGGTTGTGTGTCTCCACAGCGAATCACGAGACACTGACCCTAGCTGTTTATCGATCACCACACAAACCCCATCGCCAAAACTCCTGGGGAACCTGATCGAAAAAGGACTAGCACGCAAGCTGTATCTCTCCATCACGCTGGAAAATAAAGTGAAGCTTGAAGCCCTGGTCGACACGGGATCGGACCTCACTCTGATTTCAGCTGAACTCTTTGAAAGACTCAGATTTGAAGCTAACAAGCAAAACAGAACTTTAAATTCGCAGAACTGTGGGTTGAATGTGCAGTCTTACAGCCAAACTAACATCCGGCTTGAACAGATAGCTCCCATCCATCTGACCATCGGTCCCATGAGTCTCATCCATCCTGTGTACATTTCACCTATGGACACATATCCTCTCCTCGTCGGCAAAGATCTTTTAGATCGCTTTGAGCCCTTAATGGACTTCAAACAACTGAAAATTTGGGCTCAAGTGCGAGAACCTCTCCCCTGTCAGCCACCCAGATCAACTGAGCCAGACTGTCAGGTCACCAAGGTCACGGGAACTTTCGCCGACAGCCACCGAGACACAGACTCAACACTGGAGCGAGATTCAAGTTCACTCCTCTGCACTTTCCAACTCCCCAAAGACTCTGAGCCCTTCTGCCCCAAGGTCAACACTGACCTGCAGCTGAATGGTATACCCACAACAGACATTGTGCTCGCGCTATGGGCAGACAACTCTGCCATTAGCCTGTCACTTTTCACTGAACTAATTAAAGTCACACCTGATCTTCCTTCTGCAAGCAAGCGCACACGCTTCCCTTTGAACTCATGTCCATCAAACATGGTGACTACAAAAGGTATCTGTGCTTTGAACTTGAACTGGAATAACAGGTGCCTCACTCATTACTTCCTGGTCCTGCCGGACCCGTCTCACAACGTCTACATTGGGGCGGACATCCTGATTCGCCTCCAAGCACATGTGGACATTATCAACGAGGTATTGTGGGCCCCAGTGACTTTACAGCCAGCTGTTGTTCCCACACACACTGACAACCTCATGTCAGGCCAGACCATCCCAGAGGTCTGCACCTTGATCAGTGAACAGGACACTGTAGTACCTGCTTACACCAAAGGGGTCGCTGTTCGACTCAACATTCGACGTGGTCAAACCCTAAACCACACATTGGGTTTCTTTCAACAGTCACCTGAGTGCATTGAACTTGGACTAACACTGGAAGCCACGCCCCTCACTGAAGTGTCATCGCGTGCGGTCTACATCCTGTTCAACAATTGCATCGCAGTGGACATCACAATCCCAAAAGCCTATCGGCTGGGATGGCTAGTGAGCCATGATTTCCCTGACTTTGAATTGACTTTACCATTTATCGGGCCCCTCCCGATCGCCATGATGCCCGACGGGTACACAGGCGACACACTGCGCACAGCCCCTTTCAAGATCATCTCCATTGCCTCAGTCATGCCAATGGACAGAGATCAAGTATGCAGAACGGAGCTGACGGACGACCGACACCTCGCTGTCTACACAGTCTCCAAAGAGCAAACCTGCGAGACTGATGAAACCTCTGCTCCTACGCTCGTCAACTCAACGGGTGACTCACTTACTGAAGAGCCCTATCCAGGATTTGAATCTCAAGTTCAACAAATCCTATCCGACGCTGATGCTATCCAGGACGATGCAGATCGACAAAGACTCAGACAAGTCCTTTACAAATTCAAAGCGTCATTTGCCAAAGACTCTTTAGACTGTGGTCTCACCCACCTTCACACCGTGCGCATTCCAACGCACCCTCAAGCTCCCCCTACCTATATGAGACAATACAAAATCCCACTGGCGTCACACGAACCGGTGCAAGAGATTATTGACTCCATGCTTGAGAAAGGTATAATTCGTCCATGCAACAGCACCTATTCTGCTCCCATCTGGCCGGTAATCAAACCAAATGGCAAGTGGCGACCAACGATCGACTACAGGAAACTGAACCAACAGGTGCCTCTGTCACGATGGCCCATGACCCAGCTGGAGCAAGAAATACCCCAGATCAGAGGAGCCACCATCTTCTCTACGCTCGACGTGGCCTCTGGATTCTGGACCATCCCAGTACATCCAGACGACCAGCACAAGCTTGCTTTCACTTTTGGCAACAGACAATTCACTTTCACCAGGTGTCCATTCGGCTATGCTAACTCACCTGCTGAGTTCAACATCTTCCTGAACAAAGCATGCCCCGATGCAAGAATGAGAGGGAATCTCATCTATGTGGACGACGTGCTGATGAAAAGTACCACAGTAGCCGATCACCTGAAAGAAATAGACTATGTTTTGAACCAGTTAACAACTGCAGGTGCCAAGATCGCCCTCCACAAAGGACAATGGTGTCGAACCAAGGTTAACTACGTGGGACTACTGATCGGGTCACAAGGCGTCGAACCACAGACAAGTCGCATACAAGCTGTTCAAAACATCAAACCCCCCACCAACGTCTCTGAACTTCGAAGTTTCCTGGGGGTGTGCAATTACTCACGGCAGTTCATAGAGAACTATTCAGACATTGCAAAGCCTTTAACTGCCCTGCTGAAAAAAGACTGCCCGTTTGTCTGGACAACCGTCCAGGACAATGCCATGAAAGAGTTGAAACGTCACCTGTGTACAGCTCCATGCCTGGCCTACCCTGACCCACACAGAGAATTCTACTTGGAAGCTGGATTCTCCCAACACTGTCTCAGCGCTGGTCTGTACCAACGACATGACCAAGACAAAAGGGTAGTTGCGTATGCCAGCAAGACACTTCTTCCACCAGAGACTAAATTCTCAGACTGTGAAAAGGCGTTGCTTTGCACCGTGTGGGCTATACAAAGATTCTCCAACTACATTGGAGCTCAGAAAGTTATCGTAGAGACTTGTCATCAGCCTGTCATGTTCCTCAACAGCCAACGCATCCGTGATGGTGTGGTCACAAACTCCCGCATCGCCACGTGGTTAATGGCCCTCCAGGGTCGCAATGTTGAAGCAAGATATGCACAAAACCACAAGTCAGCCCTGGGCAACGGCCTGGCGGCCTGCCAAAACTGCTCCGATAATGTCCCACCTGCAACAACCCATGTGGAAGAACCACAACAACAGACCTGTCACAGGTACTTTGAGGAAAATGCGTGCCAAGGTATGCCAACAGCCTACGTCGACGGATGCTCCTACAACCAAGAGGGCGCTCGTCAAGCAGGTGCTGGTGTGTTATGGGTAAATGATCTGCCTTGCCCACCGCAACACTTCAAGCTAGGACCCCAGTCATCACAATATGCTGAAGTGGCAGCCATTCTCATAACTCTGCAAATAGCCTCGGCCCACAACATCAGAGAACTCCTGATCTGCACAGACTCGAACTATGCCAGACTAAGTTTCACATGCCACCTTCCAAGCTGGAAACAAAATGGCTTTAAGACCTCAAACGGCAAGCCTGTCACACACCAAAATTTGTTTCAAGCATGTGATAACCTAACTAGACAACACGACATGATTGTCTACTGGAAAAAGGTGAAAGGTCACTCCAAACAACCAGGCCTCGACAAGGACCTGAACGACCGTACCGATGGCCTCGCCAAGGCGGGCGCACTGCACGGTACTCCATGGGCACCTCCTGCCCAACCACAAACCTTCGAGGTGGCAGTGCTAACCCGCAGCAAACGAACTTTCCCTGCCACACTGCCCACCTCACAACCTCTCACCCTGACTCCGCAGATCTCAAACAACGACATAGCGGACATGCAAAACTCTGACACCGCATTAAAGACTTTTCTGCACCACCTCTCAGACCCCACCAACCACCCACTCACGTTGGCCGACCTCGCGGCCGACCCTTGTCTGAAGCGCCTGCACGACATCAAGCACATGCTGCGTGTAACGGACAACATCTTGTGGTATAAGCCTGATGACACCACAATGCCTCGGCTTGTCGTTCCACAGTCCTTAAGGGGGGTGATGCTGAGGTTTGCCCACGACGCACCATGTGCCGGACATCACGGCGTCAGAGCCACTTATAAGACACTGAAACAAGTGGCATATTGGCCATGCATGCAAAAACACGTGGCGGAGTACATCAAAGAATGTCTGATTTGCTGCCAGTTTCAACCTGCAAATCCACACCACAGAGCTCCGCTGCAACGCAGGAAAGTCACATTCCCGTGGTCAGACCTGCAAATCGACTGGGTAGGACCTCTACCCCGATCAACAAGAGGCAACAAATACTTTCTCACAGTCGTGTGCCAGTTCACAAAATGGGTAGAGTGCCTCCCAGCACCCAACGACACCGCCCAGACCACGGCATACCTCCTGATGAACCACATATTCTCAAGGTTCGGATTGCCAATGAGTGTCAATTCAGACAGAGGTACTCACTTCACAGCTGAGATAATGCAGCAGATATGGAAACTCTTGGGTGTCCAGGTTCAACTGCACATTAGCCACCAGCCCAGTTCATCAGGCCAAGTTGAACGGTCAAATCGGACTGTGGTCAGTATGCTGAAAAAGTATGTGGCCGCCAACCAGAAAGACTGGGACATGAAACTCCCGCTGGTGCTAATGGCTCTCAGAGCTACTCCGCAAGACTCAACCCAAGTGTCTCCCTTCGAACTAATGACTGGACGGCAGATGACACTGCCCCTGCACCTGTTGTACCAGCCAGGGGACTCAAGTCTCGTCACCGCCTGCACCACTCACCAGTACCTCGAAGAGCTGCACCGGCATCTGAAATCAACCTTTGCCTTCGCTCAGCAACAGCTTCAAAAGAGCGCAGAGGGTCAGAAAGCGTACTACGACCGGAAAGCGTCACACCAGGAACTGGCTGTGGGTGACAGGGTCTGGTACTATAGCTTCGCACAGCCACAACACACAGCCTCCAACCGGCTGTCAAAGAAATTCCTGCCACGCTGGACAGGACCTCACGAAATTGTTGACAAACTTTCACCAGTAGCGTACCGCATCCAACTAAGCCGGGGACAGAAAGACCCTGTGCTCAAATGGGTCCACCGCAACCAAATTAAGAGACATTCGGCTGCTGGCAGGGAGAGGCGGGGAGGGGCCAATGCAAACTAACTTGTTTCTCATCCTAGGAGCGGAAGACTGTCCTGCAAAACCATGGACAACTCCCGCTGACACACTGCCTCTCTCTCTCTCCCCCTCTCTTTCACCCCTCTCCTCTGTTACTGCTACTAGGATGCTACTGTGGTTTACCATCCTGTGCCTTCAAGCGATCAGAGGGCAACCACCACCCGACGTCATCTCACCAGGCCCGGCGTCAGGCATCGTGCTGAGGGAGCAACCAGGTCTCTTGATCACCAACTGTCGGACCCACACCCAGAAAGTGTACGTCCGACTAGATCCCCGAAATGTCTACAGAGCACACTACCCCCGCACTGTAATCCAGTACAGCTGGGCTGGTGCCCGCTGGACCGAAGACTCCCTCTCCCACGCCGATGCTGACATCCGGCACATGCTGAACCAACTTGAAAAGATGACCGTCACCCAAGCCGAATTAAGCGGACACAATCGCCGCCCCAAACGTTTCCTGGGAGCCCTGCTCGGAGCCGCAGCTGCCGTGGGAACCCTGTTTAACATTGGTATGTCCAGCGTCAACGCAGTCAACCTAGCTACTGTAAGACGACACGTGGCCGAGATTCAAACAGAGATCCCACAGTTAAGAGAACAGCTCACCACGCAGAGCGCTTCCCTGCAGACCATCGGAAAGACTTTAAGAGGAACTGTGGTAATTCTCAACACCCACAGCGTCCTCCTGAACCAGACTGTGAACTCCATGAAGCAGCTGTTCAATGACTTTCAAACTGACTTTGCCCAAACGCAGCTTGTCACCGCCCTCATGACAGACATGCTGCGGGAGGTGAGCTCCTCCATCGACAGCCTAGCTATGGGCCGCATTCCTCCCTATCTCATACCTTTGAGCCTGGTCCAAAATGTGCTGGCTTCCGACATCACCACGCCAGCCGACCCGCTCCAAGTCCACCTGGCCTACTCTCTGGGCAGCGCCATACCACTCTACGTCGACCCCGAGCAGAGGGAAGTGGGATTCCTCTTGAACCTGCCCATCATAGAGTCAAGCCGAATCTACAGACTTAAGGACATTGTCAATGTGGGGTTTTGGAAAGGTAACACGCACATCAAGGTTCGCACCCCCGATGTGGTAGCGTACCATGACAGCGATCCGCAACTGTACCTGGCTCCAAACCTGCACATGTGCACCTTGACCAAAGACATTCATTATCTCTGCCCAAGCAAACCCTTCCTCAGAGACAACACTGATGGAATCTGTGGATTGCAACCCATGTCCAGTGACAACCGGTGCCCTGCTGAGGCCAGACCTCGCATGCAAGTCGGCGAGACACGAGCAGAAATCATCGGTGACCGCTGGCTCGTAAACACTCCGGTTCTCACTGCTACTCTCACCTATGACCAACATGACACTGCCACTCGGGTCAGCCTGCTCAACCAGAGCATGTGGATTCAAGTACCTAAAGGTGCCATCCTCCACGTCGATGATCTGGCATTGTATCATCTCCCGAGCAGTGAATATGAATCCGAACTGGAAATCCCCTCCTTCTTCAAGGACCACAACTTCACCCTGGGTCCAGAACTGGAACTGGGAATTGAGACAGGGGGGTCACAGTTAATTGACATTGCTCCTCTTGACTCTGCTCTGCAAGCTTTGTCTCGACAACCTCCTTTGACTACCTCACCTGTCATCCGAGCCTGGAGCGCAGCCGACACGGCGCTGTGCATCTCCATGGTAGTCAGCCACCTCTTAACATTGGGCTTGGCCTTCATCCTATACAGGAGACTCAATGAGGTGCGATCAGCTACCGTCAAGCTCACCAAAGCTGTATCCGGAGGCTTCCGCCGAAACCCTCGAAGAGAAGCTCCTGCGCTGGAAGTTGCCAGCGACCTCATTGAGTTAAGCCCCCAGCCCTGATGATCCCCTGCTAACAACTTCATGATTCACCTTCCATCCTCCCATGCGTGATCGGCAGAGAACGTCTCCGCAGGGACGTCATCTTCCAATCAGGGGGGAATGTAGAGATTCTGGGTCGGACATCATTAACCAGTTTGCATGCAATTACTCAGAGCTTGGTTGGCAGAGACCCTTTTAACACATTCCTACGCATATGTGTTTTAATTCAACTTTGACTTTTACTGCAGTCAGGCGCCCGAGTGTCTGGGGTTACCTGACTAAGTGTGATTTAGGACGAACACGGAAACATCACGGGGCAACATCCCCCGCCCGTAACGACAGTTAATCTGACCGCGATCAGATTAACTCTCTCTCCTCTTTGATCCTTTGACACCTCCAAAAGCGAGGGAACTCTGGATACAAGCCAGACTTCGTTTGTTCTATCGCAATATACGTGCGACCCGCTGACCCACACCTACATGCAACACACACACACATTAACGCGTCCGCACGCTGAACATTCCTGCACGCACACAAACACGGACATCTCTGAAAGCTTGTAAAAGAGTTACCAAAATTATCTAGTATGCCGAAATACATGTAAAAGAACTGTAATTCACTATTTCAGCTTCGAATGGACTCACGCGTGTCAAAGAAGTTTAGATAACTGTAATACAATGCTTTAAACATGTAATTCAATAATGCTGTCAAAATAGTCCAATGTGTTTGATGTCTTTGTAATCCTCATAGCATGATCTGTCTTTTAAACTGTATATCGATATTGTGAAATGTATACCATTATGTATAAGTTTGTTTTCAAAGTTAGCAGAACTTTTCCTTTGTCTTAAGAACCAAGATTAACAACGTGATATGTTAATCAAGTGGGCGCGCGCTCCTTCAGTTGTGTGACGCTCATTGGCCATCCGAGGGTTAGGGGGGTCCCAAAACACCCTTGAAAAACTCTCGCCACAGATTCATCGGGCTCTTAACTCTTATGTCTCCTAATTTCTTAGCTCTCTTACCTGATTGCTCTTGTTCTTACTCTTAAGCTTAGACTCTTGAACTCTTTCCGGAATTCCTTGGACACTCTCGGCGTCTTCTGAAGCTTTTTAAAGTTATCAGTTTTCGTTATTTTTACTTCGTTTACTTTTGCGAATAGCCAGTTAAAGTCGTACGTGTGTCCTCTCCAACAAGAAGACACCATCCAGCGCGAACTCGTTTTGAACTCCCGCGACGCACACCCACGTGGGGAGAACAAAGGAACCTGTCTCCAGCCTCACGGACAACCGCACGCTTCCAGCATACAAAGGTCTGAATAGCAATTTGTTCCATCAAATTTGAAACTCAAGATATAATCCTGTGGTTGTCTCTGAAGGTTTAAAGCTGTGCTAGTAACTGTACTTCTCTTTGTATTCCCATTTTCCCTTGTTTCCTTTTTAGTTTCACTTTCATTTTGTGTACATACATATATCGTGTGGTTTTTGTAGTGTAACTTAGTCGTGTGTTTTTATTAAACTCATTTATACATTCTTTGCCATTGTTTGTATTAATCACATAACAAAGCCTCTTTAATATTAGATCCTAACGCTACAATCTGATTTTGTTGAGTGCACAAAACATTGTCAGAAAATTAAGCTAAACAGATGAAGTGATTGATAGTTTTACAGATCCGCACGCTGGCGCGCTGACTGAGAAAACTGTGTAATCCTTGTTGTTTTAAAGAACAGCCCCGATCTGTGGAAAATATATGCTCCAAATTAATCATAATTCGTTGTGTTTAATTTCGTCATATATACCTGAAGCAGACGTGTGTTGTGACACACCCCTCGTTGGGTGATTTAATTCATGTGAGAAACTCGGTTTAACGAATATTCTATAAGTTGCTGATCCAGATCATTGATTTTGGAATATTCTTCCCCTGAATTCAAATTGAGCTATAAACTTAAGCCGAGATTCTTTACAGAAGCATGAATGAAACTAAGCCAATCTCTGATTGGTGTAACGTCATCATAACATAATGTGTGACGACAAATAGGCGGAAGCTATAAAGGGACGCCGGCACACATGAGATGTAAGCTTTCTGTTCTTCAGCAAGCGCGTTCTGTGATTTTGTTGTCTTATTTATTGTTGTCTGTCAAACAAAGCACACGTATATATCTCCAAATGGCGAGTGCGGGTTTCAGGAGGTGTGTGCATCCTTGCCCTCATTATATCATGGGTGGAGAACACACACTGACTGTGCACGCACTGTCTGGGAAAGCAGCACGTGCAGGCAGCTTTTAAGGGGGCTGTTTGTGAGCATTGTGAACAGTTGTCGCTCCGTGTGCTGCGTTCCCGGCTGGCTATCTTTAATGAGGATAGCCAGCCTCACGAGCCTTGTGGTGCGGGACCTGCATCCGGCGAGGCGGCGCGCTGACGCTCTTCATGGGGCTTGTAAATTGATCTGTCTGGTGATCCTGAGGCTGCCGAGGCACCTTCTCGGGATTCCTCGGGCAGTTCCGATATTCTCAAACCTCGCGTGGAAGCAACCTCATCACCGGGGCTTACCATTTTTTCCCGACTTACACAATGAGTTGTGTAAGTCGTGGAACAGACCACATTCATCTCGTGTGTCCAACCCCCCAGTTCTTAATTATAGTAACATCCTGGCGGCACGAGAAAACGTTTATGGCATGATGCCATGGGTGGAACAGCCGCTCGTTAATTATTTATCCCCCAAATCGGCGTCATTTCTGAAAGCCCCGGTGCTGCCCACTAAACCAAGTAGGGATACATCTTCGTTAGTGGGCAGGGCATATATGGCTGCGGATTGGGCTGGTGCGAGCCTTCACACCATGGCGCTGCTTCAGGCGTACAGGCCGACCTTCTTAACACTAGAACGGCCACAACGGTCATTTTGACCGTTTTGAATTTTATATCTACAATAACTTTGTTGAAAAAAATAATAAAATCCTGTTGGTACCTGACTTTTCCTAAAATTGTCTGTATTTTCATTTAAAATGCTTTTCATATAAATTAAGTTACGTAAACGTAAGGCAAAACAAAAAAAATGAACATATTTACCTATTTCGGCCATAGACGGTCATATTGACCGCACTAAATTTCGCGATATTTTTTTGTTAAATATCCCGCGGTTGATCTCAACTGTCAACAGAAAGGTCTGTCCGGTCACCTGTGTAGCGGTGTAATAATTTCTATATTAGTTGTTGATCAGAAATAAGCAAATAAAACCGGACTACAGTTATCTATAGTAATACGTTATCTATAGGCTATATATCATCAGGGAGTGATTCAGAGTCAGAGTCCACATCAAGGAAAAAGAGACGGCAGCTATCATCAGACACGGCGGATCCAGATGTTCCATTCATGTCGGATGATCCTGGTGAGCTCTGCTGCCCCGTCATGCGCTGTTTGTTTTGCTGCATGGGCTGTTCACTAGTTCTGCTATTATTATGAGCCTATTGACCGCTTCGCATATCGTCACTATCTAACATTTTCGTCATAGTTTTTGTCATTCAAACCTAGTTTTTATTTAGTTATCGTCTCGTTTTCGTCTTTGAAAAAATGTGGTTGACGAAAATAATTATGAAAATTATTCGTCAAATAAACACCGTTTTGAATCTAACGGTGAAAATGACCGTTTGTGGCCGTTCTAGTAGTTTTGGAATTCTGGCACTTCTAGTGTTAAAGATATCGATGAGGGCAAGGGTCGAACTCCCGAAGACATCGCAGAGTTGAGGAAGGCCGCTGACCTGTCTCTCCGAGTCACCTAGGAGACGGCCCGTGCAATTGGACGCTCCATGACGGCGATGGTGGTCTCGGAGAGATATCTATGGTTAAACTTGTCGTTTATCAAGGAGAAAGACAGGGCTTTCCTCCTTGATGCTCCAATTTCGCCTTCTTGCCTGTTCGGCGACGCCATAAATACCGTCGTCGACAGGTTTCAGGAGGTGAAGAAACAGTCGGCAGCCTTCAGACAATATCTCCCTCGCCGCTCGAAAACTAAGAAGTTTGCACCGAGTGAGCAGCCACAGACACAGCCATCTTCTAGCTCCTCCGCCTACTACAGACAGGCCCAAAAAGAGAGATTCTTGTCTAGAGCCCCGCCTCAGGGAGCCTGGGGGCATAGACGGCGCTCTCAGACGAAGCCTCTGGTCTAGGTTCTCTGCGGGCGGCCCCATCCGTGGTGGAACGACCAAGGTTGCAGGAAATTGACGTTGCTCTCCCACCGTTGAACATGTTTCTGTATGTCGGTTATGACAATATGTTGGTAATGGCCTATACAAACCATCAGGGTGGCCTGAGCCTGCCCACTATGCAGTCTGGCGCATCAGATCCTCCTTTGGTCCCAGGGGAAACTGTTGTCTCTAAGAGCAACATACATCCAACATACTGCAGGGAGCAGACATCCTGTCGAGACAGGGGCTGAAGCCTGGAGAATGGGGGGGGGACATATCTCTAAACTCTCCACACCATATTACCTTTTTGGTTTACTTCTGTGGGAATGAGAGCTTTGTACCAGTTGCACTGAGACACTTCAAATGATACCAAACATGTATAATACTGTGTGATAATAGCTCATATTAAACCATATAGATGTTTCGGGGTGAATTCATGTAGGGATGGGTGGGTAGGGAAGGGAATGGAATGATGTGCAAATTGGGAGGTGATCAACTCAAGTGTGATCAAGTGTCTTGAATGGGGATGGTAATTTAGCAAGAGAGTTCAAATGTTAATTTCCTTTGTTTTCTCAGAGAGTTTCCCTCTCTTGCAGTTTATCCAGTCTTACAACTGTACAGGTCTGAACGTCTTTGATCTGAATGAACCACAACAAGTAACCTGAAAATGGTCAGAAAATGAAAGTTTGGAAAAGGCCTAATTAAAGTCCAGACCTCAGCTCCACTGAAATGCTGTGGAATTACGTGAAACACCACTCACATCAACAATAAACAGCACGATGACAGGATTTATATGGAATACCCTTGTTGTAAAAAATAAATAAAAGATCTTTGAATTTTTCACAAAAGTTCTCTTGCGCTTTTGCCTCTGGCATCGTCCTGTCAGTCATCGCACCTCACTCTAGTCATGTGACTCCTGTGGCTCAACTTACCTCAGTATCTCCAATTTACACTTTATATTCTTCAGTCCAGTGCAGAGCAGCTTCACTCCTGAATCCTGCAGATTATTATTGTTCATGTTCAGCTCTTTCAGATTGGTCTCTGATCCAAGAACTGCAGCCAGAGCTGAACAGCTTTTGTCTGTCAAGTTACAATCATTTAACCTACAATAAAGTCACAACACAGAATTAGATGGAGCACATACAATAAATTTTCTATATACAAACATTAAATACATTTTCCCTATATTTTTACATAAACATCATATACAGCAAAGAGGCTGAGTTAAACTATCATTTATCTTAAAAATGACTATTTCCTGCACAATTGTGTTTTTTATTCAGTGACAAATTTCCTGGTAACACTTTACAATACGGGTGCATTAATAAGCATTAATTCATGCTTAACTAATGCACAAATAATACTGAATTAATGTGTAACTAATGATTTAAGCTATTCATTAATGATTACCACATTAGGAACTAATTAAGAGTCTGTAGGTTTAATGTATTAGTTCATACATGAATTGTTATTAATTAAATATGTAATTGTGGATTAATTCCATAATAACTCATTTTTTTAACTAATAGTGTTAATTAATATGTTAATTACCAGAATGAGCCAAAGCCTTGTATTTCAACTTCCAGATAACATGACAGGTACACTAATATGCATTAATTCATGATTAATTACTTCATTGTTACTGCAAATTCATGTGCAAATTACTATAATTACTAAATGACTAGTTAATAATGATGTGCCGCAACAAGTAAAGTCATAACATAATGATACATTCGCAAATCATTAGCTAATGATTAATTAAAGCAGACAACTGGAAGTTGAAGCTTCCAGTGCTTCAACTGGCTTTGACTAATCAACTGGCTTTGACTAATTGTGGTAATTAACACATTAATTTATACTATTAGTTAATAAAATATGTTATTAAGGAATTAATACACAATGACACATTGAATTAATAGCAATTCATGTAATACTTAATATATTAATCATATAGACTCTTTATTAGTTGCTGATGCAGTAATCCTTAATTAATGGTTTAGTTCTTCATTAGTTATACATTAACTCATGATTATCAGTGCATTAGTTAAACATGAATTAATGTATATTAGTGCACCCGTATTGTAAAGTGTTACCAATTTCCTAGATAAAATGAAGCATGTTTGAAAAAATATCTCTGTAAAGCTGTTATAGCAACAGGATTTTTTCTCTATTTATGTCACCTGATGGAGTTTAGGTTCTTGCCAGTATTTTGCTTCTGTCTTGCTTAGTTGGGAACAAAAAATATCCAACAATATTATTGACTTGACTCCACTGACACCATTATATGAGACAGTTAACACTTTTATGGCAAGTTAAAGAAGTTTCACTATAATACTAAAACTGCCTCCATACACATATACATGTCTTTTCGACATTAAGCATTTAACCCCCTGGGGAACAAAAACCCATCCCGCGTTTTTGATCTTTTTTTTCACATAGCTGCAAACTAAACTTAAAATACTTCGTCATTAATGGCCATATAAATAAAATAAATACATTATAAACTATAGAGAGTATTCTTTTTTTGTGTACATTTGATTAACATAAAAACCTTGTGTTTTTGTAAAATAAACAGGGTGCGCTTTGAGCTCACTCTGTCTCCGCAAAAATCTTTCTGAAACGTATTCGAAAAATGAACTGTAACCCATTAAATACTTGTCACAGAGACACGAAAGATTTCTCTTTATGAATCTGAAATTTTCTTCTTTTAAATGAATTTATATAAAAAGCAACTATTAAATAAATCAACTCAGTTGATTTGATCTGTATGAAAAGAGAGAGATGTCAGTCTTTTTTCTTTCACCTAATTAGCGCATGACATGTTAATGTGATCCCGCCCTCTGAGAGCGCGTCCTATTCAAATGCTAATGTTGAGGTAAGCCATGAAAATGCCCAGCTCGATAAAACAACCAGTTTATCACAAATCTAACCTTTACCTTGCCTTGCTGCACTGTGAGGACTAATACTGTCATAATAATCCTGGAAAAATTACCTCAGTGACCTGTTTCATTTCGAGGATGCAGCTGATCATGTGCTTTGTTCTAATCGCGTTACTAAATCGTGTCAGTAAACTGCACAAAGACTGTTTAAATATTAAATGCGCGCACAGAGAGTTTCACTCTTGCTCCTACTGTCACAGAACAGAAGGACACAGGCTGGTGAGTATGAACAGAGTTTATTGAATTAAGTGGATAAGATAAGTGGCGTGGCAGTTGAAGATGCCGATGGATGTAAACAGTCTGATGAAGGTTTTCTTATCTGAACAGGAGCGGGATACAGGGGAACCGAAGGGAGCAGCGGAGGAGGGATCGGAGATGGAGACAGGAACGGACTGGAAGCAGACGGGGACCAAGGACAGGAACAGACGGAAGGCTGACGGGCTGGAGTATCAATGCAGGTGAGTAACAACTGGAGCGTGAAGTAGCGATAGGGAGTCTGTAGTCGTGGAAAGACGAGACCAGACAGTGAGTGACTGAATAAGGTGAGTATATGGAGTGACTGATAGTCCGTATAAGTGATGGCAGGTGATGAGGGCAGGTGATGATGATTAGTAGTCAGGGGAACCGGAACGAGTAGGCGGGGTGACGGTATCTGGTGCTGACGCCGATGGATCCGTGACACCTACATTACTGAGACTATATAGACAACTTAGATTTGTTCTATACTGCTCTGTTAAACCAAAAAGACTGTTTAAATATGAATCGGGTGTGTGAACAAACGAACGCACAGATGCATAGTCTACTGTTACAGACGAAATAGATTATGAAGTTTTTACTATAAAATAGACATCAAATAAGCATTAGTTAGACAGTTTCTGCTCATATGTTAAATATATAGTATGTTTTGTCAAAAATAAACTAATCAATTGTTATACAATGCAAGCTAATGCAATGCACATATCAAAATAATGAGTCCTTAACTTTGAAATATGTATGATAAACCATATATTGGCCTATTTAAAAATAATACTTTATATGGAAAAATAATTTTATATTCAAGATAATGCTAACTTTGAACCAATGGCCCATATAACCTATCGACCAGGATTTGTTGCCAGGTATGACTAAAAATGGGTTTTTGACTTCCATTTATATTTTGATTTCATATATTCAAAGTTCAGTTCACACATTTTAAAATGAACTTGTTCAGTTCATAGTTCATACTTCAAAAAAATGAACTAGTTCATTCATAGTTCTTTTGTTTCATATGTTGCTATTTTTAATTATTGCCACAGCCCATATGCAAACAGACAACAATTATTTTATTGACGGGCAAAGTTTGCACAGAAATGTAATATTTTTCTCATCCTCACTGACCTCGTCATAAAATCCGTTTAAATGATCATACGACGCCTCCTCGCTCGCTGCTTTGTCGGTGGCAGCCGCGGTGCGACACTGTTGTCTTGTGATGCCAGATTAGGTGTTTTTCCGCTACATATTAAGGCTTGTTTACATGTTTTAGCCGGATTTTTGCCTGGAAAGCTCTATAGAAACCTGGCACCTTATTGTACGAAGTTAAACTGAGAGAGCGTGCATTCACAGACACCAGAATGAACAAGTTCACAGTAACGTTCATCAGGCAGTAATAGAGTATGCTCAATTCACGTTCGCCCAAAATATGAACGCGTTCATGAACCAGGCATTACACTGTGTATATATATATATATATATATATATATATATATATATGAATGTATGTTGTCATTTCAATTTTTTTCTAGTCTGAAAATCACCTCATTATACATGATGAGGGCAGGCCTGTTCACGCCCATTCGCATATTGCCTTGGCAAACAAAAAAATGTTTTTCACAAAATAACCCAATTCACAGTTTTATGTGAAAGATTAGGCAGGATGATTTTTAGATCATTGTGAAGAAAAAAACTCCAGGCAACAACATCCATTAGTCTAAAGTCTTGTGGACGCATATGTTGTATGTGCGTGCGCCTCTGAAGTATGAATGAAACTATTCCAATCCTGATTGGCTTTGCGTCCTAACGTAACATGTGACGTCATAACCGGATGCATAACTGTACGTTCACACTACCACCGGCGAGAGCGTCAAAGTGACCGGAAGTCATTCATTTTCTTTGAGAGCCGCGAGGAGAGTTGAAATCAGTTCAACTTTATAGTAATAAGCAATGACGTGGTTCGGCGGCAACCGGCGGCAACCAATCGGAATGTAGAAGTGCTCCGTTTGAGAGAATCCCAGAGAACGCAGTCCTGTAAACTTTTGTTCCAGCCACATTAGTTCCCAAGCAAAATAGAGGAGGTTGATAATTTTTATTTGATAAGAGGGCACGCAACACTATTTATAGGCAAGATTTTTGCTCACTTTTTCAGTGGGAATGCAAATTATAATAGCAATTAACCATGAACACAAAAGCCACACAAAACATATGGCTTTTAATTTGTTTATTTCGTTAGCAAACATGTCACTATAATTTTAAAGTTATTTCCATCGATCAATTTTCTGCAAAAATATCGACCGACATGCTTGTTTGCTTTATGGCCCCTTTAAATACCGTTTTAAAAAAGATAATGCATTCGATCTACGTCAGAGCATCAGAGCGTCCATGAATCTTTCCACGGCGTCGTTGACAGAGCGGCAAAAGCGAATTTTGCCGCTTCACCGGCGGCGGTGTGAACGTACGGTAAAAGTGACGATGAAACACACACATACCAGCTAGCGCTCTTCAGCAAGCGCTATATGTTTGAAACTGTCAGTCCTATTTATTGTTGTTTGTCCTTTTTGAAAGAATTTTTTTTTTTTAATCAAACACCGCTCTTTTTCGCTGCTATCATTTGGATACAGTGTGTCTTTTGCGGCTCGCGCAGTCGCGCACCATCTTCACATGGACGTGCGCTTCAAACTATCGCCGTTGCGAGGTTGAAACCATACTCAGCTCTAGGGCTCTGTCTATTGGTAGATTATATGGCCTCAAGTGGAATGTGTTTGTCACTTGGTGTAGAGAGCATGAGTTAGATACAGTAAACTTCCCGGTGGGTTCAGTTCTGGAGTCTGCGGGTCTCTCCACTTCCACGCTCAAGGTGTCCGTGGTTGCCATTGCGACTTTCCACGCACCATTAAGTGATGGGCCTCTGGGGAGGCACCAGTTAATCATTCGTTTTCTCCCTGTTACTTGGAGGATGAGACCGACAACCAGGTCCAGAGTTCCTGCCTGGGACCTGGCAGTGGTTCTCGAAGGGTTATTCCTGGCCCCCTTCGAACCTCTGCAGTCGGCTTTGCCTAAGGATCTTACGCTTAAAGTGGTATTTCTCTTTGCTATCACCTCTCTTAAGAGGGTGGGAGATCTCCAAGACCTGGCCGTAACACCAGCTTGCTTGGAGTTTGCCCCTGGCAGAGTAAAAGCCTTTTTTGCACCTGAGTCTGGGCTGAGTGTGTACCTTCGAGAGTTTGAGTGTGTACCTCGAGAGGTCCTCTTCTTGAAGGAGCCCGACTCTCATATATCCCACATGGGCAAGTCCCCCACCCCATCCCCGCTGTGAAACAAGTCACTCAGCAACTTTTACTCATGTTTTAATTTAACTACTTTTTACTTGAGTAGATTTTTAGACTGGTATTTTTAATTTTACTTAAGTAAAAATTTATCAAAGTAATAGTAGCCTACTTTAGGTTGAATAACATTCTTCCAGTTTCACCTCTGATGTTATAAAAGTAAGTTACTCTAAAATAGTTATAAATTATTAAAAACAAATGACATCTTCAACGGTGTAGTTAGATTAATGTAATAATTACTATCACTAGAAAGTATTGGTCTACATATTACTAAATCCTATATCAACCTCAACCACTTGATTAATACGATTAATTGTTAATTCAAATTAACAATATACAATTGCATGAATTATTCTTGAATTGATCAAAGTGTGTAGAGGGAGAAGGTTACATAAAAATATACCTTTTAAAATGTATGTTAAATCCACTATTGTTTTATACTGAATTGGTCTTTATGCAGTAGCCTATTTAATATAATTGCATCATATTTTATTTTAAATTACAGAAGAATTAAGAGTAATCCCTTTAATTAAATTACAATATTTAGATTACTTGGTTATTAATTACACCCAATACCTCTTTTTGTCTGGCGCTGTTGCCATGGTGACTCATAATATCTGCACTCCATTGATAATGGCTTTTTATAGTTGTGGTGCACGCGCTTAACTCGAGTTGATTGAACTAAGTCAGTCAACTCGAGTTGATTGAACTAACTCATTTCAGCTGTTCTGTAACAGAAAACTCAGAGTTTCCCATCTCAGGGTACATCAACTCAGAGTTCAAGGTTTAACTCAGAGTTGGTTGAACCTCCTTATTGAAACGGACCCCAGGACAGCCGAGGGACGTGAGAGAAAGTCGCTGGCCGGTGGTGCGATTGCTAATGAGCAGCACCTGTGAAGCACACCGGTCTCTCATCTCTCACGGAGGAGCGGAGACATAAAGGGCGAGCGATGGAGTGAATGATCGAGAGAGGAACAGGCCTGCTTTTGTTTGTATTTTATATTTTATTTTGGTAAGCCAGCAGTCGTCCGCGAGGGGCTGCTGGCCGGTAGTTATGTTTTATTTGGGTCAGTTTATGTTCGAGGCTGTGCCAACAGACCTCGTCAGGTATTTTGTTTGTTTATTTCATTGAAATAAAGTTTTATTTTCGATTGTTATCGGGTTCCTGCCTCCTTCTTCCCTGAGCCTTGCTACAATGACAAAATGTTGTAAAAGACTTACAGAGCTCTTCTGGATGTTTTGATGACTGCTGATAATCTAATGAGGCACTCGTCTGATTTCTTGAATTTCTGAAGCTCAAACTCTTCCAGCTCTTCCTCTGATGTCAACAACACAAAGGCTAAAGCAGACCACTGGGCAGGTGAAAGGTCACCAGATGAAAGACTTCCTTTGCTAAGGTGGGTCTGAATCTCGTTCACCAGAGTTTGGTCGTTCAGTTCATTCAGACAGTAGAACAGATTGATGGATCTCTCTGCAGGAAGATTATCTTCTAATTTCTGCTTGATGTACTGAACTATCTCCTTGTTGCTCTGGTCAGTGCCGTCTCGCTGTGTTAACAGACCTCGTAAGAGTCGTCGAACTATACTCTTGTTGCTCTGGTCAGTGCCGTCTCGCTGTGTCAACAGACCTCGTAAGAGTCGTCGATTGGACTGGAGTGACAGCCCGAGGAGGAAGCGAAGGAAAAGGTCCAGGTGTCCATTGTCACTCTCCAGCGCCTTGTCCACTGCAGTCTTGAGAAAATCAATCATGGTTTCATTTCTGTTTTCCTGTTCTGTAGACTCATGATCAAACACACTTGTCTTGTTGATGTCTAGAAACAGATGTGCATAAAGGGCTGCAATAAACTCTTGAATGCTCAAGTGAACAAAGCAGTACATGGTACCAAGAACGATCCCTGTTTCCTCCTTAAAGATCTGGGTACACATGCCTGAGTACACTGATGCCTTATAGACGTCAAGACCACAGGCTTCCAGGTCTGACTCATAGAAGATCAGGTTGTTTCTTTCCAGCTGATGAAATGCCAGTTTCCCCAGTGAAAGGATGGCGTCTTTATCCCAGGAAACATCCGGTGTGTATTCTCCATCATATTTCCGGCGGCTCTGCTGGATCTGAAAGCGAAGAAAGTGTGTGTACATTTGTGTCAGAGTCTTGGGAGTGTCTTCAGTGTTTGATTCCTGCAGTGTTTTAGAGATCTCATCAGCCTGAGTGTTTCTCACATCATTATTTCTCTTCTCCTCCAGAATGTTCTGGAGAACAGTGGCTGAAATCCAGCAGAAGACTGGGATGTGGCACATGATAAAGAGACTCTTTGATCGTTTAACATGATCTATGATGGTGTTGGCTTTAATATCATCCTTGAATCTTTTTTTGAAGTACTCTTGCTTTTGTGCGTCGCTGAATCCTCGTATCTCTGTCAGCCGGTCGATACAGTCAGGAGGAATCTTACTGGCCGCTGCTGGTCTGCTGGTGATCCAGACGAGAGCAGAAGGAAGCAGATTTCCCTTCATGAGGTTCGTTAGGAGAACATCCAGAGAGGCTGGTGACGATACATCACGCCAGATCCTATTATAATCAAACTTCAGTGGAAGACGACATTCGTCCAGTCCATCAAGAATGAAGAGCACTTTGAACTGATTCCTTCTTGTAAGATATAGACCTTTTGTCTCTGGGAAAAATTGAGTTATAAGGTCCATCAAACTTAGTTTTTCTTTCTCCTTTAAGTTCATCTCTCTGAATGGAAGAGGAAATATGAAGCTGATATCTTGATTTTCTTTTCCTTCAGCCCAGTCCAGAACAAACTTTTGCACAGAGACTGATTTCCCGATGCCAGCGACTCCTTTTGTCAGTACAGTTCGGATCTCCTCGTCTTGTTCAGGCGCTTCAAACAAATGTGTGCATTTAACATGTATCTCTTGTGCTTCATGACGTCTGGAAGCAACTTCAATTTGTCTGACCTCATGTTCAGTATTGACCTGTTCACTGCCACCCTGAGTGATGTAGAGATCTGTGTAGATGTTATTCAGGAGTGTGGCGTCACCTTGCTTCGCCATTCCTTCAAACACACATTGATACTTCTTCTTTAGTCCACATTTCAGCTGAGGAATGAAGAACAGCTCACCTAAACACAGGAACAGAAAATAGATAGTTTTAGTCTTCATTTTCTCTCCTACATTTATAAGAGACAATCAGACAGATGATGACGAGTCTCTTGCCTTCTAGAGCATCAGCAGCTTCATCTTGCTTCATCTCTCTCAGGTAATGTAGTGTGAGATCAAGAGCTGCTGATTTGATACTGGATCTGTTCTCATTAAAGTCCTTCACAAAGTGTTGTGTGTTCTCATGTTGTAATATTTTCTTTAACTTCTCCAGTTCATTCTTCAGAAATGTGATTATTTTGCTCTCAAGATCCTAAAAACAAAAGTAAATGTGCATAAAAAAATCCAGTTGAAAGACTAGCATGCCAACCAAGTTCTGTCTAAATGTGTTTAAAAGGAAAAAGAGGAAATGAAGAAAAATGTAATTAAATATATTTGTTCAATAACATATTTGTTTGTTATAAATATTAAACCTTTATAAAAAAAAGTGTTTTCCTACCTGGAAGATCCCAAGAAGATTGTCTTTGAAATTCTCGTGGTTCCTGTGAGTCTGAAGGTCTGAGTCTAATGTCTCATATTGAAGCCTGTAATCACATTAGTAAAATAAAATACTAACTGATATTTTACAGAAAAAGAAACAAGCATTAGCTGTGAATACTCTGACAAATATTTGATCTAAACATGTTTCATGAACAGTATTAACAAATACAAATACCGTCATGAAACTTTTAAACAGTCAATGTGTGACAAAAAATTGAGCAAAACAAAATACCTTTTATTAGATGATGGTGTTTTCTCACTGAAGTATGGTCCTTCTCCATCTTTAGAGCGATCACTCTTCAGAGACACAGAGCTGGACACATGTGAGCCTGATCTTACACTGATGACACAAAGAACAGAGAGAGAGAGAAAACACTTTAGTAAAGGAGAATCAACTGTGTCTGAAACACATCTGTGTCTTTATCTAATCCTCCACAGAAACACACACACTCTTTACAGTTTTACAGTTAACCATCATTTTATTTACTGGCTCACATTAGTTTAACAATTTCTTTAATATACATGTATGAGTGGGATTAAGTATGTTGAGAATTTAAAAGATACTTGACCATAATTTAAGAGAACATTTCACGTTTTTTTTTGTTTTTTTTTGACAGAATAGAGAATAGAATTGTCTGTGCGACACAGTTTCATGACGTAACATGTGACGGCATAACCGGATGGACAAAAGTGGCGCAGGCACACACACATACCAGATTTCGCTCTTCAGCAAGCGCTCTGTGTTGAATACTGTCAGTCTTATTTGGTGTTGTTTGTCTGTTTGAATGGAGAGTGAACAATTTACAAGATGTGTGCACCCCGCCCAAGATTTATTACGGGTGGGGACACACATCAGTTATGTGTGAATTGTTTGGGAGTGTAGCACGCACAGTCAGCTCTCGAGGGAGCTGGTTGTGAGCACTGTGAAACACTCCCCATAAGAGTGCTGCACTCCCGCTTGGCTGTGATCCCCGCGGTTTGGGTCCCTCGTCTGTTGAGGCGGAGCGGAGGCTTGCAGATGAGAACGAGACTGCCGAGGCACTTTCTCGTTCATCATCTGCAGATTCTATAACACTCGTTCACGGTGCAGAAGCCCATGCGGCGGCTTCTTCTGCCTATGACGAGTGCCCGGTGCTGCAGCTGTCCGCTTCTGAGGAAGTGGATTTAATCAGCATCGGTAGCGAGGAACATGAGTCATACTCGCCGGCTCATGTTCCCGTTTATGATGAGTTGGTGGAGGTTGTGACGCTTGCAGTTCCTGCAGCACCGCTCACAGCCACAGCGCCGGGGTTTACCGTTTTTTCGGGATCTCCGTAAGGAGATTACTAGATCCTGGGAAAAACCCCACTCTTCTTGCATCTCATCACCTTCATTATGTGATTACAGCAATGTGGTGTGTGCGAGAGAGGCGGGCTATGGCAAGATGCCACGGGTGGAGGAAGCATTAGCCAGCTATCTTTCTCCTGAAGCGGCATCTTCACTAAAAACCCGGGCGCTGCCCAGTAAACCATGCAGGGACACCTCTGCATTGGTGGGCATGGCTTATATTGCAGCTGGTCGGGCTGGTCCGTGCCTGCACTCAATGGCAATCTTGCAGGCGTACCAGGAAGACCTCCTAAAAGACTTAGATTAGGGTGAGGGACCAACTCCCACTGACATTGCGGAGTTGAGGAGAGCCACAGATCTGTCTCTGTGGCCCACTAAGGAGACGGCACGTGCTATCGGCCGCTCCATGTCAGCTATGATGGCCACGGAGAGGCATCTGTGGCTAAATCTGTCCAGTATGAAGGATAGGGACAGATCGTTTTTGTTGGATGCCCTTATATCGCCTTCTGGCCTGTTCGGTGACACAGTGACCACTGCTATTGATAGGTTTCAGGAGGCTAAAAAACAACCTGCTGCGTTCCAGAAATACCTTCCTCGCCGATCTAAGTCTGGGTCTAGGAGGGCTGGTCCAAGTGGCCAGCCTCAGCTATCAGCCAGCTCCTCCCATTATCAAGAGCAAAAGGAGAGCGTTTCCTCTCGAGCCCCTCCTGCGGGAGCTTGGCAACAGAGGGAACGCTCCCAATCGAAGTCTTTCGGCCAGAAGGGCGACCTGAGGGCCATTATTCAGGCCAGAAGAGCTTCGGGAAAGAGGTCCTAGCCAGAGTGGTTTCCCTGGACCTGGAGAGGGTTCGTCAGGAGGGCATCTGTCTAATTCTGGTTGCCTCGATGTGGCCGGCCAGAGTATGTTTTTCAGACATAATTTCACTCCTGATAGCTCCGCCTTGGCAGATTCCTCTGTACCTAAAAACTGGTCTATCAGCCGGGGTGGTTGAAACCATAATTAGCTCTAGGGCTCCGTCTAATAGGAGATTACATGGTCTCAAGTGGAATGTGTTTGTCACTTGGTGTAGGGAACTTGAGTTAGATCCAGTCAACTGCCTGCTGGCTTCAGTTCTGGACTTTCTTCAAGATCGTTTCTCTGCGGGTCTCTCCCCTTCCATGCTTAAGATGTACATGGCTGCCATTGCAGCTTTCCACGCGCCATTAAGTGAAGGGCCTCTAGGGAGGCACCAGCTGGTCATTTGTTTTCTCCGTGGTACTTGGAGGATGAGACCAACAACTAGGTCCAAGGTTCCTGCCTGGGACCTGGCAGTGGTTCTCGAAGGTATATCCCAGTTCCCCTTCAAACCTCTTCAGTCGGCTTTGCCTAAAGATCTTACGCTCAAATTGGTCTTTCTCTTAGCTATCATCTCTCTTAAGAAGGTGGGAGATCTCCAAGCCCTGGCAGTGACACCAGCTTGCTTGGAGTTTGCCCCTGGCAAGGTTAAGGCCTTATTGCACTCGAGACCAGGCAATGTGCTTAAAGTGCCTGCTAACATGGCTCGGTCTACGGTCCTGCAGGCAGTCCATCCTCCACCTTATGTGTCGTCAGAAGAAGAGACGCTTCATTTGCTCTGCCCCATCAGAGCTTTGAGTATTTACCTCGAGAGGTCCTCTTGTAACCCAGATCATATTGATTGCCAGTAAGGGTTAAAAGAAAAAATATTCTGGATGGAAAAGGAATGCACCCAATCACATCACGCTGTGGTGACTGACACCTTAGTGAGCCAATAGCAGCAGAGCATTGATTAAGGCACCCATGAGTCACGCGGGCGCTGTCAGAGCGCGAACATACGAGAGAGTGAGAGAGATCGGATGAGATGAGACAGTAATGCGGAGCATTTTCTTTAAACTCTTTGTGCTACAAGTTCATATTCTTTAAAACCTAAGTGCATCTGAAGAATTGGAGTTGGATATGTTAGCTGAAAAGTTGACAAAGATGAGAGAAGAGTAAATTGATTGGAGGCGAGCAGATGGATGGACTTTGGACCGAATCGAAATGGAGTGGAATAATGAGAATCTTTCTTTTATGAGACTGATTATATATCACCTTGGTGAGTGAAAATCCAGATATGAATCTATTTTTCATATAACAGATGTGCTAAAATCTCGAAAATTATTTAGTAAAGAGCTGAGTTGAACAGGCCGCATGTAATGCACGAGCTGAATTGAATAGCACATGGGCTAAAGCTACCACGTGTAAAAAAGGGAAAAATGCACAATTGTGTCATGATATGAGAGCGATTTGATTTATAAAAGTTGATATGATAATTGAGATGTGTGTATATGTATATTTGAATCAGATACTGATTGTTGCATTGCCTTGTGTTTTGCAAGGCTGTTTTTTGTGTGTGTTTGTTTTGTGTTCTGTTTCCATGCATGTGAACGAGATTCCTGTGAGTATTCCTGTTTTGTGTCGAGTATAATCTCATGGAGGGGAATCGTCGGTCAAACGACACGATTATACATGCATAAATGGCGAGCTACCTGCCCCCGGACTAAATCTACCTTGATCTGTGCTTTGAGAGACCATCAAATGGTAGGACTGTTCTGATTTTCTTTGTTTTGGACACATAAAGGACTCTTTGGCACATAAGGGACATTTTTCTGAGTTTACGTCGATTTTTTTTTCCTTTGAGAGGAGAGAACTTTGTTTTTGAAACTCAAACTGATCCGAAGAGTCAAATGACTCCTTGAACTGAATCATCTATCCCTTGTGTTTTGTTCAACTGAGTCAAATTCATTGGATTCAGTGATTCTATTTCGCATTGTTGAACTCTGTTGTTCGAGAAAAGTGAATTGCTGTAAAAAAAGATTCTGAATCATTGTTGTGTGTGTGAATCAAACTTATATTTACATATAAAATTCACACAATTGGGGTTTTGAATCTAATATTTTATTTTTGTTGATGTAATTTGTTTTTGGTCATGGTGTGAAAAAAAAGTAAAAAAATATTGTACCCGACCCGCTTCCGGACCGCATTTTTAAAAATTAGTAAATGCTCATCGGAGCGTTATTGGGCCATAGATGTGTAACAACACAGCATCGCAAGAAGACGTATGCCTACACATAACAAAGGCAAAGCCAGCACTTTCGCCATCATCTTTCATTATTTCAGCAAATGTCTCCCACACTTTTACTCTTTCTATTTGTGTATTTGCGGAGCTTCCACTCCCCAGTCATCACCTTTTCTCTTGCCGCCTCCATCTCTCTGCAGACTGTAGTGATCATGGCCGGTTCGTGAACGAAATCGTTCTTTTGAACCGGTTCTTTTTAGTGAACCGGTCGAACCAGTACACTAAATCGAACTGAATCGTTCGAAACAGTTCGCGTCTTGCGTCAGTGCTGATCCACAAGTTACTAAGGTTACTCACTTTCAGACATGCCTGACAGTTGCCTACGAATCGAAATAAATCAATATCCTGAATTATATTTTACTCCAGTAACTCCAACATTTCACTGAACCGAGACATGTTGGTGCCACTGTTGAGAGAAGTGATGAACACGAGCAGCTACTGCATATACCGAACGCACAGGGACAGCGGTTCTCCAATCACTAGTATAGAACCGAGAACTGTTTAGACTGAGCTTGTGTGTTATCTTCGTGCCAGTTATTGCAGCCAATAATATGTAGGGCTGTATATTTCATCAAACATTGTGTCTAGTACTATATTAATACAAATGTTTAATTGGCATCTTTTTTCAAACGACCCGACCGACCGCGACCCGAATATCATTAAAAACATTTTTGGATGACCCGTAACTGCGGGTAACCGCGGGTGACCGCAGGCACCCGCTCATTTCGGATCAACCCGCGCATCACTGGTGCCTATACCAGTTTCACTCCAGGGCAGGCCTATGTCGGTGTGTGGCCTAGTGGGCATTTGTTTCCCAAAGAATCGTTTTCAACGATGCAGTGTGAGTTCCCTCGAAAGGGAACGTCTCGGGTTGTGATTATAACCCATGTTCCCTGAGAAAGGAACGAGACACTGCATCATCCTGCCACGCCCCTCGAGGCCTCAGAGCATCTTTCTTCATCACGAGGCTGGTGTGTGTGTGCCGGCTTCACTTTTATGCACAGTTATGCCGTCACATGTTACACCATGACGCAACACCAATCAGGATTGGAATAGTTTCATTCATACTTCAGAGGCGAAGTTTATTTTAAAGCAAACGGGGCTTTATCGACAATGTCAGTGTTAATTTAAGAAGTTCAAAATTGAAGTTGTGCAAAGCATTTGCAAATACAGAGCAATGCTTAAAGTTGTGTTATTGACAGGGAAACACAAAGTCCAGTGGAGTTTAAAGTGAGAGTGTGAAAACAGACGCAGTCTCACCTGTGTTTCTCTGAGAGACTCATCTGAGAGAGAGAGTCCTTTCCTCTTTCCTCTGACATACTGCAGCTAAACTGACCCTGAAAACTGATCAGCACTGCTTTCTAAAAAGCAAAAACAATGTATTGAACAAAATAAGTTACAGATATATACTGCAATGGAAAATAAGTGAATGGTCTTAACTTGTGATTGTTTAATGAGTTTAACTGAGTCTAAATATGAATTCATTGGGGAACAGAAATATACACTGTGCATATAAAACTGAACCCAATTTGTTATTCTCTGTTACAGTATAATATCATTTTACAATCATATTCAGGTTCACAGTGGTTGTTTTCATTACTTTCAAATTATACTAAAATAACTGATTAAGTAAAAGTAACTAGAATTATAATAGACATAAGCTACTGTATAACTACTAATTACAATTGCTATATATGAACTGAAATATTCAGTTTCATTTATTAATGTATATATCAGATTATTGTTGATAGATGTAATAGGCTTCATCTGTCTGTCTATTGTAAATGGCTGCTTC
The DNA here is from genome assembly GCF_988280905.1 of Pimephales promelas. NCBI lineage: Eukaryota > Metazoa > Chordata > Actinopteri > Cypriniformes > Leuciscidae > Pimephales > Pimephales promelas. The sequence continues at coordinate 43,281,553 of NC_142770.1, read as the reverse complement.
AAAATTACTTTCCATTTCACATCACACATAGAACAGCCTTACACAGAAGAGGAAATGTGAGAAAACTTCTCTTCTTATGCCGAGACATAAGGTGGAGGAGAAAACTTTTAGAAACATATTATGGGATCAAAATCCCACCAAATATATTGCAGCCATGGATCAAAAAATAAAAAGTGTGATTCAAAAATGTAAAAACACATGTAATAATATATTGCAAAAACTGAAAAAAAGAATGCACAATTATCAGAAAAGCAAAGAACATGGTCACGAATAAAAATGAAGAGTTTGGTTCCAAAACGCTATAAATCCATTTTGATGAATTTGAGTAAAACTGTGTTTTCTTTAGCAAGAAAATGGGAAGATGAAAACGTCTCAGTTCCCTCTCAGGGAACCAGGGTTACATACGTAACCTGAGACGTTCCCTTTCAAGGGAACTTCGAGCTGCGTTGTCAAACGCGATGGGAACCCCATACCCACTATGCCATGCTGAGAAATGCCCGTTCTGTGTGAAGTCGAATGCGCACACTAAGAAGCGAGCAACCTAGCCCCAGGAGTGGAGAGGTCTAGGTCATAAAACCTGACAAATGTATGCGGTGAGGACCACCCTGCCGCATTACAAACGTCATGAAGGGAAACACCCGAAATTAAAGCCTTAGAGGCAGCCATACTCCTTGTAGAATGGGCACGGACCTCCATAGGTGAGGGACGTCCGACCGCATTATAAGCAATGGAGATAGCCTCAACTATCCACTTGCTCATTACTTGTCTCGATGCCGGGCAACCTTTCTTAGTCGAACCAAAGCAGACAAATAATTGCTCTGACTTACGCCACAGGGCAGCTCTGTGAACGTAGGCATCCAATGCCCGAACTGGACATAACAGATTAAGATTTTCCTGATCTGGGGTATTGGAGGGTGGAGGACAGAAGGCCTGCAGCACAATAGGACCCATCACATTAGTAGGGACCTTAGGAATATAACCCGTCCTAGGGTATAGAAATGCTTTAACCATACCAGGTGCGAATTCCAAACATGAAGGAGCAACCGAAAGAGCTTGCAGATCTCCAATTCTCTTAATAGAAGAAATAGCGAGAAGAAACAAAGCTTTTAAAGTGAGGAATTTCTCTGAAACCTCTTCGATAGGTTCGAAGGGAGCCAAAGCCAGACCCTCGAGTACAATGGCCAAGTCCCAAGCCGGTGCTCTGGAGTGCAAGGCAGGCCTCAGCCTCAATGTTCCACAGAGAAAACGAGTTATTAGAGGATCTCTCCCCAGAGAAGCAGCCCCCTTAGGGGATCTAAAGGCAGATATAGCCGCAACATACACCTTCAAGGTGGAGGGGGTTAATCCAGCAGAGAAACGGTTTTGCAGGAAATCGAGAACTGTACCACCCGGGCAGTCAACAGGATTAAAAGCACGTTCTCTGCACCATGTAGAGAACAATTTCCATTTGAAATAATAAAGTTTTCTCGTGGAGGGAGCTCTGGATTGAAGAATGGTCTCCACGACCTCAGTCTAGAGACCAGCATTTATGAACTGGGCCCCCTCAGAGGCCAAGCCCATAGTTTCCACAACTCGGGGCGAGGGTGAAATATTGTGCTCCCCGCCTGTGAAAGCAGGTCCCTCCTGACCGGCCATATTCTGGTCGGCCAGTGTGGGGCTACTAAGAACAGATGAGCCCCTTCCTGGCTAACTCTTTCCAGAACTCCCGGGAGCATTGATATCGGGGGAAATGCATACAGGTGTAGCCTTGGCCACACCTGCACCATCACATCCAGTCCGAGAGGAGCTGGCTGTGTGAGAGAGAACCATAACGGACAGTGAGTTGTCTCCTGAGTTGCAAATAGATCGACCTGAGCCTGACCAAAGTTCTCCCATAGGAGCTCCACCACCTCGGGGTGGAGTCTCCACTCCCCGGGCCTCAGCCCCTGCCTCGACAGAATATCGGCCCCCACATTCAGATACCCTGGAATATATATTGCCCTCAGTGACAACAATTTCCCCTGGGTCCATAGGAGGATCTGCAGAGCCAACTTGTATAAAGCTCTGGACCTCAGACCCCCCTGATGGTTGATGTAGGAGACCACCGAAGTGTTGTCCGTGCGGACAAGCACATGATGGTCCCTCAGGTCTGGCAGGAAGTATTTGAGAGCCCGAAATACTGCCATCATTTCTAGTCGGTTTATATGCCAAGACTGCTGATGGTCCTGCCAAAGACCTGTCGCCGAGCGGCCACTCATGACCGCCCCCCAGCCTGTCAGGGAAGCATCCGTCGATAACATGACACGTCGACAAGGAACCCCCAAAACTGGGCCCTGGGCGAGGAACCAAGGTTTCTTCCACATGACCAAGGCCCGTAAGCATTGCCGCGTGACCTTGATCATACGAAATGGATTTCCCCTCAGAGAAAACCCCTTGGTCCTGAGCCACCACTGCAAGGGTCTCATGTACAGAAGGCCAAAAGTAATCACGTTGGACGCCGCTGCCATGAGCCCCAACAGTTTCTGAAACTGTTTCACAGTGAGTGATCGGCCTAGTTTCACATTCTTTACGGCTGTAAGGATCGTAGTTATACGTGCTGGAGACAATCTTGCTTGCATCGTTGTTGAATCCCACACTACCCCCAGATACGTGGTCCTCTGTGCTGGAAGGAGCACACTTTTCTTGGTATTTAGCCGTAACCCCAACCTTTTCATGTGTGACAGAACAACATCTCGATGTTGAACCGCCAACTGCTCTGACTGAGCTAGGATCAACCAATCGTCGATATAATTTAACACGCGAATGCCCTGGGATCTGAGAGGAGCCAGTGCTGCATCCACGCATTTCGTAAAAGTGCGGGGTGATAGACCTAGGCCGAACGGAAGGACCCGATACTGGTAAGCTTTGCCCCCGAAAGCAAACCTCAGGAACCTCCTGTGATGAGGATGGATGGATATGTGAAAATAAGCGTCCTTTAAGTCTATTGTGACAAACCAGTCCTCGGACTGAATCTGTGACACGATCTGTTTGAGTGTAAGCATCCTGAACTTGAGCTTTTGAACTCTGCTGTTTAGCTGACGCAGATCTAGAATAGGATGTAACCCACCATCTTTCTTGGGAACGATGAAGTATCGGCTGTAAAACCCTGACTCTCTGCTGGTAGGAGGAACTGTCATGTAGTCGTGTAGTCGAGAGGCCAGAGAGAAGTTAGACAGACTCAGTACAGGGGAATGGATTTTCCAACATGCCAGTGGTGATTTATTTTCTGCAGCAGGAGCTCACACAGTGCAGTTCACATGCAGTAAAAGAAAAAAAAAAACGTATGTAACATATACTGGTGCTAAAACAAAAAGAAAGATGCTGTGAGCAGCAAAAACTGGCACTAAACAATGCCCAGTGGTACATCCACCGAATCATCAGAATGTCTCACTTCAAACATGTTCAAACTTTTTGCACAGTACTCACAGGAGGCAACCTCCTCAAACAAGATCAAACAATGGTTTAAATACTCAAGTTTCCCGCCAAACACTAGTGGGATGTACCATTGTCACGGGGTGGAACCTTTCCCCATGACCCTCACTGAATTACACAACAACTCATTTTCATACAACTACAACTAACGTTCACAAACTCATTGATCATACTACAAACATAAATCAATAAATCATAATACAAACATGCATAACATAAATGACAAACTCAAACATTTAACACCTCACACAGCACTCATGTCTCCCTCCATATTGGAACATGGTATGTTCTGGCTATGCGCACTACCAGAACCCCAAGTCCAAAACACTGGCTCAGACAGGTTGCTCTAACATGTACGGTCATATGCAAATGTCTATCAATAAAGAAAGTTGACTCGGTTATCATTTGAAACATTTACACCTTAAACAGTCAATGTTGAAATTGTCCATTCATCAAAATAGCACCAGGTTGGCACACTAGTGATGATGTCCTTGACCTGGTTCATCATCACAGGAACCCTTTCTGTAGCCCCTTTTTGCAAAAGCGTCATTACTTCCTGTTCCATAACCCGAGCCTGCTCGGGGACCACCACTGTGGGAAGGACCCCTAAAAATCTGGGTGGACGAGAACCGAACTGAATTCTGTACCCCTTTTCTATCACATGCAGGACCCATTGAGAAATATCTGGCAGTAGTTTCCACGCTGCCATGAATTCCACTAAGGGGACCAGTCTCTCGAGACTGGCCTCTGGATTTTGTTGAACGGATACTTTGGTGCCCTGAAACGGCGAACCGACAGGGAACAACCGAACTGACCGTTCTACGACCCTCCTCGGAGGACCGTACGGGGATGCTGACACCTCGGTGCCCTGAAACAGCGAACCGACAGGGAACAACCGATGTGGCAGCACTGCAATGCTCCTTGGAGCACCGCCCCCCAGAGGGCGCCGAGGAGGAATGATTCCTCGAAACCATCCCTCCCCGGAGGGGACCACCCTCAGAAGTCTGACCCCCTGCGAGTCAGGACTTCTTCTTATTCCAGGCCTTTTTAGAGATGACAGTCCTCAGATCTTGCCTACCCCTAACTGACCTGGATTGTGACCGCCACTGAGGCTCCGAAGATTGTGGAGGAGCCCTGGCGGCCACGCTTTGCCTTTGGCGTGCTCTGTGTGAGGAGCTAGTGCTCGGCTGAGGCTGCTCAGATTTAATAAAAGTTCTATGACCAGCAGCCTCGGGAACATCAAAACGGCGAGGAAGGATTTTCTGAAACGCAGCTGACTGCTTTTTTTGTTTCTTGAAATCGATCGACGACACAATTAATAGCGTCGCCGAACAAACTTGATGGTGACATCGGTGCATCTAACAGAACAGATCTATCTTTTCTTTTATTTCAGATAAATTCAACCATAGGTGGCGCTCCGTGGCCACCAGGGCTGCCATAGACCGGCCCACTGATTTGGCCGTCTCCTTAGTGGCACAGAGCGCTAGATCTGTCGCGCGACGCAATTCTCGAATTGCGTCAGCGCTCACCTCCTCGCGTTCATCAATTTCCCTAAGCAGATCAGCCTGGTATGCCTGCAGTATTGTCATTGTGTGCAAGCATGACGCAGCCTGACCCGCTGCAGAGTATGCTTTACCCACCAGAGAGGATGTGTATTTTAATGGTCTGGTGGGTAACGTCGGGGCTTTTAATGATGACGATGACTCGGGAGAGAGATAGCTCGCAAGCGTCTCTTCAGCCCGAGGCATCGCCGCATAACCATGATCAGCAGCACCTATTATGTTACTATAATTAGATGTCTGCGGGTTAAACACTCTGAATGAAACAGGTTTATTCCACGATCTCGCCACCTCAGTGTGGAGATCGGGACTGAATGGTAAACCCCGACGTGGAGGCAGTATTTTGGATGACAAAAATCTCTCATCAAGTATACTTTTTTTCTTTGAAACACTTTCACTTTCATCAGCTGGCCAGTCAATATTTAATATAGCTACAGCTCGTGACAAAACCTCCAAAAGCTCCTCATCACCGGGGGTATGTGCTGGCGAAACATTATGATCCCCCGCGTCAACGCTGACGACATCCAATTCCTCGGAACTGGACAGCATTGGTGCCTCAGCCCGGGAAGGAGAATCCGCAGAGCGGGCTCCTCCCTGGGCAGAGGCACTGGATCCAGCAGGTAGAGGCTGAGATAGGGTGGGACCCGTCTCAAACCCCGCTACCAGATCCATTTGCGAACCCCAGGATGCAAGTCGACGCAGTGCCTCGGCGACAGCGGGACCCGCACCACGGGGAACGCGAACCGAACCGTCCTTCTCAAAGAACGCCCGGCGGGAGCGGAGCGTTCTCATAGAAAGCTTCACACAATGCTCACAGTCAGCTCCCTCGAGAACTGACTGGGCATGCTCCACTCCCAGACAAGCCACACAAAGCTGATGTGTGTCCACCCGTGATGAAACGAGGGCAAGGAACAACACAACGCTTAAACTCCTGATTCGCCATTGTATATGTGTGTAATATAGTGTGCTTGACAGACAACAATAAATAGACAGAGACAGAGTACAGAGATCGCTTGCTGAAGGCAACAGAAGCTGTCGCGGTCTGATCTCAAGGGTGCTTTATAGTTTCCTGGTCTATGACGTCACCTGACGTCCTACTCTCTCATTGGACTGATTGTACAGACGCTTCACGACGCAATCACGCAGAGCGTTCCCATCGCGTTTGACAACGCAGCTCGAAGTTCCCTTGAAAGGGAACCACTATTTTCTGTTTCAAATTTTCACATAGCATTTGTAGGTTATAATAACAATAAAAAATGAAATCCAGGTTTTGATTTTCAAAGATTTATTATAAAAACAGATAGTTTTTTTTCCCCAAAATGCAATAAATCCAATATATATACTTTGTATATATTTTTTTCAAAATGCAATTAATTAAAATAAAATTTTATACACATTGAATTTCTTGTGCATACTATAAATCCATTGCTTTAATATAACAATATTCGGTAACACTTTAAGGGTACATGTCATGAATTATCATGAATTCATGGATAAATTAATCATGCATGAATTATGCATTCATAATATATCATATTGTCACCGGGGAGGCCGGACGCCGGATGACCGGCCGTCCCCACCGACACACGTACCACCGCGAGGAGCCAACACCACAGAGGACGCGGAGGCCAGATCACTTAGAGAAAATCACAGAGTCTTTATTGAATAAATTAAGTTAAAACGGCCTCCAGCCAGCTGAAGGAAGGTGAAGTTTCAGCCGTATAGCTGGCTCTTCTCAAAACTCAGGTAGGCAGAGCAGGTGAGGGTTCACAGCTGGACTGGTTCTCTCGAATTCACAGCAGAACAGTTTCTCTTTTCACAGGATTCCAATGGACGGAGAAGAGTACGGAATCCACAGCAAAGCTGGCCCTCTTCTCAGGACCCAGGTCGACAGAAGACAGGTGAGGATTCAACAGCATAACTGGTTCTCTCAGATTCACAGCAAAGCTGGCCCTCTTCTCAGGACCCAGGCCGACAGAAGACAGGTGAGGATTCAACAGCATAACTGGTTCTCTCGGATTCACAGCAAAGCTGGCCCTCTTCTCAGGACCCAGGCCGACAGAAGACAGGTGAGGATTCAACAGCATAACTGGTTCTCTCAGATTCACGGCAAAGCTGGCCCTCTTCTCAGGACCCAGGCCGACAGAAGACAGGTGAGGATTCAACACCATAACTGGTTCTCTCAGATTCACAGAATCCAGATGAACATGGAGGAGTAAGGATTCAACAGCAAAGCTGGCTCTCTTCACAGGGTTCAGGCAGACAGAGAGATAAAGATGAGGGTTCAACAGCATAACTGGCGCTACTCACAGAGTCCAGATAGACGGGGAGGAGTGAGGATTCGACAACGAAGCTGACTCATGCAGGCAGAGAGTGGCAATTCAACAGCAGACTGGACTTCACAATCCTACGTAGAGATTAAAGAGGAGAAAAGAAGAATTTCACCACTAGATGACTTCCTCCATCCAATGAGATGCGGGCGATATATCCACAGCCAGAACCGTTTCCCCGATGTCACTGCATTACACTTCCACTCGTGTTTAACTGTAATTCACACAAATCGGCACACGTGATTTAATGAACAACACTGCAAAGTCTTGTCACTCACAAACTAGGGCGTAGACAGGGGATCTGGTCCACTGCACAGCACTACAATCTCTTGGACTTCTTCCAATAAAGCGTGGGACATTCAAACTTCCTCCAAAAAGACAGATTTACACCTCATGAAGTCTCATCACATCCTCCAAACAGATTTCTCGTATCACAGTCCAAACATCAACAGCACTTATCTCTTATCCACCACGGTTCTTCTCTTCTCCTTCTCCTTCTCCTTCCTCTCCCTCCTCCTTTCATCCTTTCATCCTGTGTTTTTCATCCTGTGTTTTTCATCCTGTGTTTTTCATCCTGTGTTGTCCATCCTTTCCTCCTCTTCCTGCTGTCAGTCCTCCTCTGCTCTCCCCTCTGCTGTGTTGAAGATGAGATATCCTTTTATCCTTCCCAGCTGACAACGTGTCCCAATCGCGATCGCGATAGTCTTGTCCCGCACCTGTTTTGAATTAACTAATAATTCTCCGTCTCCGCTCGGAGTTTTCCGGAACTAGAGTCTTCCGGGTCCCACACCGGAAATCCCTCCCCTCAGAAACTCGGCCATGATAAAAGGTTCCGCCTGCCTTTTTTTTTTTTTTTTTTTTTTGTCACCCCGGTGACATCCCCCCCTGCCATTCGGGACTAGTCCCTAGGACCGGGAACTTCAGCCCACTCGCCGTATCGCTGGGGTGGTCTCTCCTCTTCATCGGCCCCCGTGAACCTGTGGCTGCTTCAACTCGCGGTGGCAAACCCTGCCGACTACGCCACTTTTGTCACCGGGGAGGCCGGACGCCGGATGACCGGCCGTCCCCACCGACACACGTACCACCGCGAGGAGCCAACACCACAGAGGACGCGGAGGCCAGATCACTTAGAGAAAATCACAGAGTCTTTATTGAATAAATTAAGTTAAAACGGCCTCCAGCCAGCTGAAGGAAGGTGAAGTTTCAGCCGTATAGCTGGCTCTTCTCAAAACTCAGGTAGGCAGAGCAGGTGAGGGTTCACAGCTGGACTGGTTCTCTCGAATTCACAGCAGAACAGTTTCTCTTTTCACAGGATTCCAATGGACGGAGAAGAGTACGGAATCCACAGCAAAGCTGGCCCTCTTCTCAGGACCCAGGTCGACAGAAGACAGGTGAGGATTCAACAGCATAACTGGTTCTCTCAGATTCACAGCAAAGCTGGCCCTCTTCTCAGGACCCAGGCCGACAGAAGACAGGTGAGGATTCAACAGCATAACTGGTTCTCTCGGATTCACAGCAAAGCTGGCCCTCTTCTCAGGACCCAGGCCGACAGAAGACAGGTGAGGATTCAACAGCATAACTGGTTCTCTCAGATTCACGGCAAAGCTGGCCCTCTTCTCAGGACCCAGGCCGACAGAAGACAGGTGAGGATTCAACACCATAACTGGTTCTCTCAGATTCACAGAATCCAGATGAACATGGAGGAGTAAGGATTCAACAGCAAAGCTGGCTCTCTTCACAGGGTTCAGGCAGACAGAGAGATAAAGATGAGGGTTCAACAGCATAACTGGCGCTACTCACAGAGTCCAGATAGACGGGGAGGAGTGAGGATTCGACAACGAAGCTGACTCATGCAGGCAGAGAGTGGCAATTCAACAGCAGACTGGACTTCACAATCCTACGTAGAGATTAAAGAGGAGAAAAGAAGAATTTCACCACTAGATGACTTCCTCCATCCAATGAGATGCGGGCGATATATCCACAGCCAGAACCGTTTCCCCGATGTCACTGCATTACACTTCCACTCGTGTTTAACTGTAATTCACACAAATCGGCACACGTGATTTAATGAACAACACTGCAAAGTCTTGTCACTCACAAACTAGGGCGTAGACAGGGGATCTGGTCCACTGCACAGCACTACAATCTCTTGGACTTCTTCCAATAAAGCGTGGGACATTCAAACTTCCTCCAAAAAGACAGATTTACACCTCATGAAGTCTCATCACATCCTCCAAACAGATTTCTCGTATCACAGTCCAAACATCAACAGCACTTATCTCTTATCCACCACGGTTCTTCTCTTCTCCTTCTCCTTCTCCTTCCTCTCCCTCCTCCTTTCATCCTTTCATCCTGTGTTTTTCATCCTGTGTTTTTCATCCTGTGTTTTTCATCCTGTGTTGTCCATCCTTTCCTCCTCTTCCTGCTGTCAGTCCTCCTCTGCTCTCCCCTCTGCTGTGTTGAAGATGAGATATCCTTTTATCCTTCCCAGCTGACAACGTGTCCCAATCGCGATCGCGATAGTCTTGTCCCGCACCTGTTTTGAATTAACTAATAATTCTCCGTCTCCGCTCGGAGTTTTCCGGAACTAGAGTCTTCCGGGTCCCACACCGGAAATCCCTCCCCTCAGAAACTCGGCCATGATAAAAGGTTCCGCCTGCCTTTTTTTTTTTTTTTTTTTTTGTCACCCCGGTGACAATATCATAATCATAATATCATCAGGAACTAAGAACGTTTTTTTAACAGTTCAACGTTTTTCATTCATGACTTCATGGATGAACAAAACCTTAATTAAAACATTAACTAAGATGAGCACATCATCATGAATTATGATTTATTAAGCATGATCTAACGTTACTTCTGCATATTGCTGTTGTCAACCTTGGGACGTCGGCGCTGTACTTTTTTGACGGCGATCAGCTGTAAAATGGCTCGGTCCTGTTCGGTTTTCGTTGACTTTGAATAAAACAACTGAAAGTTTTTCAAATATTTGAAAAACCTGCGATATCCCTGCGTCAGTGTGTCAGCGTGACAGAAGTTTGATGCTGTCGTGTGAGAAAAAGCAACAGCCGGCATTTCCACCTCCCGAGTCCCTCATCTTCTTAATCTCCTCACGTAAATGATGCGATTTCGATGTCACGTTTACCCAAGCAGGATGCCTTACCCTCCGCAGGTTCACCAATTCTGTCAAAATTATTAATTTTTTGTTTGTTTGTTGATCGAAAGGACCAAATAGAGAATACCTAGGAAGCCGGGTTAGTTAAAGCACTGCCGTTACTGTTTACATTGCGTGGAATGGTGCGTTGTGATTGGTTTAGCGGATATGTCGCATTTTGCAGAAAAGGGAAACTGGCGTTTGTTGCGGTTTGGAAAGAAAGGAGAAAACATTACATAATAACATGGCGGATATCGCATTTTACATAAAATTAAACATTGTTTTGTATCTGGTCGGTATTGAAAAGTCAGATTTTTGCAGTAGGCTAACTCATTTTTTTTTTTTAAATGGCGTTTATCGCGTTTTGGAACCAAACTCTTCAAATATAAGCGTGAATCAAAAAATCACAAGCATGAATAAAAACTTTAAACACATAAAAAAAAATATTTTGCACAAAACTTAAATTTATGTTCACGTTTTTCGCTCTTCTTTCCGTGTTCTGCGCTTGCCCTTCCAAATGTTGCAGTTCCAGTTTCATGTAAATTAGGGCGGGCTTAAGCATCACCATTGGTCCATAGTTCTAGATTGACAGCTCCTCCTCTAGCCAATCAATCGAAGAGGGGAGTTGACGTTACTCCAATGCGACTCAAAGTTATCTGAACTCTGGACATATACAAATAATTAAATTCATCTTGTTTCAGAGAGCCTAAATGAGAATTTTAATGTGCAGACTGGTAATTGATGTTAAACACTATTACTTGGCTCATGATGTTAATATGTCAAGGCAGCTCTAAGTGAAACATCCTGCAGTTTTGAAACACTACATTTCTTTGCAAAAATTAAGTTAAAAATGGCCATTGTAACCGTCTGAAGACATTTTATTTAGTTTCATTACAGACAAGGCGCAAAAAGTACAAGGCAAATACAAGGCATCTGTGGTATAGTTCAGAGTATTTAAAACAAAGAACATCATCAACAACAACTAAAATTTAAAATGAACATGTAGCCTTTGTAAAAAAATAAAATTATAATAATGCACAGTCATAACCTGGCGAATCGTTACCGTTAAATATGCCACCCTCAAAAAGCTATCATGTAGCCTGGTATACCATTTGACAAAAGATTAATGAAAATGATAGTGTACAGAGGAGATTACAGAAACCAGGTGGATTTGATATGCAGTGATTTATTACTTATTGTGTTTATTTACATAGCTACATATTTGCATATTACTTTAGGATTAATGTTTTATATATAGCTTTTTTATGCAACAACACGAAAATTATTTAAGAGATCAGGGATATAGGCAACGTCCGAAAAACAAACAAAAATAACGACTTTATTCGACTATTCCTTTTCTTCCTTGTAGAACAGCGTGTGGGCATCTCTCTGTGAAAGTGCGCTGCTGGCCCGCACTCGCATTGAAAATGGGTAAGGACATAATCAAATCAAGAAATAACATTATCAAAAATAAAACATTAACAAAATATACTCATTGACTAATTTTGTTATGAAGTACAGTTCTGTGTTTGCAAAGAATTCATTTTGAACGCTATATTATATGCTTTCAAAATCTGAGGTAAATTATCCGTTATCGCTTGTGGCACAGTGACCTATTTTTAACTAAGAATAAATAATGTGTACTCATAACCGGTGTAATTTCTTCATTCTGTCAGCCGCGACGTCGCAGAAATAGGAACTGTTTCTAAATTAGAAACTTCGCGTGTCGCCGTCGTGTCTGGTTAGGACAAAAACTCTGATTGGCATGGAAAAGATACTTTTTATAGCGTGTCGTGGCGTCGCGTCGCGTGTAGTTAGGACACGGTGTAACGGCCACAACTTCATTCTACTAGTTTTTGGCTGCTGCCCACACTGCTGCTCTGTGTATACGCGAAGAGAACTGGATGATTATACCGCGGGCAGAATTTACTCTCTTCATTCCAGCACGATGCACATTGTCGATCACATCTGCCAGACGGTCAGCTTGACGGTCGGCAGTAATATCTGACAAATGCCAACCACTTCTCTCCTTACATTTTTCTCATCAATATTTTCTGACAGACCGTGCAATTTCAAATTCCAACGTCTGGAATATCGCTCCAATTCAGTGATGCGCAACTCCAATGTGCCGATCCGATTGCTCTCTTTCAACAGTGATGACTCAACTTGGGAAACTTTGGTCTTCACCTCATTTACATCATCACACACGGAGTTGATCTTTTCTTTCAGTTCGGCAATATGAAAAGTGTTTACCGCAACCATCGATTCCAGCTTATCAGACCGTGCTGATGAGCTCAGAGAGTTTAGAAACAATGTCACTCACCCCGGCCTTTCTTCGAGGGAGGCTTCACAGGAGTATCAGGGAGCGAGGGGAAATCAACATCTAACATCACATAAAATTCCATTTTCTCACCAGGAGGACCACGGTAATTGTGACAACTGTCGCAATTCATAACATTGTAATTGTGACAATCCCCATCTAGCGGTGAAAAGGTATATGACCATCCAGTGAATATTAGTTTCTGTTCCTCTAAATTCCGATTTCGTTTTAACTCCTACGGTGGCCAATGTAGTCCGGAGCAGGCTGAGGGCGAGACCAGGGCGGAGCAGGCTGAGGGCGTGGCCATGGCGGAGCAGGCTGAGGGCGTGGCCAGGGCGGAGCAGGCTGAGGCCGTGGCCAGGGCGGAGAAGGCTGAGGGCGTCCCCAGGGCGGAGCACGCTGAGGGCGTCCCCAGGGCGGAGCAGGCTGAGGGCGAGACCAGGGCGGAGCAGGCTGAGGGCGAGACCAGGGCGGAGCAGATGGAGGGAGGACCCCTGGTGGAGCCGATGGAACTGGGGCTGACGACACCAGGGGACCGACTGACAGGGGCGGAGCAGATGGGAGAGGAGACCAGGGTGAAGCTGAGGGACAGACGACATTGGGTGCTGAGGAGGGACCGAGGGACCATGGTGACACCGTAGGCTCTGGTGACTGAAGTGACGACAGGGGCACAGAGGGACACGGTGAGGCCAGAGCGAGTGAGGGCTGACGGGTGACTGGAGGGAGTGAGGAGTCCAACTGAACCGGAGGGGTGACATAACGGGGCAGAGCCAGAGGAAGGAAGTCCATAGGTGAGGGGAGGATGACGAGGGAGTGAAGGGAATCCGGAGGACAGAGGGAGCCTGGACGAGCTGGTGGACAGAGGGACCATGGAGGAGCTGAGGGAGGCAGAAGCCACGGGGGAGCCGATGGGACCGGGGGCCGAGGAAGTGTCTCTGTGGAGGAGGTAGGAGGCGAAAACCGGGGATACACAGACCAGGCTGGTTTCGGGGAGCTGAAGGGCAGGAGAGCCGAGGGAGGACAGATGAGAGGAGGCGGGAGAGGGAGGCTGGGAGGGACCCTGGTCTCTGGCTGGACGGTCTGGACGGTCTCTGGCTGGACGGTCTGGACGGTCTCTGGCTGGACGGTCTGGACGGTCTGGACGGTCTCTGGCTGGACGGTCTGGACGGTCTCTGGCTGGACAATCTGGACGGTCACTGGCTGGACGGTCTGGACGGTCTCCGGCTGGACGGTCTGGACGGTCTTTGGCTGGACGGTCTCGGGCTGGACAGTCTGGACGGTCTCTGGCTGGACGATCTGGACGGTCTCTGGCTGGACGGTCTGGACGGTCTTTGGCTGGACGGTCTGGACGGTCTCGGGCTGAACGATCTGGACGGTCTCTGGCTGGACGGTCTGGACGGTCTTTGGCTGGACGGTCTGGACGGTCTCGGGCTGGACGGTCTCGGGCTGGACGGTCTCGGGCTGGACGGTCTGGACGGTCTCTGGCTGGACGGTCTGGACGGTCTCGGGCTGGACGGTCTGGACGGTCTCTGGCTGGACGATCTGGACGGTCTTTGGCTGGACGGTCTGGACGGTCTCGGGCTGGACGGTCTGGATGGTCTCTGGCTGGACGGTCTGGACGGGCTTTGGCTGGACCGTCTGGACGGTCTCTGGCGCGGGCTGGACGGTCTCTGGCGTGGGCTGGACGGTCTCTGGCGCGGGCTGGAAGGTCTCTGGTGCGGGCTGGTCGGGGCTGGATGGAACCAGCGAAGAAGAGCGCTCGGGCTCGGAGAGGCTGGACGGAACCAGCGGAGAGGAGAGCTCGGGCTCGGAGAGGCTGGACGGAACCAGCGGAGAGGAGAGCTCGGGCTCGGAGAGGCTGGACGGAACCAGCGGAGAGGAGAGCTCGGGCTCGGAGAGGCTGGACGGAACCAGCGGAGAGGAGAGCTCGGGCTCGGCGAGGCTGGACGGAACCAGCGGAGTGGAGAGCTCGAGCTTTGCAGGGCTGACGTGGAGCGCCGGCTTTCTGGGGACCAGAACCAAACAGGGCCGCCGAATTGGATAGAGAATCCCCAGAAAAGTCACGGCGTCCATGTTTCTTTGGGGTCGGTCAATCTGTCACGGGGTGGGTGCAGGCAGACGAACAGGCTGAGTCCAAAAGGCTCCAAGACAAGGGTTTTATTACAAATAAACAGGATACAGGCAGGCGGAACACAGGGTAACATTCACATTGACCGACAACGACAGAATGAAACAGAGGGAACTAAATACATGGAAGAATCAGACATAATGAGGTGAAGACAGGTGATACAGATGAACAGGACGCTGAACGGGAGGCTGATGAGGGAGTGAGTTCAGGTGTGCAGACGAGAGGATCATGGGAAGTGTAGTGCTGGAGACGCAGACAGGATGGTGCAGAAGAAGACTGTGACAGCGAGGAAACCTATCCTAGATGTCGTTCTAGCGTTGCACAGCACGCCATGATATAATTAGCCAAGCAACAATAAAACTTCCAATATACACAAATAAGCTTAATTAACGTTACCTCTCGAGAAGAAAGCAGGCAACATTGGCGTCCTTTTTAAAATCGTTGCTCGTCATGAGCTCTTTCCATCTTGGAAATTCCACTCCAATATTTACTTTTGTCTTGTTGCGTTGCCATCTTAATTTTCTTTTTCGCTTCCTTGGCGACTCTGACACGTATCCTCGAGAATAGGAGTGATCCTCCATCAACAACAGACTTTCAAAAAGGCTTTCAGGTTTTTATATACCATATTTTCCGCACTATAAGGCGCACCGGATTGTAAGGCGCACCTTCAATGAATTACCTATTTTAGAACATTTTTCATATATAGGGCGCACCGGATTATAAGGCGCATATGATACTGCAGTCAAACGTTTGACTGGGTTTGCGTTATGCATCCACTAGATGTGCTAAAGGGAAAGTATTGAGTGCGCGGCATCGGAGGTGAGGCGTTTATTTAGTAAGCGTGAGCGCGCTGGAGCGGGCACGTAACTTACATTCGCAGCCTGACTCATATGAGTATTAGGGATGAGCGAGTACAGCATTATCTGTATCTGTATCTGTATCTGTTAACCATATGAATTATCTGTATCTGTATCTGTACTCGGACTGGGCGGGGCCTAAACCCGGAAGTGGGTCGGGTAGTCTTGAAATGGGCGGGGCTTTAACCGGTATGTTATTTTAAGCATGCAATTGATATGGGTTGATCTGAAATTGCTATATTTATTGCTGATAAGAAATAAAACTATTTACATGACAGCATCAGCATTGAGCTTCAGATCAATGGTTTTGATCACGATAACAAACGAACTACAGAACAAGTTTTGCAACAATGAATACAACACATGTGGCTGCAATTATGAAGTAAAATGTAATGAACAAGAGTTTTCATCTTAACTACGGCTGGGTGATATGGACCAAAAGTCATATCCCGATATATATTTAGGCTGAATTTCGATATACAAAATATATCCCAATATTTTTTTCTGCAAAGTGAGAGCAAATGTTCAGTCAAAGAAAAATATGACATGTCACAAGTAGTTTTATTGAAACTTGAACATTTGCTAAATCAAATGAATAAATAATAAACAGGTTTCTTCACCTTAGGGCTGCATGATTAGCTATGACAAAAATCTTAATTGCAGATTATTCCCTTGGAATTGTAATTGTGATTTATTAATTGGTTTATTTATTTTGTTAATACAACGTTGGTATGAGCCATTACAGTCATTTAAAAAAATATAAAAAATAACACAAAGAAAAATAGGGGCATTAAGGGGTTAATATAGAAACGACAGTTACCATGGTGAATGAATACACAATACTAACAAGAACTATTTATGAAACATGGAAACTGCTCCTGGTGAATAGAATGAAAATCATAAATGCATTGCTTTTATTTCGTGTAATTTACATGCTCGTATAGTTTCTTTTGCTCTTTATATACAGTGAGGCGATCCAGCGCGCGTCGCCGCATTTGCGCGTGCAATTGAGTGTGCGCTACGACTAACGTTACAGTATAACGGCTGACAGGACAGAAAGTCCCTTTTGCTGAGGTAAAAGACTTTATTTCATAACATACATGCTTTAATCAAGCACGCAAAGTGGAAAAGGAGTGGCTGGGGCGCGGGGAGCAGTGCAGAGAGCTCGGGTTCAGCACTCAGCAGCTTGCTTGGAGCAAGGAGCACAGCGCAAACCTGAACTAGCCTATATCGATATGCAATATCTAATTACATATCACATTTAAAAATATATATATTCTTTATATTGATATATCGCTCAGCCTTAATCTCAACATATTTTTTTTTTTTTTTTATCCGAGCACAGATATTGACTCGTATTACTCGTATAATATTCGTACTTGACAAAAGTGCTTTATCCGTACCGGATACTCGTTTCAGCCGAGTATTCGGCTCAACTCTAATGAGTATTCAATGTGCGGCGGCTCACTGACAGCAACAGTTGGCTGTTTTGCATGAGACGACCCGGTACTGTGAACGGGGAGCTCTTTATGAACATTCTGTGACGCGCGAGCAGCGCCGGGGACAGTGTGTCTGTTCGTGTGTCTGTTAAGAGTGAGCGCTCGTGCGCGGGAGACACAACCTGATTTATACGAGGTTGAACTGGCCATGTGACAAAGTGGGCATAAGATGGACACGAGCGCGAGTTCGCGGGCGAATTTAATAACGCGGAGCGTTGTTAACTAATTGATGCATATATAAGGTGCTCTGGATTACAAGGCGCACTGTCGTTTTTTGAGAAAATGAAAGGCTTTTAAGTGAGCCTTATATAAAAAATATGGGTATCAGTCTCAAGCAATCTCCCTCTTCACATTCGACACGGTGCCACGCGAAACGCGAAGCTTGAATTAACGGGTATGTCTCTCTTTGACTAATATACTTTCAAGATGGAGGGGCAACATGGCGACCGACATTAGAACCCCTTACCCGTATGTTTTTTCAATGGCATATTATACACTCACGAGAATACTTTATTACTTGGACGAAGTAAATATACATTAATGAGCACATATATTTTTGAAAGAACTAAGTGTTTTTAGCTAAGAATAAACTAAAAAAAATAAATAAACTAACAGTTCGTCCTCGTTAAGGATAACTATAATAACATATCCATATATATATGGCCAAGTAGACATATATATATATATATAGCAGTAACAGGATTGAGCTGCAGGCACACATATAGTTTAATGGTGTCCTGCCACGGAAAGACTTTTGACTTTTTTTTTTTTTGATTGAAACATTTTCAAAGAAAACATCACAATATAGAACAAATAAACAGATTTTTTTTTTTTGTTTGCTATTTCAGTTGTTTTTAATGCCTTCTAGGTACACGAGTCAGAGATAGTCCCAAAGTAATGTAGTATTTCAATAAGCAAAACATTGAAAAGCGGTTTCTGACCTGAGAATTTACATTTATGTATAAAAATTTTGTCAACAAAGAAAGAAAATTAGGAGGGAATATTTTGTTTTTGAGTAATTGTTCTTTTTTTCCCCTTAACAAATCCAAACAAAACCTTTTCCCAACATAGAGAAAATTTCTTGTCAATGTTCTCAATAACAAATCGGGAAAAGTTTTTCCACAATAAATTAGAATAATGGCAAAGCCAAAATAAATGCGCTGTAGTCTCTGGGTGCTGTTTACAAAAAGAACAGTTTACGTCAAAATCTTTTTTTTAAATTTCTTTAAGAAGGAATTAACTGGATATACACGATGAAAGGAAACTTCTCTTATCTTATTAGTTATTAAATATCGGAATATATATAATATATATTCGGAATCAGCCAAACCTTTCCCCAGACAATATCAGGAACAAAAGCATTCCAATAAACTGTGACATTTGGGATTGCTATACATTCATTCAGAAATAATTGGCGTATTAATCTATTAGAAGAAGTGGATGAAAAGCAAAATTTCCCCACCATTGTAACATTAGGATCTAGAGGAGGTAAAGAAGAGGGGAAGGGGATATTTTGAAGCAATCTAATAACTCCAGATGGTATGGCATCAAAAACAAAATTAAAATTATTTAGAGGTAATGGGAATGTTAAAAAGACAAAGAAATACTTTATAATTTAATAAGTGGCCATTATCATTAAATAACTGACTCAAAAGCAAAATATCAGCCTCAAACCAGCGCTGAAAGAAAAGAGATTTGTTTTTATACAGAATATCATGGTTATTCCATAAAAAAATATTTATTTAAACGAAAAGTTGTGCTTGTTTATCAGAGACCAGACGAGAAGGATCTGCTTATGAAATTTAGACAATTTAGCTGGTATTTTTTCAACATTATAATAGCAATAAAAATTTTAAACCACCAAATTTGGAGAAAATATAATGTGGATGAAAATATAATGTGGAATAAAGTTCCAAACAGAGGTTGGATTTTTAAGAAAGCCTTTGGCCCAATTAATTTTAAGGGTATTATTAAATGTACAAAAGTCATACATATTGAGGCCAACATCTAAATAAGAATTTAAAACAACAGATTTTTTGATATAATGTATACCATTTTTCCATATTAAATTAAATAACATTTTGTCTGTAACACTTTACAATAAGGTTCATTAGTTAACTACATTAGTTAACATTAACAAAGATTAACAAATGCTGAAGAAGTATTGTTCATTTTTAGTTAATGTTAATTTCAACATTTACTAATACTTCATTAAAATCTTGTTACCATTAGTTAATGCACTGTGAACTAACATGAACCAACAATGAACAGCTGTATTTGTATTAACTAACGTTAACAAAGATGAACAAAAACAGTAACAAATGTATTGCTCATGGTTAGTTCATGTTAGTTAATACATTAACTAATGTTTAATAAATGAACTTTATTGTAAAGTGTTACCGTCCATTTTGTTAATACTTTTGATAATTTTGTTATCCACATGTGACTGAGCAGCATATGAAAGTCTGGAGACACCTTCCCCTTTGGCGAGTAATATTCTTCCCCTCAGTCTGCTAATTGGCTGATCTTTATTTCCCTTTCAGCAATGAGAATCCCTTTCAAGTGTTAACATAATACGAGAAAACCAGCGAGGAGGAAAAGATAGGGTGAGATAGGGCACCCTTACCTGATACGCCTCTGAAGATTAAATCTAGGTGACATACCAAAACTAAATTTAGGGAACAGTTACTGAATAAAGTGTCCTGATGGCATTATTAGAAAAAAAAAAAAAAAAAACATCACCAAAGCCAAATTTCCTAAGGCAACGAAAACAAAAATTATACTCCACTGTCAAATGCCTTGTGGAAGTCTAAAGAATATATAAAACTTTCTTCTGAAACCAAATGAGAATAGTCAAGGAGATCTAAAATGAGTCTGATATTAGAAATGTGCCTCTTTTAAATCCAGACTGAGTTTCATCGATTAAATAGCTCATGACCTTCTGTAATCTTTGAGCAAAAATTAGAGCAAGAATCTTATAATCAGTATTAAGAAGTGGATCCTTTTGAAATTAGAGTAATCACGCCTTGTGTCAAGATAGGAGGATGAGACGTTCTCAAAATACTTTCTGCATAAACTTTGGCAAGGAATGGAGCTAAGGGTTCAAAGAAAGCCTTATATAGTAGTTAGATTGACTATGAAGTCTAAAAATGAAGACGTATCATCCTCATCGAACCTAGAGGTATATAATAACTTATAAAACTTGTTGCAATAATCAGAAATTGTCTTGGGGTCATCCGTAATGATACCATCAACATTTAGCTATTATAATGGCATTAGACTTCTCTAGCCTGAAGAAGTCGGCAGAATTGTGTTCTCCTTGCTCCATCCATCTCCTTCTAGATATCGCACAAAGCTGCCTTCAGCTTTACATTTGTAAATATCATCAAGCTGATTTTGTAATTTACAAAACAAAGCAGCATCAGCATTTGAGAGATTTTCAGGGGGGCCCTGAGTAACGGCAGAAATTTCGCTAACCACTGCCTCTTCCTCTGCTTTCCTAAGCTTGGCAAGGTCACTTCCAAATCTTCTCATAAATTCACCAAATCTTTCTTCTCAAATTCATCTTCTCACCAATATCAAATTTGAGTAACTCCAATTATTACTAAAAGTAACTCATATCAAATCTGAGTAACTCAATTATTACTAAAAGAGCATTCCCTTACCGCTTTTTTGACTAATGAAATAGTTCAATTTTAGCCTAACGGTATTATGTGATAATAGAGAACTATTTAATTTCCAATATGATGGTTTAATAGAATTTAGAGTGTTAACCGAAAAAGTTTATTATTATTTTTTTTTATAAAAATAGCCTTATGGTCAGTTAGGTGTGTTGGAAAAATATCAACAAAAGTACTACACAGCAAAAACTCCAGTGTTAAATTAACTCTCCTGGGAGTTTATATGACTCCACACTCAAGAGTGTTAAATTAACTCTGAAGCAGTGTTAAAGTTAATGAGATAATTAAGTGATTAATTGAGCAATGATTGACCAACATTGAAGACACCTGATGTTAACAAGTAGAATCACTGAAAGTGAAAAATCAAAATTATAAGTCACCATTATGGAGATCAGTGTTTGCTTCAGTGGGGCAGTCTGTCAACCCTTACATTTTATACTTTAGATATTGTTTTTGTCACAAAAGTCTGATGGGGCTGATCCACTGAGGGGCTGGAATGAAAGTTTTCATGACATCTTTTTGTGACGTGTTCTGCACGTCCGATATAGACATTAATGGATCCTTCGTACAAGGTTAAAAACAAGTTCAACATGTTTTCAACATAACTCATGGTCTTATTTAGACAATTTAAACTGTTTCTCGACCGAAGAAACACTCTCAGGATGCATTAAATTTACAATTTGAAATAAATTAGTTTATTTACATTGTTTAGATGTGGTTTAGATGGTGATATTTGTTTCATTTTAAGTCACCATTGTGGTGATGAGTGTTTGCTTTAGTTGGGCTCTTGGTCCCAATTCTTCTTACTTTAGCTTTTCTTTGGCTGTTGTAACTGTTTGCATAACACCATTGATTGTGCAGAGAAAGCCAAGAAAATTAAAAATTAGATGTCTTCAGATGCTTGCTTCATCTAAACTTATGTTTTTATATCTGAAATTTATAATTATTCATCTCGTAGAACTGCATTATTTGGACCAGTAACTTTATAATGACCACTGCGTACAATATGTTTTAAGAAATTGAAACACATAGTCACACACAGATATCAAGATTTTGCATATGATTCTCAACGACGGTGACAACCAAAACAAAAAAGCCTGGGAATCGAGGATGTTTTGTACTATGAAAACTACCCATCATGCATTGCGGCATGAAGCATTTTTTTATTTATTGTCACCATTTTTGTGAATCATATGCAAAATCTTGATGTCTGTGTGTGACTAGATGGAACATTTTCTCAAAACATTGTGTAAATTTGCTTTTTGTCCAACTACTAGGCCAAATAATGCAGTTCCACAAGATTGGTGGTTATAAACTCCAGATACAAACACAAAAGTCTAAACACAACGTTAAATGCCCACTTTATATTGATTTTATCATCATCATCATCATCGTCAACACCGGACAAGGAGCTGATGAGAGCCAATTTTCTTGGCTTTCTCTGTCACAACAATGGTGTTATTCAAACACACAGTTACAACAGCCAAAGAAAAGCTAGAATACTAATTATTGGGACCAAGAGCCCAACTAAAGCAAACACTGATCACCACAATGGTGACTCAAAATGAAATAAATATCACCATCTAAACAATGTAAGGAAAAAAAATAAACATAAGTTTTAATTTAATGCATCCTGAGAGTGTTTATTTGGTCCAGAAACAGTATAAACCAGTATAGAGCATAAATAATGTTGAGAATGGCCACATTTGAACTAGTTTTTAACCTTGCACGAAGGATCCATTAACGTCTTTTTCAGATGTCCAGAACATGTCAAAAAAGACGTCATAAAAACTTTCATTCTGGCCCCTTAGTGGAAGTCTTTTCAAACTCTGCCTTTTGTGACAAAGACATTGAAAAACATCTTTTGGACATCATTTTGCTTAGTGAGTTATGTCAAACTATAATCAACACCACCTGATCACCTTTTCTCTAAGCAAATAATGATCACCATTATGGTGACTTCGAAAATGAGATTTTTCTTCTTCAGCGATTCTGCCTGTGATCATCAGGTGTCTTCAATGATGGTCAATTATCACTAAATTAATCACTTAATTAGCTCATTAACTTTAACACTCTTGAGTGTTAATTTAACACTCATTTTTTAACACTTTAACACTCTTGAGTCTGGAGTCAAATAAACTCCCAGGAGAGTTAATTTAACACTGGAGTTTTTGCTGTGTATGAATGTCAATAGATTTAGAGATTAGCCAAAAGTCTATACGAGAGAGATGAGAAGCAGCCTTGCATTCTCAGACTTTGAATTAAAACCATACATATTGGCCAAAATAATAACAGTTGAATTGAAATCAGTGACATGACACAGAAAGCGACCAAATGAATCACAGTCTGAATGTAAAATATTCCCTCTAAATGCATTCCTAAGGGTAGTAACTCCTGCGGAGTGTTCAGTTCCATGGGAAAACCAAAGGTCGTTACCCCATTGAGATCTCCAGAATTTTACATCGTTGACAGATGAATGGGATTCTTGGAAAAAACAAAAGTCAGGCTTCGGTGTCTTTGCAAACAAAAATAAAGCAGTTTGCCGTATACCCCTGACATTTAATGAAAACAAAGACAACAACATCAACTACAAATAACACAAAATAACCATAAAACAAAAAAATCTTAAATCAAAAGCTTAGAGTAGAAAAAAACTCCTAATCTCTGCAGTTAAACAAAAGTCACTGTTAAGTGAACCAACTTATCAAATATCAACATGACAAATTCCCCAAAAAATGTTGAACTGCAGCTTATATAAAAAGATATTAAGGCACAAGCGCATGGATTAATAAAAGATCCTGGATTATTTAGCAGCAAACTTGAAAACTTGAAACTCAGCTTGAAAACAGGTGATTGCCATTAAGGTGTTAATAAGCCATTAATTATTTCCTTGCCTTTAACAAAAGTATGGGCTCTGACATGGTAAGCCCTTTTTCCTGCCTCTCTTGCACTTTTAACTGCAGGCCAGAGCTTCTTTCTCCGCTCTCTGTCTTACCCACAGAAATCTTTAGCAAAGCGTAGTTTATTATCACGCAGGTGCTACGAGTGAACATATTATTATTATTTTTTTTATTAGACATTAGACATAACATACAAACAATAACATGACATCCAAAAAGACAACAATCCAAGATTTTCCAAAGTTAGTTTAACATAAATAAGTAAAAGACTAAACTAAAATATAAAGAAAACTGGAAAGAAACTATATAAAAAATTACATTTAAATAAATGGGCTAAGTTTAAGTATTTGTATAATATAATAGCTACGAGAAAGTTACAGTCAAGTTACAGTATATAAGATATATCTCTAACATTTAAAAGACTCAATATACAACATAAAATCAGCCAAAAAAAAAACTTTAAACAAGGCTTAGAATTATTAAATTTACTCTTATGAATGTGAAATTTGCCTAATAAAATCATAAGATTAATCATAAAATTTACAGATGTAGTTTTTGACTCAAAATATAACATCTTTGGATGTTTATACACAATTATGACCTGATTTCCGTTGAAAAAAAAAATATGTTGAGTTTTTTTCTGGCTGATTCAGAAAAAATTAGCAATTCTCATCAATCTCCATAAATTTTGATAAAGTGTAATTACTAACATAAATTTTATTAAGTATTTTTAAGTGTATTTCTCTATATTTGTAAGTTATGCAAAACCAAAATGGAAGCAACCAAGCTTTTTTCCAGATAATCTCTGGGAAGAAAATATTCCAGAAACATTTCCCTCTAGGCTGAAAAGACCTATTGTTATAAAATATATTTCTAATAAATTTATTGGAGCACTTTTTACTATTAAGGTCCACACCATTTAAATAAAGTACAGAATCACTTCTACATATATGTTTAGGGATAACATATGGCTTCTCATTAACATTATTAGACCTGTGGGAATGGCTTTTATCACAGAATAATACTCTCGGGATAGTTGACTTTGAAATGCATTTTTTGGTATGTTTTATCTTACCTGAAGGGCATCCAAGATGTAGGTGTCTTTGTTTCCACAGTATTTTCAATTTTGATATAAATTCTGTTCGTTTTCTCAAACAAACTGCTCGTTTCGCGTCTTAGGCCATCAATGTGTACTTACATTTACGAGTCATTAAATCATGTTTAATTTGGACTTCTCCGTGCATGCTCTTTGGTGGACCCCCATACCTGCATTATATGACTGACAGACAACACCGGTTTGACCGAAAAATGTCAAAATTGAAAATACTGTGGAAACAAAGACACCTACATCTTGGATGCCCTTGAGGCAAGTTAAAACATATCAAACATTTATTTAAAAGTGAACTATCCCTTAGGAAAAGCCCACTTATTCATGAAACTTTCATAAGAAAGAAACTGAGCTGACTGATCTAAAAGGTCAGATAAAAGGTCAATTATTTTGTCTTTCCAAGTCTGTAAATAAAGAGATTTCCGATTTACTGTAATATAAGCATTATTCCACAAGATTGCTTTATGTGGGGAAAAGTTATGTACATAACATAACTTCCAGGCCTTGAGAGCTTGTTGGTAGAAATTGGATAATGTCACAGGCAGTTTACTAATCGTCAGTGTTGTGCAAGTTACTTCCAAACTGTAATACATTAGGTATTACTTGTTACTGTTATTTAAAAGTAATTCATTACCTTACAATATTACTGTCCCAGAATTGTAATGCGTTACATTACTCATGTATTACTTTTGAGTTACTTTCACCAAAATAACTAAGTAGAACTTAACTTTTGGGCTGTAACGATATGCAATATGAAACCGAAATCGCGATTGGCCACACAACTCAGATCCACGAACCTACAGAATCGCGACACACCTCTTCCAACTCCAGCGTTATTCTCCTTACCATCCATATCCAATGCTGCCTTATCTTTAAATTAGGCTATTAGTATTATGTGAAGTTAACATTATAAAATACGTAGACCTACACCACAAAACAAGTTGAGGATAAATTATTTAAAATTGGGGAAGTCCAGCATTATGGACATGATGACATTTGCAGTCAAAACTTGAAATAAAAATTCTCGGAAAATACATGTATTGAAACGTATATAGGCTACTTCCTTAAAGGACTCCAGACATTAGACAAATATCAGTCTGTTTTATTTTTAATATTAGGGAAAAGACACACATTCATGCGTGACAACAAAATAGGAGGCAAAATCGATTTTTTGTAATTCTGTTAATTACACTGCGCAAATCGGATGAGGAAGGGTTGGCTCTCCAGTCTCCATAGAACTTAAAATATTCATTTTATTTTAGTTTTCATGTTCGCATTTATGAGGAAAAAACAATGTTACAGACGCAACCGCTCTAAACTGGCACTAAAAGACTGCTTTAAAACTTTCACATAGTCTGTTGCCTTTAAGAAGTAAAAGCAGACAATACACTGTAATACAAGCCTCATTGAACATGTAACGAGTAAAATATTACTGAAAATTGATTAGTAATGCCTTACACTACTGCGTTACATCAAAACGTAATATGTTACTGTAATGTATTACTTTTGTAATGCGTTACTCCCAACACTGCTAATCGTCACGGTGCTGGTGGAGTGTAGGCAGAAGAAGGAGACCGAAGAGGCAAATGCTCCAATTCAAATGCTTTACTTAAACTCAAAATAGCAAATGGGTACAGGAAACAGGCAGGGATTCACTCTCAACACAAGGTAACATAAACATCGACCTACAAAGACTGAATGGAACTGAACTGAACTAAATACTCAGAGGAATTAAGCTAAATGGTGAAAACAGGTGAAACAGATGAACAAAACGAGGAACAGGTGGCTAATGAGGGAGTGAGTTCAGGAGAGGAGACAAGAGGATCCTGGGGAGTGTAGTGCTGATGACAAGACAGACTGGTGCAGACGACGGACTGTGACATCACTCCCCCCTCCCGGTAGGCGTGACCTCACGCCGTAACATCAATAGGGAGGGGGGGTGGGCGCCCTGGAGGCTGTGGAGGGCGTGGTCTGGAGGAGGAAGCCCCCCCAGGGCGGAGCAGGACATGGTGGAGCAGGCTGAAGGTATGGCCAGGGTGGAGCAGGCTGAGGGGCGTGGCCAGGGCAGAGCAGGACATGGTGGAGCAGGCTGAAGGTATGGCCAGGGCGGAGCAGGCTGAGGGGCGTGGCCAGGGCAGAGCAGGACATGGTGGAGCAGGCTGAAGGTATGGCCAGGGCGGAGCAGGCTGAGGGCGTGGCGGAGGACCATTCGGGCGGCCACAGCGGTGAGGACCCTTCGGGCGGCCACGGCGGTGAGGACCCTTCGGGCGGCCGTGGCTGGACGGTCTCTGGCGCGGGCTGGACGGTCTCTGGCCGGACGGGGCTGGACGGAACCAGCGGAGAGGAGAGTTCAGGCTCGGGAGGGCTGGACGGAACCAGCGGTGAGGAGAGTTCGGGCATTGGAGTGGGGTTGGACGAAACCAGCGGTGAGGAGGGTTCAGGCTCGACGAGGCTGGACGGGACCAGTGTTGAAGAAAGCTCGGGCTTGGCAGGGCTGACGGTGAGTGCAGGCTCGACAGGGCTGACGGTGAGCGCAGGCTCGGCAGGCCTGGACGAGACCAGCGATGAGGAGAGTTTGAGCTTTGGAGTGGTGCTGGTGACTTCCTCCACGGTGGAAGAACATTTATCAATTTTAAATACAGATTCATATAACTTAGAATGATTCCACATATTTTGCAATCAGTTTTGGATTTGAGGTGATAACATCGTTGATTTTAAGAGAGGAGATTGTTTGTCTTTTATAATTTTGTTTTTTCTAATGAAAAACAAACAAATAAACTTGTATTCTTTTCCCCTTTTTCTAACCACTTGGCTCTAGAAAATGCACCTTTTGCTATATAAATATAAATCTGATCAATTTGTGTTTTTATTGTCTCCAATCTAACTTTTTCATCTTCTGTAAAATCGACTTTTTTCAAAAGGAAGTCTAACTCTGTCATGAGAGCCTTCTCCTTATTCAATTTTTTTTCTACTTGCTTACTAAAATAAACAGCCGATTGCCTAACTTTAAACTTAAATAATTCCCCCTTTTTTAACATGTGACATTTGCTTAATTCCAAAAAAATGAATTGAGCTACTTCTCGAACCTGGGTTACAAACCCTTCATTACTAAGCAGATTGTTGTTTAATTTCCAATAATCTCGTATACTATTGTAGCGCCCCCTACCTGATCTTCTCGTAATTAGATAGAGAACAGCGCCCCAAGTTCACTTACTAAATGCCTACAGATGTTGACGTTAGGTAGCCTGGCTGCGCCCGCCTACGCACTTCCGCTCAATTTCATTTTCCTTCAGTACTGCGTCTGGGACCGCTCCATATCCTAAGGTTTCCAGAAATCAATTTTTTGTAGGACCAATCAGCGAATAGAGGGAGTGGCTGAGAACGATGACGTTGATGTAGTGCGTCAGTTTGAGTGCAGTAATGGCAGCGGAGAAAGACGTGAGAAAAGCTATTCGGTCCGTTGTTGGAAAAGAAACTGCCGAATATACAGAATTTAAAGCCGGATTGTTGTCGTCTCACCTCTTGTTGCACAACGGAGGACCAAGTGAAGGAGGCAGAAAGGTTGGAAGTTTGTGCTGGGCAGCTCGTGCACAAGGACCGTGACATTTTGGACTTTAGCCTGGTGTTCGCGGTGTTCGGAAGCCCCGAGTCCTGGCTGCTAAACTATTGTTGAAGATCCGCTCAGGAGTCGTGTCAGTCACTCATTCCCAACAGTAAATTTACTGATTCTTGTGATGAATAGAACATTTTGAGCCCCTTTGTGCACTCGTACAGGAGGTTGGTGTGTCAGTTTTACATGTTGTAAATCATACAAATTGGTTGTGATTTAAAAAAAAAAATTGTCATAAATAAAAATTTGAAAACCCATACTTTGGAGACTATATTTGATTTTCAGTTTTAGATGTCAATGGTTAATTTGTTTTAATAAAAAAAAAAACTAAATGCCATATAAAAATGTACAAACACATACTTTGAAGACCATAATTAAGGTAATTAAGAAACAAAAATACGTAATATGAAAAATTGTTGTTTATTACACATCTGCAGACAGACTGATCATTCACTGTAACTTACAGCATTGACTGAATAATCACTGTCCTTCATGTCAAATATACATTTCAAATTAATAATTGTTCCTAGATTAACAAAACCTGCAGCTCTCGTTGACTGAAATCCTATTGTAAATTTAATCCTCTGATCATTCGGAGTTCGGACTTGTTGTTTCTTTTACTGTCTATGGTTGTTTCCAGCCGTTTCGGCGCATGACATACGTCACTCACGACCACACATTAGCGATTGGCTATGGCAGATCGTGAGTGACTCTGGGCAGATCCAATAGATTTGAACTTTAATAGTGAACCCGCCTACAAGGAAGGAAACGTTTCTCAATTGAGGGAGGCCAGACTCTCTGTACAAATGAAATGTACGAGAGTCTGGTAGAACCAGGCTAGACGTTAGGCCCCTCTGGTGTCACTAAGTGAAGTAAATTTGTATTTTAGAACTTAAATGATAAGCTCTTCTCTCCTTGTACTATGTTACTCAAATTAAATGTATTACCCCCCTAAACAATAGCATAAACCGACACTTTCAAGAAATAACACAAGTAAAATTACAGAACAAAATAAGATTTAATTGAAATAGAAATGTTGAATATTAAATGGCGCAAGGAATTAATTTAAATGTGTGAAATATTCACACAATTATCCTCACTTTAACTGGATCACAATTCAGTCCCAGAAGGACAATAACTCTGATGCCAAACGCACAGGAATTAGAATACCGGCCAAAAAAAAACAACAATATAAATTAGCCGTATAAAGTAAAACCCAAGATAACTTCCTAATTATAAACAGAAATACTCTGAATAGTTCACGTTATCCGTGCAATGTTTAACACAAAATACTCAGATTAAACAGTTGTGGGCCCACCCACACACACACACACACAATCAACCCACCCCGTTGCAGGCCTGAATCGTGGCTTGTGTTCGTGGTGGCCGGGAAAACGACAAATGGCCCCTTCACTCTCCTGAGCACAACTAAAACAAAACAAATACCTCCAATTCCGCGTGAGAACAAATGCGGTATCCGCGATTCCAGCAGCCGGCCGCGCGCAGCTCCTCGTCCTCTCGCTCGCTCGTTGGCCGAACGCACTACACCTCCCGCGGCGCCAGAGGAACCCCAAATATCACGGTTACTTGGGGCGCTATCTGGTCCTCAGTTGTCCGGAAACCGCAGCAATAAACAGTCTTTGATACGGTAACAGTTTGGTTAGGTTACACGTTCCAATGCGCTAATATATGCAGTGATGACTGACCGGAGAAATTCGGATACACGCCCGCACGGCAGGTTAACCACACGGGGAAAAAAAACAGGCTATAAACACCAACAAACACACAAGCAATTCATATCTCGGATCTACATTGCAGTTAAAGATGATTTAACTTATAAATCGTCAATTAAAATCACTGTTCACATAAACTCGTCTCTCCTCTCCTTCTCCCGTCTTTCTTTTCTTTCAATTTCTCCCGTACCACCACTCAAATCGTTCAAAAATCCTCCGAGGGTGGGACTTAACTCCCTGAAACCAATAAAATAAAAAAGCACCTAACATGATGATTAATACCACGTTTTTCCCCCTGTACCCCTAGATCAAACTTGCATCTCATGCACGCGCATTCTTAAAGGAACAAATACCTTACACTCACTAACACAGATGAGAAGTTAATTCACATTTTATTTCTCAAGTGAAATTACAAACTAATAAATTGAGAGCGTATTACCAGCATTTTTTATAACCTACTGGGTTACACTATTATTTTTAACTTCAGTTCCAGAAAGTGTCGAAAGAGCAATTTTATGATCCAAAAGAATGACTGTATGTAACATCCATGGCATATTGGGCAGACCCTGGGTTAATTAACCATTCTACGAGTGAACATCAGCCCCTCTTCGATTGATTGGCTAGAGGAGGAGCTGTCAATCTAGAACTATGAACCAATGGTGACGCTTAAGCCCGCCCTAATTTACATGAAACTCAAACTGCAACATTTGGAAGAGCAAGCGCAGAACACGGAAAGAAGAGCGAAAAACATGAACATGAATTTAAGTTTTGTGCAAAATATTTTGTTAAATGTGTTTAAAGTTTTTAATACATGCTTGTGATTGTTTTTTTGATTCACGCCTATTATATTTTGATCTGTGACCACGTTCTTTGCTTTTCTGATAATTTTGCATTATATTTTTCAGTTTGTGCAATTGCCTATATATTTTAACATTTTTGAATCACGCTTATTATTTTTGATCCGTGGCCACAATTGGCGGGATTTTGATATATTCGTGTTGAATAAACCTTTCTCAATAAATTTTTTTGTGTTTTTACTTTTGTGCAAACATTTTGTGCAATTTTTTTTGGGACATTCACATTTTTGGGACATATTCACTTATGTCTCAAATATGACAAATTCATATTTAGGACATAAGTGTGTTTGGGACATATTCGATTAGAGACCCACAGAGACCACTTTAATTCCCATTACAACCAATACATTCCCATGAAAACCATGAATCCAATATAATTTCTGTAATGGTGTCTATAGTTTTTTTTTATATATACAGGGCATACAGGGCAGTATCATTTGTGAACGCTTTATCTTGTTTAGCTGTGGGAAGCAGCAATCTGTAAACTGGTGGGACTGGTATTTTTGAATGTTGAGGACGTGCTTGTGTAACTGGTTATACTTGTATAATGTAATTAGGGCTTTTGAAGTTTCTGTCTTTCTCCATATCATTCACAACATATGTAAAAATATTTGTATGATGTCAAAGAACTAGCCTTATTTGGGGGAATAAGTTTAAAGTGTTCCCAAACTTGGGAACGACTTCTCTTTTTTGCCGGCAACGCTGAAATAAACTCAATCCACTCTCCTCAACAATAACGGCAATCCAAACACCGACTACTAACCCACGGTGTTGCAATGGTTTGGCTTCACTTTTATAAGACATACAGCCACCAGGTTTCAAACCTGTCAACACTGGATTGGCTCTGTCAAAGCAGAGTCAGGTGGTTCACTACAGGAGGAGTGAACAGTGTGTTTCTTTCTTTTTTCCCTTTTATTAAATACAAATATTAAAAACACACAAATAAAGCCATTAATGCAGAAGACAAAATATTAGACAGGAACATTAGCCAGGGGGGAGTATCAAATAAATACATTAAAAATAGAGCTACACTGAATGGTTTTAGCAGAATTCTTATCTTTTGAATCATTGATGGATTTGATGTACTGTTCAGTCTCCTTGCCAAAAAGCAATAAAGGAAGGTTTGGAATTACTAAATTTGGCTTTGTGTATATGATATTCCCCTAAAATGATCAATAGATTAATTAGATATAATTGGACATTGCCAGAACATGTGTACCATTGTTTCTGGACATACTCCACATAAAAGAACAGTTAACACACATGACAAGCTTAACCCTTACGAAACAAAAATATATTGCAGTATATTGGAATATACCATGTGATATATTAGGCAATATATCTCCATATATATGATTTAATATTTATATTGTCCAATATAATGCAATATATGCATAGTCCATATATGTATATATATTGATACATAGGCAATCAAGATCAAAAAGGGCACTATATTTTTTTACATATAGTTTGTCTTTTTAAAGTTTGTCTTTATATGCTTTAATATACTGCAATATAAGTGCTTTATATATATATGAAATTATATGGAAATATATAAATAAAATATATGTACAGATATGCGTTTCATATATTGTGGAATATATTTTAAATATATTTAAAATTGTATGTAAATATATAAATAAAATATGTGTATATGTGTTCAATATATTTTGGAATATATTTTAAATATATGTACAATAATATGAAAATAGATAGATAAAATATATGTATAGATATGTGTTCCATATGTTGTGGAATATATTTTAAATACCTACAATTATATGGAAATATATAGATAAAATATATGTATAGATATGTGTTCAATATATTGTGGAATATATTTTAAATATATGTACAATTATATGGAAATGTATAAATAAAATATATGTATAGATATGTGTTCCATATATTGTGGAATATATTTTAAATATATGTCCATACATCAATATATATTGAGAACATGCACATTCTGTAACGATGCAGGCAGGAATGAAGCAGAGATTGAACAATATATATGAAATTATATGGATAGGATATATATATATATATATATATATATATATATATATATATATATATATATAGGCTGTATATGATTTTACATGTTATACTTTCCAAATAAACAACCATGTGGACATGCATGGCATAACTATTTAGCTCAATTAAAATATCTTTAATAATTTACAAATAATTACTGCAACTGCATTACACAAACACGTTTTATTAAAACATATATGCTTTTCCACTGTTCCCAAAGGTCCTTGAAAGTTTGTATATTAGTTATTTATTCCTTATTATTTGTGCATTTTGTTTGTAGATATTTTATTTATGTTTCGTAACAGCACTGCAAGATTGAAATAGATATTGGTCATTGAAATTCCTATAACTTATATTGTCTAATTTGTATATTTTCTGTTCAATGGCACTCTTTAAAAATAGTTGCAATAAATGTAGTCAATCACATTTCCTTTGTCTGACCATATGCAAGGCGTTTTGTGGTTTTAGCTCAACCTCAAATTGGGTTTAGTATCTGCCCTAATGAAAAAATATATATACTTTATTGTATTTGAAATATATTCCCTTTTTCAATAGTACATTGCAAATATACTAACAAAAAATCTACTATATTTAAATACATTAAAAGTATATTAGCATCATGCTTTTTACCTATTTTCACAATACAACTTTAAACACACTTTAAAATAATTGTACTTAAGTATATTTTGTAAAAGTATATTGAAAACAAGCATGCTTTGAACATATTTCTAAAAAGTGCAGTATAAGTACATTGGTTCAAAATATATTGTTACACTTTTAAAGGGCACCTATTATGCCCCTTTTTAGAAGATGTAATATTGGTCTCTGGTGTCCCCAGAATGTATTTGTTAAGTTTCAGCTTAAAATACCCCACAGTTAATTTATTATAACCATTTGAAAATGTCATTGGGCCCTGTTTTAAAATTAGCTGTTTTGAGGCCTGCCACCTTAAATGCAAATGAGCTGCATATCCCCGCCCTGCCTTTGGATGAGTGCTTAACTTGATACCTATGGCAGTCGGTCTAAGCAGAAGGGCTATTTTATCAACGACGAGAACACTTTTGTGCGCAAAAAAACAACAAAAAATAACGACTTTATTTCACCTATTCACTTCCTTCTCCATGCGCCAGTATTCAGTTAACGTAGTGTGATTGCGTAGAGCTACGTCACACGTAGGCTCACTATTGGCCGACACTGGTCATGTGTGTGTGATGCGTGTGACGTACAATAACAGAAGCTTACGCTATTAAACTAGTAACCTGACTCGCGCAGAGGAAGAAATAAACGAATAGTTGAAATAAAGTCGTTATTTTTGTTGTTTTTTTGCGCACAAAAGTGTTCTCGTCGTTTGATAAACTTAAGATTGAGCCCCTGTAGTCACTTGGACTATTTTAACGATGTCTTTAATGACTTTTCGGGGACAGCAAGAGTCAGTCCCTCAAGAAGCATATGGACTGTATGCAGGAGCGATCTTAATATCTTAAATATCTTAATTTGTGTTCCGAAGATGAACGAAGGTCTTACGGGGTTGGAACAACATGAGGGTGAGTAAATACTGACAGAATTTTCATTTTTGGGTGAACTAACCCTTTAATTTGACCAAATTTGTCCATCTCTAAGTAGGGTGATGATCCCATGGGGTTTAGCTCTGGATACAATATCAAACTCTTTTCTTGCAGGATGGAAATTAACTTCATCATAAGTTAAAATTTGATTTGAGTTATTTAATAATGATACCAGTAGAATATCATGTTTAAAACAGTTTTCTAGCGGTCAGATTTGTATTCATCTTTCATTTAATGTAATTCCTTTGAATGAACTCTTGTGAATTAAATGACAGAGTTTGAGCTTCAATCCCCAATAGAAGAGGCGAGGTGGGGCAGTCTTGGCGGAGACCTTTGTGTGTGTGAAATCTAGATGAGTTTCCATTAGCCAATCTAACACAACTGTTTCCTCCCATATACAGAGTTTATACAGCATTAATACAATTCTTACCAAAACTAAAACAGTTTAAAGTGTCAATAATAAACTTGTGGCTTACCGTGTCAAAGGCTTTTTGAAAGTCTAAGAATAAATAAGGTGTTGTTCATCATCTAGAAAGTCTTTGTATTCAATCAGATCCAAAACTAAGCGAATGTTATTGGCTGTGACGATCTTTCATGAAACCAGATCGGCATTCATCAATTAAAGTGTGTAATTTAGATTTGAGGTGTTTTGCAAAGATAGATGCTAGAATCTCACAGTCATTATTTAGCAATGTTTGGGTCGCTGATTGTCAATGAACAGCGAGTGTGTGTGAGGTTTTAGATGAAGTGTGTGTCGCCTCAGAGGAGGAGGAAGATCCCTCTGTCAAGAGATTCTCTGAAGACAGCCAGAAGAAATTTACCTCAGAGAAACATTTCTACATCTCAGAGCTCAGACCATCACAGCCTGGGGATTTATTGTTCTTTAATTGAGTTATTCCCCAAATAATCTCCTCAAGAGTTATGTCCTGACAGCAGATTTGATTATATTCATTACAGTCATTATTTAGCAATGTAATGGGTCTCCGCTGCCCTGCTGAAATGTGAAGCAGAAACGCTTAATATCAGATAACGTCCATAATAATTGTACTTTGGGTTTGATTTTTTTTTGACCGTTGTCATATTGTCAACATGGCCGGCTACTTGAAGCAGAATAGTGGGTCATATATGTCTAATGTCTAATGCTTTAAAAAACTTAAGGCTTTCTTCTTCATAGAACGATACATTTTAATTTATTTACATCTGGAATCTACAGGACATCGTCTTTCATAACATGACCTGCGTGAAAGAGAAAAAATAAATGAATGTGTCTCTGTCCCCAGCACACTTCAGACCACACTGACGCCCATGGGTTCACATTCAGATTCACAGTGATTACTGTCCCTATCTTTGATAAAACTGGCCCTGATTTGTTTTAAGATAACTGGGACACATTTGCTGCAACATATGTGGGTCATGTTTGATTTACACCCAGATTAGTCATTGTTGATTGTGCCACATTTTTTCCATAGGTGGCCCACATTTGGTTTGTGATATTTGGGCCATATTCATTATTTATCATATGAGACACTTCAGGCCCACATTCAGATTACACATTGCCATGAGTGCCGCATCTTTGCCTAAAAAGGCCCACATGTGTTTTAAGATATTTGGGCCATATTTGCCATTTTACACGTGGGCCACTTCAGGCTCACATACATTTTGTCGGGTCATAAGAAGGCCTGCAGTGCCGCATCATCGCCTGAAGTGGCCCACATCCGTCTGCTATCTGAGGAGCGAGTGAAACACACACAAATGCTGTTAACTGGGGAAAATGTTTAGTCGGTCTGTAGAGGAGAAGAGACAATATACTGTACATCTGTGCATCAGCAACACACACACACACACACACACACACACACATGCACGCACACGTATGCACGCACGCACACACACACACACACACACACACTAACTTCATATAGAATAAAACAATAACAATAAACATATTCTGTGTATAAAATGTGACAGAGATAATGTGAAGGTTTAAAGGTTACATGTAAACTTTATATCTTTTGAAACATATATTTAGATCTTTTATGTGCTATACTTGACAATCACGTTCATGATTAGAAATATCTGAATAATTCTGGATGAGTTTAGTCTAAACATTATTATATTTGCAGGCCTGATAGTGAAGATTTCTGCTGACACTCATCTGAGCTTCTTCCTCTGTTCCACCTTTAATTACAACTAAACCATCATTTGGCTGAATAATAAACCAACATTAATCATTCAATATCACATGTTTCTAATACGCATGCTAACACACACGCTGCTTTATTTAATAGTGAAGTCTGAGTCTCTTCCACCTGTATGAAACACATTTACACATGTATTTCTCCTCATAGACAGCAGTGAGACTCTTCTGTGGATCACCTGATGGTTTCTGCTCCTCTCATCTCCGTCTCACAGATTTAAACCATGATGGAAATCCACTGACGTTTGATGATCAATCTTTATCTACACTGTAAAGTGGAACAGAAGAGAAAACAATCAGTGTTCAGAGGAACAAAGTGCAAATTATAATATTTCAATTACTGTTTTTTTCGGACTAATCAATATCAGACTAATAACCAACTTTACATGATCTTGAGCCAGGGGGGTTGATCGGTATCATCGGGGGGACAAATGCTATCATTGTTTTTTGGCATGTTTTGGCATAAATTATACTGTGATACTATACAACAGTTTTTAGTTGCTGTTAAAAGACAATCACAGAGAGTGTTTTGACATTTTATTTGGTTTGTTTTATTTACATTTGTCAAATTCCAATTTTATTTTATTCAATCTCACTTAAATACAAAGTTTCAATCCTATTGACATTTCATACAAGTTTATTTGTTAAACATTTATTTCTGAGTGTGTGTGTATTTGTGTAGTTAAAAAGAAATATACAACTCATGCGCTATAAGTAACCTGACGGCTTGTATAAAGTGATTCAGTGGAAGTTAATCTATTAGAAGACAGGGTAAAAGATCATTAGAAATAAAAGAACTCAGGTCCCTATATCAAAAAACTCTGACCTCGTGTAAATGGTTAGTGGATAGGGGTTAGATGTAGGAGTTACATGTACACCCCTAGTATTAGAAAAAAATCACAATAGCAGTGCAGGGGTGGTAGCGAAATCACTTTCTTTTTTTTTTTTTTTTAGCTCATGTTACTAACCCCCTAAAATAAATTCCATTTTTTAAATCTGGTGATATCTGGTTTAGGCTCATTCTAGAGATATTGTCAATATTGTATAACATGGTGTTTGGTATCGTTGGAAAGGGTACCTTTAAGCCCAGTACTGAATCTAGTGTAACAGGTTAAAGAAAGAGAAATATCATTGCAACCTTTCATTTTCTGTGAGTTTGTTTCACCAAAATCTGGTATTGTTCTGTTATGGTTATTTCAATAGTTATTTGTTGTGTATCTGATGGATATAATCCTGATCTTTTGCTCTCTTATGGGATTGTGCAGAATAAAGTGTCTTGAGGAACGTCAGCGTCTTGTCATTAGTGTCACCAGAACACAACAGATTAAAATAGAGCCAATAGAATGGACAAATAGAATACTGTAAGAAATTACAGTCTGCTCCGATCAAACTTCCACGCCAATATAGATTATAATGAAATGTTCCTTCACTTGAAAGAGCTTATTTATCATAGAATCAATTCCTTACAATCTTAAACAAAATCATGTCATGGTTATCACCTATAGAGTGGGAAAGACAGTGGGTATTCAAGAACCATCTTGATTAGGGAGTTTCTGAGAGATATTATCACCTTTAAACATTTGACCGTATCAGTCTAACACTTGTATCGTTCTCTTCGATTTACATTTAAAGACAGAGTTTGGAATAACAAAGACATAGACACGGAGGCACCACTTGTCTCGTTCTCTTCAATTTACATTTAAAGACAGAGTTTCAGCTCCACGCTGATAGAGAAGACGAATCTGTTTGTCTTGATTTACATTTAAGAGAAAGCTTCATTTACATGCTGAGAGGGAAGACAGATGTAATACTGTATAAAATGTTTGCGCTGGAATGAGCTCGGGGTTCATTCTGACGCCGGTGAACCCAAGGTGCTTCGTGTGCCTTGCCACTGTTAAGCTGTAAATAAACTTCATTTTTGAGATCTTCGAAGTCCACATCATTTTTCTTACATTGGCGAGCCACCCTTCCAGGAGGTTTCCAACAAAAAGTGGGGGAAAAGGTAAGAAAAAGCTGTTTTCTTTCATTTAAGTGCTGTTTTGTCAGGAAACCACTTGTTTAAAAAAAATCTAGAAAAGGAAAATTTAAGGACAGAAGAGAATTTGGTTTATTCAGTCTTAGCAGGAGGAGTTGTTAAGCCTATTCTGTACGATTTTGTTTAAGATTCTAACGGAACTGAATCAACCCGAAGTAGTGTGGTGACAGAGTTGTAGGCTATTTGAATTGTTGTTTCTAAAGTAATCGAAACAAAGTGCTTAAGTTTCTAAAGTAACTGAAACTCGGGATCGGTCTGTTATATAATTCTGTTGAGATTCTAAAGTAAGTGAATAAACCCGAAGCAGTGTGGTGGCAGAATTATATTAGATTTGTTGTTTCTAAAGTAACTGAAACAAATGTGTATGTTTCTAACGTATTTGAAACTGTTGGTGAAGTTATAATTCTGAGGAAATTCTAAAGTAATTGAATAGACCCGACGCAGTGTGGTCACAGAATTATTGCACAACAACTGTGTTTTTGTCACGGATTGGCCAGGTTCTTCCACCACAATCACCCAGCGATCACAGTCACCAGAGTATTGACGAGAGACACCTGCACCTCATCAACTACACTGCTTCATAAGCACACATCACGCACCTCTCATTGTCCGGGCTCGTTCAAACGAAGCGGACTCATAGTGCTTCTCTCCGCGAGTTTCACTACCAAATCTAACCTGTGTTTCCTTACCAGTTTTCTGTGGCAATTCCAGTCTGTCCAGAGCTACGATTCAGAGGTGGGCAAGCCGTAAGCTTTCCAGTTCCTTCAAAGGGAGCGTGTGTGTGTGCCATCCGCCTGTCTGTCGCACACTACGGTGTGGATCTAGGAATCTCCGCCTGTCGAGTCCACGAAAGAAATATTTCACTTATCCATTCACGGACTAGTCTCAAGAATTGCTCGGATCTGAACTCTGCCATTTCCATTACATTGCTGCCCATTGAGGGTTCCTGACATTCTGTTGTTAAATTAAAGACTATTCTCTATTACTTACCCTGTTGTCCGTCTGCTTCCGTAACAGTTAGCCCGGACCGAAGAACAGTAACAACATGAGTGTTTCAGATCCCTTTCAAGAGCTGGTGGATTCGTTGAAGAGGGTATTGACATCTTCACCTGTCACCGCACCTCCCGCTCCGCCAGCATCAACAATACCGAGCACTTCTTCGGACACTGCATCTTCCAGTCCTATGGCCCGACCAGCGCCCTACTCAGGCGGGGCGAAGGAGTGCAATGGATTTTTACTTCAATGCTCTCTCATATTTACCATGCAACCTTCTTTATATCCTACAGATCAGTCTAAAATAGCTTTCATTACGTCTTTACTTACCGGTCCAGCTCTCCAATGGGCTGAAGCTATCTGGATGCAGGCTGGCCCAGCTATTAGTTCTATTCAATCCTTCATTTCCCACTTCAAGGAGGTATTCAGCCGATCTGATGGAGAGATATCAGCTGGTGAGCAACTTTATCACTTATCTCAAGGGAATATGTCTACCCAGGAGTATGCTCTGCGCTTTCGCTCTTTAGCTGCAGCCAGTGGATGGAACGAGCGATCTTTACTGATCACCTACCGGCTTGGTCTCAACCCCCAACTTCGTTTACAGCTAGCCGCATTGGATGATAGTATGGGGCTCGAGAAGTTCATTCAACACTCCATAAGATGTTCAGACCGTATACAATCGTATCAGCTTCATTCTAGTACTACTACTCTCCTTCACCCATCCGAAACCACTAAGCCTTCAGAGCCAGAACCCATGATCATAGATGCTGGTAAACTCACCGCTGCTGAACGACAGAGGAGGCTGACCCGGGGTCTATGCATGTATTGTGGAGCCAGTGGGCATGTTCGGGTGAACTGTCCAATTCGTCCCATACGTACCTCGGTGAGTGTATCCTGCTTTGAAGAAGAGAGAATGCACCCGCTCACTACTTGTGTCCAAATAACTACCCAGATGTTCTCTGTTTCAGTTCATGCTCTCGTCGACTCAGGGTCAGCAGGAAATTTCATCTCGGGGACCCTCTGTCGCCAGCTCCAGCTCGGTACCGAAGACTCGTCAAATGTGTACCAGATCCAACCCATAACCAAGTCCATCACTGCACGTCCCCGTATTCATCGGAAATGTGAACCCATTAGTCTACAAATTGGAGCCCTACACCAGGAGGAGATTCAGCTGCTGGTTCTGGAGGGAGCCAACGCCGATATTATACTTGGGCGTCCATGGCTGGTGAAGCACGATCCCATCATCTCTTGGGGTTCTGGGGAAGTGAAAAAGTGGGGAAAGGAATGTTTAACCAGATGCTTTCCATGTCTTCCACGTCCTATACCAAATCCTGTTCCAGTCTATGTCACGTCCGTCGAAAGTCCACTCGAGAAACAATCTACAAAGATTCCTGATTTGTACTCATCTTTCCAAGACGTTTTCTGCCCCAAGAGAGCTTCCCAGCTACCACCTCATCGGCCATGGGACTGCGCCATTGACCTGATTCCAAATGCTCCTTTGCCCAGAGGTAAGATCTACCCGTTGTCACTGCCAGAGACCAAGGCCATGGAGGAGTATATACAGGAAGCCCTCAGTCAAGGGTATATTCGACATTCGACATCTCCCGCAGCATCCAGCTTCTTTTTCGTCGCCAAGAAGGATGGAGGGCTGCGGCCATGTATTGATTATCGGACCCTGAACCAAGGCACAGTCAAGTTCAAATATCCCCTTCCTCTCGTTCCTGCGGCCCTCGAACAACTTCGCTCTGCTACCATCTTTACGAAGTTGGACCTCCGCAGCGCTTACAATCTGGTGAGGATACGAGAAGGGGATGAATGGAAGACCGCGTTTGTGACCCCTACTGGTCACTTTGAATATCTCGTGATGCCCTATGGTCTGGTCAACGCCCCTTCCGTGTTCCAGAACTTCATACATGAAGTCCTCCGGGAGTTTCTGCATCGGTTCGTGGTTGTATATATCGATGACATCCTCATCTATTCCCGGAGTGAAGACGAACATTGCCACCATGTTGCGGAGGTCCTCCACACCCTCAGAGCTCATCAACTGTTCCTGAAGGCAGAGAAGTGTTCCTTTCATCTCCCGTCTGTACAGTTCTTGGGTTACCTCATTGACCGTCATGGGGTTCGTATGGATGAGAAGAAGGTGACTGCCGTAACTACCTGGCCAGAACCCACAACAATTAAGGAACTCCAGAGATTTCTTGGATTCGCCAATTTCTACAGACGCTTCATAAAAGGTTACAGCATCATCACCACTCCACTCACCAATTTGCTCAAAGGGAAACCCAAGAGTCTTCTCTGGAACCCCGAAGCGGCGACAGCCTTCCAATCTCTCAAGTCCGCCTTCACTCAAGCACCTCTCCTGACACATCCCGATCCAGAACTTCCTTTCATCGTGGAGGTGGACGCCTCGACGTCTGGTGTGGGAGCCGTCCTGTCTCAGTTTCATGGAACACCAAAATTACTCCATCCATGTGCCTACTTCTCACGGAAACTTAACCCAGCAGAGAGGAACTACGATATTGGCAATCGTGAGCTCCTGGCCATCAAACTAGCCCTAGAGGAGTGGCGACATTGGTTGGAGGGTGCCACTCATCCGTTTCAAGTCATAACTGATCATAAGAATCTCCAGTACCTCCGTGATGCGAAGCGTCTCTGTCCTCGTCAAGCCAGATGGTCATTATTCTTCTCAAGGTTTCACTTCTCCATTACCTATCGTCCTGGTCCTAAGAATATTCGAGCCGATGCCTTATCTAGATTATATGATTCCACAGAAACTCCTGAGAAAACCACATCTATTATACCCGAAGATATCATCGTCAGTCCCATCGAATGGTCTGCTCCTCCAGCCGTCGCCACTCCTAACCCACTAACTCCACCGGGCTGCCCACCACACCGTCAGTTCATCCCTAGGGCACAACGGGTAGATCTCATCCACACCATTCACACCTCCTTGGGCACTGGGCATCCTGGGGCCAACAACACCATCTCGCTGCTATCCGAACGCTTCTGGTGGCCGGGATTGGCAGGGGATGTGAAGAGGTATGTACGAGGTTGTAAGGAGTGTGCCATGTCCAAGAGCCCCCGACATCTACCAGCAGGGAAGCTCCATCCCTTACCAATCCCTAACCGCCCCTGGTCACACCTAGGAGTAGATTTCATGACCGACTTACCTTCATCAGATGGAAATACCTGTATCTTCGTCATAGTAGATCATTTCTCTAAGTTCTGCAGACTAATACCCTTGAAAGGTCTTCCTACTGCCCTGGAGTCTGCCGAACTTCTCTTCAATCATGTCTTCCGCTATTATGGGATCCCAGAAGATATCGTATCGGACAGGGGACCCCAATTCATATCCAGGGTATGGAAGTCGTTTTTTAAACTACTAGGTGTGACAGTCAGTCTCTCCTCTGGCTATCACCCTCAGTCCAATGGCCAGACGGAGAGGAAGATCCAGGAAGTGGGGCGGTTCCTCAGGACTTTCTGTAATGGCCACCAGAACTCCTGGAACCAGTTCTTGGGCTGGGCTGAGTATGCCCAAAATTCACTGCGGCAACCCACGACTGGCCTCACACCGTTCCAATGTGTACTCGGATTCCAACCTCCGCTATTTCCCTGGGATGGTGAACCATCTGAGGTCCCCGCAGTGGATTACTGGTTCCGGGAGAGCGAGAGGGTTTGGGACGAAGCTCACCATCACCTGCAGAGGGCAGTTCGCAGATCCAAGATAGTAGCGGACCGGAGGAGGAGTTCGGGTCCAGTCTACGCTCCGGGAGATAAGGTTTGGCTCTCCACTCGTGATATCCGTCTGCGTCTGCCCTGCAAGAAACTTAGTCCTAGGTTTGTTGGTCCCTTCACCATCCTGGAACAGGTCAATCCCGTCACTTATAAACTCCAGCTACCACCGCAGTACAAAATTCACCCCACATTTCACATCTCTTTGCTCAAACCTTTTCACAAACCTCTGATTCCCTCCACAGAACCTGGTCATGCAGAGGAACCTCCTCCCCCCCTGATGCTGGAAGAAGGTTCCGTCTACTCTGTGCGAGAAATCCTTCAATCCCGACGTCGTGGTGGTCATCTGGAATATCTTGTCGATTGGGAGGGATACGGACCAGAGGAGAGGTCATGGATTCCAAGAGTCGACATCCTAGATCCCACGCTCTTTGAAGAATTCCATTCCAGTCATCCTCAGTATCCTGGACCTCGTGGCCGAGGCAGACCACCACGGCGTCGGAGACCTCGGCCCTCAGGAGCGGGCCCTGGGGAGGGGGGTAATGTCACGGATTGGCCAGGTTCTTCCACCACAATCACCCAGCGATCACAGTCACCAGAGTATTGACGAGAGACACCTGCACCTCATCAACTACACTGCTTCATAAGCACACATCACGCACCTCTCATTGTCCGGGCTCGTTCAAACGAAGCGGACTCATAGTGCTTCTCTCCGCGAGTTTCACTACCAAATCTAACCTGTGTTTCCTTACCAGTTTTCTGTGGCAATTCCAGTCTGTCCAGAGCTACGATTCAGAGGTGGGCAAGCCGTAAGCTTTCCAGTTCCTTCAAAGGGAGCGTGTGTGTGTGCCATCCGCCTGTCTGTCGCACACTACGGTGTGGATCTAGGAATCTCCGCCTGTCGAGTCCACGAAAGAAATATTTCACTTATCCATTCACGGACTAGTCTCAAGAATTGCTCGGATCTGAACTCTGCCATTTCCATTACATTGCTGCCCATTGAGGGTTCCTGACATTCTGTTGTTAAATTAAAGACTATTCTCTATTACTTACCCTGTTGTCCGTCTGCTTCCGTAACAGTTTTAAAGTGTAGATTAGTGAGTCTGACACCGTGGGT
The DNA here is from genome assembly GCF_988280905.1 of Pimephales promelas. Taxonomy (NCBI): domain Eukaryota; kingdom Metazoa; phylum Chordata; class Actinopteri; order Cypriniformes; family Leuciscidae; genus Pimephales; species Pimephales promelas. Next base: position 43,236,689 of record NC_142770.1, on the reverse strand, counting down.
GTGTGAAATTTAAAACAAAAAACCCGAAGCAGTGTGGTTTTGCCCAACGTGTGGCAGTGTTTTAAATTTTAGAAATATTGTTTAAGCCCAAAGTTCTGTGGATAAGTCAACTGTTTTAAGAAAATAACATAAAACCCGACGTAGTGTGGTTTTGTTCGACGTACTGTGACAGTGTTATTTTTTTTTAAACTGTTTTGTCCAGTGAAATTTATGGTTTAAAAAGAATGTGGCCATGGTTAAGTTAAGCCTCAGGTAGTGTGGCTATCTTGTTCATTTGCGTCCGAAGTACTGGAGCTGTGAATAATTAGACGAATGGTAGTTATTTAAAATCAGACTTTGTGAATAACTATTAGATCACGAGATAGTCTAAAGCCAGATAAAACTTTTGAAAATGGAAGAAATTATTGTGAAATACATTGCTAAACACGGTTCTCAGGGAATGTTTGACGGAATAGAGAATATTGTTGATAAACCATATGAGTGGGCCATCTCTAAGTTTGAAAATGATCCCAAAATGCCTAAGAACAAAAATGGGAAAATTGCTAATGCGCTTCAAGCTCTTTTTGCTTCATACAAAGTAACTAGGAGGAGAGTAGATGAGTTAGAGGCTGAAAATGAGCGACTCAGTGTTGGGGTGATTTCTACAAAGAATTACCTGGCTAGTGAAACGATATGGAAAGAAGAAAAGGTCAAGATGCAGAATGAGATCGCACTTCTTAGAACTAACAATAGTATGCTCAAATCATCTGTGGAAACATTGTCCAAATATTTGGAGGAAGCAAATGCGGCTTGTCAGTTCATGATAAAGAGTGACACAACTGAGGAAAACCATAGTAAGACATTGTTAGATGTCAGATTGTGTAACCCAGTTCCAGAAATGCCAGATTTGCAGGAAGACAGAGCTGAGGGTTGGGGAAAAGATTCTCAGTCATTCAGTAGCCAATACTCAGACTGTACAGTCAGATTTCCCATGGCCCCAGTCCATACTACGACGACTATGCGTGCTAGTGAAGGTAGGGAAGAATCAATGACCTCTACCATAGTCCGAGGGTTTAATCCAACTGAACTAGAAACTATGATCAAGAATATTGGTAAATTTGATCCTGCCAAACAAGATCCATTAGATTTTCTGAAAAACTTGGAGGAATATGCTGAAGTGTACAATTTAACAGACGGTGATGTGTGCGTTGTGTTAAGATTGTGCTTGCCTGACACTTTGTCTGGAGCCTTAACTCAGAAAGTAAAGGACAGAAATGCTAATAAGTCAGAGAGGAAAAAGGCACTGCTTGAAGTCTTAGGTGTGATGTCAGTTAATTGGGATAGAATATCTGAGATGCGCATGAGGAAAGGGGAGCATCCAGCAGCTTTTTCAGAACGATTATTGGAGATGTTTAAAACTTTCAGTGGCAATCCTGATATTACTAAGAATGATGTCAGTTTCAAGACTGCCTTGATTAACAAATGTGACCCACTCACCCGGTCTGCTGTGACAATGCTTGTGACACCACTCTCTGAATACAGTGACATCATTGGTAAAATGACACAGTTTTACAACAATAATGCTAATGCAAATAGTCAAATGAAAACGGTCAAATCTAGACATCCAGTTGCTGCCGTTGGCGAGAGAGAATGTTCTACATGGTCTAATGGTTTCCATCATAGACCAAGGAGATTTGCAAGAATAAATTCAGAAGGTGTTATTATTTGCTATGCATGTGGAAAAGCTGGTCACATTGCTAGACATTGTCAAGACAATGAGAGACCTCAGCAAAGCTTTGTCTGTCATGCATGTGGAAAGGATGGTCACATTGCAAGGCACTGTTTGGAGAAAAGAAAGGAAGATCAGGAAGTTGTTTGTTTTGCTTGTGGACTGATGGGGCACAAGGCAAGAAGGTGTCACTTGTCACACAAAAGAAAGATGAGCTATCATGGTTTGCTTAAGAAAATAGGCAATTTAGAAACCCAGTTGGCAATGTTGAAAGGAAATAAAGAAGCGATTCACACCTTGTCCAACGTATCAACGCATGAGCAACAGGACTGTAGCTCAGTCTCAAGCAGATGCTGATGCAAATTAGAATTAGGTTTATGATAGTAACACGTTTTAGAAAAGGGTTTACTATCAAAAGGGGGGTGATTCTTTATGTAGTTGTAATTTATAACAAATGTTTTAATGACATTATGTTTAGGAATATATATTTTTTTGTTTTAAATGTTACCGATGTTTGATGTTTTGAGATTAAACTTCTGTGACTTTTGAATGTGAAAAGATGATTGTGGGGAAAGGGGGGGCAACCTTTTCGTTTGATCATTATTTTAGATAGAAGCAGTGAGATGTTTGCCTGAAACGTGTAACCTCCTGGAGAAAGATGACATGGTCGTTCGAAGGACGAGAAGGAAGTAGAACCAGTGGAGCCAGGGGATTCTCTCAAGAAAAAGAACAGAATACAGAGATTTCCAGACCTGCAAGATCCAGAAATCCAGGCCTAAAAGATCTAGAAACCATGAGACCCATCATGGTTTGGATGGAACTGATGAAGAGGCACAGACTCGAACAACACCAGTGACTGCTTCTTCTAGAAGAACTTATGGTCCATGTGAAAAAGAATGGACAATGAGAAAAGATCAAACCATTTCAGAGACTACCGACAGCAGTCTTTGCACATAGATGGAAAACAAGTGTGCAGAGGACATACCCACTCTAAGAAATGCACAAAGACACAAAGACTAAACATGAAGAGACAAGTATCATTTGCATTAGATATATTGTTGTCAAGTGGATGCACACATGTGGATAAAGGATGTCCACACTGAGAAAATGAAAAACCACACACACACACACACACACACACACACACACACTATAAATTCTAAAACAAAATGCTAACATCACTGATACACATTGTGAAAAAAAAACAAAACAAACAAAAAAAAAACAATGAAGTGTTGACAAAAACAAATGCATGATGGAGACTTGGCTATTGCTTATACTGGTTTACTTTGAGATGTAACCTTTAAAACTGCTGTTTGTGTATGTATCATTCTTATTATCATCAGTGCGTTATATTATGTTGTATGTGTTCCATGTTGAAACGTCAGGTTGAAGAAATTCTATGATCAATATTGGACGTTCCCATTGGATGTGATGGTTCTTGATTACCTCTCAAAAACCCTAATATTTAAAAAAAAAAACAAATAATAATTCTTAACACAAACTATGATAAGTCTGCTCAAGTGAGCTGTAACCACTAACCAGTGTGCATGAGGTGTCATTCCTATGACGGGTAAGACTTCTCCGATGGCCATAGGGGGGCAACCTAAGCCAGGGTGGCACCGCCACTGGGCACCTGCCCACCAGGATAGGGAGGTGTTATTTAGGAAAAGGGAGTGGATGTGATGCTACTTGTGGCCAAGAGAATCATAGGGGGGACTGTAAGAAATTATAGTCTGCTTCGATCCAACTTCCACTCCAATATAGATTATATTGAAAGGTTCCTTCACTTAAAAGAGCTTATTTATCATAGAATCAATTCCTTACAATCTTAAAAGTATCACAGTCATGTTCATCACCTATAGCGTGGGAAGGACAGCAGGTATTCAAGAACCATCTTGATTAGGGGGCTTCAAAGAGATGTTATCACCTTAAACATTTGGCTGTATTGCTTTAAACATTTGGTCGTTCTTATTTGAAAGAAGATCAAAGACAGAACACAGCTGTTACGACAAGAGCAACTTCATTTACATTAAGAGGACAGTAACAGGATAAAAGGTTGAAGATTTGAATGTTCGGGGTTCATTCTGACGCCGGTGAACCCAAGGTGCTTCGTGTGCCTTGCCACTGCTATGCTGTAAATAAACTTCATTTTTGAGATCTTCGACGTCCACTTCATTTTTTCTTACAGCTGATTACATCAGCAATAACTGCAACAAAATGTTTCCAGTAACTTTTGAACATTCATGTCCATACTTTAATGTCCTTACTTATGATCAGACTTGCAGCACTGTCTTTATATTTCAATGAAAGTTTAAATATTAACATAAAAATGTTTTAGAATGGCAGAAAATTAAGAAATGAGAATGTGTCTGTACACCTAGCCCTATGTGTCTTAATCAGCATAAGCATTAAACTTCTGTTTGCTTACAGTCCCTCTGACTGCAGCTCAGTATATCATATTGACTGTGCAATGACAGATATCACAACAGATGATGGAGAAGTGAACTGTGCATCACTACGCTGCATGAACTTTATCTGAAAAAAGTAGGCTATTTTAAAGTAGAATTCCATAAATTATATTCAATAAATATTATTAAAACTTTAGGTGTTCTCAAGTGGTCTTGTATCAAATAATGATGGCAGTTGTTAAGTATAGGTTATTCTGCTCATTACCAATATGCCTATAATTGCTGACAACATCTGGCCTTTAATCAATCTGGAATGTAAAACATTTCAAGGTACACATTTCAAAAAAGACTATTATACAATGAATATGAGGTGCTAGAAAAACAAAATTCATCAGGTGGTATCCAATGATAGTCCCACCATGGGCCAAAACTTTTCTGTAGATTTTTCCATAGACAGCTTTTCAAAGCTGCCTCAGTATAATAGCCTACTGCTGTCCCAATCTGTTCTTCGGAGAAGCGCGTTCGCACCCATGGTCACGGCATTTACGCTTAAACATAGCTATATTGCGCGTCTATGTCAGCTTAAACGCGAATGCATGTTTAAAATACATAAATGTAAAGAATGATTTTCATGACAACTAAATATTTTCGCTTTGGTATATTAAAGAATCCTCTGTGCAAAACTATTTAATTATTATTTACCGCATATAACTACCGCATCTAACATTATCTGATACGGTCAGGAATTTACGTCAATTTTAAAATATGTTTTTAATGTTATTAGGCTATTGCTTTTTAAACCATCCTTGATTTAACCTAAGCCGAGTCATTTCCAGAAGTGGTCTAGATCATACAGCCGGAGCCGGTTTTTATGGTGAACATGAATCGGCCCAGTGTTTCACAGCCGTAACAAAAATGCATGTTCCAGCGCGAGCTGCGGGCCACAATCGGCCCGGTTAACACGTAGCCGCAGACGCCGCGGGGCAGCCGAGCTCGGGCTGATTCTTCATGCTAGCTGGGACACGAAGTTGCGTAGGCTCAAGGTGTAGCTATGCGCTTGGTGTCGGTAGACTTAAAAAAAAAACAATAAAATCTTTTTTTTTTTTTTTTTAGAAAAATCCACCAGATTCTTGTTCTAAATATCACAGACTGCAGTGATTTTCATGTTGATCTACTGTTTTATTATTTAATAATTGCCAAATCATGATACCATATAGTCTACATGATCAAATATGCCAAACATGAGGAGAAAGAAAGAGCTTATTTTGGTGAGTAGGCTAATGCCTTAAGCAGCAGTGCTAAGAAACATGATTTGTGAAAGCACAGTTATAATGGAAAGCTTTTATTACAGAACATAAATCAATATCTCCATGATCGCACACAGCAGACACAGTGCAACACCTACTGGTATGTTTTTGTAACCGTTTTGAACTGCCCTAGGTTTTAAACTTCGTTGAATTATTAGTGGACTGAGAACCTTCACATTTGTCGATTTTGATTGTATTATTAACAATAAACTATCACTATTAGTCTATTACCTAACTAGCCTGTTCAATAGGCCTACATTTCTATGAACACTGTATAACGTGAGCGACGCTGTCCATTACGGTGGAAACCACATTAAAGGGATACTCCACCGGGTTTTCATATTAAACTATGTTATTCCCTTAATTAAGACGAGCTGATGCATACCTCTCTCGTCTCAGTGCGTGCACTCTATCGCTCTGTATTGCCGCAAAACTATGTTAGCACTTAGCCCAGTGCATTAAATATGGGCCCAAAAGAGAGGCGACCAAACACTTCCTCGTTTTCCCTATTTAAACACAGTTACTCGATTAGTGTAACTCGACCTAGGCTGGTGACACAAAATAAAACGTTGAATTTTTCTAAGCGTTTAAAATTGATGACTATATTGTATGGCGGAATACCATAAAAAAGTGCTTTAGAGCACTTCAACTTGGCGCAATAATACCTTCACTCGTGAAAAGTCCTCTTACCGGCTCCCGCTTTGGCGCATGTCTCGTTGGCTGCATTGACGGAAATAAGAGGGAGGGGGAGAGCGGGGAAGATGCAGATCCCTGCAGATCATCTGTCCATCATCGTTTAAAGCCCGCCCTGGCAATTTGATTGGCCCGATCATTTTTTGTCTGATCATAATTTCTCCTCAATGGATCGAGTCCAGACCGAACTTCCCGACCAAAAAATGTTGTGGGCTGGCATCCGGCTCTGGTGAACGGTTCAGGAGCCGACCAATCCAGAGTTCTCAGCATGCTCCTCTCATGAATATGGTTAAACACTTGCTAACTACATTACTAATTCATATATACACACTACTATCATTACATACAGACAAACTAACTTACGTTACTTTTATTTCTTGTATATATATATATATATATATATATATATATAAATAAATTTCTCTACTTTTATTTTAACATTTGGGGCATATTGTTTGTCATATATGCCAATATACATTAAATGTTAAAAGCAGAGACTTCAGTTTGTCACCAGCGCAGAGAAAGCCTGTAGCTTGAATAGGATCAAATCAATGTTCTTTCATGAATTGGCATTTCTGGTTATTATGAAATGATGATTGGGCTAACGGTCTGAAACTGAACAGTGATCATATCACCTCTCTGATCTAATAACCAGTAATAATATCTCTCTTTGATCCTTCATTCTGGTTTATTGAAGTGATTGATTCAATCGTGTGTGGTGCGTGAGAAGTGTAACCTCTAATCCAATAACCAAAATTACAGATGACATAACTGAAGAGGAAAACTGCATTATCTAACATTAAATGAGAAATAAACAAAAGGAACGTGACGTCGCCCGGTATTGCGCAGACGGGGCCCATCCAGCGAGCCAGAGCGAGCGAGTTGATAAAGACGACGACGAACCTGCAGAACAACCTCTTCATATGGATGTATTGGTATGTAAGTTAACTGTTTTGTGTTATTAGTGAAAGTCGACTATTTCTCTTGTTAAAACAAGCACACTGACAAGATAAATGACTACGGTCTAATCTTACCACAAACAATCTGTATTGTAAAAAGGGCCACGAAATCGACCCAAATTGTGGAATTCGATTCGTGATGAAGGTTTCATGCGTGTTCCGTCTTTTCCAAGGCAAAGTGATGTTTAATTAAATGCAATACATTTAATCTTATGTATTAACTCGTTTCATCTGACTCCATAAAATGAAAAGGGTTTATCAATGATATCTGTGCATCATTTAATAAGTTAATGCTTGACTATTCCTTTTAACTCTAATGAAAATAAAGTCAAAGTCTGTTAGAATAGCCAAATATAACAATTTATTATGTCAGGTAAATGTATCATTAGAATTCCACAAGATCTCCTATAGGCTTCCTCCCGGACTGTACATTAATGGGTCATATTTCATAACTACAGTGCTTTTATGAGGTGAAACCTACTGTACACCACACAGGGGACACAGCTCCACACACTCATGTACATTACAGACATTAATTAGGCACAATTTGCATAATATTCGAACGTCCAGGGGGAAACCTATAGGAGACCCGTCAAATAGGTTACAGGATGGATGCTGTTTCTTACTTAGACATTTTCAGCGGGTCAGATCCTGTAAACATTTGGGGATTTCACACTATGTGGTGAAGTCCAGTCAGTAACTTATTAAGCTACAAGTTGGATGCTGATTTTGACTGGGTGTATCTCGAGAACCAAGCCGACTTTGGGCTCCATACTCTGGGGTCATGGGGGCCCTATGGGTGACCCTCCACACCCGGAGTTTGGAGCTCCAAGTCGGCCTGGTTTCCGAGATACATCCGGTCAAACCTGGACCGGAAGTGGCCATATCTTGGAAACAGAAGGTCCCAGGAGCTGGCGACGGTGGGGGTAGAAGGGGCCCCACGGGCCCTCATACTGCCCCGAGTTTCGAGCTCCAACTCGGCTCAACTCCCGAGATACAGCCGCTTATACACAAGGGACTTTTGGACAAAACGGACTATATCTCGGAAATGGCGAGTCCCAGCGGATCGTCCTTCGGGGTGATGGGGGCTCTCTAGGGGCCCTCTCAGACCCCAGAGTCCCGAGGCTCTGGGACCCTTCCTTCTGAAGTGCACCCTTTCCTGTTGGGCCCCGTTTCTCGGCCTGTGGGGGCGCAAGAAGCACGGCTGTGGCCCGTTGGAGAGGGCCCCTGGAGACCTTACTTTGACCCGAGTTTGGTGTGGCTAGGCTGCTGGGTCCCCGAGTTATAGCCGTTCAAAGTTCGGTGCCCACCTGCAACTTATTTGACAGGGCGCCTGTAGGCTCCTCATGGACAACGCTTTAAATGTAATATTTCATAAACAAAGGGGTTATTTGTGGTCAAACCTACTGTACAACAATCAGGGGACACGATACAACACACTGATGTACATTTCTGATATTAATTATGAATAATTTGCATAAACTCATACTGTCCACGGGGAGCCTACAGGGGCTCCGTGAAATACGTTGCAAGTGGGATGGTGTTTTCGACAGGAATTGGGAATTTCAACACATATAGATAGAGATAGAGATGTATAGATTGCAAATATATATAGATGCAACATACATGTTTATATTTACAATTATAAAGTTAACTGAATGACTCTTACTGAAGAGTCATCACTTGTACTGTGGGCTAGTGGTCAGTCAGCCCAGTGTTGTGGATTGGACCCTTTTGTTGGTGGAGACGTGGGATTGAAACCAGCTCAGACCACCTTATGTGATCAAACTGATTTTATGGAAAAAAACAACAACTTTTAATTAATAAAGTTTTGCATGGACCGACTCCACCTGCATTTTCTACACACATTTGACCAAACACCAGAGCTCTGCCCAAGTCAGCCCTAACTGGGCATGTGCGTGACGCATGCAGGTGTAAGTGTCAAATTGCACTGGTTTTCCAAGCATTGCATCGTGAATTACTTCAAAATTACATCCAGGTCTATAGTATATTTTGAAGGAAGACACATGCAGTGATTGGTATTATAGTGAATTACTTCAAATACACCACTCAGGGGACATGATACAACGCACTGAAATCACTACTCTGTGTCTTACTTGAAAATATACTAGATATCAGAATGTATAATTTAAAGTAAGTCACTATCTAATGCATGCACAAACCACTCCTCTGTGCATGCACTACATAGTGGCTTACCTGAAGTTATACTCAAATTGGCAAAGCTTCTGCAAGGCACTCCCTCATTCTCTCAGTACTGAGTTGAGCATTGTTGGAAGCAGACACTCTTGCTATTCTTCTCTGCAAAATTTTTCCCTCAATCTCAAAAGAAAATGCCTGTTACATTATGCCAGCTTTGTTTCAGGATGTATTCTCGGATGAGCCAGCATCTTGTGGTTTTTCATAAGGTGGAGAATAAAGAAGAGCGGAAGCTTCTGCTCTCTTTGAGTTCTGGACGGGTGGATGTTAGGAACTGCGTTTGCCCTGTTTCTGGATGTGGCAGGTCAACAACGAGGATCGACCGGCACCTTAAATCCCACGTGGAGCTGTCCAGTGCTGAAAGGGACAACACACTCCAGACTGTTAAGAGAAAGAAGAATCTCTCACAGATTGCAGCACTTAGGGACACTAACCCAGCGGTTCCCTTGGTAAGCACCCTGGACTTGCTTCCAGAAATTGAGGATCCTGATGTGCCCTTAAACGAGGACGTGGAAGAGTGCAGCAACCCTGACTGCAAAGAGAGGGTGGAAAAGTTGCGGCTTGAGAACAGCAACCTAAATCAAAGTGTTGACACGCTGACCACTGCCCTGCGCGACATTACCGTCTGTTGAAGAAGAGGTCAGCATCCAAGGGTGCGGGAAGATTGAGCAAGGCAACCAGGAGGCTCATCTCCTCTCTCGGGTCTGGAGGTGACCCTTCTGCCCACCGTGCCCGGGCCATCCAGTGATGTAGAGCCCTCCACCAGCCAGCAGCCACCCAGCTTTCAGGAGCCGGAGAGCCCCCCAGATCATGGGGTGACACTGAGTGAGTGCACTTGCATTGTTTTAACTGGGTGTTTTCTGAAATGTCATTGCCACACTGCAGAAAAAGCTTTTTTTTACTTAGTATTTGGGTCTTGTTTCCAGTCCAAATATCTAAAAAGTCTTCAATGAAGATGGGAAATAAATCAAAACTAAGCGAATTGGAAATAATAAAAAAATAAAATTGTTTTTGTTTGAATTAAAATTATTTTTCTTGTTCCATTAGCAGATGATTTTGATTTTTTTAAGCAAAAACTTATAAGAAAAGCTTTTTTGCAGTGCAGTACAACCCCGGCATTAGAATGTGTAATTTAAAGTAAGTCACTATTTAATATTTGTCACTGCTCTGTGTCTTTAAATTATACATTCTGATATCTAATATATTTTCAAGTAAGTCATTTGTCTTTGTGCACAGATAACATCACGGAAGAGTTTCGGCTCAACCAATTAGGGCCAGACCCATCATCTAAACATACTGATGATGTAAATGCCGAAATGTATAGAATTAATCAATTCTTAACACACATGAGTGAGGGTAAGACGAGACTGAGCACCCTGATCTTCCTGAACGAGACGAGCAGGATTCATGCGTTAGTCATTTTCTTATTATGTGCCTCTTTTAATGCTGTTTTAAAAAAAAATATATAATAATAATAATAATAATAAAAATGAGTGTTCATAGAGGGCGTTTGTTGTTTGTTTGTGTGCAGGTGGGTCGCCTCCCTGCGCAAGGCCCACAAAAAGGAAACAACAATTGAGTATTATGTGCAGAACGTGTCTCAATTCTTGAATCACATTTGTGAAACTCCTCCCCCTTCCTGTCGACTGTCAAAGACAGTGCTGATTGGTCTGCGCAGGGAGATGATGAGCATCAGAAAGTCACTGAAGAGAAAGGTTGCCATGCACCGGACTGCGGTAAAGACTGTTAAAGAACAAAAGGTGCTTAGCAAAGCCTCCCTATTGAAATGTCTGAGCCAGGCCAAGCAGGCCATCCCCAAAATATTGAGGACGTTTTTTTCACCCATTTAACTCATTGTACTGACAGAGAATAAGAAATGTGCAACATGAACACTGAGATTGTGGTCTGTGGCGGTGGAAGTAGCATTCCAATGGTGTTTTTTTGTGTTAGTTAGCGAAGAGGCTAGCTGTTTTTCTGAGAATTATTTTACTATTTAAAAGACGCAAATCTTTATGAGAGATGTCGTTACGGAGCTCAGGGACAACATGTGCTGTTCGCGGTTGTATGTATAACCGGACTAAACTAATTCAGTGGCTTAAACGCGATTGTTTTGAACATAAGCTGAAAACGAAATCAGAGTGATCCTGCCAGAGCCCGTCTCTGATCCTGCCAACGACTGTAGTTTCCATCACCTCCCAAACCAAGCTATTACTGTGAAGCGATATTGGTCTTCAGACACGTGCAGTGTTTCACGAGCTGTGGAAGCCTTAATGGTAAGTTCATCTATTTTAATGAGTTTATACTTGTGATATACTGTATTATTTGCACAAGTATGCATTAGTAAGTCTAACGTTTTCAATGTTTTCCAGGACGAAGAATGGGTCAACAGAACTGTGCTGGGTGAAAGGGTTGTGGTTGCCCTACAGGGGGATAAAGCCTCAAAAATGCAGATCGCCATCACTAAAGAGGAGCAAGCTGTAAGTTTTCACATGATGCAAACAGTAGATTTCTTACCACCAGTGTTTTACATTTATTAACTTGTTTTTTTGTTTTTGTAGTTCTTGGAGCTGTACTTTTGTAAGATCAGGCCTGATAATCTACAGCCTCAAAAATACTGCAAAAGTTTTTTCGTTTCATCGGACGGCGAGGCAGTCCAGTGTGTCTCACGCGACATTAACCGTCTCCATGAATTGTAAGTACCTACACAGATTCATGTGCATGTGTGTAAATGGATCCACATTTTGTCAGTATCACACCACAATTAATATTTCGTTTTTCATTGTCTTTCTGCAGGTATGAGATGGCCCCTTTCACCAGCCAGTGTGTGCGGAGGGCAGTTGAGGCGGCTGCCAAGAACCTCCCAGCGCAACAAAAGGGGGCACTTCTCAATTACATGGCCCCCAGCTTGTCAATCCTCAGGATGTCATGGATGCAGCTCTGCTACTGGAATCATTGGCAAGGTATGTCTCTTCAACCAACCAGGACATAACTCATCACAAACTATTTGCACTGCAGATTATCAAGTTTTCATTCATTTTTTTTCATGTTATAAACCTTGTATTTCTCACTTAAACAGCGAGTCTGAGACATCATTGGCTACGAGTGAAGCTGCTGGAGGATCTCGGAGAGACTTTGTCTCATTCTTGGAAAGATTTCCGGTTTCGCTGGATGGTCTGCCTCCATCTAAAAAGCTAAGGATGGAGTCCGGCTTTCCAGAAGACCATGCCTTCAGTGATAAGTGGAGGGCCAATCAGTACGCACAGAGAGAGAAATATCTGCTGTGTAAGTCTCCGAATCCATCAAAAAAGCATTTACACACATTGACTCTAAACAAACTAGGTCATTTATTTACAGTGAATCACATGAGTAAAGTTATTTCATTCTGTCTTTCAGCTTACTTCACACTCCGCAAGCCGACGATGAACTGAGGGCTGGACGATGAACTGCCCAAGGCCGGACAACATTGAGCGGCAGTGGAGACCAGCCCCAAAGAAAAAGGTGGAAGAGGACGAATTTATCATTCACTGTGTCACCGAGCAAACCTGGACAGGCCTTGTCATAAAAAACTTTGGTCCAGAGCAAGGTCTAGGTAAGACAACCTTTCATTTGTCTTCTAAGGGCAGAGGAACAATAATGTAAAATGTACATTTCAGCAGCCATAAACTACATCAGGGACGTGCACAGGGGGGTTGCTCAGGTTGCCCGGGCAACTGCCCATATGCCCTTCTCGACTCAGGTTGCCCTTCTGAGGAAAAAAAAAATCGGACATTGGATGTAGAATTTCACGTAGGCCTAGACAAAAAATAATATAAAAATCGCAAAGCCTCATTCACTTCCATTCGGGCACTGAAAGTGAAAGTCAAACTGTTTACGTGGCTGCAGTGCCGCACGCGACCATAGACTGCACGCGACCGGTGCGTATGGTAAGACACCGCAAATTACTCAGGCCGCGCCTCCATCTCGTGTCGCGCACTAATTAATGTGTACGTCCGAAGTCCATGACAAAATGAAGCGAAACTATCCTTCTTGTCACGAAAAGAGGAAGAAAAACATGAGACCCAGCTGGCATTTTAACGTTGATTCACCGGTGAAACAACGTCAGGGACCAAGGTTGGATCAACATTGGATTATGTTTCGATTTTGCAAATCTAATCAACGTTGATTTTGCAACGTTGTTTCACCGTTGACATCATGAATGTTGTTTCACTGTTGATGTCGCGACGTTGTTTCACGATCTCTCCTTTCAATATTGGTGAGTAAAAGTTGTATGTCGAAGTTAAACCAACATTTAATTATGCTTCGGTTTTGCAAATTGAATCGTTGCTATCGTGATATTGTTTCAGTCTTACCTTTCAACATGGGAGAATACAATTATACATTAAATTACAACGTAATTTGAATACACGATCATAACAATGCTAACTGATTTAGTGATTAACTGTACATACTGTAGTCTACACTAAAACATTGTTTAATGTCAAATGACTGACAGCAATGGCTTAATTACAAACACATTTAATAAAGAGTTAGCACATGCTCAAGATTGTAAAACAAGTTTTATTTTGGAAAATAAAAAAAAAAGTCTAAAAATACTTTCTACATCTGAAAACTTTAACTTGCAGTGTTTTCAAAGTAATGTTAAAGTAAAGTACAAATCTGAATGGAATACTTAAAAGACAGTTTTTGTTCAATTACAGTAAAACTTAGATGAAATACATTTAATATTTTAAGTGTACAGTAACAGTAGAAAAACTTAGCATCTCAATAAAATGCGACAGCCTTTTGCATTGCTCTAGTAGAGTCCCAGCTTGAGGTCTGCTCCGATGCCATCGCTTCCTCTTGCTCCCTCTTCACTTCTTGTCTGCTCTCTGTACGATCCTGTAGCCCATAAATAAAAGCAAAAACAGTTAAAACTGAATACAAAATAATTTACAAGATTTTCACTTCACTGTTCAATAACAGTCGAGTTGAAAAAGTATACAACACTATCCAAGGCATGTTATGTATTCAGATATAAATGTACAATATCAACCATAATTAACAAGCAGTTCTTCAGAGCCCCAAGGTGGAATTGATTGCTGCTTAATATTAAAGGTCACTTTGAAATTAATTTTTGATATGTTTTATCTTACCTCAAGGACATCCAAGATGTAGGTGTCTTTGTTTCCACAGTATTTTCAATTTTGACATTTTTAGGTCAAACCGTTCTTGTCTGTCAGTCATATAATGGAGGTCTATGGTCACCACCTCAAAGAGCATGCAAAGAAGTCCAGATTAAACATGATTTAATGACTCATAAATGTAAGTACACATTGATGGCCTAAGACACGAAAAGAGCGGTTTGTGTGAGAAAACCAACAGTATTTAGGCCTATATCGTTTTTACCTCTTGTAACCACAGCCAAGTCCAAGTGATCTGAAGGCATAATCGGTCTGCGCATGCGCCGGAAGTGATTCATTGTTTACACAGAGATTTCGGAAGTTTTAACTGTCACTGGGATCTAAACATATTTAGATATATAGGAAATAGCAATAAAACTTCCGAATCTCTGTGTAAACAATGAGTGTCGTAGACGCGCAAGAGATCACTCCCGGCGCATGCGCAGACCGAAGCACCCGTGCCTTCAGATCAGTCGGACGTGGCTGTGGTTACAAGAGGTAAAAACGATATAAATACTGTTCGTTTTCTCACACAAACCACTCGTTTCGTGTCTTAGGCCATCAATGTGTACTTACATTTACGAGTCATTAAATCATGTTTAATTTGGACTTCTCTGTGCATGCTCTTTGAGGTGGTGACCATAGACCTCCATTATATGACTGACAGACAAGAACGGTTTGACCTAAAAATGTCAAAATTGAAAATGCTGTGGAAACAAAGACACCATCTTGGATGCCCTTGAGGTAAGATAAAACATATCAAAAATTAATTTCAAAGTGAACTATCCCTTTGAACCGTGATTAATTTTTCAGGATTCGTTGAAAGTTCAAGAGAAAAGCAATTAATTAAAAAATATATATATATTTTGCATTACTATAAATGTCTTTACTGTCACTTTTGATCAATTTAATGTGTCCTTTCTGAAGAAAAGTATTTCTATTTTATATATATAAAAAAATCATATTGACCCCAAACTTTTGAACGGTAGTGTACATTTTTATTAAATTGAGTAAAATCAAATCATAAAAGGTCAATGAATGCATACCAGAAGTGATAGCAGCTAAAGAAAAATCCTCCACCAAATTGCCAGTAATCATCTGGATCCTTGGTGAGTCTGGAAGGGCAAACAAGAAATGATTCAATGAAAAGCTGGGAACTAAAAAAGCAGGATTTTTTTACCATTCCATAAACAATCTTAAAATGTATTTAATACTACAAACGTTTGCTATTATAACACATTCACACAACATGAACAGAGTACTGTCATCTTTGAGACTGTTAGTTATTACATGATTAAAATGTAAACGCATATTTAAAGCATGGCAATCCCATCAGAAAAATGTGTATCATAGAAAGGGAAGCACACAAAAAAGCCAACTGGTACATCAAAATCAAGCCATAATATAATGTTACCTGCAGCCTTTATCCTGTTATGACATGTCTGAGGGTCTTTCCCTTAATGTTTTCCAGTGAATTAAAGACATGACTGATGAAGGTAGGTGACATGACCTTTCACTGCGGCACGTCAGAGGAAGAAAGACAAAAGTACAAAAAGTTACTCAGACTTTCTATCAGTAAATGTCTTTCTTTGATGATGAGAATCATACTTTATACTTTATATTAATCCCAGTGTAGGTTTTCGAAAGAGTGTGTAAAATTCACAAGAAACAAAACAAAAACAACTTACTGTAGTTGGTGGATTTGTCTCTATTTGGGTGTTCTCCCCCCGAAAAAATCATATTCCAATGCTTAACCTAAAACAAATATAAACAAATATAATCATTGGCAGTTATCAGTGTTCTAAGAGGTTTTGAACTTCTAACGAATAAATTACGATTTTATCACTTTATTCCGAGACTAATTACCTCTCATGCATTTGAGCCAGCTAACACAAACCACCACCAACAACACACAGCAGTGTCAGATGGTAAATAAACTTACCATCACTTACCAGTTGAAATAAAGTCGTTATTTTTGTTGTTTTTTTTGCGCACAAAAGTGTTCTTGTCGTTTGATAAACTTAAGATTGAGCCCCTGTAGTCACTTGGACTATTTTAACGATGTCTTTAATGACTTTTCGAGGCCAGCGAGAGTCATTCCCTCAAGAAGCCTATGGACTAGTATGCAGGAGCGATCTTAATATCTTAAATATCTTAATTTGTGTTCCGAAGATGAATGAAGGTCTTACGGGGTTGGAACAACATGAGGGTGAGTAAATACTGACAGAATTTTCATTTTTGGGTGAACTAACCCTTCAATAGTATCTCTAGCGCGCTTCACTGATGCAGTACAAAAACACTCATTTGCAGGCTGCATTACTATGTCCGTTACCAGTTTGTAAAAAATCTTGTCTACAGACAGTAAAAAAATGAAGACAATGATCTTCATTAATGGGTGATTATCAGCTTATAGCATTAATCTAACGTTACCCACAAACTAAACACTCAACAGATTTCAATAATAGCCTACCCAGTGGCGTAACTTTGTTTTAAAAAGTGGCTGGGACATGTGTGTAAATGAATGAATCACGTGACACGTGAATAAAAACATAGATCCGACTTTACAACATGTCCAGTGGCAGTGGAAATAGCCGTTGAACCAACGTCAGATGCGTCATTCTTTCAAAACTAACGGAAAATCAACTTGAAATCAACGCATTGTTTCAACGTTATAAAAGCAAACCAATTTTCGATTTCATTTAGCTTTGAAGAATGCCGCGTCTGACGTTGGTTCAACGTTAATTCGATGAGCAAATCAACGTTGTTTCAATGTCATGAGAGACGTCGTTTCCACGTTGATTCAATGTCAGTTTGCTGTCTGGGTTTAAAAAGTGGTGGGGACAATATCGACCCTGGCAAAAAGTGGTGGGGACATGTCCCACCCGTCCCACCCGCAAATTACGCCCCTGAGCCTACCTTTTAAACATTTATTGATATTTGTTAACATATCTAAAGTGAAACTGTGGTAACGTACATACATTAAGGACAGGAACATAACGTTTAACGTTCACGTTAGACTGTTAAAGAATGAAAAATGTTGTCTTACTTGAAGTGATTTCGCCAGTATTTTTACAGACCACGTAACATTACGACCCCATCCTCTGTTCACATTCCAGCTTTTGTCCTTCATTGACATATCACAACTCAAATTCGCTCAAAATAAGAATTTAACAAGAATTTATGAAATAATCCGTGTCCGACGGGGTAGTAATAATCAGTAGAGCAGCTGTTCATCTCACACACCTTCACCGACTCAAACAATAACGGACGTATTTTCAAACCTAAAATAGGCGCGCATTTTGTCATTGGCCAGTTTCCTGGAAGACAGAAAGATTAACCAATCATGATCAAAGTAAACCGGTGAAACAACCAATAACAGTAGTTTCAGCGTGGTGACGTAGCGAAATGTGTATAGTGTATTTAGTTTGCTGTCTGGGTATTTAATGAATTAATTTGTCAAATGGTGTTTTCATGACAGTGTATGATTAAAAAAAAATAAAGCATGGTAAACTGTTAGGTAAGCACACAGTATTGTAAATCCACACAAAATCACAAGGCAAAAAGTTTCGCTGCACTCTTGAGGTTGAAATTATTGGAGAGTTGTCTATAATGATAATAATTATATTTTAACATATTCATTGAAAGGCTATATTATCAGAATATCATTAAATGCTAATAATAATAATAGTATTTAAAAACGAGCCAATGGCATGCAATGCCTTGGGGCTGCGGAAATTTGCATAGCGTACTCCGCCCTACTCCGTGAGTATAAAAGGAGGAAGTGAACGCAACCGCAGTATGTCTTCGCTGAGGAGCCAAGACTGAACTCGGCGTCTACCCAGCGATACAGCAGAAGTGGCAGGGAGACGTAACGTCTCCGTTCCCTACTCAGGGAACGAGGGTTACATACGTAACCGAGACGTTCCCTTTCGTAGTCACTTCGAGTTACGTCAGAAGTAACGGAGATTGGGGGTCTGTGCCATCACGCCATCTTCAAGCTGTCTTCCAGTGCCCTGCGAAAGTCTGGACCCCTGCCTTACCTTTTTTTTTTTTTTTTTGGGGGGGATCCCACTTTGACACAGGATTACCAAGGTACACTGGGAAACATATCCCGGGAGGGACATGCTACCAGCTGCCAACCGAAGGGAGGACTTACGAATACACATATGGCCACATAGGAACGCATAAGGAACACTGGAGCACCAACCGCAGGTGGCTACTAATTTCAACTCCAGGGGTGGCAGATGGCTTGCCAAGGGAAGACACATGCTCAGAGAGGCTTACAGTGGATAATACACATGAGACGGTTACCATGGGGAACCGTGCGCATGGAGGCACCTAGCCAGCATCCAGAGCAACGTACTGCTTGTAAACAGAACGTTTTGCGCCTCCGGCTATAGCAGTACGTCATCTTATACGGTAGGGGGCGGTAAAACTCCTAAGCGGTGAGCAGCCGGTAACAAAAAGTAGTCGAAGAAGAACGGTCTCGTCTCAGTTCTCGCGCATGCGCCCATAAGGAAGTAATGGAAAGTCGAATAAAGTCGTTATTTACGTTTTTTTTTTCGCACAAAAAGTAGTCTCGTCGCTTGATAAAGTTATATTTGAGCCACTGTAGGCACATGGAATATTTAAACCTTTTCTTTTAAAGGCCATGGTGCAGGTTTTTTTTTTTTTCTTTTTTGGCAATTTTCTAGTTGGTAATAAACATTTAAACAGTTATCCATTGTATCTGATGTTGTAGGGTACTCAAAAATTAAAATATAACACGGAAAAGTGGGTGAAATGTTAGCTTTTAGCTAAAGCTAAGCGAGGATTCTTATTTCTCCCACAATGCATTCCATGACGTCACATGAGGCACTCGCTGACTGTTGGACGACAGACAGCCCCGCGGCCCGCCTACCATTTTGAGGGAGAGTGATACGAGGAGTTTAAGTTAGCTAGCTAGTGAAGCAGTGACACTGACAGTGACAGATTTATAAGTAAATATAGATAGATAGATCTTCCGAAGCTGGGTGCAGTTTGTCAAGATTAGGCGAGCAGATTTTTCAGCTAAGTTAACGTTAGCTCTGTCGCCGCCTACTCGAGAATATGCAGCGCGCATTTCAAAGAGGAGGATAACCACTCAGGGGATGCCAAGATGGTCTTACTTCACTTGGATTAAAGAGTGAGAGGAGTGCTAAATTACTTCCAACCGCACTGCCGTCTGTGAACGCAAACCTCTCTGCTTGCCCTGTCCCGAGGTCGAGAGACACCGTCTGCCGCAAGCGAGAAATTGCCACGGTAAGCATCATGCTAACGTTAATGTTTACAAGCTGCATGTTAGCTAGCTCTGTGTGTATTTTGTATAACTACCGTGTTCCCTTTGACATAATAGCCTCCACTACAAGCACGATCACTATGACATTAGAAGAGCATTTTTCGTGATTCACGAATTTAAGCCAAAACAAAATTGCCCAGAAGTAAATGTCCATATTGTCATGAAGGCTTCGTGGCTAGTGTTTGGATCAGTGGTGATGATCATCAAGCGGCTTTCGCAATCGTGTGTTTGCGTTTTGTTATAACGTTAGACTGCTACTGTTCTCTTTTTCATTGACCGTGTCGTCAGGGCTGTTGTGGAGGCTAAATGCAGTTTACCTGCTGAAATTAGGTCAGAAACAGTTTATCCACTTTTCACTTCAGAGTTTAGCTAAGTTACCTCTCAGTAATTCACTACCTCACAGAGTTTATGTTACTAACTTTACCACGTGTATTACCACTAGTATTGTATAACATTTAATAGTAACATTCAAATCATCAAATATGGTCTGCATTTTTTTTATTTATTTATTTTTTAAAACATTTAGTAGTGCATATTAGGGTCCAATGGGTAATCTCCCTGGCAATCTCATAACATTCTGTTTACTGTTTATGTTTGCTATAATTCATATGCAGGACAATTTCATGTTTTTTCATTAGTGGCAATGATCTTTATACAGTATTATTATTATGTCTGCAGGTTATGCAACATCATTAATGAAGGCCCTTCGGGAAAGCTACACCAATTCACCTGCGGCTCTTCGAGAGGTTAGCGCCAGTTTGTCCCCATCGCCCCATCGCCACATCCTTCAAACAGGTTCCCGAGGAGGCCGTCAGCCTCTACCTAGCCCGGCAGTCACGCTTCAAGAACCTAATTTCACATTATTTTCTTTCCACAGACAAGTCCAATGGTTTAGTTGTATTTATTTATTTTAGTTGTTAGTTATCTTCTTTCCTTCTGTCCCTGTCATCTCATTTAGTGGTGGTTTCCTGCATTCTGCATGTTTTGTTTTTTTCATTCATTTATTTAAATGGGTTAGGGTTATGTGTGTATGCATATATGTGTATATATGCATAGGCCTACATACATACGCGAATATATATTATAATATTATATATATTATAAATAATATATACTTCAGGTTACCATAAGTTAGCTAACTTTAATGAAGAGTTGGTCATGTAAGCTATAGCTTGCTGCAATTAATGCATTATCTTCCAATAAGTATTAACTAAAACTGGCTACATAAAATGTACTGACTAGATTCACGAGAGGTCGGCTAATGTGTGTAAAAGTAAAACAATACAGTAATTTCATTAATTTACCAGCTCCACGACACGCGTTAGTTCCTCATTCCAGAGTTCCTATGGCGGTCTATGGGAGTGTCGTAACTCTCTCTCTCTATGGCTCTCTGGACTACACTATTACAGGCTAAAGATTTTTTGTATAGAGTTGTTTACTTAAAACCTGTGTCTTTGTTCAGTAATCTTTGTCCTTGTTCAGAAAATGTTTAGTAACCATTACAAGCAATGCCAATAAACTGTTTTATTCTTATAAAAATTCATGTGTTCTGTGTACTTTATAACATTTTGAGGGCAATTGGGTGATGACAACAGAATAAGCAATTATATTTTTAAATTAATTTTCATCCAAACGAGGCGATTGAAAGCCCTGATAGGTCTGGTCACGACTTTGGAATTGTTGTCTGATGGTTGAAACCACACGAGAGGCTTCTTCCGCTCTTGCTTAAAACACCATAAGCCCAGCATATAGCCTGTCTGTATGCACTGTACTGGTATTGCCTAGGGATAAGTAGGAAAGATTCTTAAGTTTTAAACTCTGTAAGTAGGTTGGAAACGTCTCTGATTCATGTTTATTGTGTATGCAACACATCTCCTGTCACCTATAGCTGTTGTTCATGAACATACTCGTGTGTGCTGGCTTGAAGGGGACCATTATCCTGCATGAAGTGAGTATGCTATGTGTAGCACAAATGGATTCAGGCATTATGCCTCATATCCAGAATGCTGGATATGTACACGTTACATCTGTATCAGTATATTTAAAGTAGCCTGCCTCCTCTGTATGGATAGAAAATTGTTATATTACAAGACACAAATTCAGATAGGCTTCTCAGAGCCTGTTTTATTACAGGTTTGAATGAATGAAATGTCTCTTCTGTATTAGAAAAATAAATATATAATTATTTTAGGTTTGAATGAATGAAATGTCTCTTCTGTATTAGAAAAATAAATATATAATTAAGAAATAACTAAAATAAATACCTCCAAATGTAACAAAAATAGCTCTCACAAACTTACAAAAACGAACTAACAAAATGTATCTAGTTTTCTTCCTCCTTATCCTGTTTTTCTTCCTCATGCTTGTTTGCCCATCTGATCTTTCCCAGAAGTTTTTTGAAAACCAGGACATTTTCATAATTAAAAAAATAAAATAAAAACAGCCAGGACAGGACGGGAAAACAGAAAATGTCCTGGTAAAACAGGACTGTTGGTCACCCTAACCAAGTCTAAAGTCAGTGGCGCGTTGCGTGTACTTTCAGATGCTATTTTAAGCGCGCATGCTTGCAGATACAGAGTGAACAACGCGCATACACATAGTAGATGATTCTCTCATTTACACAGATGCATTTTACTTTTTACAAATGATGCATTATTATAAGGAAAACTATTTAAACACGAGGGAAATCATTGTTGTGTTCATGATGACGATAGGAAAAATAGGCATAAAGCATACACATTTGCCCAAATTGATATGCATAACCGAAGCTAATATGGGTGGGTTTGTCCCATCCCCAATGTCACTTCTATTTCTTTTACAGCCCTGACGAGAACATCGATCTCCTCGGCTTTGAACCATCAGACTTTACTGTGAACCGATTCTGAAGCGCGCCGCTGCCTGCAGCCTGCAGCTGCGTCTGCCTCATGTGACGTCATCGCCGAGTCGCGTGAAAAATAACCGTCACTAAACAAAAACTACAAAAACGGGACTTTAACACCATTTTTGAGATATTTCTAACTTCATATACATATCTTAACTGCTTTATGTACCCATTAATCGACAGTAGTGTTTAACCTGCACCATGGCCTTTAATGACTTTCTGGGCCGTCAAGAGGCAGTCCCTCAGGCTGTCTATGGAAGAGTGATACAGCCCTCAGATTCAATCAAAAATATCTTTATTTGTGTTCCGAAGATAAACGAAGGTCTTACGGGGTTGGTACAGCATGGGGGTGAGTAATTAATGACTTAATTTTCATTTTTGGGTGAACTAACCCTTTAAGGTAGGCTCACAACCTGGGTACAAAATAGCCTATTACTCATTTTAATGTTTTTGAATGCACAAACCAAGCGAACGTTATAAGTTGACCTCAGACAACAATATAATACAATTTAAAAAGCCAGTTCATGACCCCTTTAACAGAAGATTCAAAGGAAATGTGGTTTGGTTCTCATTCATAAACTGTGTGTTGTGGTCACATGTTAATTTATTCTTGCAGATTTATGTGCAATGTATGAGGTCGGCTCGGTGTAACGTAACAAACGCTTCATGAGATGGGCTGGCTTTAACAAGCATGTCATTCTCTCTCTTTAAGGTTCATGAATAGGGTGACCACCCGTATCGCGTGCGCGCACAGCGTTTGACGCCCAATTCATGAGTCCCGCAAATTGAGACCGTGTCACGCATAATCAATGCTTGCTCAAAAAAAAGAAAGAAAAGTCGGTCAGTCTATATCCTCGAGACCCAGGCAGCCAAACTGAACAGGTTCACGTTCATGAACTCGTTCATATTTTGGGTGAACTGAATGTATTGTTTTACTGCCTGTCCTGATGAACGTTACTGTAAACTCGTTCATTCTGGTGTCTGTGAACGCACGCTCTCTCAGTTTAACTTCGTTCAATGGGGTGCCAGATTTCTATAGAGCCTTCCAGGTGAAAACCCGGCTAAAACTCACCGTAAACAGGGCTTAATATGTGGCGAAAAAACACCCAATCTGGCAACACAAGCCACCAGTCACTGCATGAAAATAGGTGTATCCGGACCAGTATACTCCTGTATACACTGCTGAAATTCGGAAGAATCCAGGAGTATAGTGGCCGGATATGTCAAATTCCATGGGTTTGTATATATCCGCATACATCCGGAATGATACCAAATCGGATGTATGTTGTGGACGTATACTTCCGTGCTAGAGCCATTTGTTGCCATGGCAAGTAATCCCATTAAAGTTTTTAGCAGGAAAAAATCACACCTTTTTGCAGGAAACATTCACACCTTTTTGCCTTCCAACCAAACTGGATTGGTTGTTCTTTTAAAGCCACTCCCAACACCCAGACCACTATTGGAGGGCAGGACACATTGAAAACCCAGTAAACGGACTTTATTGGTTACTTTTAAACATAGCCCACCCTAGGCCTTGTAGCATACTGATTTGATTGGTTATATACCAGCTATACAGATATTGCTCAAATATATACCAAACCTCCCTCCCCCAATTTTAATATATTCATTAAAATAAATTTGATATATATATATATATTTATATTTATATTTAAACACACAAAGAACAATGGGAAAGTCTGAAATTTTTATTAAGGTATATAACACATTCCAAATAGCATTATAAACAAGCATTACAGAGGAATTGGGAACAAAAACTAGAAAAAAAGTATGAAGTAATAACATCTCAAAGGAAGAAAAAAAAATCATGGACATTCCAAAGAAAATTATAAACATACATTAAATAAATTGTTAACTTTTTATTTTCGTTAATTTTTTTTTACCCAATCATTTTAAAGGACAGATGTAAAGGAATAAAGTACACAGTGTATAAAAAGTTACATATATATAAAATATATGAAGAGTTCCATTTGAAATTTTCTCCTTTAATGATGATTTTTATCAAACTTGTATATTTAAGTAATTTCTCTTAAATGACAATGATAATTGCCTATTAATTGTTATTTAAGTGAAATTACTAAACTTAAATATACAAGTTTGATAAAAATCATCATTAAAGGAGAAAATTTCAAATGGCATTTAGAGGCTTTTGCATCTGAACTCTTCATATATATAAAATATACGTAGATATTCCAAGTAAACAATATAAATAAATAGAACATTACAGAGAGTGCATTATAAACATACATTAAAATGCAAACAAGTAAACAAAATGGAGATAAGCAACATGGACAACAAAAAAAGGAACAAATATATGAAATAATACGAGAAAAATAAATAAGAAATTAAAGTGTATATAAAATATTCAAGGTGTACACTGCCGTTTTTTTTAAGTTTGGGATCGGTAAGAAGTCTCATATGCTCGCCAAGGCTGCTTTTTTTTTATATATATATAAAAAATACAAAAAAAGTAAGAGTAATATTGTTAAATATTATGACAATTTAAAATAAACGTTTCTATTGGAATACATTATTCTTGTGATCAAAGATGAATTTTTAGTGTCTTCAGTGTCACATGATCCTTCAGAAATCATTCTAATGTGATGATTTGATGCTCAATAAATATTCATTATTATTACCAAAGTTGAAAACAGTTGTAGACTTTTTAGGATTATTTGATCAATAGAAAGTTATATTTCATTTATTTGAAATATGATGTTTTGTAACATTATAAATGTCTTTACTGTCACATTTGATTCATTTAATGCATCCTTGCTAAATAAAAGTATTGAGTTAATTTGAGCTATCCCCCCCAAACCAAAAAAAAAAAAAATCTTACCGACCCCCAAACTTTTGAACGGTTATATATATATATATATATATATATATATATTTTTTTTTATACGAGTTAACATTTTTCAAACTGCCATGATACGCTGGTGGTGTGACGCATAGTGTGGGTCAGCCTCTAGTCTGTTTTATAGTACCTAGCAGAGAGCAGATTGGTGGAGACCTCACCATTCACACTGGCCTTCCATCAACAATAGCATCATCTTCATCAGACATCAGTTCTATTGTTGCGGTCTTCCAAAGTTCCTTTTCTGTGTTGGTTTGTACAACCCCGGACCTGGTCTCCAGCAACTGAAAAACATGACAGTAACTTAACCACTAAAACACATAGGAGGATGGTTACATTCTGAAGAGAAAAAAAAGTGCTTAACCAGTTTCTTAACTTACCAGTCGCTTTCTTTGAAGGTTCTTTGCAATGCTCGTCATAGTTTTTCTTTTCTGGGCCTTTTCAGGCTGAGCCAAAGAATACTTCCTCCGCAAAGTCTCAAAATACATCTTCCAACCTGCTAAATATATCATAAATAAATGTAATGGCAATAAAAATAAGTAAAACAGAGGACAATAAAATGATTACAACATCTTTAAGATTACCTTTTACACATTCAGGGTCAACGTCTGTAAAAGTTGACCTTAATTCTTCGAAGAGGTAAGTGGTCACAGCCAGGTTATGTGATGAATTTATTCTGGGGGGGAAAGTTGCAGGTATCATTACTGAAATTCACTTTTGGCATTCCAAATCCATAGAGTAGTAGATTAAACTAACATTTAGGCTATAGTATATAAGAAACAGTCTTACCTGGTTTGTGGAACGTATTTGTGTGGGTTGTTCTCTGAATTATGGAGGCGCCTTACAGATTCCTGTAAAGTTTGAAATTAAAAAGCAATTAAATTGATTCACAATCTTCAAGAACCACAAAACTGAATTTTCAGTTGGAATAAGCTGACCATCACAGTAACCGCAGGAGACAAAACAATAATTGTAACCGAACTATGGCTTACAGCCACGTTATAGAACAATAACTGGACTTACCGCAATGTTCACGTCATGTGCCTTTTTTATTCTTTTCGAAGCGTTGTAAGATTCTTCATGTAACGTTAGTCTGTGCTGCTCATACTTTCGCTGAAGAGCATCAAGACGCTGGAGAGTCTCTCTGAGAAGATCAGGTTGTGGCCAAAGACAGATTGATCATCCCATTGTGATTCTGCATCACAGCTGTGGGGCATGTGGATGTGATCATCCTCATAGTTATCCACTGCATTACTGACTCTCATTGATGCATCTATGGAAATATTATAACCATAAACATTTTTTACATTAGTAGCTATTTAAAATAGATCATGGAGAATTCATTGATGATGGCACCCATAGTTACACAGAACAGTGTGTGAGAAAGATACATTAATTAAAAACGAAACAATACACAATCTCCTAACTCGCCATAAGTCAATATCAATATCTGAATGAGAGATGTAGCTAGCTGGCCTGCTAGCATCAGCAATCTCTGTATAGACCATTTCACAAGATGTAAACAACACTGGTCCAGAAGCACTTCCTGTTTCAGTTTTAACACTGTATAAACGTTGGGTTAAAGTACAACCAACAGAACAACTGAATCAAAAAGTTAAACAAACATATTCAAGATATTTTCTTTACATTTGAAATTAAGAAGCCTTTTACAAACTGAAACAGGAAGTGCATCTGGACCAGTGTTGTTTACATCTCGTAATGTGCAATAGCAGTAATGTGAGCTATTGTAAGACTAATGTAAGTTACCATACTATCTTGTACTACCGTGAATATTCATTCATTCATTCATTCTTTCAGACTCTTAGGTCAATATCACAAAGTTAAATAAATAACATGTACATGTGGGCAATGGTAATCATGCAAGATTCATTGTATTTTGATTACGGCTTGTTACTGATCTTAAAAGCATTCATAGAACGGACTTCACGAATCTAAAGTTAGGCAAACAAGCACATAACAGTTAGGCAAGTTAGCTTACCTGAATCTGACAATATTCAACACCCGGCGTGACTTCTTTATCGGAACATCGTAGCCGAGCCATTTCTGGGGTGTTCCTCAATCGGATTCCCGTCCTTAGGCCCTGTTAACACGAGAACGCTCGCGGGTGAAAACGTAAAAATATTTTATCGGATGTGCCTTTCGTTTACACGGCGATGGCGTTTTTGAGGCTCAAAAACGCAAAAAAAGTGAAACCACCCCCCAGAGTGGAAATCTTAAATCTTACCCGTGTAAACGATATAAACGCAAAAGTTTGCTTGACGGTGAAAGTTGTACGCAGGCGCGTGGACTTGGTGTTGTTGTAGTATGCACTCCTA
Source organism: Pimephales promelas (assembly GCF_988280905.1). Lineage (NCBI taxonomy): Eukaryota > Metazoa > Chordata > Actinopteri > Cypriniformes > Leuciscidae > Pimephales > Pimephales promelas. The sequence continues at coordinate 43,208,826 of NC_142770.1, read as the reverse complement.
GCCGCCTGAAGTGCATACTACATTGAATTTCACACACTTTTGCGTCTCCATTTGCACGCGGATTTCTCACACAAAACGCTCGTCTAAACGCAGAATAAAAAAAAGATGACGCAACGCCACTTTTGCGTTTTCTCATCAGAATCGTTTCCGTGTTTAGCCTCAGTTGGGCACTTTCAAGCCTATGCTTCCAAATGTAACGTTAGTGCCTTCCGCCATTGCCTCCGGTGCTCCTCGTCTTTAGGTGGTGGGTGTAGCTAAATCGTAAAGTGCACCACAACAACAATCTGACCGCCTCACATTATGTTCGTTACACCGTTGGTCCAATTGTTCTCTCCTCTTAATCCAACTGTTATGGCAGCGCCTAACTGAACATTTAATACTTGACATATTTTACCGTTCGTTTCAACTAGCGCAGAATCTCATCCCTCTCATGAGCCGGAAGTTGAAGTCTTTCTCAGACGGGAGTAAGATGACAAAACGAACGCAATGGCGTCACCCTTGTTGTCGTGCAAAATAAGGTGAATAGAAGAAAACTGTTTCCAAACCTCGAACTGTTCTCTTTTCTTCGGGAAAGAATGCTGTAATTTTAAAGTATTTTTCTCGCAGCTTGAAGCAATACACTAACGTTATTGGTTGCACCTCCATTACGTCACCACATTGTTGTGTTTATGGTTGTGAGTGGTGAATTTCAAACCTCAAAACGCCCCCTTTTCTTGCAGCTTGTTTGTTTGCGGAAGAACTTATTCACTCAAACCACAAACCTCGGTATGACGCGTTGCAAGTGAATCTATTTAATTTTGTGAATAAATATGATGCAGCTGGACTTACCTTTCAACATGGAAGGATAACCAGCTGCTGACAATAACACGGGAAAGCCCGGTGGTTTTGCGACCACTCGTTTCACATCATGCATGCCCAAAGAAGCATGGATTAACTCTGCCAAAACCGTGATGTCATTGTCCATCTCAGTTCAGATCTCATATAATGGTGTCAATGCAGGCAGTTCAATAACATTGTTGAATATTAAATAAAAATGTCCCCAACTAAGCAAAGCCAATGGCGACAAATGTTGTTGTCTGCAATTTGTAAAACTTCACAATAAAAATTTAGATATTCTGAAATGTTTCCCTGTATTTTTTATTTCATTAAATATTCAGATGTTTTTGTGAACGTATATTCATGGTGTTTATTTTGTCCTGTTTTTATAAAAGAATATTTGATTAGGATACTTTTTTTCATACAGTGGTTTTAAGGCCCTGACACAGGCGACATAACTTAAGCCTACCCTAGAGTTGGCTTTAGTCATTGCTAGTTCTTTGACGTCGGTTTTCTGTTTCAGGGCCTTAAGAATTTATTTATTTTTCTGTACAAAAAACTTGTTTCCTGTAGACCAGAGATAATTTTCAATCCTGAAGTCCTCTGCCACTCCTCCCTCTGAGAACAGCCAGCACCCTTAGTGTCAGTCATTAACATATGAAAGGTCTTCTTCACACCTCTCACACCCAGCAGTGTTTCAGCTGTATATGTCCGTGAAATTTCACGGATTCCTGTATATGCCCGCTTAGGTGAGGTTTCCGGGTTTGTCTGGAAATATACTGTTCCGTGTTACTCTGATCCGCTTTTTCCCACATACATCCAGCAAACATCAAATTGCACAGGAGTTTACCATGCCCGGATATTGCCGGATTTGAGTCTTTTCATGCAGTGCCCCACAGGGTCACATCATGGCGGGGTTTGGGAAAGGTTGATAAGATCTGTGAGGAAGGTCCTGAATTCCACCCTGAAGTTGCAGACCCTTGATAAGGAGAGTCTTCACACAGTTCTGTGTGAAGCAGAAGCTATTATCAACAGCCGTCCTATTACCAAGGCATCCACTGATCCCAATGATTTGGAACCATTAACCCCTAACCATCTGTTGCTGCTCAAGATCATGCCATCTTTGCCACCGGGTCAGTTCAAAAAGGAGGACATCTACGCTCGTCGCAGATGGAAACAAGTTCAGTATATATCTGACTTGTTCTGGAAACGTTGGATTAAGGAATACTTGCCTCTTCTTCAGGAGCGTCAGAAGTGGTCTGGTGTCAAGCGCAACTTCCAAACTGGAGATATTGTACTCATAGTTGACGACTCAGCACCTCGCAACTCATGGCTTACAGGAAGGATTGTGCAAACTCTCCCTGACAGAAGAGGACTTGTTCGTCAAGTGCGAATTAGGACGAAGACCAGTTATTTGGATAGGCCTATCACCAAGATTTGCCTTCTACAGGAAGCAGAGGAGCCATGAGGATATCCAGCTGACCTTCGAACTTCTTAGACTTTGACTTTAATCTTGACATTATTATATAGACCTTTTTTTATTACATGATTAAGTGATTGTGAAGATCACTTTTTACAAAGACAAAGGACTCTGTCTCTTGTTTGATCTAAAGAAGAAAAGACACTTTCGAAGGGACTGTTTTATGTTAAAAAAAAAAAATCATATCGTTGATCTCTTACATAATGTGCAGTTGTATAATTATTGTGTTAAAATAATTAGGGGCCGGAATGTAAGAGCCAACTATAAGTCTCCTATGGTTTTATGGTCTCATTCATTATTTTTACTGCACTCAGATTGTAGGTGGTGGGCGTGTCTACCGGGGCTTGGGCGGAAGTGATGTGGTTCTTGCACGTATTTGTTTGCTACACCTGTGCACCTGAGTTTGAGGGCTTTGACAGAGAGGGAGTGAGCCTGGGAGCGAACACTTTCTGTTGAACGCACTTTATGCACTCACACTGCACTTATGAATTCGTAACTGGCTACCAGTTGTATTTTATGTGCAAGAAGCAATAAATGAGTGGATCGCTGTGTGAAACTGTTTCTGCGCGTCGCAGTGCATTCATTCTCCCAGTGTTTAGTCTCTCGCGGCTGCAAATATAATTTTGCCTGGTCTACAGCCGCTATAATGTATTTGACAAAAAATGTTTTGGCCCCACATCGCTTAGAGAACCTTTAAGTGAGTACTGAAAATAACGAACTTTTTCATCTTATATTCTGCCTTTAGGTATCGAAAAACATACAAAACAATACACCTGTCACGGTGTACTGCGGGTGGAAAAAGGAATCCGGGAGAGAGTGCTCCAATTCAAACATTTAATAAAGAAACTCCAAGGGACTGGTACATACAGGAAGGCGGGTAGGGAATCCACAAAACACAGCTAACACTTACATCAACCGACCATGACTGACTGAAAGAGGAGGAACTAAATGCACAGAAGAATCAAACATGATGAGGTGCAAACAGGTGAAACAGATAAAACAGGACGCTGAACGGGAGGCTGATGAGGGAGTGAGTTCAGGTGTGCAGACGAGAGGATCATGGGAAGTGTAGTGCTGAAGACAAGACAGACTGGTGCAGACGTAGGACTGTGACAGAACTCCCCCCTCCCTGTAGGCGTGACCTCACGCCGTAACATCAACGCCCTGGAGGCTGTGGAGGGCGTGGTCTGGAACCGGAAGCCCTCCAGGGCGGAGCAGGATGAGGGCGTGGCCAGGGCGGAGCAGGATGAGGGCGTGGTCAGGGCAGAGCAGGATGAGGGCGTGGCCAGGGCGGAGCAGGAAGTGAGGACCCTACGGGTGGCCACGGCGGTGAGGACCCTTCTGGCGGCCACGGCGGTGAGGACCCTTCGGCCGGCCACGGCGGTGAGGACCCTTCGGGCGGCCACGGCGGTGAGGGCCCTTCGGGCGGCCGTGGCTGGTACACTGGGCCCCCCCCCCAAAAAAATATTTGGGATGAGTCCCCGGATTAGGAGCAGACGGAGAGTGGACAGTCTCTGGCTGGACGGTCTGGACGGTCTCTGGCTGGACGTCTGGACGGTCTCTGGCTGGACGGTCTCTGGCTGGACGGTCTGGACGGGCGATGGCTGGACGGTCTGGACGGGCGATGGCTGAACGGGGCTGGTCGGAACCAGCGATGAGGGGAGATCTGACTCGGGAGGGCTGGACGGAACCAGCGGGGGAGAGAGTTCAGGCTCGGGAGGGCTGGACGGAACCAGTGGAGAGGGGAGATCTGACTCAGGAGGGCTGGACGGAACCAGCGGGGTGAAAAGTTCGAGTTCGGTGGGGCTGGGCGGAACCAGCGATGAGGGGAGATCTGACTCGGGAGGGCTGGACGGAACCAGCGGGGCGGAGAGTTTATGCTCGGGAGGGCTGGACGGAACCAGCGGAGGGGAGAGCTCATGGCTGACGGTGAGCGCAGGCTCGGCAGGGCTGACGGTGAGCGCAGGCTCGGCAGAGCTGACGGTGAGCGCAGACTTTCTGGGGACGAGAATCAAACGGGGCCGCCGAATCGGGTGGAGAATCCCCTGAAAAGCCACTGCGTTCATGTTGTTTTGAGGTCGGTCGATCTGTCATGGTATACTGCGGGTGGAAGAAGGAATCCGGGAGAGAGTGCTCCAATTCAAACATTTAATAAAGAAGCTCCAAGGGACTGGTACATACAGGAAGGCGGGTAGGGAAACCACAAAACTCAGCTAACACTTACATCGACCGACCATGACTGACTGAAAGAGGAGGAACTAAATACACAGAAGAATCAAACATGATGAGGTGCAAACAGGTGAAACAGATAAAACAGGACGCTGAACGGGAGGCTGATGAGGGAGTGAGTTCAGGTGTGCAGACGAGAGGATCATGGGAAGTGTAGTGCTGAAGACAAGACAGACTGGTGCAGACGTAGGACTGTGACAACACCAACTTGACAAACGTCTTTTTCCCCTAACTATTTTGTGTTAATCATAATTACAAATTTAACCTGACATACACACTTTAAAGGGATAGTTGACTTCAAAATATAAATTCTGTCATTATTTATTCACTGTAATGTTGTTCCAAACCTGTATTAATTTATTTCTTGTGCTGAACAAAAAAATATATATATATTTTGATGAATGTGGGTAACCAGACAGTTGCTGGTCCCCATTGACTTCCATAGGGAAAAATTTACTATGGAAATCACTGGGGTACATCAACTGTTTGGTTACCCAAACTTATTCAGGTTTAAAACAACTTGAGAGAGTAAATGATGACAATTACAATTTTTGGGAGAACTATCTATTTAATGTTAATTAAACAACAAAACACAGAGGAAATCACTCACTGCTCTTGACTGAGAACTTTAATAGTAGCTTTAATAAGAATCAATGTATAATTTATACAGTGAAGACTATATTTGACTTTGATTGAACATTTGCTCTCCCTTTGCGGAAAAGATATTGGGATATATATCGATCGGGGGGGGGGGGGTTATTTCCTGCTTTTTTGTCACATGCCTGTAGTAGAGTGTAGTTTGTAATTTTTTTTAATTCCCAGCATCTGATACAATGTACTGATTGTGTACTCACAGAAATCTGCCTTTTCAACAGACAATAAAGAAGAGAGACGTCAAATAAATAGTTAGAAATGAAAGAGAAGAAACAGAGTCTTCCAGCGCACAGAACTAGTGTGACTGGGTTTTAAAACTGACTATTGGAAACTAAATGCTGCTGTAGCTCTTCAATAAGATGATCATCATAGATGTGAACTATTGTTATTTCTCTGTCTTCAGTCTGTATAGATGCAGTATTACAGAGAAACAGAGTCTCATCCTGACTTCAGCTCTGAAATCAAACCCGTCACACCTGAGAGAGCTGGACCTGAGCGTGAATAATCTAGGAAACTCAGGAGTGAAGCATTTATGTGCCTTACTGAAGGATCCACACTGTAAACTGGAGAGATTGAGGTCAGTCACATTCACATACAAGAATCAAAATACTTAAAATCACTTCAACTGTTTAAACAAGAACACACTAACATTATATTTGTACAAACATTTTCACCTTAGTATTTTGTGATCTGGTGAAATAAAGGTGAAGATCTCTCTTCCTCTGTCTGTTTTATTTGCTGATGAAGATGATGTGACTTTACAGAATAAAGAGTCTCTTATTTTCTTCATTCTCTCTCTCTCTCCCTCTCTCTCTCTCTCTCTCTGCTAATGTAGGTTAAGCTGGTGTTATATGACAGATGAAGGTTGTTCTGATGTGAATTCAGCTCTGAAGTCAAACCCGTCACGCCTGAGTGAGTTGGACCTGAGCGGGAATAAACTAGGAGACTCTGGAGTGAAAAACCTCAGTGATCTACTGATGAACCCACAATTCAAGCTGGAGAAACTACAGTTAGTGTCATTATACTGTACAGCAATTACAGCAGTGACTGAAGTTTATTTATTTGAAGACAGCAGGGCTCATGTTTCATTGGTTATAGCAGTGCACTTCCTGGGTTTCCCTATTGCTCACATTTTTATGTTTTGTTAATCTACACTGTGTGTAATTATTCTGTGGCTTAGTAAATATCACAGTAATATTTAACTTTATTAACTTAATAAAATCTCTGAATATCATTTGCTTGATTGTTTGAGCTAAACGTACCAAAATAATTGACTAAAAATCCAACAGTTAATTTCATCTAAAATTTACAGTTATATTTATTTATTTTTTTCACTATTCGAATTTTTTATTTGACTAACCAATAATTTATGTATAATACACTTAACATAATTGTGAAATTTCTATCAAAATATTTGAGATTGGAGAATTAAACTTATGTTTCAAGAACCACAAATATTACTTAATTCAAATCAATATCATAAATATATTTAACACACTCTTGAGAGATTGAGCAGATTTACTCAGTTAAAACAATTTTATTTGTTAATGTACAGATGCAGTTACTCAGATCTACTTAATTTTTTTACTTACATTTGCTCAGTTTATACAGTGTATTGTAATTGATTTCACTGCTTTAAAATGTAATCAATATTTTTGATTGTTTCACCAAAATAAATTAGTAAATCATATAAAACCTTTTAGAGTGTAGATAGTAATTGTTTAATTCCCAACATCTGATACAATGCACTGATTGTGTACACACAGAAATCTGCCTTTTCAACAGAGAATATAGAAGAGAGACGTCAAATAAATAGTTAGAAATGAAAGAGAAGAAACAGTGTCTTCCAGCGCACAGAACTAGTGTGACTGGGTTTTAACACAGACTATTGGAAACTAAATGCTGCTGTAGCTCTTCAATAAGATGATCATCATAAATGTGAACTATTGTTATTTCTCTGTCTTCAGTCTGTATAGATGCAGTATTACAGAGAAACAGAGTCTCATCCTGACTTCAGCTGTGAAATCAAACCCGTCACACCTGAGAGAGCTGGACCTGAGTGGGAATGAACCAGGAAACACAGGAGTGAAGCACTTATGTGCCGTACTGAAGGATTCACACTGTAAACTGGAGAGATTGAGGTCAGTCACATTCACATACAAGAATCAAAATGCTTAAAATCACTTAAACTGTTTAAACTAGAACACATTAACATTATATTTGTCCAAATATTTTCACCTTAGTATTTTGTCATCTGGTGAAATAAAGGTGAAGATCTCTCTTCCTCTGTCTGTTTTATTTGCTGATGAAGATGATGTGACTTTACAGAATAAAGAGTCTCTTATTTTCTTCATTCTCTCTCTCTCTCTCTCTCTCACTCTCTCTCTCTCTCTCTCTCTCTCTCTGTGTGTGTGTGTGTGCGCATGTGCGGGCATCTGAGGAGTGTGTGAGCGTCTGAGTGCGGCGTGGTTGAGTGAGTTGTTACTTTTTTCCTTTTCCCTTTATTTAGTTTAGGTATTTTGGGTTAGTGTTCATTTAATTGTCGCAGGGTTTTTCACCCAAGGGTGGAAAATGGGGACAAATTCAGATGGTTGCGTTTCTTTAACCGCTCAACACGGGTGCAAATGTTTACCTGATGATTTATATCAGTACTGAATCAATGAGGTGTTTTACTTGTGGGAAGTACGGTCATACAAAACTGGTATGTTCAATGAATGATGAGGCTAACCCTAATGTGAATGAGCGAAATAGTTCTATGGAACAATTGCTTTCTGCCACAGTAAGTAATGATGGTGTCAGTGACAGAATTGACCAGGTTGTAGCGCCTTCTCTCTCTGTAGATAGAGAAGGTGTAGATGAGCCTATAACGAACGATCATGTTGATGATTTGATATTTTTTTTCCGTGAATACCGTTGAAAGTGTGAGTGACAGCACAGTGCGGGCTGAAGTTGCACGCACTGAGGTTGAGCGCGTTGGGGTTGGGAGCGCTGAAGTTGAGCGCGCTGACGCAGATCCCGCCAGTGAAATCGGTGTATCGGAGAGAGCAGTAGAGAGGGCTGAGTTCGTGATGCCTGGTGGAGAATTGGTCGATTCGCAGGCATCAGAATTTAGCCTGTCTCAGGGTGATCCTGGTGTGTTAATAGAAGGAAGTGAGATGGATTCTGATAGTGACACTTCTGAGATAGCAGAACCTTTTACTTTTGCAAATTCTCAGGGAGGGCCTGCAGAGAATGTTTATAATCTTAAATTAAAACATCCTTATTACACTGTTAGTCAAATTAATCATTTCTTGGACAATACCTTTAACCAGCGAAAACCAAAACTTGAGAAATACTTCCCAGATTTACAGCTCTTTGTTGATTCATGTACGATGGTAATGAGAAAGGCAACACTGGAGGAGCTTGATCAGCCTAAACGCTACAGGCTCAAAAAATACCTGAGCACTGTTAAAAAAAAGATTAAAAGCTCGGCTCAAAGATAATAAGGATCATGATTGTCAGTTTTGTCATGATTCTGCCTTCTTGTCTTTGATTTTCTCTAGTCGTGAGGCAGGATCATGACAGAATCATGTTTTGTGTGCAAGCGCATGGCCTGTTTGGGCCATGTGCTTGTGTTGTCTCGTTAACTTACCCCGCCCCCTTGTTATCCTAGTCTTGTGATTATTGTCTAGTCAGTTTCACCTGTCTTTGTCATTAGTGTTCCCTTTATAATCCCCTTGTGTCTGCTGTCCTGTGTCGGTTCATTGTGAAACCTGTTTGATGTTGTGTGAAGTTTACAGAGAGCAATTCTTTGGGTTTACTGTTATTCTAGAGTCTGTTAACGTCTTAGTAGTGTTCCTGTCTTGACCTCAGTTAAGTCTAGTGTTTGTTACCCAGTCTTGTTTTGCCCCCTCGTGGGTTTTTATTTTCTGTTTTGTCTTGAATAAATTCTGTGTTGAGCTATCAGTCTGCTTTTGGGTTCGTCTATCCTCCCACTTCATAACAGAATGAACCGACCCACAAAGAACCCAGCAGACAGTTCGTTCTCCCAGTTCCGGCCACAGCCGGATCAGTGGTGGTTGTCAGCTCCCACAGACGGAGAGAGAATCAACGGTCCTGTCCCACCCGAGGGTGAGTGGATCCTGAAGAATTGGGCCCGACTCTGGGATCATTTCTCCCAGGAGGATCCGCCGGCTTCCACCACCTTGTCACCACCTGCCAGGCTGCCAGTGATCCCGGAGGGTCACATTTTAGCCGTGGTTACGCAGGGGAACCAGGCTCACTCCACTTCGGCTCCCGACGCATCAACTGCACCCGCAAGTCTCCGTGGCAAGCGAGAGAGACGGCTGTCGTGGGAGTCTACTTCGGAGTCCTCTTCCACTGAGACCACACTTCCTGCCGTGCTTCCCCAACCGGTCACAAACCTGGCTATGTCCTCTGTAGGGCTGCAACTAACGATTATTTTGATAATCGATTAATCAGACGATTATTTTTTCGATTAATCGATTAATCAGATAAAAAATTTATATTTAATTTTTTGTTTATTATAACTAAATAAAACCCTAAAACCCTAAAAACCACACTCTTTTGTGTGTTAAACAATCTACTTAATACAGACAACTTCATTATAAAGAAAAACAACAAATAAAAAAAATATATATGACCATAACCTATGACAAAAATGCTATTGTAAACTAGATTCACTATGTAACTCAGCAAAACTTAGCCTAGAAATATCACAAGTGCACAACAATTTTATAAAATCTGAACATTTAGTGAAAAAAACATTCCTTAGTGGTGAGCAAATAAGAGACAATAAGTGTAGCACTAACACTGGTAAAACGTTACACATTA